>NC_082676.1:87822271-88422271 GCF_025265405.1 Mesoplodon densirostris | reverse complement strand
TGGGGCCAGCACTGAATCGGGACTCAGCGGGAGACATCCGTCCTGCGAGGCAGTAAGGGCAGGGGGCCTTGAGGGCCCTCAGTGTGAGAGCCAGGTCAACTTCCACGGAGGGTCTCTGGAGGGCTTCCTGGAGGAGGGGACCACATGGAGACAACAAAGTACGCCGGTAAGCAGGAACCTGCTGGCAGCTCAGGGCCTGGAGTTCGGGAGGTCCGACGGCAGTGCCGGACAGCCAGCTTGGGACCAGCAGGGCCCGGATGTCAGCTCTGAGGGTGCATTTTATTTGTGGACAGTGAGGAACCACTGCCAGTCGTGCAGCAAGGAGGTCAGGGGCTGGTGCCGATGAGCATCCAGCAATGGGGAGAGCCTGCCGAGGCAACGGCCCTGCTGAGGGGGGCCCAGCAGGGGCACTCAGAGTTGGGGGTCCTGGGGAACAGCGGGCCAGAGCGGGGCTCCGCGTGCCCCCCAACTCCGAAGGGAGCATGTGGGGCTCCCGACGGCCAGGTCTGGTCCATCGAGGGGTGGCCTGTCCCTAGGGTGGGGTCGCGCCCGGCCCCACACATGGCGCTCCTGAGAGGGGCAGGCCAAGGGGTGGCTCGGGGCTCGGCCAGAGACCACGGGCGGCTTCCAGCTGCCACCGCAAGTAAGGACAGATTCTCCTCACAGGAAGCCCGGGTGTGTGCTCACTGCGGTGGACTGTGTGTGTGTTTGAGGGCACATCCCCGCCGGGGGCCCGGATAGAGGGCCAGGCACCTGGGGGCCATGCAGCCCGCCCCGCACCCAGCGCCCTCTCGGCCTGTGGCCCCGGGTCCTGGGGCCACCTCAGGGCTGCACCTGGCAGAGCCCAGGCCTCCCTGCGGAGCTGGCAGGCCTGCCAGGGCTCTGACTCACCTCTCAGGGCCACTTCTTCCTGCAAAGCTGAGCGCTCTCCAGTGCCAGGCGGGAGGTGGCCTTGCACCTGGAGGGGCCCCAAGCCCCCAGAGGGAGAGCTGGGTAACGACAGGGAGGGGCCGGCCCTCGCCTCCCCACCTGTTTGCCTCGGGGCGCCTTCCCTTCCCAGCACTTCTGCAGCCTGGACCCCTTGGCTTGGTGTCTGGGAGCCCCCAACGCCCCACCTTCATTCCAGGGGCGGGGGCAGGAGGGGTGTTAGCCCACGTGGGCGTTTGTAAGCAGATGCCCCTAATGAGCCCGGAAGGCTGGCGCCCCAAATACGACATCCTGAGCTCAGTGTCAACCTCCACAGGGGCTGGTGGGCCAACCAAGCCCCTCCGTCTGCCTGAGTCATTCCAGGTCACAGAACTCACCTTCCAGGTGACGGGGAGGAAATCGAGGCTCAGACTGTTGGTCGCTGCTCGGGGCCACACTGGCAAGAGGAGGGGGAAGGACTCAAACCCAGGCCCCGCTCCCAAGTCCCTTGGCCTCTAAGGCGGCCTCTGTGGACGGGGGCAGGGCACGAGCCCAGGATGCCACGTGGTGGCTCGGGACACACACCCGAGGGAAAGAGAAAGTAAGGCCAAAGCCATGGGTGTCCCAAGGCCTGGTGTGGCCAGGGGCCTTGGGGACAAAATCCCCCATAGCCCAGCTAGGCCCTGGTCCCATGTTCCTCACCAGTGCTTGACCCTGTGGCCACTCTGCTCGGCCAGGCCCATCCACCCATCACACAACCTCTTCCCCGACTCCCTGCTGATCGACACCCACAATCTGCGTGCACAGAGGTGCCGAGACCTGTGATGTCTGGTCTCCAAGGTATGAACGCTCCTGGCCCCGGCAGGGCTGAGGTCCAGCTCTGAGCGACCCCTAGATCAGGGCTGGGAGGAGACGCCAGTGGCTCCCACCCCACCCAGGATGCTGGGGTTACGTGTCCTCCAGCTCAGGACAGGGGCTTGCAAACTTCAGCCCGAGGCCACAGACTTACACCGATTTTATCAAATAAAGTTTGACAGCAACACAGCCATGTCAATCATACAGCCCGAAAGCCTAAATATTTACTACCTGCCCATAGCATACCCATGGCATACGTGATAGCAAAATGTCAAATAATTAGGAAGCAATGAGTTTTAAGTATTAATTCGCTTTTTAAAAAACAACTTTATTGACTTATCATTTTCATACAATAAACTACACATATTTAAAGTGTAAAACTGATAAGTGACATATTGTGTATGTATATTATTTGTACATAAACATACCTGTGAAACTATCCCCACAATAAACTAGTGGACATGCCCATCACCCCGTGTTAATGTTAGTCTGTGTTTCCTAGAGTTTGTACAAGCAGAATCATGTGATGTGAACGCTCTTCCATCTGTCCCCTTTCACTCTGATCATTCTGAGATTCATCGTGCAGTACATCCCCATTCTTTTTTGTTGCTGAGCACTCTTCCATCACTGAACATACTGTAACATGTTGATCTGTTCGCCCATTGATGGATATTCAGGCTCCGTCCAATTCTGGACCGTCACAACCAAGGCACTGTGAGCACTTGGGTACAAGTCTTTGCAGGAGCTTATGGTCACTTTTCTTGGTGAGTCCCTAGGCATGGAACAGCTGGCCCACATGGCAGGTATATGTTCAAGTTTCTAAAACTTCCAGACCGTTTTACAAAGTGTTTTGTTTGTTTGTTTGTTTGTTTAATTATTTATTAATTTATTAATTTATTTTTATTTTTGGCTGCCTTGGGTCTTTGTTGCTGCGCACGGGCTTTTCTCTAGTTGCGGCGAGCGGGGGCTACTCTTCGTTGCGGTTCCCAGGTTTCTCATTGTGGTGGCTTCTCTTGTTGCAGAGCACGGGCTCTAGGCGCACAGGCTCAGTAGCTGTGGCGCACAGGCTTAGTTGCTCCGCAGCATGTGGGATCTTCCCGGACCCGGGCTCAAACCCGTGTCCCCTGCACTGGCAGGTGGATTCTTAACCACTGCACCACCAGGGAAGTCCCTACAAAGTGTTTTTTTTAAGTATTCCCCTGCACATTGTTAGAGCTTGGAGTTGAGGCAACTGGCCGATGAACTCACAAGTGTAGGTAGCGTGCTATGTGAGAGGCAAGTTTTTCGCTAACACCACAAGGGTCTCTGGCCCAGTGAGTGGAGTCTGATAATAATACTTGCTACAAATGTATGATTTTAATGTATGAAAGCTTTAAGGAGAGAGGAAAACATTTTTTAAATGGCTTGTGTTTTCTTCTGCTTTTCTCCATTATTTCTTACTCTTGGACCTCTCAGGCATTACCTGGCCATTCTGTTTTCAGACTAACTTGACGTATCCTGATGTAAGATCCTAGAAAGGGAGCTCACTCAGTGGGCCTGATGTGGTGGATGCTTGCCCGGGAAGTTCTGCGCATGCGTGGCACCATCTCCCGTGTACACCCATAGGAGGTCATGCCTGACCTCTACATCTACAGAAATCCTGAAGAGATTGAAAAGAAAGAGCAGGCAGCAGCTGAGAAGGCTGTGACCAAGGAGGAATTTCAGGGTGAATGGACTGTTCCAGCTCCAGAGTTCCCTGCTGCTCAGCCAGAGGTGGCGGACTGGTCCAAAGGCGTGCAGGTGCCCCCCGTGCCTGTTCAGCGGTTCCCTGCTGCTCAGGCCACTGAGCGGGTAGGAACCGCCACCGAGCAGTCTTAAGCTGTTCTTCCACAAACTCTTAAAATGGAAATAGGTTGACGGAAAATAAAGTCTCTAAAAAAAAATTAAAATAAAAAAATAAAGTATTCCCACCCACGATGTCTGCAAGACCCAGTTTCTCCTCATCCTCACCAGTACTTGGTGTGGTCAGTCTTTTTAATCTTAACCGTCCTAATAAATGTGCAGTAAATCTCACGTAGACTTCACTTTTCTTTCCCAAGAACCAATGATGTGGAGCATCTTTTTATGTATTTCTTTGCCATCTGTGGATCTTATTTTTATATATCTTCTTTTCTTTTTATTTGGGTGGTTTGTATTTTTATTATTGAGTTTTGAGAGAATTTACATATCCTGAATACAAGTCCTTTATCAGGTACAAGAGGTCAAAGATTTTGTTCCAGTCTATGACTTGTCTTTTCATTCTCTTAACAGTGTCTTTTGAAGAGCAGAGGTTTTTACTTTAGATAAAGTCAATGTATCAACTTTTTCTTTTTATGGATTGTGATTTTGGGGTCATATCTAAAAAATCTTTGCCTAACTCAAGGCCACAAAACTTCTTCTTCTATGTGTTCTTCCAGAAGTTTTTAGCTTTGCATTTAGGTCTACATCCTATTTTGAGTTAATTTTTGTATGTGCTGTAATGTATAGATCAAAGTTCTATAGATAGATAAATGATAGACGATTGATAGATGGAAGATAGATAGGTAGATAGAGAGATAGATGGATATAGACATAAATAAAGACTGATAAATATCCAGTTGCTCCAGATCCATTGTTTAAACACACTGTCCCTTCCCAGTGGTACTGCCTCTGCACCCACGTTGATGATCCGTTGTCCACGTGTGTGGGTCTGTTTCTGGACCCCCGCTCTGTTCCATTCATCTGTGTGCCTGTCTGGGCACCAAATCCCACTGTCTTGATTACTATAGCTTTATAATAAGTATTGAAATCATAAGATGTCAGATCTCCAGCTTTGTTCTTCCTGTTTGAAGTTGTTTGAGCTGTTGTAGGTCCTTTCCAATTTCACATGAATTTACGAAGCTTTTTAACTGATGGTTTAAGGTCTTTAATAGATACAGAGCTATTTAGATCTGTTTCTTCCTGAGTGAGATTTGGTAGTTTGTGTCCTTCAAAGAACTTGTCCTTTTCACCTAAGTTGTTGAGTTCACTGGGATAAAGCTGTTCACATTAGAACTTCCCTGGCTGCCTAGTGGTTAGGGTCCCAGGCTTTCACTGCCGTGGTCCAGGTTCAGTCCCTGGCTGGGGAAGATGCAGCAAAAGCCACGTGGCCAGAAAACAGAAAAGCTGTTCACATGACTCCCTATTATCCTTCTAACGTCTGTAGACTCTGTGGTGACGTCACCTCTCTTGTTCCAGATATTGTTCATCTGTATCTTCTTTTTTTTTCTTCTGATCCATCTAGATGCTCATCAATGTTATTAATCTTCTCAAAGAACCATTCTGTGGTGTCTTTTATTTTCTCTGTTACTTGTTCTGTTTTCCATTTCATTCATTTCACTGTAACTTTATTATGCTCTTTCTTTTTGCATTTTTATGTTCAATTTGGTCTTTTCTAGTTTTGAAGATTTTTTTTTTTTTGATGTGGACCATTTTTAAAGTCTTTAATGAATTTGTTACAGCATTGCTTCTGTTTTTTTATGTTTTGGTCTTTTGGTCACAAGGCATGTGGGATCTTAGCTCCCCAACCAGAGGTCAAATCCACACCCTCTGCATTGGAAGGCGAAGTCTCAACCACTGGACCACCAGGGAAGTCCCCTTTTCTAGTTTTTAATATGGAAACTGAGGTCACTGTCTTAAGTCCTTTCTTCTTTCGTAATGCAGGCATGTGAGGCAGGGGTCGGCCAACTTTTTCTATAAAGGCCAGATAGTAACTATTTCAGGCTTTGCTTGTCTATGTTGTGTGATATTCACAACAGCCCCAGCTTTCTCGAGGCAGCTGTTTGCTCTGCACGTCTTTGTCCATCCTTTCACTTGCAACTTGTTTGTGTCTTTGAATCTGAAGTGCGTCTCCTGTAGACAATGCATAGTTCAGTCTTATTTTTTAAGTCCAGTCTGACAATCTCTGAATTTGATTGGATTGCTTAATCCATCCACATTTAATGTTATTATGGATACCATTGGATTCACCCCTGACATTTCACATTGTGCTTTCCATGGGTCTCACTACTATTTTGTGCCTCTGGCTCTCTATTTGTATTTAGTGGACAGTTTCTAGTGTATCATTTCAATTCCTTTGATTATTTTTAACTATGTCTCTATCTACATTTTTAAAGCTTTTTTAGTGGTTACTTGAGGGCTAACCGTATACAACTTGATTTTTCAGAATCTACTTCAGATTTACACAACTCGTTTCCAGTAAGATACAGAAATTTCCTCCCCTCCTCCCCCTTGTTATTCATTATTGGTGCACCTCTACCCAGCAATGCTTGTAATAATCATTTAAGTGTCTGCCTTTATTTACCACGTTCCTCCCCTTCATTTCATCCTGAGGATTCAAGTCACCCTCCAGCATCATATAGGTTCATTTCACCCTCCTCCTTTGTGTTTTCATTGTCAAATACATGACATTTCTGTAAGCTATAGGTCCTACAGTAAAATTTTATACATATTGCTTTGTGCAGTTGCTTTTTTAGATCACTTAAGAGAAGGAAGGAGAACCCACATGTAATCACACTGTGTTTTATGACTGCGTTCACCGGCGCTCTCTGTGTTCTGGGCGGATTTGGATTTACTATAAGATGTTGCTGCCCTGCAGCCTGAAACACAAACGTGAGCATTTCTTGTAAGACAGGTTTGCTACCATAAATTTGCTTGTTATTTTTGTTTGTCTGTTTGTTTACCTAGGAATATCTTTATTTTACCTCCATTTTACAGAAATCGTTTTGCTGGATATAGGATTCTTGGTTAACGGTGTTTTCCTTTCAGCACTTTGAATATATCATCCCACTGCCTTCTGACTTCCATTGTTTCTGATTTTATTGGGGTTGTCTTGTACATAATGAATTACTTTTCTCTGGCTGCTTTCAGGAATTCAACATTTTGACTACAATATGTCTGGCTGTGGATGTCTTTGTATTTATCCTTCTTGGGTCCTTATTGTTATTCATCAGATTTGGGAAGTTTTCAGCCATTATTTCTTCAAGTATTTCTCTTCTCTCCTTCTAGTACTCCCATTATGCATATGTTGTTTGCTGAATGGTGTCCCACATTTCTCCTTGGCTCTGTTCATTTTCTTCATTGTTTTTTCTTTCTTTTATTCAGGTTACATAATCTGTATTGATCTATCTTCAAGTTCATTGAGTCTTTCTTCCTCCAGCTCAGATCTACCGTTGAGCCTCTCTAGTGGATCATTCGTTTTGGTTATTATACTTTCAACCTGAGGTTTCCATTTGATTCTTTTTATAATTTCTGTCTTTTCTTATAGTCTCTATTTTGTGAGTCATTATCATCATGCCTTCCTTTAAGTCTTTCAGCATGGTTTCCTTTACTTCTTTGAACATATTTGTGGTAGTTTCTTTAATGTCTTCGTCTGCTAAGTACAATATATGGGCCCCCTGCAAGGCAGTCCCCTCTCTGTCACTCCTCAGAGGGTGCAGTTTCGGCTTGCACACAGCCTAACAGACCACCACGGATGACCCAAGTTTTAGCCAGGCTGTCTCTGTCTGTGTTTTTCCATAATCTCCCCATTAAATTTCTGGCTTGCCTGCCTCTGTTAGTATCACACCAATCTGTGGCTAGCTGATTGCTCTATTGTTTTCAGTGATGCCCTGGAGCATAAATTGCTCTGTAGCCCAATCCAAATAAGGTCAGGCCCTTTGGCAAGGGAAAGTTGTTGGCAGTGTTTGAAGCTTGTTCTGACCTTCCCCTGGGCAGAAGTTCCGTGCTTCGGAGCAGGAGGTGGGGATGGAGGAACTCGCTCTTCACCAGCTGCCCCACCCAGACCCTCACCATGGAATCGGAGCTACGGGGAGGGCAGGGGTAGTAACAGGTGCCTCCAGCACCCAGCCCAGATTGCTGACCACTCAGAGCCCAGCAAGATGGGATGTGCCAGCGTTCACTTGTATCTTAATGCATCCAGAGCAACCCTTCCACACCAGAATGTTGGGAACTGACACTTGACATCTGAGCCCACCGGGATAGTCCTCCTGGTGAACAGAGTTCATGGGAGGGGAAGTACTGCACTCTCCACCAGCCTCTCTGCCTGGATCTTCCCTGCAGAGCAACAGCTGGAGTGGGAGGCCAGGCACCACCACCTGCTTGGTAGGGCTCTTCTGTGGAGCTTGCTGGGAGTGGGATATGCTGAGCCCACACAGAGTGACCCCTCTGTCTTGCAGAGCTAGAGGCCTGTGCTCCCAGTTAGCTGCCAGGCCCCTGGCGTAGCTCTCCTGCCACACAAGGCACGGCACCCCACAGCTCGGCTCTCACAGCTGCACTCTCCTTGCCAAGTTCTGTAGATTTTCCTGAGTAAATGTCTCCCAATTGTCTGTCAGCCCTTTGGTCCATCTCCAGAAACTTTGAATGATTGTCTTTGCTAATCTCGACCAGTTTAATAGATGTTTGTTTGGGAAAAAGGTTTTGCTATACTCTTCACACTGCCACACCCCAAACTCAGTCACTTTTAAGGAGATTTGAATAACAATCAATCTTATGGATTTACCCCTGTGTTTACCATTTCTGATCCTTTTCTTTTGTGTAGATCCATATTTATATCTGATGCCAGTTTCCTTCTGCCTGAAAGTCTTTCCTTTGCATTTCTTAAAGTACAAGTCTAGTGAGATCAGTTCTTTCAGCTTTTGTATGTCTGAATCGTCTTTATTTTTGCTTTTTTTTTTTTTTTTTTTTTTTGCTGCGTTGGGTCTTCGTTGCTGCGTGTGGGCTTTCTCTAGCTGTTGAGAGCGGGGGCTACCCTTCGTTGCGGTGCACGGGCTTCTCATTGTGGTGGCTTCTCTTGTTGCAGAGCAAGGGCTCTAGGCATGTGGGCTCAGTAGTTGTTGCTCACGGGCTCTAGAGCGCACGCTCAGTAGTTGTGGTGCACGGGCTTAGCTGCTCCGCAACATGTGGGATCTTCCCGGACCAGGGATAGAACCCATGTACCCTGCATTGGCAGGTGGATTCTTAACCACTGTGCCACCAGGGAAGCCCTGTTTTGCCTTTTAAAAGAAAAAAAAAGATTTTTTTTCACTGGGTATAGAATTCAAGGCTTTCAGGTATTTTATATCAATAATTTAAAGCTGCTTCTCCTGTCTTCCAGCTTCACTGGTTCAAATCAGTATCTTCTGTCACATTTGTTTCTCTGTGCACAAGGAAACTTTTTTCCTCTGGCTGCTTTTAAGATTTTCCATATAGCACTAGTTTTGAGCAATTTGTAGCATGCTTTCGTGTGGTTTTCCTTATGTTTCTGGTGCTTATGACTCACTGAGCATCTTGGATCTATGGATTTATATTTTTCATCAAGCTTGGAGTTTTTCAGCCATTATTTCTTCAAATATTTTTTCTGTCCTCTTTCTGCTCTCTCTTCTCCTTTAGGGATTCCAATGACACACATGTTGGGTCTCATGTACGTTGTCCCAAAGCTCAGTTGTTTTGTTCATTTAAATATTTTCCTCTATGTATTTAATTTTTGATAGGTTCTATTGATATGTCTTCAAATGCACTAATCTTTTCTTCTATAATATCTAATCTGCCTTTTAAAAACTTTCTCCATATAATTTCTCATCTCAAATATTGTAGTTTTTCATTTCTAAAAGTTCAATTTAGGTCTTTATCTTCTATGGCTCTATTAACGTTTTGTGCAGATGGAATAAAGTGCAAATAACTATCTTAATGTCTGTCTGCTAATTCTAACACCCATATTAGTTCTGTGTCATTTTCAATTCACTGCTTTTTTCCTCCTCATTATGAGTCATACTTTCCTTCTTCTTTGCGTGACTGCTAGTTTTTTGTTGGATGCCAGACATTGTAAAATTTACCTTGTTGGTAATATTTTCCCCTCTTGAGGCTAGACCTCTAGTACTCTCCCCAGTGCTATGAATTCTGAGATGTTCCAGCCTGGCTGGTAAAAACAGGCTCCATTCTTGACTAAGTTATTCTTTTCCTTGTCTTGGGTAGTTTTCTCACTTGTACCAATCTCCTGAGTACTCAAGGAGGACTCTGAAAACTTCTGGAGTTTTCTCTCCATGCAATTCTACGTCCCGAGAACTCTAGTCACCATGGTCTCCCCCATGTCTCTGCTTCGTCAAGTTCTCTCCCCATGTGGTGGTGTGGGAAGTCTTACAGATTAATGCACACATTTCTGAACGAAATCATCAGGAGGGGCTTCTGGGTGCTGGCCGAGTTTCCTGACCTGGTGCTGGTTCCTCAGATGAGTTTATTTTGTTTAAAAAGATGGAGCCGTGCACTTAGGATGTGTGCACTCTTCTGCTCATGCACAAATGATACCTGGTAAAGAATTTATGAAAATTAAAAATCAGGTCTCGCCTCGGGAATGGGGACCACTTACGTCCATGACCTCCCCACTATTGTGGTCACCAACCCAGGACCTCTGATCCAGCCAGCCAACTACCTGGAGCCCCCAGTGGTGTGTGGGGTAAGCACCAGCCACCAGGGGGACAAGGTGCATCTGTGGAATGCGCAGGTCGCCTCCCGCCTCCCCCTCCACCTTTCACCCTTTGGCATTTAGCCTGAACCACGCTCAGGCACCGCAGAGAAGGCCACACCCCCTAGGGCTGTGCCTGCCCCACCCAGAGCATCCGTCTCCCTGTCTGTCCCTGTCCCCAGACCTCTTTGAAGTCCCAGCACCCCTTTGCTTGGGGTCTGGGGAGTGCCAGGGCCCGAGGTGGGGCCAAGGCCAGCTGTCTGAGTTTCTGGGTCCCAGCAGGAGTGGGGATGAGGCTGCTTGACCAGCTGGCGTTTTGAAAGAGTCAGGCTTGCAGCTCCTGGGTGGGGGGGTGCTGGGGCAGCTGGGCCCACAGCCAGGCCCCCCAAACCCCTTGGGCTTCAAGCTGCTCTGCCCCACTCTCCCTCCCACCTCCAGACCACCCTGGTACTCACCCACCCTGCCCGCCTCCAACAGCTGGATTTTCATATGGCTGGCCCTGGGCCTGACCCCTCTCCCCAGGAAGAGCTGGCACCCAAAGCCCCCTGGTAGGGCCAAAATGTTCTCCCCAGAGGGTCTTAAGAGAGAGCAGGCAGCAAAGGGCTGCTCTGAATATCAAGGTGTTCCAGAGATCAGAAAAGGAAAAAAAAAAAAAAAAAAAACAGGAAGGAACGGTATTTTGGAAACATCTAATGTGCCAGCTAATGAAGCATCTGGTTACTAACAGGCTCCCTCATGGAGGCAGGGGGGAAAGAGCGAGGATCCTGAGCCACACTCCGCAAACGTCCGATGCAGAGAGCTTCTCACACCAAAAAGCACAGGTGAGAGAAACAAAAATCAACAAATAGGACTACATCAAACTTTTCTGCACAGCAAAGGAAACTGTCAACATAGTGAAAACTGCACGGAATGGGAGAAAACATTTGCAGTCATATATCTGATAAGGGGGTAACAACCAGAATACATAGAGAACACCTACAACTCAACAACAGCAAAAATCAAACAACCTGATTTTAAAAAATAGGCGAAGGATTTGAATAGACATTTCTGCAAAGAGATGATATACAAATCGCCAATGAGTATGTGAAAAGATGGTCAACATCACTAATCATTACAGAAATTCAGGGCTTCCCTGGTGGCACAGTGGTTGAGAGTCCGCCTGCCGATACAGGGGACGTGGGTTCGTGCCCCGGTCCGGAAAGATCCCACATGCCGTGGAGCGGCTGGGCCCATGAGCCGTGGCCGCTGAGCCTGCGCATCCGGAGCCTGTGCTCCGCAACGGGAGAGGCCACAACAGTGAGAGGCCTGCGTACCACAAAATAAATAAATAAATAAAAAATCATTACAGAAATTCAAATGAAAACAACAATGAGATTAGGATGGCTGTGATCAAAAAAAAAAAAAAAAAAAAAAAGGAAAATAACCAGTGCTGGCAAGAATGTGGAGAAATTGGAACCCTTGTGCACTGTGGGTGGGAATGTAAAATAGTGCAGCTGCTTTGGAAAATGGTATAAGTTTCCTCAAAAATTAAAAATAGAATCACTCCATGATCCAGTAATCACACTCCTGGGTGTGTATCCAAGAGAACTGAAAACAGGATCTCAAAGTGATATTTGCACACCCATGTTCACAGCAGCATTACTGACAATGAGCAAAAGGTAGAAACCACCCAAGTGCCCATCAGCGGACAATGGAGGAGCGCAGTGTGCCCCATCCACACAATGGAATATCGCTCGGCCTCAGGAAGCAAACTCTGACGCCTGCTACACCATGGGGAAACCTGGAGGACATGACGTCCGGTTAAATAAGCCAGACGCAGAAGGACAGACACTATGTGATCCCACCTCTCTGAGGACCCTGGGGGAGTCAGGGTCACAGAGACAGAAAGTAGAGGGTGGGGGCCCGGGACCGGGGGAGGGGAAGCGGGGCTCAATGTTGAATGGGGACAGAGTCTCAGTTTGGGAAGGTGGAAAGTTCTGGAGATGATGGTGGTGATGGTTGTACAACAATGTGAATGTACTTAATGACCTTGAATTGTACACTTAAAAATGGTTCAGATGGTAAATTTTAATTGTGTTTTGTAACCACGATTAAAAAATTTTTTTTTAAAGAGAGAGTTTCTCTTTCTCCCACATCCTGAAAACTGAATCCCCTGCAAAGGGCCCCAGCTATCACAAAATAAGGCTAGAAGATAGATATCGATAGACAGATGATAGAATAGATACACAGCTGAGAGAGAGAGAGGCTTTGTAGCACAAACATTAACAAACAGGCCGTTAACATCACAGGAGATGGAGGCCTTTCGTCTTTGGAAAGCAGAACAGGGTGAGGGTGGAAGGGCGGTGGTCAAGGGGGGTTGAGGGGAGGCTTCAAGCTGGGAAGCCATCGCCCCAGTCAGAGGAGCAGGGAGGAGGGGGCAAGAGGGAAGCCAGGAGGAGGGGCTGGATCAGGGCCAGGCTGAGCGGATCAGCTGGGCCTGGCGGGGCTAGGGGGCGATCTGCAGGTGAGCCAGGACCAGAGGAAGCCCCCAGGCTCTGTTCAGGGCCCACGTGGGGATGAGGGCAGGGAGCCGCCCCCTTATCTAAACGACATGCAGCTCCCTCCTTGCCCCGCCTGCAATCTGTCCACCCGGGCACTGGATGGCAGGGGGGCCTCAGGCCTCTCAGGCCTCTCAAGTCCCCCAGAGACTAATCTGTTTGCCTGGACTAATCCAGGCTCAAAGGAGACCCCGCTTTTGGGAGGGTGGTCCTGGCAGGGTGGTAGGAGTGCTCACCTAGAGGAGGGGCTGCCGGGGCCCCGCTAATCCCCACCAGGCAATTAGGGGCCTGATCGGGTTTCCTGACCGCTCAGGCCCAGCTTTCCCAGGGTCCGAATGCTCTCTCGGGACCTTTGAAGACCTCACCAAGGTGCTTTCAAGATCATCCAACGGCTAAGTGCAAAGAAAAGGAAATGGCTCCATCCCCAAGAGCCCCCCCACCGCCCCCGTCCCATGGCAATTATCTGGGATTAGCCCCAGTCAGCAGCCGAGCAGCACCCCCAGCCCCTCCTGCTGCCCTGACACTGCCCTGCCCACCTCACGGGGCAGCGGGTGCAGGGAGGGGTCTGCTGGGCCCTCCGGCTGGGGACGGCATCCCCTGGACCCCTCCCACCTCCCCGGCCCAGCGAGAGGAGACTGTTCCTTCCCTAGAGCTGGCGTGTAAGGCACACGCTGTCGGGGTCTCCTCTTTGGCATCAGGTAAAACAGGAGGGGGCCCCCTCTTTCTCATCTCGAGGGCCTGGTTTAATACTTGAGTGACTCTGGTTTGGGATTTTCAAGGTGCTTGTCTGGAGGGTGAGAGGTGGCGTCCCGGGGTTGGGGGCTGGAAGGGATACCAAGGGTGGATGCCCAGCTCAGCACCCACCCTCCCGCCAGCGTCTCCTGGAGTTTGTTCTCTTCCAGATTCAGAATTTCCAGCTGTGATGATTGGTATGCACCTAGAATTCGTCGTGACAGCCCCCAGGAGGTTGGCAGGTCAGGATGGACACACACAGCCTGGTGCCCAGCTTACAGAAGTCCGGACCGGCCGGGTGGGGCAGGTCATGTTATAACCCTGAGCCGGGTGTGTGTGTGCCCAAGTGTGTATGTGTCTATTGTCCTGTATGTGTGTGTCCACGTGCCCTGTGTGTGTGTGTGTGTGTGTGTGTGACTAGCAGGGGCACCTGTGCTTGCCCACACAGCCTGGGCATCAGAAGGCCATCTGAGCTGACTACGGGAGTGGACTTTGCCCAGCATCTGCCCGCGGGAAGGGCAGCCCCCCGGCCCAGGGCAGCCTCAGCCTCCCTTCCCAGAACCTCCACCACGTGGGGGTGCGGGACTGCAAATACTCGGTTAACTGTGTGTCCTCCTGGCCAAGGCCCCGCCCAGGTTGTAAGCTGTGGTCCCCCAGTGAAGCTGAACCAGGAGCCTGAGCAGACCCAGCACACGGGCTGGGTTGTGGCCCTGCCGGGGGCCCTGCTGGCTGGGCATTGGCACAGAGCCAGGGTTGGGGAGCCTTCTAGGGCTGACGGTGGTGACGACGAGTCATCTAGTCCCCAGAACAGGGGTGTCTGCGTGCTGAGGGGCTGCTAGGACCCGGCCTTGTGCCTGGGTCGACTCCCCTCACTGGCCACACACCACAGGGCTGTTTCCAGTGCAGCTGTCAGTGTCCTTGCCCCCTGGTCCCCACCAGCTTCCCCAAGGCCGTGGATCACGTGCAGGTCGGTGGCATCCCTGTTGCCGGCCCCTGGGGCTGCATCTCCGAGATCGTGAGCCCCAGACAGCAGCGCTACACGGGGCTTGAAGACCACATCTCCCCTTCCTGGAGGAGGGGGTCCCTGGGGGGGGCGGTCAGTTAAAACAGTCAGATCCTGCTGTGAAGTGGGTGCAGAGAACCCCTCAGAGGTCTGGACAAAATGGAGCTCAGCGAGGTGGTGGCTCAGCCAGGACGGCCTGTGCCCCGCTGCCCGTGGCAGGCTCAGCGCATGTCCGGCAGGCTCTGCACGTTCGCCACGCCATGCCAGCCACGCCACAGCACACCATGCCACGCCAGGACACGGCCCTGTAGACAGGCCTGGCCACGGGGGCATGCAGATATCCTGAAGGCTCCCGCACCGCCACCTAACGGAGCTCAGTAAGAAGACACCAGCTGGCCACGGCCTAGAACTCCACGCAAGTGCCCCTTGACGGCTCTGAGTGCTACAGACAGCTCTCGCCACGCCCCAGAATTTAGCTGGGATTGGGGGAAATACTGGGAAGACCCAGAGTTTTTAAGGCACTTTTCCTGCCTTCCTCTGTCCTCCCCACCCCCTCAGGCAGCGATCGGTCACTGACCCGGCCTTTCCTGGGTCCACCAAGCATCGCAGGGAAGCACTTAAACATTATCCAGACCCTCGCCAGGCTGCAGCCGCCCAGAGTCCTTGTTTTGAAAGATCTCATCTACAGAGAAAACGGAACTAATTCCACAACGGTTTCCTTACATCCCGGTTTCTGTGACTGAACAACAGCAGAGCTGCAGCTGATCTTCACAGGGAGGCCACGCTCACGGCGGAGACCCCAGGCCTTGTGGTTGGGCGGGGTCGTGTCTGAAAGACACTCTAGGTTCCAAAGACCTGCAGCTCAGGAGAGCATGGGCACCAGATGGCTGCTGTGCCATCCGTTTGCCCAGCAGTCGCCAGCCTGGGCCAGCGTCCCTGCTCCGACCGCTTCTAACTTAATACACGCCGGCATGTGACCTACTTCTCAGGGCCTCCGTTTGTCTCCTCACTTGTGAAACAGAGCCCACAGGGTGGACCTCACAGGGCTGTCGAAGGTGTGCAGAGACCAGCGGGTCCTCACCAGACACTGCCTGCGCCTTGGTCTGGACGTCCCGCCTCCAGACCGAGACACAAATGTCTGTGGTTTAAGCTGCCCCCTCTGGTGTTCTGTTACAGCCCCGAGCAGACAGGCAGAAACCACTGAGGGTGCCTCCTTTGTCCTGCCCACCTCCCGGGTCCCCATGTGCCCACCCCCAGGTCCCTCCCCTCGCCCCAGGGACCACACACACACATGCACACACACACACGCACACACACACGCACGCACACGAGTGAAATCCCGGTGGGAAGGAGCAGCGGATCTGCTCGCAGCCACAGGATCTCGGGAACACCTGGGGCCTGTTTTCAGGACAAATGGCTGAGTGCCTGGTGCCACCCCCACCTGCCCGCTGGGCTAAGGAACGGCCTCTTTGATGGGCTCTGGGCTCTGTCCAAATCCCACAGGGCAGGAAGAGGCAGGCCCCAGGGGACAGTGAGCGACCAGAGTGCCCCCCACTGTGGGAGCCCCCCCAGCCCAGGCTCACCCCAGGGCGGAAGGGGCCACAGGCACATGTTGTCCAGCTCCCGACAGGACCCCGCCCAAGCCCCCAGCCCTCCTCAGTGCCCGGGAACTGGTAGAGGCCCAGGCTTGGGGAGCACAGGCTGGGGCGGGGGTGAGGCCACGGGCTGCCTGCTGGACCTGTCCGTTCAGACTGGGGATCCCAGAGGGGGACCAGGGGACATCCCATCTTCCCAGTGCCCTGGACCCCTGAGCCTGGCCGCCCTGGAGAGATGGGGCCTGAGACACCAGGGGGCTCCCAGGCTTCGAGGCCCCTTCCCCACCACTTTCCACCCGAGACGTCACTAGAGGCGTCGCCTGGGAGAGTGGGCGGTGGGCTCTGAGGGGCCGAAGCAGGAGGAGTCGGGGTGTAGGGGGTCTTCGGGAGAAGCCAGTGAAGGTCGCGGGGAGGAGCGGGGCCAGGGGCTCAGAGCCTGATGCTGGTGGGGACCTGAGGGCAGACGGGGAAGGCGGGAGGGCTGGGTCCCAAGCTCTCACCAGGCAGCCCCCTTGTGTCCGGTTCTCAAGGGGGCTCCTCCTGGCTGCCTGCAGCGGAGCCCCCCGGGAAGCCACCCCGACCTACTGAACCTGGGTGTGGGTCCGGGAATCCGCAGCCACCTGGCCAGGCTCCCTTCCCGACACATGGGGGCGGGCACCTGCCCGGGGGCGGCTGCAGCCTCGGCTCAGCGGAGGAGGCTGTCCTGGAGGCAAACCCCAGTCACCGAGGAGCTGCCTGCGAGCCCCAGACTGATCGGCCGCACCCCTCCTTCTCCGCCCGGGTGTACAAGCCATGTCCCCAGAGGCTCTCTGCTCCCTTCGCTTCACAGCAGCCAGCAATTATTGAGCACCGACTGTGAGCTGGTCAGGTGCGGGGGGAACTAGAAAGATGGGGGGGAACCTGAGGGGAGGGGGGCCACCCCCCCGCCAAGCCCCGGGATCAGGAGGGGCTCCTGGCCTGATTCTCTGTGTGATTGGAGCGGGGAGTAAAGACCCCCAGGAAGTGTGGTTGGGGGTCACATAAGGTCACCAGACAGCTGCTGGAGTTGAACTGTGTCCCCAAAAAAGATCTCTTGGAGTCCTAACCCCCAGTTCCTCAGAAGGCGACCTTACCTGGAGACAGGGCTTTTACAGAGGTCATCAGGTTAAGCTGAGGTCACGGGGGTGGGTCCTAATCCAGTGCGATTGGAGTGCTTATAAAAAGGGGGGATTTGGACACGGGGAGGACACCGCATGAAGCTTGGGGTGCTGCTGCCATAGCCCCTGGGCCCCCTCCTGCCCCCAGGAGCCTCCCAGAGCCATCTGACGGGGGCACAAACCCTGTACAGACAGGAAACAGAGGCTCGTGGACCAGGAGGCGGGCACGCTGGGGCTCAGCCGGGCCTTTGAGCCACACCTGGAGCATCACACCCAACCCGTGACATGGTTTCTACATCCCAGGGCTCTGACTGGCAAGGCACCTCCAAAAACAGCGTCCCAAGGGCTTGCATGTGCGTCCTTGGCCAGTGAAGGTCTGGGATAAGTGCGCCTGTTCAGCTTCCCTTCTGGGGCCTTCTCACCCCCACCCCCGGGCCTCAGTTCTTCCATCAGTAAGTCAAGCCTGTAGACTGTTCTGATGGACCCTGTGATCCACCCCTACTGCTGAGAGGCTCGTCGAAAGCTCGTTGAATCGCCCGAGCTGGGCCCAGCACAGGCACACCTGTGCGCTCTGAGGCAGGGGAGAGACGAAGAAAGGACACGGTGAGTCTGAGGGCGCCTAGCACAGACCCTGGCATGCAGCCAGAGGCCAGCGGGGCAGGGAGCTTGGGCTGCTCGTGTCGTGGTCAACGTCCACGTCTTCGGACCCAGTGTACATTTTTCTGCCTGTTTTCTATTTGTTTCATGTGTTTTTTTTCTATTCTGGTTTTTACTTCCTCTTTCCTGCTTCTTTTGTGTAAATTAAATATCTTAGAGCAGCAGTTCTCCAGATTAGAACTGGGGACCCCAGGAGCAAGTGAGACCCTTTCACAGGTCCGTGGGGTCAAAGTGTCCCACGCACAGAGTGACACGGAGGTGCTGTTTCAGTTTGGACTCTCTGCTCTGAATCCCTAGTGCAATTTTCCAGAGGCTACGGGGGCATAGAATTGAACGCAAGAGCGGGTAGCAGAAACTAGCAGCTTTCTTTTAAGCCCAAACATTAAGGAGATTTGCAAAAATGTAAAATAAGGCTATTTATCTCCCGACTCTTTTTAAGAATATAGCTATTTTTTCTTAAAAATGTCGTTTATGTTAACACGTAATGGGTCTACTGCGGTCCATCATTATTTTACTGAGCGTTGGGCACTTGGGTTTTATCTGACGTGGGAGGTGGGGGTGGATCTCAGAGATGAGGAAATAGCAAGCAGCCCCTCTCCCCAGTCTTCACGTGACCTTGGTGTCCTCTCTGCCCCCGGCCACTCTTGTCTTGGCAGGGGAGGTCCTCGCTGGCTCCTCTGCCCAGCCCAGCCCAGGAGGCCGCGGGTAGCAGCGACACAGGAGACGCAGGAGGTTTTGCTGGAATCCTGTCCCAGTTGGCCCGGGGCGACGCTGGTTGGTCCAGGGAGCCCTTGGCTCCATCCGCCTGGAATCCTGCCCCTCTGCAGCTAGCATCCAGGCCCGGGGGGAGACCAAGAATGAGCGGGAGGGCTGCCCGCCAGGCACGTGGCCCGGGAGGGGCCAGGAAGCTGAACTCCACGGCAGCAGCTCTGCAGCCCGGGGCCCAGGGGCTCCCTCCAGCTGCTCGTTTCCTTTCTGCGGGTGGCTGGGGAGTCCCTGCCGTCGCTGCTCCCTGACAAGCCTGGGGCGTCCGGGTCCTGCGACCTAAGCACGTCCCCACCCAGAGTGGGCGCAGCCCTCCCAGTGCTGTTTCTCCCCGCCATCCAGGGCAGCTCCTGGCCCTTCCCGTCTGACTGCTCCGTCAGAGGCCAGAGGCCTTGGCTGGAGGGACAACCCCATAGAGCATCCCAGGAGCCTCCCTCTGGAGGGCCAGGGAGTCCTCTTCGATGAGTCCGGCAACACCAGCCTTGGCAAATGCCCAAGTACCTGACGGCCCCGTGACCCAGCTTGGTGGGCACAAATAGATGTCCTCCGGGCCCTGGGGGCCACTGTCCATCCCTCGCCGCAGATGTCTCTGTGTCCCGCCGGGGGCCAGTGGTGGGGGACCATCATCTCAGCAGCATTTCTGAGGGCAGGCTGGGCCCCCACACCTCAAAAACTAATATTTCCCTGGTGTTTGTCCCCAAGTCTCTGCCTCAAAGGGCTCCCTGCCATCACTGTAACCCCAAGACAGAGAAACCCTGAAAACAAAACTTGCAGGTGTCCTGGAAAGGGTCAGGGTGGGGGTAGTGTAGGGTGAGGTCCACACGCGTTTCCCTGTCTTCCCCTGGGTCAGCCAGCTGGGCCTGCAGTCAGCTCCACTGCCCACCGGGGTTTGTTTGGCTGGAACTTTCTCTCATCCTTTCCCTCCAACCGGGAAATGTCCTCCTAGCCCAACAGGCAGGACCGCCCTCCCCAACTCCTTCCCCAGGACCCGGTGTGTCCACCTGCTACTTCCCCTGTGCACCAGCCAGCACCACCTGCAAAGGAGGGGGTGAGATGGGGGGGTCCACAGGAAAAGACACAAACTCCAGCCACAAGAAGACACATGTGGCTGGTGGGACCGTGGCCAGGGGGAGGGGCAGCCCTCCCTCCTGGTGGGTCTTTGCTTTTCTTTTCACCAACAGTTCCCCAACTTCGTGGCCTCAGAACCCCTTTAACTCTTAAAAACTTTTGAGAACCCCTAACAGCTCTTGTTTCGTTCTCTTCTGCGATGGAAATTTAAATTGAGAACTGCTTTCACGTTCATTTATTTGTAAATAACAGTAATAAGCCCATTACCTGGCAACATAACTTTTGAACAATCACTGATTTCCCAAAAAAGAAAAAACACACGGCTGGGAGGGCCACGTGGGGTCTCTGCCATCTGGCTAGATGGGAAACGGCACCATCCTCCCTACACTGCTGTCCTGCCATCACTTGGCAAGTGGCCCTGGAGAGCCCACGCTCCTGAGGGGCCAGGAGAGGGAAGGCAAACAGCGTCTCAGCGCCGAGAGGCCTAGAAAAGTCCCGGGGCGCCCGCAGGGGTCCCCGGTGCCCACTTTGAGAACTGTGTCTTCCTCGGCCTCCTCCCAGCCTCAGCTCTGCCTTGTTCGTCCTGTCTGTCCTCAACCTCTCCCTGGAGCCTCATATTTCACAATTGTTCTGCTCCCATTCCTTCTGCTGACGGCACATTCCTTCCATATTTCCTTTTCCAAATTCCTAAAGGGAAGAGAGAATCCATGTGGCCAGCCCTCCTTTTTGAGCTGGAGCCCTGGCTCCCGGGCCCTGGTGTGCTCGGGCTGAGTTCTGATGGGACAACGGGGGCCCCGCCTGAGGCCCCACCCTCCGAGCCAGGGAGGGTCGGCAGGGCCTGGGGGCTCAGCTTTCCAGCCCCTCCTGGGGAGAGCAGGGTGCTCTTCGGGTCCCACAGCTGAGTTTCTAACGGTGAGGCCTGCAGGACCCGGGCCACCTCTCAGCCCAGAGCTGCCCCTGCTCACAGCACCTGTCCCGGCCGGGGAAGGGGCTCTGGGGACACAGAGGCGGCAGGGCCGCCCAATGGGCAGGGAAGCAGAGCTGGCGGGCCGCAGGGGAGCCTCTGAGCCCCGCTTCCCAGCCGCAGAGCGGGACGGCGCCACCTCCCCAGAGGGCACTGCCGCCCAGAGCGGACGGGCGGGTTCTGTATCTGCACGGTACCATCCCCAGGCCGCCAGCCACGCACGGCCGCTGAGCCCTGGAAACATGGCTGGTGCCCCTGGGGACCAAGTGTTCACGGTACTCGGTTTAATTGACTCAGGCTGGAGTAGTCACTTATGGCTCACGGCTGCCACTCTGGGAAGGGCCGCTGTGGCCCATCCGAGAGGTCATGCAGGTGAGGTGCTGGGCGGGAACGCGCCTGCGGGAGCTGCCACAGGGGCAGGCCGGCAGGTGTGACTCGGGCCACGGGCCCAGGACTCCTGCGTGACACTGACCCCCAGGGGACGGCTCCCTTCTGATTGCGACACCCCACCCCCAGCCACCTTGGAGCACGGCTCCTGGGGCCCCGAAGGTGCCCACCTGCAGAGGAGCAAGTATGGGAGATCCGGGACCCAGGCACATGGGGAAGAGGAACGCTCTCTGGGGAAACTGAGGCTTGGAGAGTCCACGACCACAGAGACATTTGGGAGGGGGCGATACTCACAATTATTCCTGAATAGCATCACCAACTGCCAGCGAGCCTGATGTAAACTCTGCTCAGCAAATCCCCCTTGAGGTCATCTCCCTGCCCACCTCACCTGGACGGGGTCAGGGCCCCGACCATGTTCAGCTGTGGGCCCTGGGTGAGGAACCCTGTGTGCTCAGCTCCACGCAGGGAGGCCCGTGGGGCGCAGGCCTGAGGGGGTCTCATCCCCTGGCCGCCTCCAGGACAGTAGCGGGACCCTCAGGCACCCGGGCAGTGGGCAGCGGGCAGCAGAAAGCAGACATCTGGGCAGAGCACCAGGCCAGGGGCACATGGGGGGCGACACAGAGGCCCACGTGGCCTCCCCTCTGCTCCCGGTGGGCTCTTGGCTGGGCTAGGACGCGGCGGAGGGTTGGTGGGGACGGCTAGAGCTGCCCCTCCCTCGGGCACCTGACACACAGCACCGGGGAACCTGAGAGCCTTGTCAGCACGTTTGTCAACAGAATGCAATTCTGCTCTGAGCGCTCAGCACTCGGTCCGCAGAGCCCGTCCGCCCTGGCAGGAGACTGAGACTGGGCAGCATCCAGAAGAGGGTCTCCTTGACTCAGAGGAAGGGGGGCAGGGGGAGAGCAGGCCCTTCTGGCCGGGGACCCGACTGAGGGTGGGGAGAGGTTGCACCCAGATGGGAGCCCAGAAATGTCCTCAGGGGAGGCTGCCCGGGTGTCAGGAGAGCTCTGGTGAGGACAGGCCCTGAGAACCTCACGGAGGCCCTAAAGTCCCGCAGGTGCACACGTGAGCCTGCCTGGACCCCCGTGTGGTGGATGGGAATCTGCCTAGAGGATGGAGAAACTGAGGCCACGCTGAGCAGCTACCCGCCCCGGGGGGCCGCTGGGAGGGCTGGGCTCTGGGGCAGCAGCCGACCCCCTGCCCCCTCGCTCCGCTGCCCGTGACTCAGTGTCCCCTGGCTTGACCCTCCCTGGGGAGGTGGTCGCCTGCTTTCTTCCAGGCCTGGCTCAGTCCACAGACCCCTTTCAAGGTGTGCCCAGCTCTTGGCCAGCGAGGGCTCATTCAGCACCGCCCAGCCCCATCAGGGTCCCTGCACTGGGAAGGCAGGTGAGGGGCGGGGCCTACGGTGTAAGTCTTGCTGCCCTCGAAGGGCAAGAAGAGGCCGAGCCCAGGAAAGGAAGCGGGCGCAGCACGTGTGAAGAGACAGCCAACCGCACTCCCACCGCATGTTCAAATCCAACCTGGGGCCGGGCCGGGCACTGAGGCTCCCTGAATGCCCCGGCCTCGGTTCCTGCGGAGTGGGAGCCCGTGCAGCCCCTCAGGTGGCGGCCCAGGAGCTGGCGGGGGCGCAGTGTGGACAGCCAGACACGGGCAGAGGGCAGTGGAGTGAGCAGGTTGCAGGCATACACGGCACCACACACCAGTTTATGGAGAAAGTGTGTGTGTGAGCGTGGGTGAGCATGTGCGCACACTTACTTCCCTGGGCTCCGACCCCAACACGGACACGGGTGGGCCCCTGGAAAGTGGCTGGAGGGGCTGAACTTCATGCCCTTCTGAGTCCCCTGGGCTTTCGCAGGGATGGGCTTCCCGACCATCTCCAGGGGAAGCCCCGCGGGGTGTGTGGTCGGAGGCCTGGCTGCAGAGTTGTTGGCAGAGCGCGGTGCTGGTGCCCATGTGGGCCTCAGTTTCCTCATTTGTGAACTGGGAACTGTAGCCCTCCCTTGCTTGGTCCTCACCACCAGGGACTGGAGGGTGGGCTCCTGGTCCAGGGCATGGGGCCATGGGGTCCAACCTGGGCGGCTGGGCCACTAGCCTTCATGTCCAGATGTTTCCAGCCCCAGCCAAGCCGCGGTCCTTTTCTGTCCACACGAGGCAGGGCCAGCTGCTCCCCAGCCCGTCCTGCACACACCGCAAGCACTGTGCACAGGGTCTCAGGGCAGGTCACCAGGAAGAAGGCCGCCCTTTCAGAAAGACGGAGTCCCAGCCTGGGGTCAACGTGGGAGCTGGGGAAGAGGCCCCAGCATTGCCCTCTGGTCAGTCAGCTGAGGGGAGGACAGGAACCTTCCTTCAGCAACAGCCCAGAGAGGCACTCCCCGTGGAGCACCTCCTCCCCCAGGGAGCGTCCCCAGGGATAAGCTCGGGTGCCACAGGGACACCAGAGCAAGTGTCCACTGGTCGGCAGCAGGGCCGGGTGGGTGGGACGGGGTTGGGTGGGGAGCACACTGGCTCAGCTTTATCGAAAACCCAGCTCCTCGTGTAGCTCCCGTGGGGTCCTGGGACTTAGAAGCGGGTGTCTGTGGCCTCCCCAAACAGGCACAGGGCTTCTGGGTCCCCCGTGGCCCTCATGCCTCTTCCAGGTTCAGGTGGGGTGGCGCCTGCGGCCACTCGGGGGCAGTCAAAGGGGGGTGCGGTGATGCCAGACCAGGCTGGCCATGGGCCTGAGCTCTGGTGGGGGGACGCCTGAGGGACATGTGTCCCGGACACCTGCACCCCCAGGCCGAGCTTTCTCCCTTGAGGGCCAGCGGGGCTTCCAGGCAAGTGCACAGGCCTGCGGGATGGACAGGCCTCCCGAACCCAGCACTGTGGCCCTGGCTGCGCAAGGGGTGGGCGGCCATCTCCAGGGGGTGAGCAGAGCAGCCTGCGGGGGTCTCGAGGCTCCAAGTCTCAGTGTCCACCTGCCTATGCTCCCACCTGCCAGCAGAGAATAGGCAGAGGAGAGGGGGTCCCAGCCCCGCAGCCACCCGCCTGCCAGGTGGGACGAGGACGGCACCTGAGGGGGCCCCATGCGCTGCAGCCCCCGGACGTGGGCGGCAGTGGAGACAGGAGGCCCCAGGAGGCTCAAGGGGGTCCGGCAGTCAGGACTGGACTGGACACGCCCTCCAAGGACTCTCAGGGAACTTGATCCCAGGGGGCCGGTTCCTGTCTGGGGTTTGTCCTACGTGCTCGGGGGAGCAGACTGGCTGGAGGGTGGCCCCTGAAGGCAGGGCCATCCTGCCCCTTGGCCCTGGAAAACACAGGAAGAAACTGGATGGTCCCACCAGTTGCAGCCGGCTTCTAACAGTCTGGAGTTTGGCCACCTGCCTCCACACCTGGGTTGCTGAGGAAAGGTCCTCGCTGGGTCCGCTAAGGAGGAGACAAACTGTAGAGGGCGGCGACCTGCCTTGCAAATGGCCGTTGTTACAAAGCAGGGTGAGCGACAGCAGACCAAGGCCACTCAGATACCCCTGAGCCCTTTGGTGAGTGACTGGCCCTTCAGCGGCCATGCCTCAACTGACCAGACTTACACGCAGCACAGACCCAGGAGTGCAGGCTTCCACAGGGGGCAGAGACCACAGGACGAGGAAGGCCGCCCTATTCTGGGCCTGGAAATGACAAAGTGTCTGGAATGTGCCCTACCCCCCAGCTACTGCCAGAGCCTCCAACGGCTCCCCTGGTGCCCAGTCGCCTGACCCCACCCACCCCGACCGAAGCACGTCCTGCCCAGACTGTCCTGTCCCCACATCAAGCTCACATGCACAGGCTGGACACTTACTCTGTGCTGGGCCAGGTATCACAGAGGAGTCACAGGAGACCACTGGATCTCCATCACACTCGGGGCTTTTCAGCATTTTATTGTGAAGCCTTTTATTCACTGCCCGGATTTCAGCTGACACTGGCTGCATTTTTCTCACCACAAACCTGTCCACCTATCTACCAGCTACCCGTCCATTGGTCCATCATTTTTTCCTGGATGCATTTAGGTTGCAGATATTATTAGACTTCAATCCAAACACTTCCACATGCATATCTCCAACTAGAGTTTAAGATCCATCTGTTTTAGGTCAAATTTACTCACAGTGGAATTCACAAGTCCTAAAGGTACCAGTACGTAAGTTCTGACAAATGCCCACACCTGTGTAGTCCAGACCCCACCAGGAACTTTGTCCTCACCCTGGACTTGCACTGTCAATGTTTAAATTTAAGTTACTTAAAATTAAATGAGGGGCTTCCCTGGTGGCACAGTGGTTAAGAATCCGCTTTCCAATGCAGGGGACACAGGTTCGAGCCCTCGTTGGGGAAGATCCCACATGCCGCAGAGCAACAAAGCCCGTGCGCCATGACTACTGAGCCTGTGCACCACAACTCCTGAAGCCCGTGCACCTAGAGCCCATGCTCCACAACAAGAGATGCCACTGCAATGAGAAGACCACACACCGCAATTAAGAGTAGCCCCAGCTCACCACAACTAAAGAAAGCCTGCACATAGCAACAAAGACCCAAAGCAGCCAAAAAAATTTTTTTTAATTAAATTAAATTAAATTTAAAAGTCAGTCCCTCAGTCGCACTGGCCACATTCCAAGAGCTCAATAGCCAGATGTGGCCAGGGGCTGCCTCAGTGGATGGCGCACCCTTGCCCTAGAAAATTCCTTCATCCATTTTGCCTAAAGCCTTTTTTTTTTTTTTTTTTTGCGGTACGCGGGCCTCTCACTGTTGTGGCCTCTCCCGTTTCGGAGCACAGGATCCAGACGCGCAGGCTCAGTGGCCATAGCTCACGGACCCAGCTGCTCCGCAGCATGTGGGATCCTCCCGGAGCGGGGCAAGAACCCGCGTCCCCTGCATCGGCAGGCGGACTCCCAACCACTGCGCCACCAGGGAAGCCCCTAAAGCCTTTTTAAAGGCTCCCAGTGGGGAACCCTGAGTACTGTGCCAGCTGCCCTCCTGCCTCTGTGGGGCCAGAGCAGGACTGGAGCCCAGTGTCCTGCCCTGACCAGGGGCTCAGAGACTGTCCCCTCCCAGACACTACAGGCCAGCCAGGGCCTGCGTCTCCACGGGCCACATGGGCGCCAGGCTGGGTGCTCATCCCTGACAGTGACGGGGGCACGTGTTGGACGTAATGCAGGTCTCGCGGCCATTCCCAGCACCGTTATGCATTTTTCATGGGAGGCAAATTGTTCTCTGAGCATCAGTCTTCCATCAGGGCCCAATCCTGACACAGCAGCCACGGGACTTTGAAGTATTCCAACCCAGTGTTAATAAATCATAGGGCACACTTCGAGGACACCACTAACGGTTAGAAGACTGGGCTCCAGAGCTGCACGCGTGCAGATATGAGGCTGTGCCAGGAAGGAGAGGAAGGACCCTGCCCTCCACTCCCTTGCGTGCAGATGTGCTGTGTGGCCTCTGCCGAGTTGCCTGAATTCTCTGAGTCTCGGTGTCCTCCCGGATCGGGGAGAGGCTCCCACGGCCCTTGGGGGTGAAGTCTAAACCCTCAACGTTGCCCCCCGTGCGCCACTTCCCCAGCCTGGACTCCAGGCAGACCCCCATGCTGGGGCTCCCGGGGGGTGACGCAGGTGTGATCTCCACTGGAACCCCCTTTGGACCAAGAATGCCGAGAGGACCCCATGCTCTACGTTCAAACACTGGAAGTTACACACCAGGATGAACGACTGTGAAATAAATAATACTGGTCCATCCTCCCGCCGGACAAATCCCTACGTGGCCTGGATGTCATATTCCAGTTCTGGAGTCCCTGACACAACGTGGCCTGAAGCTTTTCCTTCCCAAGACACCCCCTCCAGCTTGGTCCCTCATCAGGCGTGGACGTGTGAACCAGGGCTGGACACCACACTCCCAGTGACCACACCCAGCTGCACCCCGACAAAGAGCCATCCCTGGCCACCCCTTAGTCCCAGCGGCCTGGCCGCTCAGGAGGGGACCGGCGAGGAGGAAAGTCACTCGGCCATTTGGGCAGGGAATGCCAGGATCTTGGGCCCGGGACACGGGCCAGAGCAGCCCATGGGTGTCAGGCTTGTCCCTGAGGCCCGAGGGAAGGGCTGGGCTCCGTGACTCGGCCCAAGCACTGGACTCGGGCCATTCCCATGATCACTGGGTCTGGCTGCCCCGACGCAGGAACAGCCTCTCCAGGCTGGCTCCACTCATGGGGAGTCGGGTAGGGAGAGCTTTGTAGAAACGTCCAACATCTCAACATCTAGGAAAGGGCTGGGCTCATCCTCAAGCTCTGGCCCTCCGGGTGCCCCATCCTCTGTTTCCTGAGTCCCTCACCTCTGACAGAGAGGTCAGCAGACTCCTGGCCAGAGGGAGGGTGCTGGGCTGGCCAGGGCCTCGGGTGGGAGAGGCCGTGTGGTCACACGGAAGCTTCTTGCGTCCGACGGGTGAGCCGAGAGAGCCACAGAGTCGGGGGGGTGGGGAGGCCTCAAACAAAGGGACCAGCAGGCAGGACGGCACCGGCCCTCTCCCGATGGCTCCCACACACGTCTCTGGCCCCGCGTCTGAGTACCGTGTGGCCTCCAAGGGAAGCTGGCGCCCGCACCCTCAGACTGGGCAGCCTGGCTCGGTCCCGTGGTCCTCGGGAAGAAAGGCTTGGGCCAGAGACAGCATAGAGCTGCAGAACTGGACGGGGACACAGGCTCCCTGAGACGCTGTGGGCGGAGACGGGGAAGGGCAGCTGGAGCCGGCCGTGGCGGGGGGGGGGGGTGCTGGGGTGGGGGCCTGGGACCCGGGGGCCTCGGGGCTGGCGGCCAGCAGTCAGTGGGCGTGAGAGCCAGGGAGGGGACTGAGGACGGGGCAGCCAGGGGACCACACGCTGGGGAGCTGGGGGAGCGCCCACTTTAGAACCAAGGGCCAGCGGGCACGGCAAGCGGGTTGCTGGTGGCCAGGAAGCCAGGGGCTAGGGCTTCAAGTCCTGGAGAGCCGCAGTCCAAGGGCCTGGGAGACAGTGGGGCCAGCTCCGGACAGCACGGCCCTCCTCGGGCAGTGTGTGCAGGGCGGGTGCTCAGACTGGGCCATCGGGGCTGCAGAATCAAACGAGCCACCCCCAGCTGAGCAGACCTGAGCTCTAGTCCCCACGCTGCTGTGTGACCTCAGGCAGGTCATTTCACCTCTCTGAGCCTCATAAGGAAGTGGAGGGTGTGTGGGAAAGTGTGTAGCCGCCCCGCCCAGGCCAGCCCAGCGGGGCCCCTTCCTTGCCCACTCTCTGCAGGGCCCGGGCTCGGAGGGCGGTGGGTCAGGTTGGCCTGTCCTGAGATGCAGCCTGGAGTTCTCGTGGTCGTGGGAGCAAACACCTGGCAGCCCCTGTCATTCTAGATGACTGCATGAAACCCGCTAAGAAAAGTCAGGACAGCGCCCCCTGACCCCCACGCCCCTCCCTGACTGCTTGGCCCGGGAGTGGGGGAAGGCTGGCTGTGGGAGGGGCCTGGGACACATCCCAGGGATGGCTTGGCGGCCTCCGTGGGGGTGAGCGGCACCTGCCGGGGACAGATCTTGCCCGCGGCCAAGGCACAGGCGGGACCTGGCTCGCAGAAGCAGCCCCTCACCAGGCCAGAGGCAACAGCCCCCTTCCTGGGAGTTGCCCGGCGGATGACCGCGCGGGGGCGGGGGAGGGGGGCACTCCCACAGGGCTCAGGTTGTCGGGCCACATACTTTCCAAACAATAGCCGCTGCGGGCAGCACAGGCCAGCACAGGCCAGACAGGGCGGGCAGCCGGGCTCTGAGCGGCGGGGCCTGGGGAGGCCCCAGACGCTGGGACCACCCAGGCCTGCCCTTCCCCCACCCAGGGGAAGGGGACAGAGTTGCAGCATGCTCACCCCCCAGATCTTCCCGGAGCCTCTGCGCCAGGCCAGGAGTGTGGCGAAGGAAGGAAGGGACAACTGACAGACGGACGGACGGACAGACAGATGGACGCAGTCATGCAGACAGGCTCTGTCCACTCCAACTATAGAACGGGACAGCCGTCCCGCCTGCACTTAGCACCTCCGTGACCCCACAGCTCAGCCCCGGGCACATGGCTGCACCTTGGCAGCCGGGACCCTCCCCGGCGCAGGAACCCGAGTCCCTCAGGGAGCCCCCACCCAGGGTCCTGTTGCTGGCGCGGGAGGCCCCGCACCCCAGAAGCCCCAGTTCCCACTGTCTCTTCATTTAAGTGGATCTCTGCCCTGACCCCTCTTCTCCCAAACACACTCTCTCATTCTGTGGATGAGGGGTCAGCTTTCTGAATGGAAAATCGGATGTCAGGTTTTGCTGGGAGGCACCTGGTGGAGAAGGGAACGGGCCCGGCTTTGGGGCCCAAGAAAACTCTGTCAGGCCTCCCCGGCTACTGGCCGGAGATGCCACCCGGTCATGTGCTCTCCTGTGGGGACTGTGAGAATTAAAAGCAGTAAGTCCCGTTGGGCCAGGGGTCTGACTCAATAAAAGTCAACTGTCACTGCTGTGCTGTGATTATCATCCGACTCGTGCCTGGGCCGGACACCCCGTGCTGCCCCTGGACAGAGAGGGGGCAGCTTCGGGCCACGCGGTGGGTCCTGGGTCTCCATGGCCAGGACTGGGGCCTGGATGCACTTTCCGGAAGAAAGCCTGGGGCCGGGACGTGCTCAGCGGAGGGGGGAGCATGTCACCAGCCGAGTCAGGAAAACAAGCTCCAGACAGAGGCCGAGCTGGGCCGCCCCAAAGCGGGAAGCGGGGAGGGGGGACCCCGGTGGGGTGGCTGCAGGGCCGGGAGGCTCACAGAGGCCCTGCTGCCTGGGGAACAGACATTAGCAAATTTGGAATTATCGCTACACACATGGCTCTCATCCTGTGGCTACCGGACAGCTCTGACCTAGAGAAACCACCCCATCTTAAGGTCAGGACATGAAGACTGAAGAAGAAAGCCACCCAGTGCTGGAGGAATGAATGGGTGAATGAACAAGTGAATGAATGAGTGAGGCCCCTGGGGAGAACCACGCTCAGGAAGCAGGTGCCCTACAGGGCAGGTCACAAGTGCCCAAGCGCAGGGGTGATCTCTTCTTACTTGGGATTTTTGACTTAAACTGCAAGATGGGCAGAGAGGCTGCGCTGAACCAACCAAGCCCGTTTCCCGGAGAGCCAGCTCCCCTCTCGGGCTGGAGACTCCAGGGGGCAGCCTGGGCCACCAGCACGCCCTGTGGTGCCCAGAGAGGCTTTTCCTTCAGGAGGACCCGTGGTGAAGTCAGAGGCACATAGCCACTTTCAGAAATAACCACAGAAATGCGAGATTCAGCAGAGAGCCCACCTGCCCGGACGCTGCCCCTAGAACTCCCCTCCCCAGGCCCAGGGGCCGTGCCCAGCTTCTCCCGTGGCCTGAGGGAGTGGACTCACCCCCTCCCGGCAGTAGCCCGGGCCTCCGGCCCATCCATCAGTGTCAGGCTCCAAGACGGGCTCTGCTCTAAAGGACGCGGCCGCTTCCGCCACGCAGACGGTGAGGACAGAGGGGCCAGGTGGGCCTGCGCTGGCAAGGGGAGCCCAGCCTCCTGCTGGGGGCCCTGCGGCCCACCCTCCCGGCTTGCTGAGAAAGGGGGCTCTTCTCTCTGCACAGCTCCAGCTGGACGGGAGCCCTGAAGGGACAGGCGTCTGGGGCACGGCCATGGGCTCCTGTGAAAGGGTCCGGCTGGCAGCCCATCTCCTGAGCTCCCACAAAGGCCGGACTGACCAGGGGCCATGGGGTAGGTGCTGCCCCAGGCTGGCGGGCATCGCATGGCCCCGCCAGGGAGTCTAGGGACCGCTGCTGCCTTCCTAGGGCCCAGCGTGCACTCAGCCATCAGGGTAAGGGCCGCTCTGAGCCTGCCTGTCCTCAGGGCCGCACGCCAGGTGTGGAGGAGCCTGCAGAGGTCACTCAGTACCATGTCCTCATCTTGTGGGGGGAAACTGAGGCCCGGAAAGAAAAAAGGACTTGTTTGAAGTCACACAGCAGCCAGGGGTCCAGGCAGGCTCAGGGTGCTGGTCCAGGACTCTCCTTGCTCCCCTTTTTATTTCCTATTCCCAGGCAGTGAAGTGAGCTGGGGGCTGGGTCACCATGGCATTTGGAGAGGGTGTCAGTCTGCTAGGACTGTCGTAACACAACAGCCCAGACTGGGCAGCACAAACAGCAGAACTGCACTTTCTCACAGGTCTGGAGGCCCGACGTCCAAGACGGAGGTGCCACCTGCTTGGTTTCCGGTGAGAGTTCTCCCTCGCCAGCAGCCACCTTCTCCTGTGCGCCCACACGGAGGACAGAGCTCTGGTGCCTGCGCCCCTTCCCATAGGGGCACCAGGCCTACTGGGTCAGGGCCCACACCTGACCTCATGTAACCTAATTACTCCCTAGAGGCCGCCTCTCCGAATGCAGTCACATTGGGGGTTCGGGCTTCAACCTGTGGCCCTCAGGGGGACATTCAGTCCATAGCAGAGTCAGATGCTGTGGTGGAACTCGTCCATGAAACACTCCAGACGCCCAGCCCGCAGCACGTGGCGGGGTTGGGGGCAGGGCCAGAGGCCTGGCTCGCCCTCGGGAGGTGCTGGTCGGCTTTGCTGACGGCACCCGAGCACCAGAATATGGCTGTGCACCGTCCCCAGGGTGGGGCTGTTACGTCCGCAGCAGACGAGGAGCAGGTTGGCACTCAGGCCGCTGTGCCCGCCCCACCCCCTCATCTAACCCTCTCAGCGTCTGCAGTGAGGCCGAATCTGCCCGTCCTCAAGAGGGTGTGAGGCACAGAACAGGCCCCTGGTTTGCCCAAGTTCACTGACGCATCGTGAGGGGGTTTCTGATGTGCACCTGGGACTTTCTGACCCCAGGTCCAGAATGCTCCCTCCCAGCCTCACGGCCCCCGGCCCAGCTGCCCGCCACAGTGTGGCGGACGGGCTCTTCAGATCCAGCCAACGGGCGGGAGGCCCCTGGCCGCCCACGTTAGCCATTCCTGGCCTGACACTTGAGCCGCAGACTCAGTTATCCTTTATCCACTAAGTAATCCCAGTGGAGGCCAGAAAGAAGCCGAGACTTGCCTCGGGCCGGGGCCAGGCGGCCGGGAGATGAGAGGTCACACTAGGATGGCCGCCCAGCCGTCCGGCGTCCTGAGCCAGCTTCTGAATGAGATCAGAGTTGGAGAGACTCCGGGCGTCTCAGCCGGGCACTCGGCCACCACCGGCCCCTAGGGCAGGTCCTTATTGAGAAACGCACAGAGGGGGACAGACCACTTGGGTTCAGACCCACAGCTGTGCCCTTTCCCGCCCCCCAGCACCTGTTCCTGGCTGCAAAATGGAGTCTCTCTTTCAGGAGTTTGGATGAGTTCATCACTGGGTGAGGCGCACACAGCAGGTGCTCAATAAACGTGGCTCCCGGCTTGGTGCCTCCAGAGGCCTCTTGGTGAGTGCCGGTGCTCAGAAGCTACTGTCAGGAACTCTGAGACCCTCACCAGTCCCCAACCCCCAGCCCCCAGCTGTACTGAGCCCCCGGAAAGGAGGCTTGTGGGCGTGGGGACCCTTTACTGCCCTCGTGCCCCTAGAAAACTCCTAGTGAGCGTGAGACCAAGAGGGGAGCCAGTGACAGCCATTGGTTCCTTGCCGTGATCCCTGGGGATGCCCTCCTGTGGGGACCTCCCACAGCCACTCAGTCACATCCCAGAGGGAGCCCCGGGAGCAAAGGAGTTTGCAGAGCCCGTGGCATTTCTGACTTCTATTTCCCCCATGATTTAAAGCCCTGGAATGTCAGCTCTATGAGGGCAGCGCTGTGTCTTGTCACGGCTTCATGGCCTCACCTAGGGCCCTGCCTGACCCTGAGAAGTTATGGTAGCTCTTGGATGGATGGGTGGGTGGATGAAGGAGTTGATGGACACATGGGTGGGTGGATGGATGGGTGGGTGGGTGGAGGTGAACAGCCTGGCAGCCAACAACAATAAAAAAGTTTGCCCTGCTGATGGGCTGAGCTAAGGAAGCCAAACAAACAAAGGTTACATGCGTTGTGACTGCATTTACATAAAACCATAAGAAATGCCGGACAACCTGAAGTGACAGGGAGTGGAGTGGGGGTACCAGGGAGGTGCTGGGGGAGGGTTACCAAGGGCATGAGGAAACTTTGGTGGGATGGGCACGTTCATTGTCTTGATTTTAGTGATGGGCATCCCTTAGTGATGGTGTACACTCATTTCAGGATTTATCAAATTATACATTCCAAATATGTGTAGATTGAGTAATGTCGATTTTACCTCAATAAAGCTGTTTTAAAAAAGAAAGGAAAATGTGGTATCGGGATAGTAGGATATTCATAAGAAAAAGATTAAATTAGATTCTTCCCTTGTACTTTATACCAGAAGTAAACTAAAAATGGGTCAGAGATATAAATGTAAAATAAAACAAAATGAAACCATAATGAGGGAAATCTTCATGGTGGCAGCTCAGTTCTGGGTCTTGATGTGCCGCTTTTCCACAGATCTGCACACATGACAAAATTCCACAGATCTGCATGCCGCTCTGACCCAGAGCCAATGTTCTCGTTTTGACCAGTCAGATCAAGTTCATCCATCAGAGGAAATGGTCGACGGGACCCTCTGTGCTGTCTTTGCCACTTCCTGTGAGTCCATCACTGTTTCAAAATTAAAAGTCTTTGAAGTAAATAAACAAACAACCCATAAAGCCCTGAAAGGAAACATGCATGGGTTTTTCTATAATTTCTTTGTTTAAAAAATGTTTGTTTTGCAGAAAAATTAGAAATTAAATAGATAAATGACAAACTGAGAAAACATCTTCAAACTATATCATAGGCCAAAGGTTACTAGCTCTGATATTTAAACAGCTTTTACAAATAAAGAAAAAGGCAAACACTACAGAAAAAATGGACTAAAGAAATGAATAGATAACAGAAAAGGTAATCCTATGAAAATATGCTCAAAAGATAGCAGGCAGGAAAATTTTAAACTGAAGTAGATTTGTCATTGGAAGTGTGAATATTAGAGAAAAATGAATTTGGGGGGTATTCGAATCAATTAGAAAGCTTTCAAGTATGGTTCAGGCAACTCAGCTAAGTGAATCTACTTTTCAACTGTAAATTTTATGGAATCTAAGTACAGATAAAGTATTCCAGTGAAAATGCAGTGTGTGCATCAAGATGTGCTGTCACTGTAAAATATGCACCAGATTCCACAGACTCTGTATAAAAGGAAAATAGCTCATCAATAAACTGCTTATGGATTACATGTTGAAATGACAGGATTTTGTTGATCCAGACCAGTCACTCGTCTGTGGTCCAGGTGCAACCAGCCTGAGGAGGAGACTTGTCTCCCAAGCTTGGGGAGTAGGCCCCCTTCTCCCAGACTCTTCTGCTGCATTTAAATGCGGGGTTGGACCCCAACTGCCCCTGCCCCTTGGTGTGACCACAGAGGATCGTCCTGAGGACAAGGTCTACCCCTGTGAGGATGGCTGGGCAGAGGGACAGCCTGGGTCTGGGATGAGACGTCAAGCTGCTGACCGCTCAGACCTCCTCTTCCCTGCATCACACTCTTCCTTGTTTTGTGTCAGACAGCCGGCTTTCGGTATCTGCAGCCAAAGAGTCCTCTCCCACCCCGGCAGGGTGAGGGTGCACCTGCCGGGTGCCCTCCCGCAAGGCCCACCGGGGAGCCGGAGCCCAGGCCACGTGACTTCCTGCCAGGAGTCAACAGGGACCACGATCGCCTCTCCCCCGACAACTTGCCGCCAACGCTCGCCGAGTGCCAGCTGCCAGCCTAGCCCCGGGCTGCAAGCGAGCTGCATGTTAATAGGAATTTTCTGTGCCATGACCCCAAAGGGACTGAACAGAATTTCAAAGCGAGGTGGGGAGAGCCCCCAACCCAGAGAGGCCGCTCCAGGAGCTTGTTGAATGAATGAGGGAGCAAATGAATGAGTGAATGAGTGAATAAGTGAATGAGGGAGGGAGTGTGTGCACCTGGCCTCGTGGGGTGCTCTGAGCCTGGGGACCTCCCAGTGCCGGGGGTACCCCCTGCCCAGTTCACGGGGGTGCTGAGCATGGGCCCAGAGGCTGGGGGCTCAGCTTCCCTGAGCGGGTCTCTGCTTCTTTTCCTCTTGTCTCTGTCCACGCCCCCCCCGCCACCCGACATGGGAAGGAAGCTGGGGACACTCCACCTCTCTTCAACTCCCAGCTGCGCTCTGCTGCTCCTACGGGGTGAATGGGGCCCCTGGAGCTGGTGCTTTGTTCTGCCCTTGGGGGAGGTGGCCGGGGTCTCAGGGGCTGCCGGGCAGGGGCTCCTCGAAGCTTGCCGGAGGCCGAATGAGAGCTTGGGTTACTCAGGCTCCGGGACCGGGATGGGACCTGCTAACCATGGGTGGGTGGGAAAGGAGAACCGCTTAACCCCCTCCCTTCTGGGCTGCAGCAGAGGCCAGCCTCCCTGGGAAAGACAAAGGCATTTAGTCACTTCCCTGGAAGGCTCACATCCAGCTACCCCGTCCTTAAGAAACAAACAGACGTTTTGCCCAGCGTGGTGATTTTTCCAGATGCACACTGTGCCCCACGTGGCCGTGTGGCCTCTTGGGAGGGGAGCTCCAAGCCTGCCCACAGGTGACAGGCCTGGGGTCACCTGGCAGGGTACTAGCGGGTCACACCCTTTGCCCTCACCCCGCCCCACCCAGCAGAGCCCCTGTAATTTGGGAGTGACGTCACCCCCATCTTAGCCAAGTCCGATGAAAAGTCCCCGTTCACAGGAGGAGAGTGAAGTTTGTGGCGATCCCAAAATAGCCCCAAAGAGCTGCCTGCCACCCCAGGAATGCCCGGAAACCACGCCCGGCTGAGGACAGAGGTCACCCAGCTCCCAGGCCTTTGAAGCTCGAAGGGACTTGAAGAAGCTTCCAGAAGACCGGCAGGGTCGTGGCTCCTCCAATGCCTGGTCCCCAGGAGCCACGGGAGAAACATCTGCTCAGTGGGTGAAGGAAGGAGGAACCAACGAGGCAGGAAGGGACAGGAAGTGACTCTCCCTGGGGCCTTAGGGGGCTCCTGCCCCACCAGCACCACCGGGCCTGCGGGCCCCGCCCGCCCCGCCGACACTGATGCGGCCCTGTGGCCTCTGGAACATGAGGGGGCAAATCCCAGCCGTCTGGGGGCAGCCCCAGGACACTCGCCAGTCGTCACCATGGCACCACTGGGTGAGGCCCAAGCTGAACACAAGACCCCCACGGGGAGGGCAGGGCCTGCTGCCCCATGGGAGACGGAACCAAGTGCAGACCTCAAGGACTTGACCAAGGTCACAGGGCCTGGTGGGGAGGAGCAGGAAGACCCAGCTCTGGCCATGGGCGCGTGGCTGCAGTCTGCAGCCTGTGAAACGGGGCTGATTCTGAAACTCCGCCCGAAGGGCTGTGAGGCCTGGATCATCTCCTGGGGTCACAGTCATAGCTGCCGGACTCTGCCCACCACCCCATCCTCTCCCTGTTCCTCCCACGGACCTGGCTGGAGCCCCTTGCTGACCCCAGAGGGACCACGCAAAGGAAGCAAAGACCCAGCTGCTCTCTGACCCTCAGCAGGGAGGCCCAGGCGCTGCCAGGTCCCTGTGGACTCAGGGAACAGGGAGGGGCCTCGGAAATGCTTGGACGGTGCCCCGGGCACCATCCTCTCTCTGTGGGCCTGAAGCTGCTGCCCATTTCCTTTCCAAGTGGACTTTTGCTGTGGTTGTGGAACATTCCAGAGAGAGGGGAGCAGGCCCGACAGGGCAGAGCCCTGCCCACTGCCTGTGGGGAGGCTGCGTTTGGGCCCCGGGGTCTTCGGGGAGATGGTCCCGGCCAGCCTGGGGGATCACAGTGTAGCTCCTCCCCATGACGCTCAAGGCCTCTGGAACGAGCACCCGGTGGGTATGCAGGGGCTGGAGGAAATGCCCAAAGGCCCAGGGGTGGCCTGTGCTTCAGAGGAGGTGCCAGGAGGCTGGTCCCACCACGTCCATCAAGATGCACAGGATGGACAAGCACTGGACAGCTTCACGCCCTCGGTGAAGGGCCGTGTGCTGTCGGTGGGCACCGTGTCCTCCTGGAGGACAGGCAGGGGTGGGGACATCCCTGTCCTCTGGGCTGCACGGAGACCACAGCCACCACCTAGCCTGTGTCCCACGTCCCTTCATCGGTGTCCAACCAAAGCCGTGGAGAAAGGCCATAGACACGTGGAAAACGCCAAGGGCCAAAGAAGGATCTGCTTTAATTCCAGCAAACATATATGTGTGTGTCGTGTCCAAAGATAACGTCTATTTATTGAGTGCTTACTGTATACTGTTACATCTCTTAAGCCGTCAATGCTCATGTCAGACCCTGGAGGTGGAGTCTACAGTCACCCATTCTCCAGATAAAGAGACCGAAAACAGAGGGGTCAGCGTTGTTCCCAGGTCACGTGACTGGTGAGCAAAGGCCGGGATCTTGACTCTTAATCCCCATGTCAGGCCCCATGTATTTAAGTTACACTTTTATTTTAGTGTCAGGGTCGCTTCTCTTGTGAGTTGGTTTTGGAGGCCGTGACCCAGGCCCACATGGGGTCTCCGCATGGTGTCTTGGTTTCCACAACCACAGTAGGCGTTTCTGGGAGGCCTGACAGACACAACTGTTCCCTAGAGTAAGACAATGCTTGTCCTGCACCTTTAGCCCCAGAGGCGAGCCGTCCTCAGGCTCTTGGGTGAAGAAGAAAGGTGGAGGGTCAATGTGCCCCCTCCCACTATCCACCCCCAAACCCCGGCACCCGGGCGTCCACCCCTGCCCACCTCGGACAGTGGCCCTGACTTCGCCCTCCGCCCCATCTCCTGAGCCCCTGGTGGCAGATCTTGGGTTCCCAGTGGCCCCTCCACCAGCTGGCGAGCGGGATTCTGAGGCAGGTCGGGAGCCTAGCTGCAACTCACCCCCAGACCCCCAGATCTGAACTAATCACTGGGCCACACGGACGCCCAGTGATGCAGAAGGACCCCTTGGACCCCAGGGGGTCAGACAAGGAGCCGCTGTGGCTTCCTTCCACCCAAGCCACGGCCAGCGTCTCCTTGCCGCTTCCAGGCCGCAGGGCCCGGGAGAAGCCGCTGCCCTGGGCCGTGCCTCAGAGCCTCACTGGAGGGGCTCCTGGGGCATCGAGGTGCCTGGCATCCCGCCAGCTGGGGCTGCAGGAGGAGGCCATGCGCCATCCCCTCCACCTGGGGCCCCTGGCCAGAGGCTCTGTCGGTCTCAGATTCAGCTCTGGGGCCCTCAGCACCCCCTGAAATGGGAATTCAGAGGTGGAGCTCTCTGGGGGGGGTTGGCCCTGCCTTGAGCTCCTGGGCATGCATCCTCCTGCCCTGAGCGGGTCCTGAGCCCTGGTCCACCACTGCCCATGATCAGCTGCCTCTGACGCTGGTTTCCATACCAATAAAGTAGGAATACTATGCATGTTAACAGAGCAAAGCTGGCACGAAGTGTCTCGGACGTGCCTTTCCTGAGGTCAGCCGCTCCCTCTTGGACACACTGTGCTGGGCTCCAGGGGTCAGAGGTGAGGGCAGCCCCTCTCTGAGCCTCAGTTTTCCTATCTCTAGGGGGGTTTGCATGAGAAAGTGCCAAGACTCCTTCTGGCGTTCCTGGCCCCAGCCTCCACCCCCAGGCCGGCACAGTGGACGTACAGATGGACGGACAGGGCTGGCTTCCTGCTCCAGGGGCTGGGCCGGGCTCCCAGAAAGGGGCCTGTTCCATGGGCTTCCCCCCACACACCCACAGGGCTGCTGGCGGGACACCCTTGGCCGCCCGCCAGCTCCCCAGCATGCCTGTGGGTGACTCCTGGAGCCCGGCCAGATACTGTCACACGTCCCAGGGGCCCCTCGGCATTCTCCGCCTTTGTTTCCGACGACGGGGTAGTGCAGGGGGGTGGTGCGGAGTCGCTCAGAATCCTGCACAGGATGTCAGGCATCCGGGGGCGGGGCATGCTGACACCCCGCTTCCAGGAAGGTGAGGCCGTGCGGCGGGGTCCCACTGGAGATGCACAAGACGGCGGGACGTTCGTCACAGGCTCAGGCTCACATGTGGAGCAGAGGCCGGGGTCAAGGACTGGGGTGAGGGGAGAACAGGACGGTGCCAGCCCTCGGGGGCACATAGGGGGTCCAGGGGCCTCCGCCTGCCCGAGGGGCTGCAGGAGGCTCCCTCCCACTGGCGAAATGAGGTGGGCGAGGCACTCACCAGCGTGGGGTCGGACCCTGCAGCAGGCTATTCGGGCCGCGGGCCTGGCCCCACCAGTCTCCCCGCACGCAGCCCTCGGCAGCCCCCACCGGGTTAAGAGTGACAGCAACCGTGCTCTATTTATATCGTCGGCCCCGCCATCCACAGGCTGCAGTCAGCAGGCCCAGCCAGGGCTTCCACCACGATCAGCTTACATTTAAAATAAATGTTTCCTTAGCTCGTATCCGATCTCCAGTGGCGAATTTCGGGAAGCGGTGAGACAGGTCCAAACTCTGAGCAAGGCCTCCCTGCCAGGCACCAGGGACAGGGACCTGGCCAGGGCCGTGCCCAGAGGGTGTCGCCTCGGCCACCAAGAGAGGCCACCTGATGCTGCGCGGCCACTTGGCGTCCTGCAGGTCTGCGAGCCTCAGCTCCCCACCTGCCCCTCAAGTGGGGGTCTTCAGGGCGCTCTGCCTGCCCTGCAACGGCTCTGGAGGGTCCTCGAGACAGGCTACAGAAGGGACACACGTGTACACACGGGGCTTGTGTTCAGGGGTCAAGGGGGTTACACTTAACATCACAAGTCACAGCTCTTTCCAAAGACGCCCCCCACCTCCTTGCTCTGAGGCAGGGGCTCTGAATGGGAAGGAGTTTTCAGAATCTGGGGAACACGAAGTGCAGCCCCCTTGTCCATGGTGGCCACAGCCAGCACCCCTGTCCCTCTGGGACCCAGGCCTCTCCCTCCAGGTGCCACCACATTGCCCTGGAGGGTGGATGAGAGAGGGGACGGGGGAGGTCGGGGGAAGCTGAGATGTGCAGCTCCCTCCCCGGGCCACTCGGACCTGCTCCTTTGGGCAAAGATCCTGGAGATGGGCCAGGAAGACTCAGCCCTGGCCTAGACTCCCAGCAAAGCCCCCAGAAGCCCACAGCCCCCAATGATAAAAGCCTCCCAAGAAGGTTGCTTCTCTCGGTCACCCCCCACCCCCATGAGAAATTCTTCTTTGAAGCCAATTGAGAGCCCCTGGGCTGCCTTGGGAGGAAGGGGCGGGGACCTGGTACACAGGGCAGGGCCGGAGTGGGCATGAAGAGAAGAGCCCGAGCGTGAGAGACGGGGGGCCTCCCGGGGACGAGGAGTCCAAGCTGATGACCCCGGAGGGGCCAGGGCGAGTCCACCCCAGGAACGTCAGGGCTTGCGGGAGAGAGGAGGGGACCTACCTGCACCCCACCCTTGCTTCCCACACGCCTGACCCACGAGACCCGAGCTGCTTCCACAGCTGCCTTATATCCACTGGCCTCACCAGGCTCTGAGGGCAAACCAAGCCCCCAGCCACATGCGGCCCCTATGCCCACAACGCCCTGAGCAGGGGCAGCAGCTCCCCCAGGAGATGAGGGTCTGGCGGGAGGAGGCTGCTGGGCTGGGCCTGTCCTCCTTTGTGGGGTGCCTGTCTCAGGGCAGGAATGCTGGGTGAAGGCATTCGGAGAGGGGGGACCTCCCAGCCTGGATCACAGTCGCTGGGCCCTTCTCCCCTGTCCTCCTTCTGGGAGGTGTGAGCGCCCGCCTGGTGCTGGGCCACTGCTGACAGCCTTCCATCACTGGGACCCCCAAGTCCCTCCCAGGTGGGTGTGCCATTCTGCCCACTTGACGGAGGAGAAAACTGAGGCTCCGGGAGCTGACGTAGAGCCCGTGGGTGGTGGAGCAGACCCGGGCCTGCTGACTTCGGAGGCCATGTCTGACCACGCCGGGCCGCAGAGAGGACGGTGATTGAGGGCGAGAACGGCGGCCACGCTGGTTGAAGGCTGAGTCCACGCAGCCCCCGCGGCCCAAGAAAGGGAAAACCCGCTCTGGATCCCAAGGCCGTCTCTCAGGCAACTGAAACCACAAGTGCTACGTTTCCAAGCCCAGCAAACACTGGGTGCCAACTGTGTGTTCCACCTAGTGCTGCAGCGTGGTGGAGCCACAGTCCCGTGCGGGAGACAGAGAAGTGCGTGGGGCAGCCCCCGGTACAGGGGGTCTGGGCTGTGAGACTGTAGGAGAGCAGGGGGGCGCAGCATCTGCGGGCTGGGGGCTTTCGGGACAGCTTGATCCAGGAGCTGCCGCCAAAGCTGGGTCCTGAAGACTGAATAGAAGTTTTCCACCGGGGAGAAGCATTCCAGGTGGAGAGGAGTGTGTGTGAAAGTGTGACTCGTGCCAGAGCGTGCTAAGTGCCAAGCGCACTGGGGCCAAAGAGGTTGGTAGGGCCGACGCACCAGGTGGAGGAGCTGAGAGGGAGTCCCGGCGAGCGGCAGAGGCAGGACCTGATTCAGCTCCCGGCCCCTCTGCCATCCTGCTGCCCCTCCGTCTACTCCCAACCCTCCTCCTAGACGGCCTCTGGCTGGGAACCGGAGGGGGCATGGGGAGGGCACCCACCCCGAGGGGGCAAGAGCTCCTCTGGCCAAGACACCAGTCACTTCCTGACTCTGGGCCCAGATCTCCGGCGGGAGGGGCGGTGGTGGGGGCAGGCACCGAGGGGGCGGCATTCCAGCTGGCATTCCAACTCCTCCTCCACAATTAGTCCATTTCCTGCCCTGGCTGCAAATTTCAACCATTTCCTTCTTGGGCCACCTCCGGCCTCTGCCGCTGCCTGGCCCTGCGCTGACCCTGGCAGGGGACAGGATGGTCCTTGTCCTGCCAGCTCCAACTTTGGAACCAACCTTGCCCTCAATCAAGCATCCTGCCAATAGGCCCCTGAACGCTTGGAGGGGAGCCGACCCAGAGTGGTGGGGAGACTGGGGTCCAATCCTGGCTGTGCAACCCCCAGCCATGTGCCAAACCTCAGTGGCACACACGTGGCGCCTACTGCATGCCCGAAGAGGGCTGGCGCTGGAGACCCTGTGAGGCAGGAGGCAGCGGCCAGAGGCAGGACGTGGGCGCCGCTACGTGCCAAGGGTGAGCTTCTACCTGTGAACCGTGAGCGCACAGCCTCTCCACCCGAGGAGGGCGGGCTCAGCAGAGAGGGGCCCCCAGGGTGCAGATGGTCCAGCGTCCAGTGCTTGGATGCCCAGCACCCCTCACCTCAGCAGACAGACCTGAGCGGATCCCAGGAGAGGCTGGCAGGGCTTCTTCCAGAAAGTCAGCAGAGCGGACAGAAAGTTGTTTGTTCGTAGACACCCTCCCCAAGTCCGGAGAATGTCGCCCTATGAGAGTAGGGTCCCTGACACGAGGCAGGGGCTTCCCAGCCCCCCATGCTTCCCCGGGGAAGCAGGTGCAAGAAGGCAGGTTCTGATGAAGGGGCCAGAATGTACCCCTCCGAGGTGACTGTACGAGCCCCAGCCTGCGGCCCACAGCACCCTAGGGTGTCTAGGGCTTGTTCAGGAGTCTGGGGGCCTCCCTCAATAAGCGATCCTTGCCGAATGTCTCTTCAGCCTAAACTGGCTAGAATCCAGGCCGGCACTGGACGGGAAGCTAGGCCCCTGGGGAAGAGGCTCCACAGCTCTGGAGCTCACGGCCACTCCATCGATGGTGGCAGCTGAAGGTGCTGCCCACCCAACCTAGAGACCCCCTCCCGCCAGCTCCCAGCTCCCAGCCCCCGGGCTGGGCCTGCCCAGAAGGAACGTTCCCTAATAGGTTGATATCTCTTTGTCCCCAGAAGCAGGCACCCAGCTGTACCCCTGGGGGTGGGGGTGAAAGACCCCCACTTCCCACTCTCAGCACGACAAGGCCTGGGAGCTGCCCGGAGGCTGGGGAGCTCAGCACCCATGAGAAACCCCAGCAGAGGCCTCCTCCCCCGATTAAGGCCCAAGTCCTGGGCTGGATCTCTGCCAGCCAACGGCAGTTTCCAAAGTGTGCTCTCCCAGGACCCTGGGGAAAGCCCAGCCATGCCCCTGTCTGGGGACCACCCCATCTGGGCGAGCACAGGGGGACCCACGCGTCTCCTGGGGTCAGCCTCACGCTGGAGTTTGAATGACGGGCCCAGAAAAGGCACGGCTGCATCTTTAACACAGAGATGCTACTGCACTTCCCGGGGTGTCTATGGGATTTGAAACCCCTGACCACCAAACAGCAACCTCGTCCAGTGGTTTGACCTTGCCTGAGCTTGTCCTCGTGGTGTGAGGAAGATTCACCAAGATGCCCAGAGCAGACGGGAGAGCCCAGATCACCCAGCTGTTCTGGCCCAGCAGTGCCTGAGCCAGGCCCGAGCCAGGCCCATGGGGGCTTCAGGAAGGGCAGAGAGCACCCTGCGGCCCCGGCCCCTGGGGGTGGACCCGGCCCTTAGGGATAGACCCCGCCCCCAGGGGCAGCCCCACTGCAGGGACCTGGGAGAACACTGGGGACAACGTGGGACCCAGTGCACAGCAAGGGCGTGTGCATCTGGCCACAGGGCTGGGCGCCCTCCAGCACAAGCTGCAAACCCAGACAAGCGGGAAGATTTTCCATGCTGGGGCCCAGGGGCCGGCCAGCCTGCCGTTAATAAAAAGTCACAGGCTCAGCCAGGACGGCCTGGAGACTGGACGGCCCTGCAACACGTTCTAAGTTCGTGATGTAACGGCGGAGGATCCTGCAATACTTTTCAATAAGTCTTTCCATTTGGAGGTTTTAATGTGTCATGGGAGGCTCCTCCCCACCCCCACCCCAAAGCCCTCAACCCAGAATCCTGAGAAAATCTCCTTCCACGGTTTCCCATAAAGCAGGTGCAGAGCAGCCGGGAACGGCGGGGGGGGGGGGGGCGGGGTGACCAGGGATAGAGGCCCTTGTGGGTGCAGCGCCAGCGGGCGGACAGGTGGCTCCCGCTCCCCCAAGGACCCCAGCTCCAGGAGAGGGCATCCCCCCCACCCCCCAGGCAGAGGCCAAACCCAAACCAAATCCAGCTTGCTGAGCACCATCCATTCACGTGAGATGTAGACATTAAGGCAGATGCTTCAGGCAAACTTTTAAAAGCCCACTTCTGAGTTAAATACTCAAACAAGGTTCTTGGGGTCAGAGCAAACTATGCTAATTTGATGGAGCCCCTCCCAACCGAGACAGCCCACCTTGCAGCCCATCTGCCTTGGGAAACCTCAGTGTGGGGTTGTTGGTGGGCCAGTGGTGGGGGGACCAGGAAACATCCTCTTCAGAAAACGCTAGGCACGTGGGCAGCCACACCAGCCACCAAACCCCACAGCGCCTAGACCATCCAAGGTCAGGCCCTCGGGGAGGGGCGTCCCCCGTGGCTGCCCAGACCTCGGCAGGCGGGACTGGCCTTGCCTTTTGCCTCCGTCTCTGTGATGGGCCTCCCCCGCCCCCCAACTGGCTGCTGTGACCAGCAGCTGGTTTAACTCGAGGCGGAAAGGACACAAGTGTGTATGGAATGCATACAAGGTGGCAGGCTGGTCACACCCCGGGCCCTTTACACGCACCCTGAGGGCAGCAGCGGCTGGCCCTGTGACAGGTGAGGGCGTGGCAGCCCGGGGTCATTACGGGATTGGCCGAGGCCCCGCAGGCAGAAGGTGAGCGGTGAGCGCTTGGAACAGAACTCCCCTATGGGCCGCTGTCTGGGCCCTGCCTGCTCTGCTACTCCTGCGGAGCTGGTGGGGGTCACTGGCCCTGGGCTGGTCCACCCTGAAGCCCAGCTGTGAGGGGGAGGCCAGCAGATGGAGCTCCTCCAGGGACTGGCCAGTGCACACCTGCCGGCGGGCCTCCAAGCGGCGAGGCCGGGCAGGCCTGCTCTTTCCAGAGCCCTGAGCCCACCGACCACGCTGGGCCCCAGGCCCGGCGCCCCCCTCCCCAGTGCGTGCACAGCAGGAACAAGCCAGGGAAAGGCTGGGGGGCCAGGGTCAGTGCTGGGCGCCGGCCTCCCCAGGGCCGCCAGGGCTGTGGGTCGGTAGCAAACACTACTCGCCTCTAATAAAACAAATCATCTGAGACTGGGAAGCCACAAGAGGAAACAGCTGTGCGCTGCTGGCTGTGAACACGTGTTTCCACGCCCATCTCTAGGCTCGCCCGCTCTGCTTCCAGAATTCTGGACTCTTGGCCATTTTTTGACAGCAGAATGCTGTGGGCTGTCGAGAAGGGAGTTTCGGAGGCCGTGGAACATGTGCATAAGAAATCGGACCGGGAGACCCCCGCTGGGGGACCATGGTCCTCACACGATCTGACCCAGAGCGGCCCTCAGAGCCACAGATGCAGAGGAGGCCAGAGGGACAAGGCCTGCGAACAAAAGACTTAGGCAAGGATGCTCACGTCGGCTCTGAGTATGATGGTCCAAAACCAGGACAAACTCAAATGTGTGTCAAGGTGATGCATAAACAGACTTGGGCACAATGGAACCGCACATGACCTGGCACAGGGGTGGGCGGGTGTCACGAGCATGTGGTGATGAGATCCCAAACCAGGAGGGCTCTGGGGGGTTCTGCCTCCATGACATTCGGGAGAGGAGCGCTGATCTACAGGGACGGGAGTCAGAGCAGGGCTCCCCTCAGGCGGGGATTGGTCCTAGGGGCTGAGAAAATGTGCTGGGTGTTGGGAAATGCTGTGTAGCAGATCTGGGAGGTAGTCACCCAGGGGTGCTTGTGTAAGTCAGAGCTGTACACACAATTCACGGATTTGCCGTGTGTAGATCACATCTCAATCAACTGCTGTGAAAGACAGGTAAACACTTGAGGGATGTCCCTCCTGCACCCCGGTCCCTTCAACTGAGTTTGAATCCTGTAAAACTGGGGTCCCTGGCCCCCGGGCCACGGACCAATAGCAGCCCGCGGCCTGTTAGGAAATGGGCCGCACAGCAGGAGGTGAGTGGCGGGCAAGCGAGCGAGGCTTCGTCGGCGCTCCGCATCGCTCCCCGTCACTCCCATTAGCACCTGAACCATTGCTCACGTTACCGCCTAAACCATTCCCCCCCTCCCCACCCCCGTCCGTGGAAAAATTGTCTTCCACGAGACCAGTCCCTGGTGCCAAAAAGTTCAGGGACCGCTGCTGTAAAAGGCAGGAGACAGACGCAAGTCTGGGAGAGGATGTGTCTTCTCTCCGTCCTGTGGGGCTGAGCGGCTGTCTCTGCAGACCAAGTGGGAGTGGGGGCCTCATGGTGGATCTAAACACGGAGACACACCAAGATCTGACCCTAGGCTTTCCAGCCTTGTGATGCGAGAGAAAAAAGGTAGGAGGCCCAGCAGACCAGGCAGGTTCCCGGGATCTCACTGACACTGAAAAAAAGGAAAGTCTGGAGCATCACCACTGCCCTTCCGCCAGGACCACCGCCACTCACTGCTGCCACCATCACCTCCATTACTTTCATCACCTTCGTCATCACCTCCAACATCACCAACCATCACCAACCCTACCGCCACCACATCCATCATCACTGCCTGTACCACTACCATCATCACCACCATCACTCCATCACCAACTCCTCCACCACCACCAAAACCTCCATCGTCACCTCCATCACCTCCATCATCACCACTTCCACACCATCACCGCCATTAATACCCCCTCTGAGCCCGTCTGCTTTATTACTAAGATAGGTGAATGTTCTAGTATCTGAGTCCCCAGGCAAGTGGCGACCCTACACTCCAACGTGGGTCTTCAGACTCTGACTGCAGAGCCCTTGCCCCTCTGCTCTTGGCCCCACAGCCAAGACCCGTCCCCAGATGATGTGTGTCCACCGAAAGCCCAACTAAAAATCATTCTGAGATCATGTTTTCAAAGCCCTACGTAATCCTCACGTATCTGGATGCTTCTTATTCTTCCTGATGAACCCAAAGGTGTCACCTTTAAGGTAATCACGTGACTCATGCGAAGCACCCTGGGTCCCTCGGAGCCCGCACCACGGCATTCCTGCTCCCAGGACCCCGGACCCGCAATTACATAACGCTTGCTGGAAGTCTGAGCTGACGGACTGTCCTGCCGAAGAATGACTACCACCAATAAAACATTTTATTGCCCAGTCAGGACTGCTGATAGAGTCTATATTTAAAGCAATTCTGTTAACCCTGGGAAGTGAATGCTCACTTGGCTCTGGGGCAGCTTGCAAAGCAAAGACAGTGGTTTTGGAAAACCCCTGGAGTCTTGTAAATTCAAGAAAGAAAAACTGGACGTCAAGAAAGCCAGGGCACTTGGGCAGAGCTCTCGAGGACGCCCCTGCTCTCGATGCTTCCCGGCCCTGGAGCCAGACGAAGTCGGGAAGGCCGGCCCGGGACAGCTGTGACTGTCAGGGAGAAGACAGGAATATGAGCCCCATACAGTACAAGTGCCACCGAACAGCCCCCAGATGTCCCCAACCCACGGATCCCCTTGGCCAAGCTCAGGGCACAGGCAGGCCCTCCGCGGGCCTGTCCCACTGGGCCGGACTCTCCCTGGGACTGGGCAGCCTCACAGGGCTGCTTCCAACATAGCAGCACTGGTCACGTGTAAACACAGAAAAGTAAGTGACACTTTAGACACTTAGTCCCTTGGTCCCACAGGCCGCGTTTCAGGTGGCCATGGACACACATGTTCAGTGGCTGCCACATTGGGCCCTGTCCACATGGGTGAGCCTGTCCATCATGGTGGAAAGTTCTTGTGGGCAGAGCTAGGCTCGCGGGGAGAAGGCAGGACCACGTGGGTCCAGAGCTGAGGGTCCGGACACTGCGTCGGCTGTTTCCTCCTGGAGGCTCTGGGGAGGTCTCGTCCAGGCCCCTCTCCAGTTTCTGGTGGTGCCAGCACCCGTGACGCCCCTTGTCATGTAGAGCAGCCCCGACCTCCACCACCATCATCATCACAGGGTCTCTCGTCCCAGGCCTGTGTCCACGTTTCCCTCTTCTTGTGAGGACACCAGCCATGATTCCAGGCCACCCCACGCCAGTATGGCCTTGACTTAACTAATGACGTCTGCAAAGTCCCTATTTCCGAATGAGGCCACAGCCACTGGTCCCAAGTGGACGTGGATTCTGGGGGGTACATTCCTCAACCCAGCGTGCCCCTCAGCCCGCCAGACTGCAGCTCCCTCTGCCTCGGGCCACCATCTGTGCGGTTTTACAGAGCAGCCATCTGTCTCCACCTCCAGGTCGTAAGCGTCACCCCTGCACACCCAGAGCCTGGTCCGTGGTGGGGCTCAACAAATACTTGCTCATGAATGAATGAGTGAGTGACAGAGGGGCCACATGGGCTGACTCCAGATCTCTGAAGGTCCTAGGTCACACCATCCACCCCAAGCAGAAAAGATGCAGATCCAGGGAGATGACCTGGGTTCGAAGGCCTGGCTCTGCTGGGTGACCTGGTTGGAGCCCCGTCTCTGTGATGGGGCAGGGCAGGCTCCCGTCCAGGTTGGCCAGGGGGCCAGGTAAGGTGATGGGCAGGGTCTCCAGGACGGCCCTGGGCAAGGGGTGTGTGTCAGAGGAGGGCCGTCGGGGCCTCGTCCAGCGTCCCGGGGGGACCCCTTCCACAGAGGATTTTGCCCAACAAGGTGGATGCTCCTGCACCACCCCCATCCCAGAGTCACTAGGGGCTGGGTTTGGAAGGGAGCTGATGGAGGAGGTGCTAGCTGCCCAGGAAGCTCCCGGAAGGCGGCTGCCGGGAGCAGGTGGCGGCCCTCCTCGTGTGGCGCGCCCAGGCCAGGGGGAAGGAGGCAGAAGGCCAGGGGCAAACTCTGTCCTGGCAGCTCCCCAGGGGCTCCTGGGCAGCTCGAGTTTCTAAGGAGCGTAAACTGTCTTATAAACTAAGATAGCAACTCTGATGACTGAAGACATAAAAATAGCTCTGCTTACTCAGTCCCTTCTCGGGGTTCTGTGGGAAAGAGTCCGGCAGCCGGAGGGCTGACCCCAGGGCCTTGTGCTCACCCAGGGCTTGCACAGCTCATGGAGAAAGCGTGGGAGGAACTCCAGGAGCTGGGCGCCATGCAGCTGGAGAGCGGCTGGGAGGCCCACCCCCTGCACTGTCCCTTGCAGTGGTGACGAGGAGGGGTCACCACTCCAAGGGCACTGGCTGGCCTGGGGGCTCAGGTCTGGCCACAGCTTCTCTGGCCCCTCATTCTGTCACTTCCTCTCCTAAAACTGCCTTTTCCCAGCCTCTCCTCTGCCCAAGGAGCAATCCTTTGACCCGCTTTTAATGTTAAGAAGGGAAATCTTAATACACAAGTAGACACATGTCATAAACCACTTAGGATGTTCTGGCTGCAAGTACCAAAGAAACAACTTGAAATGGCCTTAAAATATATTATGTCACGTGACAGGAAGTTTGAGTTGGTGCACAAAGCTTATGTGACATCACAGGATTTGGGGTCCCTCCTCTTCTCCGCTCTGCCATCCTCACTTGGCCCTACCCCTCAGAATTGGCTCTCATGGTTGCAAGATGACCGCCATAGCTCCGGACGTCACATCCTTATCCACCAACCTCTAAAGACACACCTGCCTTGTGCCCGTTTTTGTTTGTTTGTTTGTTTGTTTTTTGCGGTACGCGGGCCTCTCACCACTGTGACCTCTCCCGTTGTGGAGCACAGGCTCCGGACGTGCACACTCAGCGGCCGTGGCTCACAGGCCCAGCTGCTACGCGGCACGTGGGAGCTTCCCGGACCGGGGCACAAACCCATGTCCCCTGCATTGTCAGGCGGACTCCCAACCACTGCGCCACCAGGGAAGTCCCTTGTGCCCGTTTTTTAAGAGCCAAGAAGATGTTCCCAGGAAACCTCAGCCGTATTCTCTAAAGTCCCATTGCCAAAATTATTACAGGAAGTTTGTCTTTTTTCTTTATGTAAAGTGACCATTTATTCCTTCTGTAATAAGAAAAAAAATTAACTCATTTTTCTAAAGAAACTCTCTTTTCAGTAGAGCACAGGCTCTGGAACCCAAACTGTGGGTTCTGTTCTTCCAGAGCAACCCCAGGGTGTGCAGGGAAAATCTGGGACAAGGTGGGTTTTCTCCAGAGCCTGACACGGGAAGAGCCTGCTTCTCACTCTCCTAAGCCCTACTGGGATGTTCTGGTCAGTGGGCAGCAGCCTGCGTGCTCATTCAGGGACCCAGGCTCCAAGTGACCAGGGCTGTGCCTCCCTCGGTCCCTCAGATGTCCCTCCACTCAGTGGCAGACAGGGACAGGAGGGCGAATGGGGGTGGAAGGGCAAGCCCACACAGCATCCGTTTTCCTTCTCAAGCTGCCACAGCCCAGCCCACCACAGACACTGGGTCTCAGGTCCTCCTAACACACCCGTGACCCCATACCACTCGGCAACAGACCACCACGCAGTGGTTGTTTCCCACAGAAGCAGGAGTTTTCAGGGCTCAGACCCCAAGGCCTCTGACAGCAGCAGGAAGCATTTTAAGCTTCACCCTGGCTCTTCCAGGAGAATAACACCAACTCACTGGGGTTTGTAAGAAAAAGGACACCAGTGACCTGTGTCCGCGGAGTCTTGTCTGCTCTGGCCAGCTCACGGGGGTCACTGCTGCCCTCCGAGGGGCTGGTCTCGGCGGGGGTACCTGCCTTCCCCCAACTGGCCTGAGCGCTGAGCAAACCCTCCCCTTTGGTAAAGCATTTTGCATCATGGGGGGAGAAGACTGAAGCACCGTTGTTGTTTTTACTAAAACACAAAATTAATTAATTCAGCTGTTTCTCCTGACCTCGAACTGTCGGAGGAACAGAGCGAGTTCTGAGAGATGAATTATTCATGTCTTTGGAATCCGTCCTCCCAAACCTGTGCAAAAATAAATCGGGTTTTCCTCCTAAGATGGGGCTGTTTCACCTGAGGGCCTGTGAGTTTGAGAAATGAGACTTTACAGGCAGAGACCACAGACTCCCACCGTGGTCGGGCCATCAGGGAAGGGCGGCCACGTGGACGGCCCGGCAGCGGCCACAGAGGACACGGGCAGTGATGCCCCAGGGTGTCCTGTTCTGGGCAGAGAGAGGCGGGGACAAGGCGACACATCCAGGCAGAGGATGAGGATCCAGGCCACGAGGCGTTGACCTGTTCCGTGGCCTCACCACCCCCGCCACTCCCCACTTTTCTCGTCTGTAAATGAGTCTGCTCGGCACCAGCATTCTGTGACTCTGACCCAGACCTGCCTGGTGGGTTTCCTTCAATTCATCTGGCTCAGTGTCTGGATCCCCCACCCAAGGCGGGAAGCCTTTGCTGGCCTTCTGAGTCACACAGGTCCTCCCAGGTGGATGTCACCCTTGGGGCTGTGGGAAGGGCCAGGGTGTCCAAGAGTTTTTACAGCGTTGGCGGGGGGAGCGTCTGGTCCTGTCGCTGTCTCTTATTTAGCTCTTCTGATGGCTAATTGGGTCGAACACCTTTCTCCAGGCTTATTTGCCACCCATACGTCTTCCTTGGTGAGGCGACCAGGGGTGTCTGGACAGCTCCCGTGTGTCTGGACCGGGCTCTGAAAGCCTTTCCAGAGGGGCTCACTGACCAGGGGCCGGGCGACCACACAGGGGCATGTGAAGCTGCCGGGCCCAGTCTGGGTGGGCGGCTTTCTCTCTCACCATGGCCAGGAGCTCTGTCCCGGGCCTCCGCCTAGTCCTGACCTGAAGGCCCCCAAGCCCGATTCCTCACTTCTTTTTAAAACTTATTTATTTATTTAATTTCTGGCTGCGTTGGGTCTTCGTTGCTGCAGGCTTTCTCTAGTTGCGGCGAGCGGGAGCTACTCTTCATTGCGGTGCGCGGGCTTCTCATTGCGGTGGCTTCTCTTGTCGCGGAGCACGGGCTCTAGGCGCGTGGGCTTCAGTAGTTGTGGCTCGCACGGGCTTAGTTGCTCCGTGGCATGTGGGAATCTTCCCGGACCAGGGCTCGAACCCGTGTCCCCTGCATTGGCAGGCAGATTCTTAACCACTGCGCCACCAGGGAAGCCCGCAATTCCTGACTTCGTAATAAGGGTGATAACCGCACGGCCGTGTGTCCGACACTCAGCTCGCAGCGCAGGGCGTGACCAGAGCTGACCCTACCACCACCAGCGTCACCTTCAACCCTGTGAGCTGGAGGGTCTGGAGGCTCTGGGAGCAGGCCTGTGCCCTTTCTGTGTGCGGGGTGCCCCCACCCAAGCAGTCCCAGCAGAGAAGCCAACACCAGGTGCCATTTTCCAAGGATGCCATGTTTTCTTTGTTTCCAGAAAGCCAGCCCTGCGGCCAACCCGCCGCCAAGGGAGAGGGCAGGGTATCTGGGGGCCAAGACAGGCGCTGGGAGCAGGACTGGCCACCCCAGCCAACAGGGGCAGGAAGGCTGGCTGGACACCCCTCCCCCTCCTAGAAAGTAGAGGCCTTGATATGAGTGAGTTGGGAATGGCCTTGGGGCCCAGCCCAGAGACCTTGTAAGCCCCACTGGGGAGGGCTCCCCCAGAAGACTCTGCCCCCCCACTTCTCCTGGGTCTTCAGCTTCTGCTGTTTGTGGAGCACCTTCAGATGCCCACACGAAAGGGCTGCCAAGGGCTGGGGTCAGTGGGAGGCCTGCTGCGGCTCCTAGTTTGGTTCAACGTAGGGAGGCCCCGGGCTGTGGCCTCTAGGCTTCCAACACGCCCAGCCCTGGACACGGAGGGGCGCGGGGCAGATAATCCGGCCGCGGTTCCCTCCCTCTAGACCTGGGAAGCAACGATCTGGGGGCACTGTCAGCCAGATGATCCGAAGAAGAGCCTGGGGAGGCCCCAGACTGCCGGCGGGGGAGGCAGGAACCAAGGACCCAAGTCATCTTCTCGAATTCTCTTGCTTTGTTATGTCCCTTTGGAATAACCTCTTCTGGAAGATTAGCAAGCCTTGCTGCATTAAAGCCATTGCTTTTAGGAGAGCCTCCTTTAATGAATTTATAGCGGAATGTGAAGGGATCTTCACATTCATTTTCTACCACGCCTGCCATGTGTCCTAGGCGCACTGCAACATTTTGAGACTGGTCTTCAACTAATGAATGGTAGTGGATAGAAAACAATATACGACCGAGGACCTCGGGTGGCCGACTGAAGACCGACCTGGGAGGCGGGACCACCAGGAACATTGGCCAGAGATGGGGTGGGGCAGTGGTGGGCATCCAGAGCCTGCCCCATGGCCCTGGCAAGACTGGGGCCGGTGGGGTTCCTGACCCTCCAGGTCGTCCCTTCCTCCCGCGTCGGCCGGCATCCAGCGAAGCCCCAGGCTGTGAGCGGCCGGCGCCCGTCCCCTCGGAGCCCTGGACCCACCCACACCCCAGGCCGGACCGTTCTCTGCTCTGACCCCTGGCTGCAGGCCAGTCCCAGGTACTGCGGAGGGAGGCGGGGGGCAGGGGGTGCCAGGCACTCAGCCCCTACCCCGAGGTCACTGCCGCAGGCCCAGCCGAGGACAAGAAGGATGGGCCCAGGACAGAGCCCAGGAGCAGGAACGTCGGGCTGGCTGACGCTGGGAGGAGCCTGAGAAGAAAGTATCTCCTCTCCGCAGCCACCTTCCTTCTGTCCTCAGACACGGGTGGCTTCCCAGAGACCCACCCCTGCCACAGTGTCCCGAGAGCCTGCGTGGAGCTGGGCCACGTCCAGGCCAAGCCTCTCACACCCTGGACCAGGAGGGAGGCGGCGCCCGAAAGAGGCCCGGCCTCCAGGAGAAGCAGGAAGGCCCAGGAGTGTCCAGCCTCACCACGGCAGCGTCTCTGAAGAATGGCTTTGCCTAACTTTTGTTCTAATGTTTGGAAACCAAAGGCTCACCTCCCCTAATCTCTCCATATTAGCAGAGCTTGGTAACAGGTGCTCTGGGGGATGGGGGACAGAGGAGGGGCCGAGGGACGGTGGGCAGCCCTCCCCACCCTCCTCACCCCCTCCCACTCGCCCTGGTCAGTCCCCAGACTGAGAGAGGGCTGCCCACAGCAGGCCCTTCTGCCCGGGACCCTCCTCCCCCTGCCTCGCCCACGGCCCCTGCTCGCCACCCTGGGTGCCCTCAGCAGCCCTCCCCAAGTTCCGGAGAGAAAGGAGACCCTGAGGGTTCAAACACAACCTGGCTCAGGCTCAGATGCTGATGCCCCCACTTACAGGATCTGAGGCCAGTTCCATACAGAACCCTTCTGCAAAACAGAGGTTGTTGTGGCCCCAGTCCCAGGGGGTGGCTGCGAGCATTAAAATATAAAGCACCTCACAAGCTTCAGGACCCAACCGCACTAGCCAGCGCTGGCTTCTCCTCCAAGCCCCCACTGCAGCCTATAATTGTGTGTGTGTGTGTGTGTGTGTGTGTGTGAGTAATGCCAAGCCTGACTCTGCCCCTAACGGTCAGTTCCACGAAGACAAAGAGCCCTGGTGCCCAGCACGGCGACAGGCCCTGGTAGGAGCTCAAGAACTATCTGTTGGGTGGGTGGGTGGGTGGGTGGCGTTTGGAAGAATAAATGGGCAGATGAGGACGGAAGGATTAACCGACGGATGAGGGACCTGCGGAGCCCGACAGGCAGCTCCACCCTCATGTCCCACGGAGGGTCCCTCGAGGGACACCCAGCCCACACCTGACAAGAGGAACCATCTCCCCACAGGAACGGACCCATGCTTTCTCCCTCTCTATGGAATTCGGGCTGACCTGGGAGCACAGGTGCATAGAAGGGCGGCAGAGCGAGCGTCTGAGAGCGGTCTTCCCATCCTGTGCCCACTGATCAGGCGGGGAAGGTGAGGCACAGATGTCACCTGGCAGGTGGCTGGGAGAGTCTGGCGCCTGGGGTGGGGGAGGCCTGCCATGAGGCCTCAGGCAGCCCTGGGCTGTGTTTGCTCAGGATGGAGGGTGAGTGCTGGCTGCTCCGTGCGAGGCTTCCTCCCTCACCCCTCAGGTCCCTCCCGGACCCTCCCCCTAGTCCCCCCAAGACAGCCCAGCGGGCTGGGGCGGGATGGAGTCGCTGTTTGCTGTTTTGTGAGAAATCCATTTACTGTCTTCATTGCTTGGGAAGTATAATCTCGAGCCTGCAGCTTCCTAAGGCGTTGCCATGGTGATGAATTTTCTGTCATAAATAAAAGTATTCTGGGGTCAGGAGATCTCAAGCATAACTAGGACAGATTTTGAGGGGGAAAATGCCAGAATTTTCAAACACGCGAGATGCTGATTGGGCTGCTTTTTTTCCGGAGGGTGTTTCTCAGGCTGTTGTGAATCTGGACAGGAGCCCAGCCACCTCGGAAAGCGGGTCTGTCCCCCCACTGTCCCCTCCTCCCCCTGGCAGTGCTGGGGCCCCCAGCCACCAGGTGTTCCCAGGGAAGGTCTGGGGCTCTGGAGGTGGTTGGTTCCCAGGGGTCCTGCAGCCACAGGGGGAACCTGTGGTGTTGCTGTGTTTCCTCAGACAGGTCACTTTCCCTCTCTGGCCCTGGACCCAGCTGGATCACCCTGGGGTCACAGCACATTCCTCACGCCCCCTATAAGGAGCCAGAGCGGGAGAGGGTGCGACTTCCGAGGAGCCCCTGACTGGTCCCCACATGCAGCCCGTGGAAGTTAGCTTTAGGGATTTCCTTTGTTCAGGGTCACCGCAGGTCAGGGGGGAGGAAGGTATGCAGGCCGAGGGGCCCCTGGACACCACCCAGGCCGACAGGCAGGCCTGGAGCCGAGGGCTGTTTGCCAAACCGCCCAGCCACCAGTACTAGGTAAACAGAGCCTTCTGCCCCCAGGGCCTTCCCAAGGTAGCTGCAATCCCAGTGCAGCCCCAGGCACTGATGGGCGCCAAAAAAATGAAGGGGGGAGGAGGGGGGAGAGAAGAGGGGGAGGGAGGAAGGAGGGGGGAGGGGGAGGGCCTGCTCTGGCAGGTGATGTCTTTGCAGTTTGTTTCCCAGCATGTGGTCCCTGTCCCCATTTCCCCATCTAGGAGGGTCTACTTCACGTGAGAAAACCTGGCCCGGGAGGCCCTTAAGATGCCCAGGGGGTCGCCCTGAGAAAGCCCTCCTTAACCTACAAATATTCTGCAAACACAGCCCCATCAGCACGGGACAATCCCCCAGGGGGCCCTCCAGGGCTGGGGCTCAGGCCCAGAGAGGGAACGCCTTGCTCAGGGTCAAGCGGCCAGGCCTGCGCCTGTCCCCCGCACAGCCTCCCCAGACCTGCTCTCAGCCCGGGGCTCCCTACCTCGTGATGAACTGTGACACTATTTATTCAAGCCCCTTGACGAAGGCAAAAGTTTCAACCTAGAAGGCAGAGCTGCTGGGATGCACAACACCGTCTAGGTCGGCTGGGGTGCTTCCCCGCTGAGGCCGAGTGGGGGTCGTCCTGGGGCAATGACCGGTCATGGAATGTCTCACCGACGCTGGACGCACCGCCTGGCACCTCCTTCCTCTGCAGGAGGGTCTGTCTCTATTTGCTTGTGCAGCCCCCATGGCCTCCGTGAGAAGGGTGCTGGAGTGCCTACATGCTGCTGGGGGGATTGCAAGATGTGACGGACCTTTAAATGTGTGCTTCCACGTCTAGAAAGATTTTGCACCCAGGAGCCAGAGCCTGCAGGGAGCAGGCCACAGAAGGACCCGTGAGATGGCAGTCTCAGCCAGGTGAACTCCTGGGAAGCCAGCAGAAATCATGGGGGTTTTTGTTGTTGTTGTTGTTGTTGTTTTTGCGGTACGCAGGCCTCTCACTGCTGTGGCCTCTCCTGTTGCGGAGCACAGGCTCCGGACGCGCAGGCTCAGTGGCCATGGCTCATGGGTCCAGCCACTCCGTGGCATGTGGGATCTTCCCAGACCGGGGCACGAACCCGTGTCCCCTGCATCGGCAGGCGGACTCTCAACCACTGCGCCACCAGGGAAGCCCAGAAATCATGGTTTTGAAGACTATTTAGTAACCTGGGGAGGTGCTCTTCTCATGAGCAGAGGGAAAACATAATAGAAGTACATACAAGGAGTATTCAAGGAAGACTAGAAGATACTTTGAGGTGAATGGAAATGAAAACACACACACACCAAAACTTTGGAGACGCAGCTAATGCGGTGCTTAAAGGGAAATTGACAACTGCAGACCCCTGTGTTACAGAAAAAAAGAGAGATCTCAAATCAGTAACTTAATCTTCCATTTTAAGAAACTGGAACAACAGCAAAATCAACCCAAAACAAGCAGAGGAGTGAAATAATCAAGATTAGAGGGGAAATAAATATTGAGATTATTAACAGAGGCAAAAATTGTTTCTTTGAAAAGATCAACAAAATTGATGAAACTTCAGCTACACTGACCAAGAAAAAAAGACTTACTTACTAAAATCAGAAATGAAAAAAGGGAACATTACTACTAACCTTACAGAAATAAAAAGAATGATAAGGGAACACTCTAGACAATTGTGTGCTAAGAATTAGATAACCTAGATGAAATGGAAAAATTACCAAAACTGACTCAAAAAGAAATGACTCCAAGAAAAATGAAGGTCTATAACAAGGAAAGAGATTGAATTCATGATCAAAATCTTTCTACAAGAGAAGGCCAGGCCCAGATGGATTCACTAGTGAATTCTACCAAATATTTTTAAAAAGAATTAACACCAGTGCTTCACAAACTCTTCCAAAAAATATAAGAGGAAGGAACCCACTCTCATAGAATCATTATTTTTATGTGTTGATACTAAAATCAAAGACATTACAAGAAAACACAGACCACCATCTTTATGTAGAGATGTAAAAATCTTCAACAAAATATTAGCAAACCAAATCCAACAACATATAAAAATGATGATTATACCCCATGACCAGGTGGATTTATCCCAGGAATGCAAGTCTGGTTCAACATACCAAAATCAGTCAACGTTTTATATATATATATATATATATATACACTATATTAATAGGATAAAGAAAGACATATGATCATCTCAACTGATGTGGAAAAAGCATCACCCAGAAAAAATCCAACACCCTTTCATGATAAACACTCAGCAAACTAGAAACAGAAGGGAACTTACTCACCCTGGACGGAACCCACGGCTGGCACCATATTTAATGGAGAAAAACTTAAAGCTTTCCCCCTAAGATCAGGAGCAAGAGAACAATGTCTGCTCCCCCCACTTCTCCCCACTGTACTGGAGGTTCTCACCAGGGTAATCCAACAAGAAAAAGAAATAAAACACAGCCAGATTAAGAAGAAAGCAGTCAGCTACCCCTATTTGAAGGTGACACGATCCTGTACATAGAAAATGCCAAGACCCACACAAACATTAGGGCCAAAAACAAAGCAGCAAGGCTGCAGGATTGACACATAAAAACCAACTGCATGGGCTTCCCTGGTGGCGCAGTGGTTGGGAGTCCGCCTGCCGATGGAGGGGACACGGGTTCGTGCCCCGGTCCGGGAAGATCCCACATGTCGCGGAGCGGCTGGACCCGTGAGCCATGGCCGCTGAGCCTGCGCGTCCGGACCCTGTGCTCCGCGACGGGAGAGGCCACAACAGTGAGAGGCCCGCGTACCACAAAAATAAAAACCAACTGCATATTGATCAATACTCACCAGCAATGAACAATCCAACAATTAAGTTAAGAAAACAACTCCACTGACAACAGTGCCAAAAAAAGAGGGGGCCTGTGTGAGGTCACTGACCTCCCTCTCTGACACCTCAGGGGGCTGCCCTGGTGAACACTCTGCTGGGACAGAAATGAATGAATGAGAGAATGAACAAACGAACGAACAAAGGAACCTCTAGAGACCCAGCAGCCACAGCCACTGCCCTTGGCATCTAAAACTCGGGGTTTGGTTTTTCCACCCATCCACCCCGGAGGAAGTCTGGGTGGGTGACCCGGGCTCCTGATTCCGGCTGTGCCGGGGGGCGGGGCGACAGGGCGCGGGGCCATGGACTGGCAGAGGAAGGGACGGTGGCTCTGGGGTCAGGGAGAGTTCGCAGGCGGGCTGTGGTGCTGAGCTGAGCCTCCGTCTTGACGAAGCGGCAGGCCTCCCGCTGCAGGTGGCGGCGCCCCTCTGGGGACACAGGTCCTGGCAAGCCCGCAGCGGCCTCTCCCTCCGGAAACGCAGCTGTAGGGAAGGCCCACAACCGCTCCATGAGCATCCAAGGACACCTGGGGTCTGGCGGGGTCCAGGGGCTGTGACGGGGATACCCACCCACCCTCCCTGAGGGCCTGCAGGCCGGAACACGGACTGGGAAGGACCTGGGGGCAGCAAGACAGAAAGAAAGGGCCAGGGTCCCAGCACCTGTGCCCAGCCAGCCCCGAGAGAGGCCCCCCACTCAAGACACCCAGGGAAGGCACCAGGCACCCCGAGCTGCCCCAGGATGACACCCACCAGGACCGCGCACGGCTCGTGAGCCCAGCAATCCCAGAGGCGCAGCAAGAAGAGCCGGGAGGGGGCTCTGAGGCAGCATGTCCGCCAGGCCCCCTGCTGGGCCTCCACAGCCTGCGGAGGGCATGGCCACCTGAAGCCTGGAAGTGCTGAGGAGGAGGGCTGACCGCCAGGCGGGGGCTCGGCGGGGGCCTGCCCGCGGCACGCTCTGGGTTCCTCGTCCCCAGGCGGGCAGGATGAGGGCCCAGGTTCCCCAGGTGAGGGTGATGGGGGCCAGGCCCCTTGGGAGAGCTATCTGGCAGCGGCTCCCCCGCCAAGCCTGGGCCCTTCAGTGTGTCCCCCGCCTGGAGAAGAGTTTCCATCTGTCCTTACGCCCTACACACCAGAGCCACAAGGGGACTTCCAGGCAGGGCAGCGCCTGGTGGAGCCCCAAGGTGGCTGGCCCGGCAGAGACAGGTGCCAGCGAGGGCCGCGGGGCCAGAGGGGCGGGCTGGGGGTGCTTCACCACCAGAGTGTGTCAGGCAGGGGCCTCGGCCGGCGCACACAGGGACGGTGTCTGGTGCGCAGTCCTCCCAGGACGGCTGCCCCCCGATCGGCAGGCCGGAGGCCAGACAGTGAACACTCCACATTTTTGGCAGCTGAAGGGCCCGGTCGGAACAGTCGCTGCTTTATTCTGCAGAAGCCACAGGCTTTGCATCCCCGGGCCCCAAAGGGGCTGGGGGTGGATTCCAGCCGGCCATGGGGGTGTGGGGTCCGCGGGGTGACGGCCAGCTCCTGCCCACTGCTGACACCCCCAAGGCCAGGCTGGACCCTAGCCTCCACCCCAGGGGTGACCCAGGGCTCCCCACTCAGTGTAGCCATGACCGACCTGAGGTCCAGGGCCCCAGGGACATAGGGAAGGGCTCTGAGCAAATAGCCTGCTGCCCACTTTAGGGGGGCTCAGGGGCACAGAAAAGACTCAGACCCCAGCCCTGCCTCCCAGGGTCCCAGGCTGGTGAGGAGAAAGACCCAGGAAGGAGCCGTGAGCAGAGCAGGTGGCCCGAGGCCTGGAGTGGGGCTCAGCCCTGCAGGGCCGTAGGGAAGCATCCTGGCCCGTCATCTGCTCTGCAGGCTCCGCTCAGGTGCAGCTCGGTCTCACGGCCTCGCAGCAGGTGGGCGAGGAAGGAGGCTCTCAGCCCCTCCCGTTAGGGAAGGACCAGGAGGGGGCATGGTGGGCTGCTCCCCTGGCCTGAGGACCAGCTCCTCCTCCGTGTAGAGGGCTCCACGGCTCCTTCTGGAGGGTCTGCTCCGGGCCAAGCCCTTCCCTTCACCACAGAGACCAGCACAGCCGTCCAGCCAAAAGTGGGGAAGTGACCTGCCAAGGTCACACGGCAAGGTTGCCCGAGATCACATGGTGAGACACCGAGGGTCACAGTGCCAGGTGGTCCCAGGCAGGGAAGAGCCCAGCAGAGCCTGTTCCCACACTCCACCTCCAGCTGCCCCCCCAGAGTGCCCGGGAAGGGTCTGAAGACAGACCTCTGGATAAATAGCCCTCCCCAGCCTGGGGGTGCTCAGGGCATTCACTCTGCTTCCCAGGCCAGGGGCCCCACGGGACGATGGCTGTCCACCGAGCCCCAGAAACGCTGGCTCCTTCACCTGGGCCGCCCCGCCCAGTCTGGGCCCCAAGACTCAGCTGCAATTTGTACCCCATGGAATGAACAGAGCTGGCGAGGCCTGGGTGGGGGGTCATGAGGCCTGCAGAGAGCACGGTGGAGAGGCCGGGGGTACTTCCCAGCCAGGTAGGGCCCAAGGCCCACCCCAGGTTTCATACTTCATTCTCAGAGAGGACGGGGGTGGGGAAGGACGGGATGCCACTTCTTTGGAGGGCAGGGGGCTGGGGTGGCACAGAGGTGGGCGCGCTAGAAAGTGTGGGTGACAGGTGGCCGTGGAGGGTCTGGGACACGTCCCCGAGTTGCGGGCACAGCCCTGCACTTGTGGTTTTGTTGGGGCTGCCACAGACAGCCCTGTGTCCACAGCATCCTCCCAGCTCTCCAACTCAGCCCCACACAGGCATCCCCTGACTTCCTGCCCACCTCCGGCGAGGCCACAGGAGGGACCTTGCAGGAGGCTCCATGCATCGTGTGCACAACCTGGGCAGACGGCTCTGACAGACCCCCCAGATGAAGCCCACCTCCCCGCTGCACAATTTCACCCCTGGATTCCCCCTCCAATAAGCTTTCTGCCCCCCAGCCCTTCTTGGGTTCTGCTTTGGGGGCCCAGGTTAACGCTCCACCCAGCACCCCACTGTAGAGCCACATCTTTGAGCGGTGCCCCGATTCCTTAGAGGAGCCTCTCCTCCCCACTCTCTAGTGCTCCCAGTGGAATTCCACCCACACAGACATGGGACAAGGGAGCCAAGGGGGCCCCCTGAACCCCTCAGTGGTTGACGGGGGGCAGGTAGGCTCGCCTGGGGCCCTCAGGAGTCCTCGGACTGGACAGGCGCCGGGTAGACACCAGAGCCGAGGCCGCAGGGCCTTCTGCCATCACCTGGGAACGGGGAGCTGGCCCGAGACCCTCCGTCCTGTGTGACCCGGTGACAGCCCCCCACCGACATCCCCCGGCACCACCGCCAAGGCCCTCCTCCCCTTCTGGGACATTCCTCCTCCCCAAAAGCACACCAGGCCTTTCTGCGCCATCGCTTTAATGGACAGACCGTTCATCAGATGGCTTTGCACAAAGAAAGAAAAACTGCGCAGTGTTCTCAGCATCTCACGGGACGTAAATACACAGATCACATGTTTATACATCTAGCATCAGACACGTATCCGCAGCACAGCGTCGAGCACGGCGCAGCCCGAGGACGCCAGCCACGGGGCCGGAGGCAGCGGGCACCCCTCACGGCACCTGCACAGGGGGTGCTACCCTGTGGGGGGCCAGGGGCCATGCCACCTGCGCCCACCCCCACCCCCACGCACTCTGGCTGAAAGGCATCACGCTGCAGCGAAGACCACACCCTGCAGACGCACTGAAGATGCTCCTTTACAGAATCTCCTTGAACAGGTGAACCCCGGAGACACTCACTATCACCAGAGATGATCCCATGGCAACAAAGGGATCCTGACGGTCTCAGGAGCCCTGAGGCGATGAGGACAGCAGTAGGCCGTGGCCGACGTAAGGCTGACCGTGTCCACTGGACGTGCTCTGTGGGGTCAATTCTTCCTGGTCCACTTGGCGTCTGAGGGGATGCACAGCTCCGTCTCCGCGAGGCCACATGCGCCAGCAGGACAGCTCCTTTGGCCGGTTCCCATAGGTTCTGGAATCCCAAGGGCAGGCCTGGGATCACCGGCCAGCCCAGGACGCTGTCATCTCCCAGTCATCACCCGGGAGCTCCAGCACCCGGGCCACGGGCCACGTGACAGACAGGTCATGGACTCGGCTACGCAACTAGAAAAACGTGGCCACAAATGCTTTTCACATGTATGCATTTTGTTGGTGCGTTTGTTTTTTTCCTTTTGGTTCAAAAAAAAAACATGGCAGGCTCTCAGGTATATAAAACTGGTAATATTAGACAAAAATACAAACTTCACCTTTACAAAAAAACAAAATCAAAAAAACAACACACACACATAATTTCTGTTGAACACACGTAAAGCGTAACATTTTACCAAAAATAAAGAGTTTAGGTTCTGTCCAAACACCAGCGGCAGCAGCAGGGAGCAACCCTGGGCAGCCGCTCCGGAAAGCCACATCCCCAGGCCTGGCCGCAGCAGGTGGGAGGGACTCAGGGCAAGAGGCTGGGGGACGGCATGTGATTGGTTCACGCAGTTCTCTCGAAATGGCTTAAATTAAAAAGTGAGTAAAATGGGGCAAGGAAGAAACACGTAAAGCCAGAAACATTTAGGAAATGATGCATAGGTGGGTATACCATGTTTATTTTAATACATCTCATTTGTTTGCATCCTGCTAGGAAAGGTACCGTCCCACCGTCCTGTTACTGCAGCCTGGTGTTATCGGTGTAAATGTCATTCAAGAGATAATTAAAAAAAAAAAAAAAAAGAAAAAAAAAAGCTAGGCAAAGAGTAGAAAGGAAAGCTTAATAATCACTTTATGGTGTAAAAAAAAATCCACTTAAGGCTCTCAGGAAGGTTTCTGTATAGACTTAAACACTACAGCAAGGAGATGTGGTTTCCGAGACATTCCTGGCTCCTGCGTGCCCCTGCAGAGCCCGGCGGCATCCGATCGCAGCCTTCAGAAAGCAGGCTCTGTGTCCTTGGCCAAAGCACCTGTGACCACCCTGGAAAGAGATCCAGTCTGCGGAGACGTTTGTCACTTCCATCCCTCGGGGTGTCCCTCCATTCCGGCAAATGTTTAGATATTTTTGTGAGTGAGTTTTGTTTGTCATGTTTCGTGGTTTTGTTTGCTCTCTTTTTTTGACAAGGAAGCTTCTTATTGTTTCACCGAGTGCTACAATACTTGCTTTGATGTCACATAAACAACGTATACTGTCTCTTTGTTCTCCAGAGTGTGCATGGAGACAGTTTTCACAGAGGAGAACAAAGACCACGCTGGCAATAAGCACCGTACATAGTAGGTTCAGGAATGTAACACGCCATGTACATCCGTGTCCCGGAAAAGGGCTGCTGGCTGATCCTCACCTCACATCTGCAGGCAGAGGGGAGAGACAGATGCTGAGAGGCCACGAGCACACACACCGCTGAGTGACGTCGACTGTGTGAAACATTTAAGCCAATCAGAGGCGTGCACGCAGGCACACGTGTGCGTGCGCACACGCACGCACGCGCACACACACACACACACGCCTCGTGGCAAGTCATAGGATTCAGAGCTTTTATTAAATTTTTCAAATCAAATATGCCTCATTACCCTTTCTGTAACATCCTGACCAGAATTGGGACTAGGCTCTTGGGATCTCACAGAACACAGCTTCATAGCAAACCCCATTCTCCCATTGTACAGATAGGGAAAACTGAGGCCCAGAAAGGTTCTTATGCCTGTCTCCTCACCTTCTTCTTTCTTCCAGCCTACAGCTTGATGTGATTTCTGGAGATCCTGCAGCCATCTTGGGCCATGAGGCAACCCTGAGGATGGATGCCACCAGCAAGACAGAGAGGTCTCTGTGACCAGGCAGAGCTACACTGAGCTGAGCTAAGAGCAGCTCTTTCCCACCCTACGTCGCCTGTCTGTTGCTCATCCCAATACTTGTACCACCACATGCCCACAGCCTGAATGCTAGCAGGGAGGCAGGGACGCCTGCCCCTCCCTTTGGGGTATCAGTCATCAGCTAGCCCACGGAGGCTAAGCCCAGTGGTCATAAACTTGGCAGCACAGGCAGGTATAAAACCAGCCCCTGCACCACACCCTGGGGACCCAAAAACCAAGGCTGAGCAGTCGTTTTGGGGCTGCTTCAAGATCTGTCCGCGTGGACCTTTCCTCCCCAGAGGATCCTCCTGAACGGACGTGACCTGCGGGCCTCAGAAGCTCCTGACCTGGCAGCGTTCCACAGTCACACATCGCTCAGCTGGAGCCTGGGCTCCCGGGCACCTGTCTCCAAGAATTCCTCTCACAACTATTTGTTTTGGATGCCGTGGGCTCCCACATGCCCAGAAGCAAGGACCAGGCTCTGCAGAGCCCGACAGGCCAACACGAAGGACCAGGAAGGCTTAAAACTGCCTCCTCCATGGTTGCCCACAACCACCTTCTCCTGGGAAGCCCCTCTGAAAGACCACCATTCCCAGGCCCCCTTACAGCAGAGGGGTGGCCAATGAGATCAAAGCAAAAGTCACTGGGTCCTTTCACCATTGTCCCCAGTCCCCACCATAATCTTTCTTCCAGGCCTGGAGTGTAACGTGATTTCTGGAGCTTTGGCAGCCATCTTGGGCCATGAGGCAACTCTGAGGATGGACACCACTAGCCCTGGAAAGAAGTGGGTCCCTGACGATACCCTGAGACTGGCATACATGCTCTGATCTCCCTACCTTATCTCAACCCTTGTTTCTGGCATGTTATTAGCAGCCAAACACAACTGCCAACACAGTAGCCAATAGCCCTGTACGTTTACAAAGCATTTTCAGACAGGATCTACTCAGCCTTCAACAATCTTGCCCTGCAATCCCTCTAAGCCTCAGTTTTTTCATCTGTAAAGGAGGTGGGTAACCTGTCCGAGGTGATCCCAGTGAGTAAACATCAGAGCTACCCCACTGCTGCTCAGGGAACCCAGATCACTCCGCTTGTGTGACGCCTTGCCTCCCCAATCAACAAGGACCAAAGCCAGAGCAGGGGCCCCGGAGCAGGAGGGAGCCATGGGCCAGGTGTCCCGAGCAGCGGGAGGGGAGGGGTTGGGGACGGGAATGCGGAGACCCGCAGCCCAGCCAGACAGCAGAAGCTCGCAGACGGATCAAGGCCAATCAGGGCGCGTCCTCGCCTTCGGGGTGATTCGCTGAGTGATCAGTCGCTGCGCCTCCCACCCCAGGACTGCGGCATGGCCGGCGGCCGGCTCCTACCTGGTGGACCGCGTTAGATGGGTTTTAACCTTTTTCTTTTCCGTTTTTTACCTGACTCCCTACGCCTTCCTGTTGACAGAAGGGCAGGGAGGGTGAGAGGGCCTAAGGGAGGGCTGTGGGGTGGAAACTGAAGCCGTAAATACCTGGGGTGTTTGTCTTTCTGTAAAACAACTCGATGGCGCTGGCACGGAGACACTTCCTGGTCCCCTCAAGCTGGCCCAACACGGCGGTCACGACGCCGGGCTGCTCTGGGCAAACTCTGCCCCAGGGGAGGCCAGGACCCCGACTGGCAACGCCGCGGCCAGCGCCCACCACCCGCCGGGGACAGGGCCCTTCCTCGGCCACATCTCACCCGCTCCCCCCACCAGCTGGGCAGGTGACTGGACCCGCACAGCGGCCAGACCTCTCTCCCTCCCCAGCAGGTCCCAGGCCACGAGGGCAGCTTAGCAAACAGGCCTTGGCTACAGCCCCCGATCCCACCTCCCCCGCCCTACCCACCCACCGAGCCCACCGGACGTGGCTGCAGAAGCCAGGCTCTGGACCCTCCACCGCACCACCAGGACGGCGCCCCTTACCCGCCTCCTCTTCCCGGTGGTCGGGGCTCGGGCTGGCGCTTGCGCACGTGCATTCCAGGTGCTCTTCCAGCCGCACCTGCACCTCTTTTAACTTTGGCTTCTTTCTGACGTACTCCACCTTGGCCACCTGCCGAGACAGCGGCCCGCTATGGACAAGCGGCACGCGGCCCTGGGAGTGGGGATGTGCCGGGCCCCACCCGGGGTGCGAGCAGCCCGACCTCTGACCTCTGACCTCCTCCCGGTGGGAATAGCAGGGCTATCGGGGAGAAAACAATAAGCTTCGGCGCAGCATTTGCGGTTTGGTCCTATTTTTTTTTTTTTTTTTTTGCGGTACACGGGCCTCTCACTGTTGTGGCCTCTCCCGTTGCGGAGCACAGGCTCCGGACGCGCAGGCTCAGCGGCCACGGCTCACGGGCCCAGCCGCTCCGCAGCATGTGGGATCCTCCCGGACCGGGGCACGAACCCGTGTCCCCTGCATTGGCAGGCGGACTCTCAACCACTGCGCCACCAGGGAAGCCCCTGGTCCTATTTTTTGTTTAATATTTATTTATTTATTTGGCTGCGCCCGCGTCTCAGCCGCGGCATGCAGGATCTTTTAGTTGCAGCATGTGAACTCGTAGTTGTGGCAGGTGGGATCTAGCTCCCTGACCAGGGATCGAACCCAGGCCCCCTGCATTGGGAGCATAGAGTCTTAGCTACTAGACCACCAGGGAAGTCCCTGGTCCTATTTTAACTTAAAATAAACCTAAAGGGCTCACACACGCCGGGAGAAGGCCCGAAGGGATGCACTCAAGGTGGGAGCTCTGGGTGAAGGAAGGAGTTTGCGCCCACGTTTTAGGGGCATCTGGGACAACGTGTACTTGACTATCAGCAGCTGAGGAACAGGGCTACTGCTCACGGTCTGCGGCTCAGGTGTCACCCTCCCTCCTGTCCACCCCCTGAGGCCCGAGGAGGAGCACGCAGCCCTGAGGGCTCACAGGGAGGCTGTCGGTCTGGAGGCAGATTCTGGCCTGTCATAGACTCCAGACGAAAGCCCCTCGGCCACCTGACACGGGGCCGGGCCCAGCCCCGCAGCCTCGCCCGGGCCCCAGGTCCCGGGATGGCCCTCAGGGACACCCACTCCACCCACCCCTAGCTGTTCTCCTGGGGAGACAGGCAGGAAGGGAGCAGAGCCCACCCAGCGTTCACCCTGGGTGCGTGGAGGCCCCGGGGAGGCCTGGCTCGTGGTCCAGAGCTGGCCAACGTGAACGGGACCCCAGGCCACGAGCAGAAGCCCCCAGCCCAGGGACAGTCCTTCACAAAGGGCCTGGAGGCCAGAAGATGGGGGACCCCCGTCCAGGCCTGGCATGGCCACGTGGCTGCACCTTCTGGGCACCTCCCCTGGTTTCCTCTGCGGGGCAGGTACGAGGACCCAGGCCCCCAGGCAGGGGGGCGGGCTTGCCACCCACCAGACAGACCGGCCATGGGACCAGTGCACAGTCCGGCAGCGCTGCCCCCCGTGGGCCCCTTGGTGAAGGGCACACGACACCAGCTGCTCAAGTCTTTAGAGAAAAATCTTATTTTTCTTATCAAAGAAAAACAAACAGGAATTTATGGTGGCACCTGCTTCTGGGTATGCAAGGATTCCAGGCCGGTCTGGCACCTCTGTCTGGCCAGGAAATGGCTACATTTTTTTCCCCAAGAACACACTGTGAGTATTAAATTCTCAAAAGCGTCCTGCACAATAGCCAAGGCCACAGATCAAGACGCTGACGCCCTTGGGACCCCATCCCATTGCCTCGGCCCCCAGACCCATACTGGAGCCTATTGGGGCCCCACACCTCTCCCCTCCTTCCCACTGTTTGTCTTGGGAGCCTGGGCTGCACCTGAAAAACCTGACATTCAGATTCCCCGCCACGGAGCTGCTGGGTCATGAACACCCCACCCGCGTGTTCCCAGAGCAGACCCACCGGAGACGCCATCCAACAATGCCGTCACCCTTCCAAGCAGGGCCTTGAGTTCCTGCCACTCACTGCCCGCCCCCCCCGGCTGGGCTGCTATGAGGCGGGACGCCCCCAGGAGGGCCAGGGAGAGCCACGCCCTGCAGGGGACCCCCCAGATTATCAGAGTGCCATCCAGAATAAACACCAGCATCTGCTGAACCCCACATGCCAGGCCTACAACACTCACAGCTACCCTGAGAGGGCACAGCAGCGGCTCGTTTCGCTGGAAGGTGGCCTGGACTTGGAGCCGGCAGAAGTCCTGAGCTCACCGCTTAGCCGGGGGACACCCTGAGTCTATCGGGTGAGGGCTCCGGGACTCCACGGCCGACTCCCGGGGTCATGGCCGACAGACCTCGACCTGGCTCACACGCAGGTGGTCCTTCTCAAGGCCTGGCTTAGGGGCCACAGTGGCACAGAGAAAGCGACCCAGCTCCAGGGCCTGAGGCCGATGGGCAGGGCCCCAGAGGCATGTCCACCTTCCGAGGTACTGGCCTCCCTGACCTGCTAGGGCTCCCCCCCGGGCAAGGGTAGGGCATCCCTACCCACCAGAGGGGAGGGACTCAGGGGCCCTTTACCTGAGACTCACTGCCACTGCCACTGTTTTCCCCCCAAAGCCCCAAACTAGCTCCCCAAACAGCAATGGCTAATGGGGCCCCAGCTGGGACCTCCCACCCAAAGCAACCCCCCAGTCCAATATTGGGTGCAGAGGCCCATTACTGAACATCCCAGGTGGACATGCCACACCCACCTTCCAGAAGCCTGAAGTCTAGCAAAGCAGAGCTGCAGACAACCACCCTGGACATGACCACAGAGCTGGGTCCAAGCTTCTGGAGGTCTGGCCCGTGGGCTGCCCTGAAACCAAATGCAGCCCCAAACTTCCAACGTGTGAGAGTCTGGAGGCTCGCCCGTAGGTGGGGACATGGCTACTCAGAGCTGCTCCTTCACCCTGACCCGCTGCCAGCCCATCCCGGGGTCCGCACTGTGGGGAAGACACCAAGCGCTGACCATGTCGAGCAGAGGGCAGGGAAGGCGGCCCCCGGGACCCCTGCCCACCTGGCAACGCTGGAGGGTCTGCAGGGGTGCCAGGGCCCGCTCCAGATGCCACCCCGAGGGCAGGCCCTGGAGGTCCAAGGCCGCCAGTGAGCTGTGGGCACAAAAAGCCTCATGGAGGTCACGGTGGGGAGCTGGGGGGCGGGCCATCGACCCCAGCATGTCCTGACCCAGGGCCCGGGGGCTGCCTTCAGCCGAGGACACCTTGCACGGTTCGGCCACCTGGGCCTCAGGAGGGCAACCCCTCCCGGCCTCACAGTTATCTCCCTTCAATAAGGGGCGCCTCTGACCGTGCACGACCAGGAGTGCGCCGTCCCTACCGACCCCCAGCAGCCATCACACCGCACCCAGCCTGGGATTCCCAGGGGCCCCCTCCCTGCTCGGCCTCAACCCCGAATGGAACAGGAACGGCTCCTGGACAGGCTGGGGGGCCAGGCCGGCCTCCACAATGGGCCTCCTGTTCCCACTGACCTCTGTCTCCTCTCTGCCAGAACCCCCCGTGTCTGGGGTCGGATGTTTTCCTGCCAACCTTTGGATGGGTGGGCAGGGAGGGGATGCCTTCCCTGAAGAGGGAGACGGAGGAAGGGGACCGGGTCTGAGGGGGGCAGGGCCCCCGACGTGGAGCCAGGCTGCCTGGCCCCTGGCTGCAGGACTGAGCTCTCTGGGCAGACGGAGGCCCACGGGGAAGCCCCGGGCTGGCTGCCCCACCCACCCCGAGCCAGTCGGGCCTGTGCCCAAGCAGAGATGGACCACCCATCCTCACCCACTGTGCCGCTAGGATCCCCGAGGAGCTCTGCACACCCGCCCGCCCTCAGGGTGGACCAGGGCAGAGAGGCGGGGTTAATGTCCATCCCAGGACCGGACACGCCCCGGTCCTCCCACCGCAGGAAGCCAGAGTGGGAGCAGTGGAGGATCCCCAAAGGCTGAAGCCCACGAGCAGAGACCCCCACTCCGTTCCCGCTCCCCTGTGCCTCCAAGCCCGTCTCATGCCTTAAGGACAGGCCCCAGAGCCCACCTGCAGGACAATCTAATCTTGGGCACCCCACCCCCATGCCCAACAGAGAAAGACCTCAGTTACCCAGCTTCTTGGGGCTCCTAAGACCCCTCCAACACGCCACAAGCGAGGACCCCCAGACCCAAGGAAGCAGAGGCGGGCTGGCCGGGCTGGTAGCTGAGCCCACAGGCAGGGCGGTTAGACCTCAGTTTCCTCCTTTAACTGAGGAAGAGGCAGTGGCGGGGGAAGCGGGGATGCAGTGCTGGGCTGGGGGCCCCACCGCCTGAGTCTGGAGCCCCGAGGCGGAAGCCAGCGCCCCAGGAAAGCACTCCAGGGGCAACTCGGCCCCAAGGGGAGCGTCTGCCTGAGACCACGGGGCGGCAGGCCGTGGAATGTGCTTACTCAACACACAAAGCACGCCGAGGACCAAGCCCCCAAGGTCAAGGGAAGTCCCAGTTACAAGTCTAAAGTGCTTCTCACGCGCCAGATACAGGGTCCTTAACCCCGCACCTCACTCGGGGGCCAGCGGCCGACTCGACAGGCCTAGACTCACTGACTCACAGGGCATCCAAAATAATTCCTAGCGGAGAGATGAATTCTACTGCACCCCACCACCGAAGGCCTCATTCCGGGAAAAATGGACCCCCCTGGCACTGTAGGCCCAGCTGAGAGGGGGCGGGGCTGCTCCACGTGGAAGGTGCCAAGTCCACGCCCCCAGGGTCACATGGGATCATGACCCACCCAGAGCCAGCTTCCAGGGGTGGGGGGGCAGCCCCTCCTCTAGACAGGGACCCCCCCCCCAGAATTCTCCAGCCTCAGCCACACTTCGGAGAAGCCAGGAGACAGCCTAGAAGCCTCCCTCCAACCCTGCCCTTTTGAAAACAGAAAGACTGACACCCAGAAGCAGGGAAACTTGCCTCCAAATAGCAAGGCCAGCTGCCCCTGTGGGAGTTCCACAGTCCAAGTACCTCAGACCCATTCCACAGAAGAGGCAAGTGCAGCCAGAGGGGAGCAAGCCAAGGCCGAGAAAGGCTTCCAGCCATCGGGCCAAAAGCCAGACCCCAATCTGGCTGCCCAGTGACCCAAGGAAGCAGAATTTCCCCCCAGGACTCAGCGGAGGAGCTCCTGCATGTGTCACGTGAGCCTGACCTTTGTGCATGCCCCCGGTGCTGCCCTTAGAGGTCATCACGGCCAGCCCCCCTGCCTGAGAGAGGGCTTCATGGCAAGCACTGGCCATGTGCTGGCTCCCAGGGGCCCCAGGACGGCGGCAAAGACATCCAACCCGAGCCATGCAGCCTGTGGGTCTCCGAGCAAGAACATACCTACCCGCAACAGGGGTGGGGCCTGGCCCCCAGGACCTGAGCACCCCCAGAAGGACCCTTCTGGCTAGCACTCCATTGACACGCATGTCCAGTGGAACGGGGGCACCCTCCCAGATTTCAGATGGGGACGGAGGTCCAGCATGGCAGGCAGAGCGCCTGGCCCCTCGGCCTGAGCCGCGGAGGAAGTCAGCCTCCCCCGACACCAGGTCCCACCCCAGCGCTCCCTTCCTGTCTCCAGCAGGGTGAGGCCCTGAGGGGACCACCAGCCCCTTGCCATGCACCACAGTCCCCACTAAAGTGCCCGCGAGACCTCTCCAGGGCCTGGAGGAGACGTCAGGCAGCTCCCAGCTAAGTGGCTGGACACCTCGCAAGACCCGTTAGTGAGGCAAACAACTGCGTCACAAGATCCAAACTTGTTTCGCATGACCGACCAGGACCCCGGCCCCGGCTCCACCCCCCGGCCTCGGTGTGCCTGTCAGAGAAACGGGAGCATCCTCCAGCTCACCAGCAGGCCTGGCCGCCCAGCTGGGTGGGGCTGCCCCAGGGGCCGGAGGACACGCCGGGCTCACCTTGACACTCCGGTGGTGGACGCGGGACGGCTGGCACTTGACACTGCTGGTGTTGCAGCAGCCGGTACAGCGCTTCACCTCCACGCACGGGGGCCAGATCAGAAAGTTGGCAGACGTGGGGTCCACCTGGCTCCGAGGTATCTCATAAATGACCGTCCTGGTCTTGCAGACTGCGGGGATGGCTTCCTCTGAAGAGATAAGAGCCCAGTGAATGTTCTGGAAGCCCCAGGGCTGCAGCAGCTCCCAGGGGCCCAGGCAGGAGCATCCCCATGGGCCACAGCTTCCTCCAACAGGACGTGTCACACAGCCCCCGGTCCAGCAGAGGCAGAAAGACCCCAGCCCCCAACGGGTGCACCTGACTGGCCCAAAGATGAGCAGGGGCTTGAGGGCCAGGAGGGGAGACCCCGGGGAAGGGGGCTGCGGGGAGCCCACCCTGGGGGCAGAAGGCTGAAAATCCCCCAACACCCCGGGGGCTCACACAACCCCTGCAGCCAGCACGGAGCAGGGATGACGGCCTTCACCCCAGTGCCAGGGGGCAGGGGGATGGTCTCTCAGATGCCCCCGCCTCCTGCATGTGAATCCTCAGTGGCCTCTAGGGACAAGCCACCAAATCAAGAGGGCTGGGTGCTGGGGGTCTGGCCGACCCAGTGGGGGAAGGGGCTCCACTCACAGCGCCCACCAGCTAGAGGGGCCTGGGGAGTCCAGCCAGGCAGGGCCAGAGGTGGAGCCAGGGACAGGGACCTTCACTCCGGCCCTAGCTCTGCTCACAGGCACCCCTTTCATCTGGCACAGAACAGGCCTCCACCGAGGATCCTGCAGCCCTACCAGGGCACCTGGCCTTGGAGACGGGAATATACGTTCACAGCGGCAAACGTCATCTGGGGAAGGCCTGCTGGCCTCAGCCAGGGATCATTTACCCACACACCACGCCCAAAGGTAGAAGCTATAAAATCCATATTCTTGGAGGAAATAAAGCTCGGACAGAGGGAGTGACATGCCCAAGGTCACACGGGGGATGGGCAGCAGTCGGGACCCCCAGGTGGCAAGGGAGTGGGTGGTCACACCTCCCCCCCAGCTGCGTCCCTGGGGCAAGATCTTCCCTCAAGGCTGAGCCTGGGGCCCCAGGAGACCCCCACCAGCTAGTCACTCCTAAAGGGACCAGGCAGACCCGGGGATGCTCTGCGAGAGGGAACAAACCCTGCGTGGGGGCCGGGGGGCCAGGCCTGAGTGAGCTGGGGGCCCTGGGGAGGGCCCACCAGGTCCAGCACGGCTGTACCCACTGCTCTGCAGCGCAGCTGGGAGCACAGTGTGCTCCACGTTACGAACTGGAAATGAAACACGACCCGTCTTCCAGCGAGGCTGTCTCCAGCGCAGGCCCCAACAAGACCGGGCACTTCAGGAATTTATGACGGCTCCCCCCTCCTGGAAACTCTCGGCCCAGGCCAGGCCTGCAGCAATGAGCAGGCGGCTGGGGCAGGGAGGAGGGATGCGCACACGGGACCCTGAGCAGGCTGTGCCTTTGTTTTACAGAGAAGAGAAGGGATGGATCCCCCGAGGCCACGGTTGGGGGAATGGGGGAGAGGGCAGGCCCCAGAGCCCCTCCCACAGCCCCCCACCGGCCCAGCAGTCCTGGGGCTCACCGATGCTTCTTTTCCTCCGAATGGGCACAGGCCGCTTCTCCGGCACATGCTTGGCGCCATGGCCCCCGTGGGCTCTCAGGCTGGTCTCCAAAGGCTCCTCGGCCCCTGCAGGTAGAAACAGGAGATAGCGACCGGCCGCCCACACCTGGGCACCCAGGGTCTGTCCAGCAGCACGTCCCTCCCCAGACCGGACGGGGTCCCTCCACACCCACAAGGGGGGCTTTGAGATGTGCACAGGAGACTCCCAGCTGCCAGCAACGTCCCACCCAGCCCTGCACAGCTGACACGAGTCCCCGACACACGCTGCCCCGCTGCACATCACCAAGAAGCCAAAGCCGAAGCCGCAGGCCCATGGGGAAGGGGCTGCAACCAGCCTGCCCATGGCTCCTCCTCAAGGAAGCGCGGGTCAGGGCTGAACCAGCTGAGGGGGCACCCGAGGCCAGCCCTCCCTGCCCAGGAGACCAGAGCTAACAGGCCTGCTGCTCCCAGCTGGACAGGGGACCTTGGACAGCGGGCTGGACAGCGGGCTGGACCGAGGACCAGCAAAGGCTGCTGCTGCGACCTGTGCGCTGCACGCATCTCCCTCCCCCACCGCCCTCACTTAAACCAACACTCGATGAGCATCCTGGCCTCTGAGGGGCGTCGGAAGCAAGGCCAGACTGGGCCTCAGCCAGACCCCACTGGTCCCTGAACTTAGCCCACTGCGAGGAAGAGGACACGAGAACCGGGAGCAGGGAGTCAGGGGTCTGGGTGCCTGTCGGGGGGACACAGCTTTTAGGAAGGAAAAGTGCTTTGCCATCCAAGTATCTAAGACCTGCAGAGCAGCGGCCTCAGAGCCAAGGTCACAGCTGGGCCTAGTGCCCTGGACTGGCTACAGTCCCCTCGGTACGCATACCACCACCCTCTCTGTCCCCAGGGCCCCCAGAAAGGGGGTGCAAGGGACACAGTCCTGCCACCTGCCATCTGGCCTGACCCAGCCCAAGGATAGCGCCTGCACCTGGATGAAGTGGGTCACACTTGGCCTCCCCACCCTGGCCTCCAGACCCACTGGGGGATCTTCCCACTTCTCCTCTCTGACACTGCCTCCCCCATAGATACCCAGGGGCAACAGGTCCCGAGAAGGCACGCCCCAATAGTCAGCAGCTGCACAAAGATGCCCCCTCTTGCCACCCCCCCACCCCAAGAAGCTCCAGTGGTATCCTGGCCACCAGCTCAGACCAGAGGCCCCCTCCTCGGTGCCCGGCCCACCTAGGCCTTGGTGACTGTCCACACACCCACAAGTCTGGAACCTGGACTCATCGGAAACGGAGCACAAACGGGGCAAACGCGGTGGGAATGCAGAAGACATGCCTGCCTTGAATGCCGGCGTCCAGGAGAACCCAGCTCTTCCCTCAAAATGACTCAATGTTCCACTGCCACTAATTTTTTTTGAGACCCAAAATAAGATCAGAACAGAACTACTCATGCAGTAAGAATTTCCCATCAACCAACTGTTACAAGAGACATTTTTTCATGAAAAAGTGACTTTATGAGTCACGTCCTGGTGGTGGCCATCTTGCCTTCGCCAAACCCAGAAGCAGCTGGTCCATCCTGAGCTTCTAAGAGAAAATGGAACGGCAGCAACCCGGGCTGCACCCCCGCGCCTCACTCTAGCCAGGCGACAGCCACCTCCTGGGACGGCACGGCACCCTGTGTGCAGGAGGTGCTGCCACTTCTTCACCTCGGAGGAAACTGAGGCCTGAGACGTGGAAGACAAGCGAGGCCAGCGGCCGGCAGGAGACCTCGGGGGCCCGTGGCCACACCCAGACTGCCTTCCGCCCAGGCCTCTCGCCCCCGAATGAGCAGAGAAGACATAGCCTCCTCCCAGTCCATCAACTGTCCTGAAACCTGAACCAGGGACTCGATCTCAGTCAGGAGTAGAAAGAGCTCCCGGTCAGACAAGCTCAGCCACTGCCCCATCGAGATGGGTGGTCTGAAAGCCCAGCTCGGACCCGCCGACGCGGAGGCAGCCCTCTGATTTACGCAGGTCGAGATGCAACAAGTGGGGACTCCCAATAGAAGGCCACGCGTGAATCATGCCCTAAAACTGCTCTCAGGACAGTTAGTCAACGGTTTTCCCTTTTGTCTGTTATGCACACACGTCAAAAGGATGGGGAGCCATCCTCCAGCCATCAGCCCTGGAGGAGCGTTAATGGCCGAGATGGGATATTTATGTATCGGTTACTCAGTGACCACGGGCACCGGGCCAGGCTGCTCAGGGAACAAAGCTCCCGGCTCCCGCCACAGCTCTGCTGAATGGTCTGCTCTCAGCACGCCCGACACACAGGCCACAAACTTCACGCTACTGGCCATTAGAAGACCACATGCTGGTCTCTCCACCCAAAGGCCACACGTGAAAAACCCGGTCCTCGTGCACGCTTGCAACTCGCAGGCCAGGCGCTGGCACAGGAATCCACCACCTCGGGGCCTCCAGCGGAGGTCCTCACCTGTAAAATGGGAACAAGGTCCGGCTACTGGGAGGAGGCCACGCCCCACCTGCCAATCACACAGCCCTGCCCACTTGGGAGGAGCCACTGTTAAAGGAGCCTCTTTCCTGCTTCCTGGGCATCAGCCTGGAAGAGCCCCCTTTAGAGTTACAAAGAAGAGTAAGGACACCCAGAACAACGGGTCTCCTCCGCACCCAGCCCCCTCCTCACTGACCCCAGACCAGCCTCTGACTGGACCTGCTGGGGAGTCCTGGGCCTGGAAGGCAGCTTAATCCTCCAAGAAATGACCCCACAGCTGTTTGCAGCCTTTCCTAGCAGCCAGCTCCGTTTCTACTCTTCACGTTGGACGGAAACAGAAGTCGGGGAAAAGACACCCCCCCAACCCCGCAAAACAAGCTATAGAAGCAAACAGCTCAGGTGAAAGGGGGGCTGTGAAAGGGGGACTGACCAGGATGCAGGAGACCCACTTTGGGGTTTGTATCACAAAGGGTCCCAGAGGGGCATGGCTGCTGAGCAAGGGAGACCCTGGGGCCCCTCCAATGTTCTCACCCCAAAGTTTCCCAGGCACTCGGAGTGCCACTCTCAGACCCCAGATCTTCTGATGGGGCGTGGTGGGGGGGAGGCGATCCATTCTCTCCACCCCCCGGGGCAGGAGGGAGCCGGGCTCCCGGGGGCTTTTATAAAAGGGGCAATTTGAAACCAGCCCGGAGAACCGGCTGGTGCACCCTTACTTTTTATGTTTGGACCCTCCAAGGAGGCGGTGGACCCAGAAGCCCCCAGGTCAGGAATGCTATCAGCATGACCCCAGAGCTGCAATGCTAAAAGCATTCATGGGTGGGGGGTGGGGGAGAGGCGGGGCTGCGGAGACCGGAATAAGAATGGTCCCAGCAGAAAGTGAATGGCCCATTTCCCAATGGCAACCCAAAGCTGGTCCTGCAAGGAGGCCCAGCCTTTCCCAGGCCTCTCTTCTGCCAGCCAGAAAAAGACCTCTCTGGGAGCCAGTCTCCCCACTTTCCCAAATCCATCAGGGAGCAGCAGAATGCAGGCAAGTGTTTTCCTCGGCTAACCAAAGCCAAATCCTTCCCCCCAGGGTTACACATCAAGGAACCAGATCAAAATCCCCCCCTGGCCCAACTCTGATCTCCAAGTGAAATTCTACCCTCTTCCTGATAAGGATCAGCCAAAGGATTTCCTGGGTCAAGAAACTACAGAAACCATCGCCCTTGCTAGAAAATGGTTTTGGCATGAAATGAAAATAGTTCAGGCCTCTCCACCACCATAATTAGGTACAAATTTCCAAATGACTAGACCATGTGATTTTACTTAATTCCCCCGCCGCCCCCTTTTTTCAGAGTAGTTTGCAGTGAGTGAGAGAAAAATCTTCATTTCACGTAAAATTCTTCCAACCAACTCCTACTGACTTCAGTTGCTCCATCTGACAAGTTCATTTGGGAACTCTTTTTATCCAGTCAACAGTAAGTTTTCCGATTTGAGTATCTCCCTAACTAACTCACACTGGAGTCCCTGCCACAAAAATGTGGGCCAGAATCCTCGTCCTCTAGGAAGGCCCTTCCTCTGGTCCACACCCAAGCGCAGTCACCCAATATCATCAGGCTCCAAGCCCAGCCAATCCGGGTCCCTCACCACCTTTGCCCACCTGGGGCCATTCCAACCCTGCCACTGACACTCCAAAGAGCTTCAGGGTCCTCTTGTCGAAGAAACTGTTTTCTAGAGTGGCTCAGCTCCAGAGCCTGAGGGGGAGCCCCAAAATAGTCCCCAAACAGCAGATGTGTCCAAGGCGCGCCTTTTTATTGGCTCATGAAAACAGAAAGACACAGGCCTCCTACAACCACAAAGGCCCAGCCCCACGTCGGGAGCGGGGCAAGTTCGCAGCGATGACAAAGGGGCCCAGCCGGGGGACACCGGTGCACGCCTGCCCGACCGGCGCCCAGGGCCTGGGCCGGTCCCGGTGCTCCTCCCGGCCCTCGGGCAGGCCCCGGGCCGCACACCTGGCCGGGGCGCCGGCGCCCTCTATGCGGCTGAACTTTCTGTGACACACTGGGCATTTTCCTTAAGTGCAAAAACAATCCCTGGGCGAGCGAGCAGCCCTCGGCCGCCGCCGGGAGAGAAAGTGGTGATTGGAAGAGAAACTCCTGACTCATCCGCCTGGGCTTTTATGGCCCGGGATTGGATTCTGACCTTTCGGTGCGCTCCTGCTCGGCGCCCGGCCCGGCCCGAACGCGGGAGGCGGCGCGGGGCGCACATACCGCCTGCCCGCCTGCCCGCCTGCCCGCCGCCCGCGCCCTCCCAGCGCGCCGAGGGAAGGGGCGCGATTTACCTACGGAGTCTATCTCCAGGAGTCGCTGGAGGTCCCGGATGCTGTGTATTTGACTGTGCGCCAGCCTCTCAATGACCTCGCGGGGGATCTCGGCTTCCTGCAAGCAGAGCAACACGGTCAGCGCCCCGGGCCGCCCAGAGCGCCTGGTCCCCGGCCCGAGGTTGCCCCGCCCCAGCGCGCGCGGGCGCCTCGCACGCAGGCCGCCCGACCCCCAGCCCGGGCCCTGGAGCCTGAGGCCGGGGTGGGGCTGGGTGAGACCCCCATTTCTCCGTCCCCAGCCACGTCTGCCCTTTGCAAAAAGAAAGCGCTCCCCACCATTAAAAAAAAAAAAAAAAAACACCACTCGGCCCCTCCGCCCCGGGGTGTCTGTTACAAGAGGTCTGGGGCAGAGAGGGGCCCAGGGAGTTGCTGATCTAACAGTGAAATCAACATCTAGGAAGATCAAGTTGAAATGCGTCACGGATGGGCAACGAAAGTCACGGCAGCCCTAACACTTTAATCTACCCTGGGGCTTAAATTTCACACCCAGAATCCCGGGCCGAACCTGCGGGGGAGAGGGTCTGTCGTCTGCAAACACGCGCACGCACACACACTCACACACTCGCCCCACCCCGGGCTCCGGCCCAGCCGCGGCCCTAGCGCCGACTAAGACGCCCCAAATCCAGCCGCGGCTGGGAGGGGCTGCCAGGGAACTTAAGGGTTAAATATCTACCTCTCACAGCTCCGGGTCCCAGCCCAGACCACCCCCACCGCTCGGCCTCCACCCCCACCCCACCCCCCCGCCAACCCCGCTCCTTCCTGATTTTTAAAGGGAGTCGGGGGTAGCTGGGGGGTCTCAAGCACTAAGTTCCCACGACGGGGTGTAGAAAGTCATTCATCACAGCAGAGCTCCCGGGGATTCGGAATTCGAGATTGGGGGCTGGGGGTGGGGACGCGGGCGGTGGGAGGGTGAGGGCGCCTGGCCCGGCCCCGGCTCGCCTCGCTCAGCCACCTGTAAGCAGGCCCCGGGCGGGCGGGACTGCGCTGGCCCAGCCGCCCCTCCGGGCATGGGGACCGGGAACCTGGGTCTGCAGCTCCGCGCTGCCCACCCTGCCTGCCGGGGGCTCCCGCCGCAACCGCCCCTACCTGTTTGTCGGCGGCCCTTCTACCTTCCCTGACTCCGCTGGCTCACACACACACCCCCTTCCGCGCTCCCCGCACCCCGATGCTGCATTGTCCGCCGCGCCCCGGGTTTCCCTCCTCGGAAAGGAGCCCGCGCCCCCCGAAGTTTCTCCCCACTCGTCCACCCAGCCGCCACTCCGTCCCTCCACGGCACAGCGACGCAACACGCTGGAAACTCACCAGACACACTTAGGCATGGCAGAAAATAGAACCCAGTTGGGAAAATTTAAAAATCGACCACGCTAGCAGAAATCAAAATGCGCTCTGCAGAGCCCCAGAGCCCGGGATCCTCGGCCCGCGAGCGGCCGCAGGGGGCGTGCGCAGGGGGAGTCGGAGAGAGGACGGGGCGCGGGGGTGGCACCCACCTCGGCCAGGGCACTGGCGAGGTATCCGCAGCCGAGGAGCAGCAAACAAGCCCAGGTCCTCATCGCGTCCCGAGGCGCTGGCGGCTCGGCGGGGTGGCGAGGCCGCGGGGCGGGCGCTCCAGCCGGGCTCCTGTGGCGGCGAGATTCAGTACCATCCCTCAGGGAGCGCGGCCCGGAGGAGGGTGGCGCGGAGAGCAGGGAGCCGACGGAGCGCGCCAGGCGCGAGCAGCGAGTGCGGAGAGGCAGGCAGCGCCACCGAGGAGGAGGAGCAGGGAGTGCGCGCTCGCCGCGCCCGCCGCGCCGGGAGCCTCCTGGGCCGCCGGGTAGGGGGTGGGGACGGAAGGGGCGGAGGGCGGGGGCTGGGCCTCTTCCTTGGTGCGTTCCCGGTGCTGGCCGCCGCCGCGCTCGCTCCCCAGCGCTGGCTCTAGGAGCGACCAGGCCGGTAATTCTGCATATTTGCGGGCGTCAGCCCCGAAAGGGACCCCGGAGCGAGGCTGGAGCCGCTGCCGCCGCACCACCCATCACCTGTCTGGACACCCGGCCAGGCCCGGCGCGGGCTCGCGCTCTCCCTGCGGGCTGCGGGCGGCCCTGCGCGCCCGCCGCCGGCCCCGCGCTCGCCTCCGGCCTCCTCTGGTCGCCGCCGCCCGGCCGGGCACGGCGCGGCCCAGCACGGCGCGGCCCGGCGGCCTGCGTGCGCCCCTCCGCGGCGCGCCCTCGGCTCCGGCGCCGCGCTCCGCCCTCCGCCGGCCCGAGCCGGGCAGAGCCCGCGGCCGCTCCGCCTGGCAGCCGCCGCCCGCCCGGGGCCTCGCCGCGCGGGCCTGAGGGCGGGCGCAGGGCCGAGCCGGCGCCGCCGCCGCCGCCGCCGCCGCCGGCAGGAGAGGAGGAGGAGGCGCGGGCAGGCCCGGCTCGCCGGAGTTGTGCGGGCTCCGCAGGGCGCGCGTGTGGAGCCGGCCGGCGGCGGGGAGGGGGTTATAGCGCCGCCGCCGCCGCGCCCCTCCCCCGCCCCCTCCCCCTCGCCTCCCCCGGATTCCGGGCCCAGGACCCGCACCTCGGAAGCGTGCGGGGGCCGCACGGGCCGGGCAGGGCCCGGCCGCCGCTGCCGCCGCCGCCGCAGTGAGCACACACACGCGCTCACGCAGGCAGTAAAATCCATCAAGGCCCCGCTCCCGGCCCCGAGCACAGCCGCCGGGGCTCCCCGCGCGCCCCTCCCTCGAGCTTGCCCACCCTCCAGTGCCAGCTGCAATCCTGCAGCACCGGACGGGGAGGGGAGGAGGCCGCCGCAGAAGTGCCGCCGTCGCCGGCTCGCCTCTCTCGGGCCCCAGCGGCGGCAGAGGGCAGCGCCCAGAACTGCTACGCCAAAAAGGGCAAAAGCGAGCCGGCCCCCGCCTCCCGCCCCCCGCCCCGGCGCTCCGGCCTCTTTCCACGGTTTGGATCATGGGCCCCTGCCTCCCCCTCTCCATAAAAGGAGGGGGAGTGAGTCTCTGGTGAGAGGTGGGGCGGGTTTAGGGGCGCGTCTGGGGCACTCACCTGGCGGCTGCCACGCGCCCCCGCCCAGAATCCGATGACTGGGGCGTCTGACTGAGGAACCTCCACCCACAGTCCACGAGGGGAGAGCGCCCAGGTCGGAGGAGGGGGCTGCAGCGTGCCTCGTCCCCACCCTGGGACCCCTCATCCTCCAAGTCCCCGATGCCTCGTGGAAAGCCGGACGGCGGCCTGAGCCGGGAACTCGAGGGGTTGGAAGGCAAGGAAAAGAAAAGAGCCGCTCATGAGGCACCCGGGAGTCTGAGCCTCCCGCGCCGGAATCCGCTGGGCGCACAGAGCGCCACCTCCGGCCGCGGCGCCGCACAGAGCGATGCGGGGGAGAGACGCGAGGGAGGCCGAGGCCTGAACTGGGCCGGACGGCGCCCCCGCCACCAAAGGGCCATGCGCCGGGCTGGGTACATTCCGCCTGCCTAGACCTGGCGGGATCGCACCCCGGCGGCGGGTACCTCGAGGGGGCGGGCGAGCCCCGGTATCAGGGCGAGAGGGGTGACGGGCCAAGCGACCCCGAACCTAGACGGCGAGGCCGTTAGAGGCGAGGAGACTGCCGAGCGGTGGGCGGCCGAAGGAGAATTCCGCCTGCCCTAGCTCTCCAGCCCCACGCCCCCATCCTGTGGATTAGGCCCTTGCCCGCGGCGGCCGCCCTCCCGCCAAAGGTAGTAAAGGCGCAGCCCCGCAGGCGGCCTTTCATCCTCGGCTCGGCCGGCTCTGGCATTTCAAAGGCGGAGTCCAGTGGGCGCTTGGGGGGCGCTCGCCTTCCCCCAAATTCCTGGGGGGAGGGGTGGGCCCCTCCTTCGATTCCCAGTGGGCCGGGGCTACCAGCGCTCTTCCACTGGCCTCCACACACCTGCAGCCCCCCAACGCACCTACCTCGTCTACCGTAGCCCCACCTGCGACCTCCCCCCTCAAGTGCGCTTTCAGGGGTCAGGATGAAGGGTGACCGAGGCAGCACTAGGGAAACCTTGGAACCGTTTAAAAGCACGTTAGGCCCAGCCCTTGTCCACCCAGGTGGACCTCCATTGCTTCGGAGGGAGACCACTGGACGGTTTCTGGAAGGCCGCCAAAAGCACACTGCCAGGACTCAGGCTGCACCCCGAGCAGAGCCCTCCGTGGCTCACTCATCCTGACTGCTGACTGTATCACGTCTGGTTGAGCCTCGGATTCCTCGCAGGCAGAGGGGACCCGAGGACACTTCTTTGGGGTGAAAGGACTCGGTTTGATAGTGGGTGTGGGAATGAAAGAGGAAAGGTCACCTTGTATTGCAGGGGAGGTGGGGGCAGGGGTCCTTCCGGCTCTAACCTCCGTACAGAGGCTCGCCGGTTCCTGGGTGTCCCGCCACCTTTGAGCAAACCTCGATGGCTGATTCCCTCTGTGCCCCATCCCGGCCTGGCAATTCAGGGCCTCTCAGTTCGAGTTTGGGGCGGAGGAGAGGAGATCTGGGAACGCGGAAAGGGGGGGCGCCTTCTACGGGAGCTCCAGCCAAAGCTAGGCGGGGAGAGGGGCAGGCCTGGGTGCATCCACCACCGGGACTGGAGATCTGCGGGGGGGCGGCGCAGGCATCCTTCTAATCGCTGGCCGCTATTAAAAATAAAACCGCGGCGCGTCGTCATAGCGACCACGACAACAGCGGCTGCGCGAGGGTGGCACAAACTTGTGCAGCCGCGCGACAGCCGCTTTGGGGGGAGACTCGGGGCACGACGCGCGTTGGCGCACCAAGGCCTGCCCTGGGGTGGGACAGGGACCCCCAACCCAGCCCGCCCCACCCTCCCCCCGGATCCTCGGAAGAAACTGGCAGAAATAGATCCCTAGAAGCTGTTTCCTAGACCTTGGACTGTCTTGACCAAGAGGTCACCAACTTGGATGAGAACCCACGCACGCGTGGACTCCCCGGCCCTGGCACCTCTCCCCGACACCCCTCCCCGTTTCAGACTCTGGCGTCCTCATCTCTGGAGAAGGGGGCTAAGTGGGAAGGCGGTTTCGGATGCTCGGCGGGAGAGGGGACCTCACTCCGGAGGCCGGGCGCGTGGGGGCTCCAGCACCTGCTCCGTCGGCGATCCGTGCAGCTCAGGCGCGGTCACATGCTCCTTTCTGTCCGGGAATCGAGTTTCACTTCCAGCCGCTATTAGGCGGTTCACACGGTTCACTGCAAACATTTGATAAAGAGGCTAAATATACATTGGAGTCGGAGGAGGCGTGGGCGGCTGTGCTGAGCGCGTGGGCGCGGCGCTCCAGGCTCCGCGGGGCATCCCCGCCCAGGGCGGGAGGCCGGCTCGGACCCCCGACCAGTCCCCCGCCCCGCGTGCACCCCACCCCCGCCACACACACACAATTCGGACCCCAGACCCGGGACACGTGACCCGGGCAGGCTGAGGGCGCCCCCAGGCCAGCCAGAGGGCCCCTGGCGGAAGAAGGGGGCGCTGCGGGGAGCTCCGCGGGTCGGGGCGGGGGGGAAGGTGATGGTGGGCGGTGAAGGCGCACCCGGCTGCCCGGGATGTCCGGTCGCCCCCGGAGCCGGTGCTTCCGGACTATCTCGGGCGTCCCCCGGCGCGCCCCGACGTACCGCGGACCTATAATTAAGGTGAGTCAGGTGCTCGAATAGGCGCAGAGCGGGGCTCCCGGCGCAGCTGGGGTGAGTGTCTGGCCGTCTGCCCCTCGCTGGGTTCCCTCGGGCACCGCCCATGGCCCCCGCACCCTGGGAGGAGAGGGAAGGGCCTTGGCCGTTCTTCAGAGGTGGTGGGCGGGGGGCTTCGTTAAGGACCTGTCAGCCAGCCCAGCACTTGGTGGTGCGCAGCCAGCATTTCAGCCTACAGTCCCCCTCACCCCACTCCCGCTCTGCCCTGTGCACTGCCTGCCTGGGACCTGGCACCAGTCGGTGCTCCATTATTGCTCTCATCACTTTTTTTCACAGTGGGAGTCATGACTAATATCTACTGGGCACCTCGGTCCCTGAGTGACCCCTGGGGGTGGAGAGCTCCCCCACCTCCCATGTGACAGATACCAGGAAGTCAAGCATTTGCCCACAGCCGCAGAACGCTGTCTGAGGCGGTCGCCCCTGGGCGAGCTGGCTGCTCTGGACGAGCTCTCCCAGTGCTCCAGAGGGGACCCTCAGGCCGGCTTGTCCTGCACTTCTCAGACAGGCGTGAAGGATGATGTGGCCACCTGGCAGTGAAGGCATCAGGAATGGAGTCCACGTCCACCTGATCCCCAGTCCCAAGGTGCTCTAGCTGCCCTCTGCCCTTTGACCTTGGCCTTGGGGTGGTTTGTCCCTGCACTGCCTTGAGTCTGTTCTCTCATCTCAAAAGTGGGGGCCGATAACCTTACCATGCACGGCTGCCCCCTGCCATTGAGCCTCCTGCCCAGGAAGGCAGAAGCCTTGCGCACTCGCGCAGGACCTGGTGCCCTGAGACAAGGGCACAGCCGCCCAGCTGCCTTCATCTGGGTGGTGCAGGTGGGGGCCAGCTGGGCGTTCAGACCCAGGCCTCTGCCCGGTGCCAGAGCAGATTTCAGAACAATTTGTAATGACGAAACAGCACATTTCCCTTTATCTCTGGGCAAGGATTTCTTGGTTCAGGGCAATTAATCCAGGAGCAGCCTCAGCTGAGTGGGCACCTCTCCTTGAAAATCAAAAATGTCCGGCGGGTGTTGATTAAGTCGTCGTCTCAGGCCGCCCCAGGCCCCGGCTCGGGATCAGGCCTTTCCAGTCCAGCCTCCCCAGAAAGGGAGACGAGCCAGCCAGCAGCCCAGGAGGGCATTCTCAATGTGGATTTTAACTCTCTATTAAATATTTTTATTTTCCTTTTTAAATACACAAACAGCAATGAAGTTTTAAATAGCATATGAGCCCGCAATCGTTTTGTGGCTATTTTGTGAATAAAGACCTACGGGAAGGGGCACTGGGGGGGCTTCAGGAACCGAGGCCAGATCTGGACTGTCCAGGACAGGAGCCATAGCCACACAAGGCCATTGGGCGTTTGAAACATGGCCGGCCTGAGCTGTGATGTGCTGTTGTTCGTGTAAAACACACACAGCCTCCAGGACTTGGTATGAAAGTGAAGAGTGTAAAATTTCTTGTTAATAATGTTTACATTAATTACCTGTTGAAATGATAAGATTTTGACATATTGAGTTCAGTAAACTGTATGATTGCAATTAATTTCACCCGTTTGTTTTTCCTTTGTTTAATGAGTTTACTAGAAAATTTTAAATTCCTTATGTGGCTTTAATGACGTTTCTACTGGACAAGGCTGGTCTAGACACCCGGAGCTCATATCTACTTGGTAGAGCTAAGCATGTGAGTGTGAGTGTAGGGGGCGGGGGGGGGGGCATGTCCTGCCCTGAAAACCCTGAAGGACCTGGAGACCAGCAGAGCTGGGGGTCTGCTCTGCCCACCCCCCCGTTGCCTCATCTGCCATATGACCTTGAGCAAACTCTTTAGCATCTCGGAGTCTCAGCTGCCTCCTCTGGGTAACAGCCAACTCACAGGGCCACTTGAGGAAATATTCACTCGTTCACGCAACAGATATTCTGTGCCAGGCACTGGGCGCGGCACGGGGACGCAGCGCTAACACGATGCCCTCATGGAACACACAGTCTCTTCAGGGAGCAATAAACAAGTGACAAGTAAGTGTACGCTCTTCCAAGTCAGGAATCTGGGGTTGTCAGGAAGGCCTGTTTGAAAAGGAGCCAGTGCGGGGCTTCCCTGGTGGCGCAGTGGTTAAGAATCCGCCTGCCAAGGCAGGGGACATGGGTTCAAGCCCTGGTCCGGGAAGATCCCACATGCCCCGGAGCAGCTAAGCCCACGAGCCACAACTACTAAGCCCATGCGCCACAACTACTGAAGCCCACGCGCCCTAGAGCTTGCATGCCACAACTACTGAGGCCACACACCGCAACTACTGAAGCCCACGCACCTAGAGCCCATGCTCTGCAACAAGAGAAGCCACTGCAATGAGAAGCCCGCACACTACAATGGGCTTTATTTAATTAAAAAAATAAATAAATAAAAAGAGCTATTTCATTTTTAAAAAAAGAAAAGAAAAGGAGCCAGTGATGAGAAGATCGGGATGGAGCATTCTAGGCAGAGGTCACAGCATCCGTGCAAAGGCCCTGAGGCAGGAACCAGCTTGCTTTGTTGAGGACCAATAAGAGGGGGTGGTAGGAGGGCATGAGCTGGGACAGACAGGTGGGCAGTGGGCAGGTCACACAGGCCTTAGTTAGGGATGTGGATTTGTTCTAGGGGGACAGAGGCCACTGGAAGGCTGTGGGCGGGGACACAACATGTAGGGACATAAACAGAAACTCTGCTGACCACCGGCCACCTGCCAGCCTGCCAGGCCAAGGCAGCTAACCGCTCCCCCCACCACCACCAACTCCCAGGGTCTTCAGGACTCATGGCCAATTCCAAGGGTTCACGTCTGGCTGATCACCTGGCTTGAACCCATAGCTAACCAACATCTCCTTCCCTGGGGGCTGCCTGCAGGCCCTGTCCCTCTGTCCTGACTGTGGATGGGGTGGGGGGGGGCTACAGTCCCCTTTGGCCTTCAGATTTGACAGGGCTCGCCCCCCCACCCGCCGCAGGCAGAGATCGGAGCCTGGGGCTCACAGCAAGGCGGGGGACACACCTCACTGGCTTTCCAGGCCTCCTGGAGGAAAGGTGGTGAGATGGTGTCCTCCAGAGAGACGGGCTCACTGGATGGTAAAGGCTTCCTACGTCGGGGAAGCCAGCACCTCCCTGGAGCAGAAGGCACAAGTCAGACCAGGGCTGGTGGAATCCACACAGAGGTGACCTCGGCTCACAGGGAGCAAGGAATCAAAGTGGCCTGTAGAGGCGGGGCTGAGGGGTGAGCACAGAAACTTCTAGAATGAAGAAGAGCAGGGGCTGTGAGTGTGAGAAGGAAGGTTCAATACTACAGAGCTGGAATAATCAGAACAGCGTGGCTCTCAGGACCAAAGGGCCGGAACATACAGAGCCCAGAAAAGGCAGTTCTAGAGGAATTGAAAGGGTTATTTATCAAATGCCACTGGGGCAGTTTAGAGAAACTACCTGACTAAACCCTCACTTCCCCTCGCCACTAAATACATCTCAATGGATTGAGAAATTAAGTGGTTAAACAAACGCTTTGGAACAAACTCAACCACGTGTGTCTTGGTGGAGGTCCACGCCCTCCCCTGCACAGTACTCACCAGCACCGTCGCCTTGAGGAGGGGGAGACACGCCCAGGTTCAGAGAGGGTCCAGCAGACACCTGCTCCTGATGCTTCAGAAATATCATTGTCATGAAGAGAACACGGGGAGCGAGTTGTTGGGGCTGACGGGGGTTGAAAAGGCAGGACGGTCAGCTCGGCGCCCGGTCCTGGACTGGCTCCTCCGTCCAGACCAGCAAGCAGCTCTCAGGACATAACTGGGTCCAGCAGAGAAATATTACGTTACTGTATCCAAGTCAAACTACTAGGTGTGGTGATGGTGTCACAGTAATGCAGGAGGACCTCCTTGTCCTTGGGAGACCCGTGGTACCTGGGGCAAAGCGTCAGGATGTTGAAGCTTGTTTTCACATGGTTCAAGGAGTGGGGAGTGGAAGTGACAGATGATAGATAGATGGATGGATGGATGGATGGATGGATAGATGGATAGAGAGATACATGCATATGTATATACGTACATACATGGAAGATACATAGATACCTAGTGGGGAGACGGGTGGTAGATGACAGAGAGATGACAGGTGGATGGATGGCAGAGCCCAGGTGGGGAGAGCAAGTGGGTGCTTAAAGCAGGTGAAGGGCACCCAGCCACTCACTGGACTATTGTTACCACTTTTCTGTAAGATTGAAATTTTTCCAAATGAAAGTTATGAAAAAAATGCTAATTCATATTTTCTAGTTTTCCCATAGTTGATCAGACTTCTAGAAGGTAGAGAACTTTCAGAGCTCTAGAAGACATAGAACAAATCACATTTGCTATGTGTCACATTTTTAAAGTTCAAAAAGGACTGTTGGATTTGACAGTATAGAAGTTGAAAACAGGTAAAAAATTTAAAAACCTGAACAGGGCTTCCCTGGTGGCGCAGTGGTTGAGAGACCGCCTGCCGATGCAGGGGACGCGGGTTCGTGCCCCGGTCCGGGAAGATCCCACATGCCGCGGAGCGGCTGGGCCCGTGAGCCATGGCCGCTGAGCCTGCGCGTCCAGAGCTTGTGCTCCACAGCGGGAGAGGCCACAACAGTGAGAGGCCCGCGTACCGCAAAATAAATAAATAAATAAATAAATAAATAAATAAAAACCTGAACAAAGGGAATCCTCAGTTGTGTGTTATAATCATCTTTCCACTGTCCCTGTGTATTTTCATCTGCACAGAATAAGTGTATCAGCCAAATCTTTAAAACACATCATCTGCCGGGGTCTTTGCTCATGTTCCCTCGTCAGAAGACTAGGGAAGATGCACAAAAGTGACACATGGGGACAAACTCATGGAGACACTCTACTGCCGGCCAACAATGAAAACGCAGCCCAGGGTCCGCTGTTTCCCATGGCGGGGAGGACACCGAGAGGGAGGGGAGGAGCCGTGGGAGCTGCTTTCCCAGTGGGTGCTGGCCGCGGTCAGAGCTGGCGGCCACTTGGATCAGGAGCCGTGAAAGTGGCCATGGTCCCTGACCCCATAATCCCACGTCTGGGCACCTAGCCTAAGAAAATGACCCACATACAGAACGGCCACAGACTAAAGGGCTCAGGGCAGCGCAACTTGAAAAAGCAAAAGTTGGAAACAACCTAAAACCCCAGGTGTGAACAGACTGTGTTTTCTTAACCCTTCCCCTCTGCTTAGAAACGGCATCCTTCCTTCAGGTGGCGGCTGTGAGGACGGTTTCCTGCCACGTGGAAGCTCTGCTGATGTGTCCTGCACTCTCACCCCTGTTTTCTCCTGCCAGGTTTTGGGCGCCCTGATTTTCTTTCTTTCTTTCTTCTTTTTTTTTTTTTTTTTTTTTTTTTTTTTTTTGCGGTATGCGGGCCTCTCACTGTCGTGGCCTCTCCCGTTGCGGAGCACAGGCTCCGGACGCGCAGGCCCAGCGGCCATGGCTCACGGGCCCAGCCGCTCCGCGGCACACGGGATCCTCCCAGACCGGGGCACGAACCCGCATCCCCTGCATCGGCAGGCGGACTCTCAACCACCACGCCACCAGGGAGGCCCATTTCTTTCTTTCTTCTTTTTAGCACCTTTATTGGAGTATAATTGCTTCACAATGGTGTGTTAGTTTCTGCTTTATAACAAAGTGAATCAGCTATATATATACATATATATATATATCCCCATATCTCCTCCCTCTTGCGTCTCCCTCCCACCCTCCCTATCCCACCCCTCTAGGCGGCCACAAAGCACCGAGCTGATCTCCCTGTGCTATGCGGCTGCTTCCCACTAGCTAGCTATTTTACATTTGGTAGTGTATATATGTCCATGCCACTCTCTCGCTTCGTCCCAGCTTACCCTTCCCCCTCCCCATATCCTCAAGTCCATTCTCTAGTAGGTCTGTGTCTTTATTCCTGTCCTGTCCCTAGGTCCTTCAGAACTTTTTTTTTGTTTTTTTAGATTCCATATATATGTGTTAGCATACCGTATTTGTTTTTCCCTTTCTGACTTACTTCACTCTGTACGACAGTCTCTAGGTCCATTCACCTCACTAAAAATAACTCAATTTCATTTCTTTTTATGGGTGAGTAATATTCCAGTGTATGTATGTGCCACATCTTCTTTATCCATTCATCTGTCGATGGACACTTAGGTTGCTTCCATGTCCTGGCTATTGTAAATAGAGCTGCAATGAACATTGTGGTACATGACTCCTTTTGAATTATGGTCTTCTCAGGGTATATGCCCAGTAGTGGGATTCCTGGCGCCCTGATTTTGTAAGCGTTAGCAGAGATGCTGCATGGTCCATGAGGTTGGTGGGGGGCGGGGCTGCTTGTCTGGCATCTTTTTAATCCAACGTCCATGCCTGCGATGATTAATATTCTGTCTAAGAAACTCAGTCGCTTCTATTTGAAAAGAGACGTGTGGGAATCAGAAGCCATGGCTCTGGGCTGGGAGCTGGCAGGTCCCCACCCTACCTGGGCCTCGAGTTCCCTCTGAACTGACAGCATTGTCAGGTGGCCCTCCTCCTCCAGGAAGCCCTCCCCTCATCCAAACTGCCAGCCCGGGACAGCCATCCAAGGGCCAGCTGAGCCTGGCTTCAGCCTCTTGCTGACCCTGTGATGGGGCAAATCATATCACAGCTCCAAGCCTCAGTTTCCCCATCGGGGAAAACAGGACGATGATACTTCGGTTCCAGGGCTGTTGTGGAAAGAAAATGCAGAAGTGACGTAAAGACCCCCGAGAACATAGTGACCTCTTCTCTTGCGGCCGTGCCGTCAGCCTGGCCGTGTTCCCACCAGCCTGGCATGGGAGGGAAGGGCTGCCTGGCGGCAGTGCCCTTAGCCTGGTGGGCTGGCCTCTGGGGGAGGGACGGGGCTGGTCTGGGCCGGGGTGACTCAACGAGTCTTCCTGGGGGCAGGTGTCCTCTGGCTGGGGCAGCTGGGATGTCCCCACCCCTGCCCTCCAGGACCAAATGAGGTCTGGGGCAAAGGACTTTCCTGTAAAAGAGGCTTCCACACGCAGGCCTGGCCCACTGGGCACGCCCCAGGGGAAGCAACTGGGGGAGTGGAAGGCGGCTTCCCTGAGGCCAGGAGGCCTGGGGAGGAGAGGGGAGGCCAAGACATGGGGGGAGGGGAGGAGGGGACGGGGAGAGAGGGACAGGGAGGGCAGCAGGAGAGAAGGAAGGAGAAGGGGAGGGGGAAATAGGGTAGCAAGGAAGGGGGCAGTGAGAACGGAGGAAGCCCCCCCAAGTCCTGTGCACAATTTGTGGCTGCGACAAGGCGCTCCTGCGTCAGCCTGAACAGGACAGAGATGGCCAGTCGATGTCACGACTGTGACCCCTCCACTCAGGGGACACGTGCGTGGTGTGTGGGACGTGAAGATACCACCCCTCTCAGCTGCCACACCGGGACCCAGCCGCACACAGCTTCCCCTGCACACGTAGGGCTCCGGATCGCAGACAAGACCCGTAAACGGCCTCATGCAAACAGGACGATCAGACCCTGGCTTGGCGACTCAGAAGGGAGCGGGTGGGCGGGGAGACCTCCTTTGTCCTTGTCAGGGAAGTCCTGGGTCAGGGGCCCAACAGGAGGCCCCCCCACTCCCTGTCATTTCCCGGAATGTGACAGTTTCCAGACAGGAAGAGAAGTCACAGCCCGGCCCCGCCCCCGCCCCCCCCCCCCCACCGTCCAATTCTTTAGATCAGAACTCTTATGACGAGAACCCAACGCAAAATGCCCAAGGAAAGAGAAGGTGACTGCTGGGCCAGGAGCGAGCAGTTTCAGGTGTGGCTGGATCAAGGGGCTCATCTCCCACTTTCTCCGCAGTGGAAGGTGGCACCCACCGATACCCTCCCAGCCCCACACTTCTCAGGGCTTCATCTCACTGGCCCCGTCTGGGACACTGACTGTAGCCAAGGGTGTGGACACATGCTCCCACTGGCCAGGCTGGACCAAGTACCCAGGACTCCTTGGGTCGCCCTTAGCCCCCAGGTAGATGAGATCACACACACACACCCCTGCCCCCAGCCTCCCTGAGAGGCGTTGCCCTGCCCTGGCTGGGCAACCTCTGAACCCAGCCCCCTGGGGCACCCTGGGAGGAGGTGTTGGAATTTGGGGCTCACACCTCTGCTCAGAGTGAGGCTGACTGCCTCCTTCTCCCTTTGGACACGTGGCTGCCCTTTTGAGGGGAGGTGGCTGAGGCCCAGCCTGTGACGGCTGGAGGAGGCCTCTCTGTCTGTGGCTGTTTTTCTCAACAGGAGGGAGCAAAGTACGCCAGATAGTCTTATCCTTGTCCTGCTGTGACCTGCGGGCACCCCTGGGGTGTGGAGGAGGCCCTGTAGCCTCTGGACACCTCCATACACCTCCCGCCGCGGGGCCTCGGGGCCTCGGGGGCAGTTACATCGTAGGCAGGACAGAGCCCAGGCCCAGGGTCCGGGGAGCCAGTCCTGGGTTCGAGGACAGCTCCACCCCTGTCGGCTGTGTGACATTTGGCAAGTGCTTCCACCCTCTGAGCCTTGTTGGCCTCAAAGACAGAGTGGGTAATACAGCAGAAGTAGATTCGAGATGTTAAAGGTGATGCCCGAGACGTGTCGAGCACAGAGCCGGGCGTGTGGCCGAACACAGCCGGTGTCCCACCGCCGGTGATAGAGAGGGTTGCACAGGGTGCTGTTTGCATAGACGCTGGGCGGTGAATCCACCCAGGCCACGCTTGGTATACAGCAGGCACTCAGTGAGCAGCACAGAGCACCCCCACCCCCGTGCCCCAACAGCCCTGCAACAGGAGCTCTGGGCGGGGCAGCCACGGGCAGCAGGGCCACACCTGTTGGGTTTGGGGACAGCGGCAGCCCCACAGGATCCCTCTGTGCCCGGGACACCAGCTCCCACTTACCCTGGACGGGAGACCCCTTCCCCAGGCCGGTCCTGGGGGCAGTGTCCTTCCTAGAGGCCCAGTCTTGACCTTTGCACACGGGCAGTTCCAGGGCCTTTCCTGGCGTCCCCGCCTTGGGCAGCACCCCCAGCCTCACGGTCTGCCACGCTGCCTCCACGCTGACCCTTCCACAGCGGGATCTCCAGCCCAGAGGTCCCCTCCTGAACCCCAGGGCCCTTCAGTCCAGCACCTCCTCCCCTTGGGAGCCCCACAGACGAGTCAACCTTGACCCAACCAAGAAAAACCCCCAGACCCACCTCTGGGTTCCCCGGGGTACCATGCCCCCCGCTGCTGGGACCAGGAGTCTCAGAGCCGACCGGGAGCTCTCTCTCGCACGGATCGTCTGAGTTGGTAGGAAACCTTGTCAAAACCTTGTCGACTCAGCCCTCAAAACGTCTCTGAAACCTGACCAGTCCCCAAGTCCGTGCCACTGAGCTGGCCCCAGCCCCACCCCTGCCCTTTATCCTATGCACCCTCCCACCTCCTCCAGCGCCCCCAGTCTGCATAGCTAATTAGTGATCCTTTCAGACGTGAATCCGCCCAGGTCATTTCTGCTCCAAAGTTACCCTAATAAGCTCCGGGACGGAGAAGCCCACCAGGAGATGCTTAGACAGTGCCCAACCCCATGCAGAATTAAGTGCTGGGTCAGGCTCCGGGGTGAGTCCAGCCCTTGGTGATGGGGACACGGCTCTGCCACAGATAACAGGTTATAAATAAGTCTGTCCTCCCCACCAGGTTCCCTCTGGTAAAGCTGATGTGGGCAGAGGCAGATGCACGCCATGGAGAGAGGCAGCCTTTGGAGTCGAGAAATGCTTTCCATCCTCAGACCTCTGGGTCTGTCCCGGCCCAGCCCCACTCTGTCTCCTGAGAGATCCCGGGACTCAGGACAACCTGCTTTCCAAAGGTGGCCTGGCGTCCTGACCCCGCACAGCTCTTCCACACACCTCGGGGAGCCGCATGGCCTTCGGACACGAGACCAGGCCGCTGGGCCCGATGTGGCCAAGGAGAGGCCTCCAGATGTCACCGAGTGTCTGACAAGGACACTTGAACTCCAGCGCGGCTGCAGGGTCCTGTGTGAGGGCAGCTCAGCAACCAGGGACCCAGCCCGAATCTGGGCCCCGATCCTTCTGAGCCTGTTCGGTGTGTAAGTCAGGTCACCCCCGGGCCTCAGTTTCCCGGGAGGATAACATCTGCTGTAGCTCCCTATTCCCACGGAGCAAGTGACCCCAAGACTGAGAGAGTGAAAGCACGGCCCAGGGAGGGGAGCTTGCCCTCCCGTAGGTCTGGGTCTCAGAGCGGCTCGGCTGGTGGTTCTGTCTGTCAGCCTGACGGGAAGTGGGGGCTCCTCCGTGGCTGCGGGCTGGAGGCCTCAGTCCTTCCTCCTCCAGGGCGAGCGGCCAGGGCCGGTGGAGCTGCAGCGTCCCGACGGCCTGTCCTGGGAAGTCCCTGCCGTCGTTCCCACAACCTCCACTGGTGACTCCGACCAGCCCTACTCCACCTGGAATCGGGGCTCACCAGGGCCCCCCGTGACTCAGAGGTGCCCACTGGCACCGGCACGTGGAAGGACCCCAGCACTGGGCACCCCCTTGGCCTCTCAGGAGCAGTTCAGGGGCCTACAAACCACACGGCCTGAGAAGTGGGCGCCCTGCGTCTTCCAGACCCAAGGGAAGCAGTGACCAGGGGCCTGGCCGAGGCAGCCAGGATCGCTCTTCAGAAGGTTCCCCCCAAGACCCCCGCCCACTCAGCTCTGATCCCCTGGTCACCCTTTGCCACCTCTGGGTTTGAGGCAGGAGCAGCCCACACACCTGTCCTACCTGCCGCCCGGCCCGTGGGTAGAGGGCTAACCCACCTGCAGGAGGAGACGGGGTGTCAGCACCGACACCAGAGGGTGTGGCAGAAATGAGCTGGGTCACGGGAGGCACTAAAACAGCCAGTGCTCATCAAGCTCCGGACAGCAACGCCCAGCCCCGAGGAAACCACGGAGGCCAGTGGGCGAGAGTGGACACCCCAGGCAGGCCCTCCCTTAGACGCTCAGCCCGTGTGAGGACCAGCCTGGACACGGCCTGGAGCTCCCGGCCAGCCAAGGTCTGTCGGGAGGAGAAGAAGCCAGGCTCCCCAGTGGCTCCTCTTGATCCTGGGAGCCAGGGATGAATCCAAGTAGGCTTCAAGGAGGAGGTGGCATTCGAGCAGAGCCTTGAAGGATGGCAGCCAGTAGCAGGGCTCCCCAGGCCAGGAATTTTCCTTCCAGCCTGGCCCCACCCATCTTATCTCCCTCTCAGGGGAGCTGGATCGCAGGGACCTTCCTGTGAAGCCCTCCTCCCTGCCCTGCACTGCAGAGCTGTGTGTCACCCGTCTGGAATGTACTTTCAATTCCTCTGCCTCCCCCTCCCCCTCTGCCGCCTCCCCCCTCTCCTCTGGCTTCCTCTCCTCACCCTGCCTCCCCCTCCACTCCCCGTGCCCCCTCGCTGCCTTCTCCGGTCCCCCCTTTCCCTCCCCACAACAACACCGCCCCCCATCACCTCCCGACCCAGCCGTGCTGGAGTAGACACCTGGCCCCAGAGACTGGGTCTGGGAATCTGCAGACCCCCAGCCACCCAGGAGTCTGGGGCGGGGAGGTAGGGAGCACCTTCTCAGCCAGGGGAGGGGTTTCCCCATGGACCTTCCAGCAACCCCTCTCAGCCAGGGCCCAGCACAGGGCCACCTCGCTCAGGTCCGACAGTGACGGGGTCAGCATCAACCCGGCAGAGGACCCCACCTCCCCTGCACCTCCTGTCCTCTCTCTTCGCAGGTGTTCCAGCTTCAGGAAGCGACTGAGCAAGGGCTTTCCTGGTGGCCTCCCTGGAGGAGGGGCGACACTGCCTGTGGTGGGGATTCCCTGGGGCCACATTCTGTGGTTCTCCTCACCCCTCACCTGGGCGGCCCCTCCGGCCTCCAGCTCCAGCCGCTTCCATGGTCTCCCTCCCCTGGCCGTGGCCCCAACAGGGGGCTGGACAGGCTGTGGCCCCCAGGCGTTGGGAGCAGGACAGAGTCCACACGCGCCAGCCTCCTTCCCCCCCCGCCCCCCACCCCGTGCAGCCCTGCATGCAGCCCTGCCCTTCCGCCTGCTTCCCCAGGACCCCCTCCTTCCCCACGCCCCTCCCCCGCTGCTCCCAGAGTGGGTTCTGTGTTTCTGCTTCCAAGGAGCTGTCCTGGGGTGGCCAGAGCCCAGCCAGAGGACGTCGTGCCCGTCAGAACTCTGGGCAGGGCCCCCGGAGGGCAGGGCCCCTCTGCCCGCTGGCCGCTGGGACCCTGGCCCCGACAGCGAGCATTTGTGGAGTTGTGGGAATGACCTGTGTGTCTTTTCAGTGGAACGTGCCAGGCCCCCCTCGGCCCCACACGCTCCCAGATTCTCAGGCTGGACGTGGGAGTGGATGGGTCCGTGGCCCATGCTGTGCCCTGGAGGCCCAGACAAGGACGGGCCTGGTTCACCCAGGCCTCCCAGCGCAGCACCAGGATGGCAGGGAGGAGGGCCCAGGGGCCCAGGAGGTCACCGCCCGCCCAGCCTCCCTGCGCGGCTGGGCACGTACCCCGCATGGTGGTGAGGGGACGCCTGAGGAGGGACCCGGCCGGCTCTTCTGGGTGGGGGCCAGACCAGAAGAGGAGGGTTGGTGACCAGCGGCAGTGGAGACGGAGGGGCCGTGAGCCCGGCCCCCAGCCCAGCCTGACCCCTCCAGGCCTTGCCCGGCCCCCTAGCCGGTCCCCAGCAGGTTGACTCTCGCCGCTGGGCGGCCATCCGTACTTCGCTCCTCTGGGCTCGTTTCTCCGCCTGGGAGCGGCCCCGCGGGGCTGCTAGGGCGGTCCAGGGCGGCGGGCCTGAGGGGCTCAGCGGGGCCAGGCACAGCCCCGTCCTCCGCACAGCCCAGCTGCTCTGCTCGGGTGGCCGCTCTGTGTCGAGGTGTTGCCTGCTCGAGGCGGGATCCCCCTGAAAGCAAGGGCACTTCTGGGTTGTCACTGGGCCCCAGTGCCAGTGGGGCGAGAGCAGGACAGTGGGAATGGGGAGGGAGGGCCCACCCCGGAAACCCTCTCAGCCCTGGCCAGGCCCTGGGGCCGCTCACTGAGGGCTGAGTGAGTGAATCAGAGAGTGAAGCGAGCGGTGAAGGCACCAGCCTCCCCTCCTGGTGGCCTCCTGTGAGGCGGGTCCTGATGGGTCCACTGGGCCCCTCAGCCCGGGTCCAAAGGCGCCCCTGCCAGGACGCAGAAACAGACACAGACACCCAGGGGTCCCACAAGGGCCTGGGGCCCCAGTGCTAGGGCACCCGCTCCCCATGGGCGGCGATCAGACCCTCCTGCTCCTCGCTGAAAGGAGGGGGCCCAGACACAGGGTCCCCCGCCCTCGCACCTGCCCCCCGGGTCGCGGGGACAGTGTGTGGTCCAGGCCACCGTTGGCCAGGACCAGAGCTGGTGACCCCATCCCCCTCCCGGCACCGAGGATGCTTCGGGGCTCCCGGAGTTCACAGCCTCTGTCCTGAGCACTGAGGGTCCCGCACAGGAAGGTGTCAACGCCCACAGGCGGGTCATTCCATTCCGGAAGGTTCTGGGCCTCCCAGAGCTCTGTCCTGGAGTCTGAAGCCCTGAAGCTCCCTCCTGCCCACCAGGCGGCTAGGGCATCAGGGCCACAGAAGCTCGAAACCTGCCCCCTACTCAGGCTGGTGGTCCTGGACTCACACCCACCTCGAAGGCCTGAGACTCCCCCTTTGGTTCTTTTCACGCACAGCATCCTCTGGCCGGGTTGCTGTGTGCGAGGCCCCGGGCAGGTGGGGGGCAGCGCGGGGTGGGAGCACAAGCAGAAGAAACAAGCGAGCTCTGAGGAGGAGCTGGGGGTCCAGGACGAGGGTGGATGCAATGGGATGGGTGGGGCAGGGTGGGTCTACAGGCGCCCTGGGGCGCATCTGGGGCTGGGTTCTGTGGAGGGAGAGGGGGAGCCAGGAGCCAGCAGGAGGCCGGCGGCAAGATGACCACAGGGCCTGGACTTTGCCTGGGTGGCCCCGGAGCTGGAGACAAGTGAGGCAGCGACGAGTGGGAGGCGGTGGGCCCAGAGGGCGTGACCTCTCCAGCTCAGAGGGGGCTGGCCAGGCTCTGGCCACTGCCCGCCTCCCAGCCAGCCCTCAGGCCAAAGCCTCATGGCTCCGGAGCATCCAAAACCCAGGCCCCAGGGTGTGGCCACGGCCTTGGGCAACATCCGGACCCCCTCACCCCTCCAGGAAGAAGGACAGCGCTGGTGTGGGAACTCCACGGACACTGGCTCATTTGGAGCATTTACACTGGGATTATCTAAATTAGTGACGTTTTCCCGTCGTGGTTTATTTAGTCTACAGAAAAAACGAAGCAGGAGTTCCTAGGAGTTCCCATGTATGCCCGCTCGCTCGGGGCTTTTCCTTCTGAAGCATGAAAAATCAGCTGAAGTGTGTTTGGAAGCAATGATAATCCTACCAAAAGCAAAATAACGAGTGTTCTTCTGACTCGGGCAGCTTGGAGGGTTGCGTGGGGGTCTGGGGGCCGCGGGGGGTGGGGACGTGTGCTCCAACCTGGGCTCTGGCCCTCAGTATTCCCGCCTGTCTAAGGTTCCTGGAACTCCCGAGTGAGCAATTCAGTTCATTCTGATCCTGCAAGGGCTTTTGTTTGGGTTTAGAGGTAATCACACATTCATTCAACAGACGTTTGCGTGCCTGATGTGTGCGTGGGGCTGGGGACAGCACGGACCAGGACCACGGGGGGAGACACACCTCCTGGAGGAGCTGGCCTGCCCCCACGGCGGGACCCTGGAACAGTAGGAGGGGGTCTCCATCCCAAGGACGTAGAGACACAACAAGGTACAGCACCAAGTGCTCGGCTGACCCTGACCAAGCCCGTTCAGGTCAGGACCGAGTTGTGGAAGGCAGGAGAAAGCAGAGAGTTCAAAACAAGACTGCAAATCCTCTGACGCTTCTCCCATCCAGAGGTGGGGTCCATGTCCCCTCCCTGAGTCCAGGGGGGCCGGTGGAGGGGACACTGCGTAACTCAGGACACCATGTCCTGGGAGGCGGTGGCCGGCTCCTGCTTGGCTGGAGGAGCTGCTCCCGGAGGCTTCAGGGCTGTGTTGGCGTCTGACCACTGAGGCCACCACACCACGCGGAAGCCCAGCCACCTGCAAGTGCCTCGGGTTCCGCTCGAGGGCCCAGCATGCATCCAGGGAATGGAGAGTGTCAGCCACCGAGTCGCCCCCATCATTGGGGTCTTCGCAGCCGGGGTCCTGGCCCCAGGGAGCTGGGTGGAGCCCGACTCACCGTCCCGGCCCCAAATCTCCACCTGCAGAGGCCTGAGTGGGTCTTATGCTCCAGGCTTCAGGGTGACATAGCACAGAGATTGCAAACAGGGCCAAGGGCAAAAGCAGCATGTGCCGGGGACATGTTTGTCACCTCCACAAAACTGGGGTCCCCTCATCCTCGAAGCCCGGCCCCAGGAGCAGGAGGAAGGATCGGGGGGACACACCACCGGCTGGCATATCAGGGAGGGGGCACTGCAGCTGTCTTGAAGGACGGCCAGGGTGGGGGCGGAGGAGCCTGCCAGGCCACAGGCAGCCTGAGAGGGGAAGCCAGCCGGAGCCAGAGGATACCAATTCAGGGCGTGAGGACCCACGCTTCAGGGTAAAGCCAGGGGCCTGGTTATCACCGTGAATGTGTGTGACATGGTTAGATAGTCTACATAACAGCAGCTCCAAATCTGTGCGTGTTTTCTTGGCACCAGACCCCATGCTAAGTGCTTTACACATACAATCCCATCTCTCGGGCACAGCTAATCCCGAGAAACAAGTATTACTAGTCCCACTTTATAGACGAGATGGCTGAGGCCCAGGGAAGTGAGAGAACTTCCCTGATACCACAGAGCTCATACAAAATAGGACCAGCACACCGTATGCTGGCCCTGATGCGTCACGGCACAGGGAGTCAGGGATTGCCTGTCTGGTGTCCAGTGCGTTCCTGAAATACACCAGCCTGATTTATTTTTCCAACCACCAGTAAAAGGAATGTTTGACCAGTGAGGTTGGTGAGGGGCTCACAGTCTAAACTGGAAGGGAGCTCTCCAGTGGAATGCCGCAGGGCTCTGTCCCCTGCTGGGAGCAGCAGAGACAAACCCAATGACCTTCTACATGGCTGAATAAAAGTCCCACATGTGGGCTTCAAAATCCACTGTAAACGTGTTAGGTCTACCTTTGTTAAGCAATACCCATGAAAAGGTTCTGAGGGCCTTGGTGGCCCCCAAGCACACCATGGGTCTTGGGTCTCCAGGCCCAGGTTAAGAGACGAAGAAGGCCCTCCTGCTCGTGGAGCCCAAGTTAGAGCCAGACTAGGTGACCCCTGGGAGAGGGGGGACGTCCAACCGCCGGGAGACGGGGCTGGAGCAGAGTAGTGAGTCACTGGCTCCCTAACTTGGTCACAACCCAGGAGGCGAGAGAGGTCCAGAGGGGAGAGGGAGGTCAGCGCGGTTGGTGGCATCAGGACAGTCTTCCTGGCAGGATGTGGGACAAGCCACACGCGGATGGGAAAAGGCAGACCCCAGGGACCCATCTGGTCTGAGCCCCTGTGGCCCGCAGGATCCCCAAGTCACCCAGACTGGCTGTGGCTGTGGAGCCACCCAGTGCCCGCCGCTGCACCCACTCCAGCCCCGGCCCTGCCTGAGCCCCACCCAAGTCCACTCAGCTCAGGGAGGGACTTGGGGGCCACTACGTTCTTCCAGATATACTGTGGGCTGCATTCCTAGGCTGCTTTAGAGAGGGATGGGTGGGGCCCAGAGATGTCGAGGGACTTGCCTGAGGCCACACAGCAAGTGGCAGAGCTCTGTGCAGGGACAGGGGCTGGGGTAGGAGAGGGAAGGGTGCCCCTCAGGTGTTAAGGGTTTGCTGATGCCTGGGTGTCCCCTCTGCCCCCGCCTGTCCTGTCCTGGGAACGCCACCAGGTTAGGGAAGCTGCAGGATCACCCTGGCCACTCACTACCCAGGACCTTCCACAGCATAAATCAGACTCGCCCCAGAGTCCCAAGCTCTCCAGAGGCTCCTCCCTGCCCTTCTAGCGGAATGCAGACCCCTCCCCACATCCCACCTGCCCACCTTCCCCATGCTCCCGCTCCCTCAGACACGCAGGCTCTTTCCCTTCTAATAGAAACACACAGAGGGATCGGGGTGCCCTGTGCCCAGTCTCCTCCAGTGGTGACATCTTGCAGGACTCCAGGGCAAACCTCGACCAGGATCTGGATGTAGGTCCAGTGGAGATGCAGGATGTCCCATCAAGGCGAGGACCCTTGTGTCCCTCCCACCTCAACCTGAGCTCCGTTCCTGTGATTTTGTCACTTCAAGGCTGTCATGTACATGCCATCATACAGCGGGTAAACCCTGGGGGTCGGCATTTCCTCTCAGCATAATTCCCCGGAGATCTGACCAGGCGGCTGCTGTACTAACAGTTGGTTCCTTTGTACACTGAGTCACATCCGTGGTGTGAGGACCTCATCCTCAGGATGGCCTCACAGAGGACGTCTGGGTGTTTCCACTTCCACGGACAAGGCCTCACGAGGCTCCCTGTGCAGGTCTCTGTGTGAGCAGGTCTGCGACTCTCTGGGGTAAGTGTCCAAGCTGCCCTGGCTGCGTCCTATGGCAGCTGTATGTTGGGCTTTGGTTTTCGGTTTTTGAGAGAAGCCTCTGTTTGTCAGAGTGGCTGCACGGTTCTGTGTCCCCACCAGCCACGTGTGAGCGACCCCCTTCCCCTGCTTCCTCGCCAGCACCGGGTGTGGTCGCTGTTTCTCACCTCAGCCTTTCCTGTGGGCGTGGAGCGTCTTGTCCCCAGTGCTGCCGAGCGACCATCTTTCCTGTGCGTATCTGCCCTCTGTGCAAGTACGTGAGTGTCCACTGCCGGGTTCCCAGAGCTGGTCACACATCCCAGGCGGGACGCCTCTGGCGGAGGTGCAGATCGACGATAATTTTCTCCCCTTTCATCTTCCTCACGGGATCCTTCGCCGGCAACGTTTTTAATTTTCAGGAATTCCAATCCGTCCAGTTCTCCTCTCAGGGCTTGTGCTTTGGGTGTCAAGTCTCAGAACAATGTGCCTGTGGCCCCAGAGCCCAAGGATTTTTCTCCTGTGTGTTCTTCTAAATGTTTCATGATTTTATCTTTATGTGTAAGTCTGTGAGCCATTTTGAATTCATTTTTGTTGAAGGTATGGGACTTTCATCAAAGTTTCTTATTTTTTGGCCTGTGGAAGCCAGAGCCTGAATTTCCCCAAATTTCCCTCCAGTAACCCCTAGTTTATTCACTTTTCTTTATTATTCAAATATTTCTTGGTGCCAGCTGAGCGTCTGGCCCCACAAGGTCCTGGGGCCCACAGGTCGAGTGTTTAAGACCCATGCCTGCCCTCTGGGGCTCACAGTCAGGCCTCGACTGGCCACGCCATGACCCCCCCAGAAGCTGCCTCGGAATCAGATGGGGGTGTCCACGTCAGGCCCCCCAGGGCAGCCGAGGGGAGTGAGCCACCCGGGGACTGTCTGCATGGACCCCCGTCCTGCCATCCCCTTCCACACAGCGCCCCTGGCACCGCCCTGGGGGCCGCAATGGGGCAGGAACAATTGCCCAGCTTGTAGTCTCAGGCGGACACAAGCACGCTTTCACGAGCCCACAAGACCGGGTCTGTGCCGCCTGGCGCCAAAGGGAGCAGGCCCAGTGCCCAGCTGGGGAAGATGCTGCTCTGGCCACGCCCCCAGCGGGCAGCGGGCAGAGGCTCCCTGCAGCCTCCAGCCTGGGCCCCTGGGCCCCAGCCGAGCAGGCAGCCGGGGCCAGACCTGTCCTCCAAGGAGGGGTGCCTGCCACGCCCCACCGCATCCCAGCCCAGGAAGACCCTGGGCTTCTGGGAGGGACCCCAAGTTCCAAGCAGCACAGGGTCGGGGGGGGGGTTGAACCCACACTCGAGGTTGGCAGAGCTCCGGTCCAATCCCAGTGGGGCCACTGTATGAGTGTCCTGTGGCTGCTGTATAAAACGCCTCAAACTCAGCGGCTCAGAACAGCCCGAACTGCTATTTAGCCCTCCAGCCTGGAGGCCACAAGTCCAAAGGCTCCCGTGAGCTGCTTCCTGCTGGGGTTCGGGAGGGTCCGTCTCCTCCTCCAGCTCCGAGCCGGTAGCTTCTCTCCCTCCTCCCCACGCCCTCTCTCTGGCCCTGGCCCTCCCACCTCCTTCCTATTAGGGCCCTCGTGATGACACTGGGCCGCCCCTCACCCTGGCACGGGCAGCTTAGAACTGGTGGACACAAAAAAATGAATCTCACTTGTTTTACTTTTATTTTGTACACGTGGCTCCTGTTGTATTATATTTATATTTATATCGTGCAGTGTGCAGATTCACTTTGATTATTCAAATAGATAGTTTATAAAGAAAACTGAAGGACGTGTGCATTGACCTCCTGACTCTCCTGCTGCAAAGAAACCTGTGGCTTCAGCCCGCCCTGCATCCTGGGCCACACGGCCCAAGCCCTCGGGAGGAGCAGGGGTCTTAAGGTGGCTGCTCTCTGTTTTCGGGAAGCACGTGGGGACAGCGGGACCCCAGAGCACAACAGCCTGCCCAGCCCGGGGGCGCTGGGAGCGCTTCTGGGAGAGTGTGGAGCAGGACCCAGTCCCAGCTCTTGACATGCAGGGCCATCTCTGCACCATGCAGTGGGCCACCTGCCCCGAGAGTGATGGACAGACACTGCTCACGACAGCCCCCCCAGGGCTCGCGGAGCTGCAGCTCCCACCCCAGCTCCACGGACCACCCCTCACAGCTCATGAGACAAGGCCCAGGGCAGGTGCCCACAGGGCTCGCACCCGTCGTGGATCCCGGAGCTGCTGCTTCCCAGCCCAGCGGCAGCGACTTTCTGTGGGTCAAGCCCCTCTCCGGGTCGGTCTTTATTCTGGAACCCGTCGGCTTTCCCAAGGAGCCTGCTCTGTCCAGCCACTGGGGGGAGCCGCGTGGTAGGCTGCCCCCCCCCCACAACTCCCATGGGCCCTTCCCAGCCTCCACGGAAAGGCCAGAGCCTGGACACTGGCCCAAAAGCTCTCTGGGCAACAGGGCGGCTGACGCACGCCCCTGCTTGGCTCTGGGGTGGATGGTGGCCTCGAGGCGGCCTTCTTAGGAGAGGCTGGGAGAGGCTCAGCCCCGAACCCTGCTGCTCCCGAAGTCTGGACACGAGGGTCGGACGGCACACACTCCCCAGCATCACCCCCTTCCCGAGTCACTGCTTAGAAACTCAGCCCCCCGAGGCCATCAGACCGTGGTCACCTGGGGTGGGCCCGGGGCCTGCTTCCTGCCACACAGAGCTCAGCCCTGCTGCCGCCCCCTGGCCCCTGGGAACCGTGGCCAGCTCGTCACATCAGGACCACGAGAGAGGGCTTAAAGCCCAAGGGTCCATCACCATCGATGGGTGAATGGAGAGAGAAGACGTGGTCCATCCACACAACGGGATATGATTCAGCCTTAATGCGGAAGGAAACGCTGACACAGGCTAATGAAACTTGGGGGCAGAACAGTGAAGTGAGCCAGATGCAGAAGGACAGACACTGTGTGGTTCCACTTTTGTGAGGTCCCTGGGGGAATCAGGGTCACAGAGACAGAAAGTCAGGGGTGGAGGCCAGGGATTGGGGGAGGGGGAGGGGGCTTAGTGTGTAACGGGGGCAGAGGCTCAGTTTGGGAAGACGAGAAAGTTCTGGAGACGGACGGTGGGGATGGTTACACAACAGTGTGAATGTACTTGATGCCCCTGAACCGGACACTGAAAAATGGTGAAGATGGTAAGTTTTATGTTATGACTATTTTATCACAACAGAAACAAAACAAAAGGAATAAAATCTTCTATTAAAGATTTCAGACCAAAACATGGAGTCAGGAAGATGTACTTCATTGCACATTTAATAGCACATGCAGCATTCAGAACATCGCGATAAATAGGGCAGGGCTTACACACCACAGAAACACCCACAGGCAAAGGCAGGGGTCACCCCAGACTAGGCAGCCTCCCCGGGCTGCACGGGCAGGAGCAAATCGGGGTAAATGCACTATTTCGTGTGTCCTTCAGGTCACCAGGAGTCCCATGAGGCACGGGCCCCAGGCCCCTCCAGCTCACGTGAGAGTTGGCCTGACGACACTTCCGAGGGGGAATCGACTGATGGATGACTTAGGTGTGTGGGCCCAGGGCTGGTTTGACTCACGTTTTTCCTACATGGGGAGAGGGAGGCTCGGATAACGGGCTTTCCCACCAGGGCGAGACTCCTGGTTGGTTAACGGGAGGCTTGTCTGCTGGAGAACTACTCACAGGGGACTCTGTTCCTGACAACTTCATCCAGAATGTGTTTTAGAAAATCCCTCCACTTCCTCCCAAGTCTCCAAGAAGCTGCTTTGCGAAGACGTGGAAGGCAGTGGGGCCTCCCCTGGCCCCGAGAGCAGCGCTCGCCGCACCTCGGAAAGCCCCAGGCTCACATGGTGTCTTCCTCTCCTGGGCGTCTCAGCCCAGTGAGGGTGACCCCTGCCCCTGACGGTCAGGCAAACTGGTCGGTGTGCCCAGCTTTCCAGGAGAGGGGAGTGTCACGCCCACTTCCCTAAACATGCCGTGGGCTCCTGGGGGCCACCCCCCTCTGAGGCCGGAGCTAGCTTAAGCCGCCAGAGCCTCCCCACCCCTGGCATCTTGGGAGGACCCTCTGTGGGGCGGCAGGGGCGAGCATTTGAGGGACAGGTTGGACCCTCTCTCTCTTCAGCCTCAGCTTCTCACTCCAACCCCAAGAGTGCCTGTGGGGACCCCCTGGGATGTCATCGCCCCACACCCTGGCCACCGACCGGGTGGCCTCGCATCACAGGGGTCGGCCGCCGGGAGCTACCCAGCCTGATCGGAGAGGAGAGCCTCCCAGAGCCGGCCCCTCACCCCAGAAGACGTGGGGAGGAAGGCGGGTCCCTTAAGAGGAGCCAGTGGGGGACGGGGAAGGGAGACGGGGAGGGGGCCGCCACCTCTGGAGGTGACCCCTTTACTCCCAGGTGAGCCCGAGGGAGGGGCGGTGCCCAGCTGCCAGCCTCAACTGGACGTGCACGCGCACAGCAGCAGGAGCGGCGGCTCAGACGGTGAGGGAGATGAAGCTGTTGTAGCGCTGGATGTTCCTCTTGAGGATCTCGGAGCAGGGGCCCAGCACGCGCTCGAAGCGGGGCCGGTCCAGCTTCACGCACTTGAGGGGCCCCCGGGCCACCACGGTGGCCGCCCGGGGCCGGTTCAGCAGCAGCGCGATCTCCCCTGGGGGCGAGAGAGAGAGCGTCAGGGCTGCGGATTCAGGGGAAAAGCGAAACCTCAGGACGCGAGGCCGCATCTGAGCGAACGTCTGCAGCGAGCGCGGCCCACAAAGCGCTGGGATACACTTACACCAACGCCTGGAACTCAGACCGCGCTGTGCCTGGTCCTGACCCGTGTCCTGCCCTCCCGGGACTGCCGGTACCCAGGACGGGCCGTCAGGGTGCCCAGGCCTCGGCCAGGTCCTCCCACGGCCCCCGTGGACCTCATCTCAGGCCCTCCTGGGGCCCCGTGAAACGGCCGCCACCCTGGGAGGGAGCGGACCCCACAACTCACCGAAGTAGTCGGAGGGCCCGAGGCGCCCCACCTCCACATACTCCTCACCGGGGGACCGGCGCTGGAGGACGGAGGCTGTGCCCTGCAAATGCCAAGGGGACATGTGAGGGTCGGCCGGCTGGGGTCGGGGTGGGCAAAGGTGGGGGTGCCCAAGGCCACCCCGAGGGGCACCGCCCGCATCCCCCTCCCACTGGTTCCACTCCCCCCATCTAAAAGTGAGGCATGGGGTCTGGGAGCTGCGGCCGTGCTCTGGCCGAGGGCACCTCCCGGGCACCACCATCCTCGCCGGCCCGGCTCCTGCCCCAAGCTGTCTGCCGCGGGTGGGGCACGGGCAGAATCTGGAGGTGCCTCCACGGGCAGCGCTGCTCCGAGCTGACCTTGGCTTAAGTTTCAAGGACGGGAGGCGCGTGGCCTTGTGGTCACACCGCCCCGCTAAGCGATGTGGGCCCCTGGCCTCCAGGCGGGGTGTCCGTGACACTGGGGCTCAATGATTAACGCCAGCCTAGGCAGCTTGGCGAGGCCGCATTCCACACCAGAGACTCGGCCTTCGGGGGCCACAGCCTCGGCAGCAACGAGTCAGCACCGGTGGCTTCCACGCACGGAGCCCCCTGGCCGGCCGTCTGGGGGCACCCGGGGGCCGGAGCCTCGTCGGAACCCGGCATCTTCCCCACACGCCCGAGGAGTAGCAGCAAGGCCTTATGAATCACCCCACCAGCCCCACTGGCCTCCCCGGCCGCTGCCAATGCCCTGGACGCACAGAGGAGCGTGGTCTGTCTCGAGGTGGGCTCAGCTCACCCTGGCTCACCCAGACCCGGCCTCGCAAGCGCTAGCCTGGCCGCGCTCGGGTTAACTGGTACCCCCTCCGCCCGGGCCGCAAGAGACTCGGTCAGAAGACCCCACCACAGTGCCCGCCGCGACGGGGACCTCCGGACCCCCTGGGCGGACCCACGCCGGCCCCCACTCCAGCCACAGGGCCTCTCGGCTTGCAGGTGCCTGGGGTGCTTATGAAGCTGGCTGACAGATGGAGCAGGACCTGGAAGCAGCAGACCATCTCCACCCGACCCGGGCATTCCAGGAGTGCTCCCTGGGCCGTGCGCCCACAGACTCCGGCCAAGGGACAGGGCCTGCAGGACACACGGTGCCGTGCTGACCCCACAGAGAGAAGTGGGGTCCTGCTCCCACCTGCCCTGGAGTGGAGGGCAGTCAGGCCCAGGGAGGGCGGCACTGCGGCGCTTTACTTGAGACGACGTTGCACTGACCTAACTGTCGTTTACATGCATGCCTTTGCACTTATATAACTTACATGCCTTTCATTCCCATTTTAGACAATTTTCCATTTTACAATTGGATCATTTTCCTCTTCGGGACCCCAGGGACGGAACTGAAGTTCCAGTTGATAGAATTACTCAGTGAAACTCCAGGCTTAAAGCATCTGATGAGATGCTTCAAGCTCCAAACAACAGAAAACCCAATTCAAGGTGTCTAAAGGCTCCTAAGGGTAACTGTGCTCCCGCAGGACCAGAAGACTGAGACAGGGCTTTCAGGGCTGGCTAATTCAGCGGCCCACAGACGTGTCTGGACCCAGGCTCGTCCTTGCCTCCTGCTCTGGTGGCCTCAGTCGAGTCCTTGTGCTGGCACCGTGGCTGCCACAGTTCCAGGAGTCACCCAATGCCTCCCCCATGCCATCAGCAGGGAAACCTTCTGGAAGCTCCCGGCAACCTCCCCTCACACCTCACTGGCCAGAGCAGGTCACATGCAACCAATGCGATTGGCTGCCACTCCTCAGGCTCTGCCCTGCCCGCTTGGGACAGGGGTGAGGATTAGGGCTCAGTGGGCACAGAAGAGCAGGGGTGGGCTCGGTGGGCCACCGTTCTGTTTCTCACTTGTCCCCTGCCCCAGGCAGACACCTCCCTGCCCTCTGCCTCCTCTGGAACCAACCGCATCCCCCATGGTCACTGGAAGCATTTCTCTCCTGGTCACATGTGGACCAGCCCATCTTACGATCGACGGCAGGTTGACAAGATGAAATCTGTGTCCCCTGGGATGCACGGAGCTTCCCCACTCGGGACCTTGACACAGAGGATGTACGCGCACCCGTTAAGACTGATGTAATAACAGACCCTCCAGGCTGGACAGCATGAAGATGAAAGGTCCTCAGGGGGAGCCCCGAATAAGCAGAACCGCCAGGGAACAGGCCGGCCGCTCCGCCCGGTCCTCGCACGTCCCAGGGCTGCAGGAGCACGTGGCCACGGGACCATGTTGTCCCCAACGGGATGTGCACTGCACCACACTCTCTTCCCGCTGCTGACAGCCCAGCCTCCACGGGGGGACGTCTGCCAAGGGGCAGTGGGGCCACGAGAGCAAGGGCCACGAGGGACAGAGCCACGCCCCCCAGGGGTGCCCGTGATGACCGTGGGGTCACCACTTCACAAGACACTTCCTTATTCTCCACCGCAGTGGTTCGGGGGCTCTCTGCTGCAGCAGCTGAGGCTGACAGGCCGCCACACCCAAGCTCTGACGCAACGGCAGGACGTTCCTGTCCTGGGAAGGCACGGACACCAAGCCCGAGGGCGGGGAGAGAGGGAAACGGGCAGATGGACTCGATGCTGGGACCTCCGACCAGCAGGGCCCGGCGTTCCCACGACACGGGCCACGGGAGTGATCAGCACACGCCCGGGTCTTCCCATCCCAGCGAAACCACCGCAGCCCTGGAATAGCCGTCCTGTCCAAGCTTGTTTCCCAGACGGCCGTGAAGCCAGCATAGACATCCTCAGGGAGTTGAGAGCCGGAATTCTGGGGGCTGGAAAAACACACTTGCCAAAACTCTAGATCATATTCCCCAAATTTCTCATTGATTCTAACCCAACTCTAAAAATAAATCAGGTCACATAGGAATCGGCCAGGGAGGATGCACGAGAAAAATGTCACTGCTGGAGTCTGGGGGAGAAGGGGTTACGAAAGACCCGTTTTCCTTTCAACGCTTTTCATTTTTAAAATTTTTCTACAAAGTCGAAACCCACATCAACTCTTTGGTTTCGACAACGGGCACGTGTGACCTTTATGAGACAGAAACCAGCCGAGGTCGAGGAGAACCACTCGCTGAAGCAGGGCCTCGGGCTTCCCACTCCCTGAAGCAGCCCCTCCAGCCCGGCCTAGAGCCCCCCGACTGGGTCGGGCAATGACACAGCTGGGAGCCGCGGCTCCGCCTGTGGAGGCCTTGCCCTCCCCAGGGACACGGCCCCGCCCCCCCTCTCCCCCAGCCTTCGGGCCATCACCCACCCTTCCTGCCTGTGAGCCAGACTCCGCTCGAGGGCAGGGAAGCCTGTGCAATGGAGGACGGCAGGCACAGGTGCCCCCCAGAATCCACACCCCGGTGGGGTCAGAGCAGATAGGTCAGGGCTGTGGGCCGCTGGCCCCGCGCCCACGGTGCGGCCCGGGGTGGGGTTGGGGGACGTCAGGGTCAGGGCTCAGTAGGGACAGCACCTGGTGAGAGAGGAGCCCCCCGCCAGGGACCCGCAGCCGCGCCAGGCTGAGACTGGAGCTCGTGCACGTCCGGCCCAGCAGGGCAGGGGACACACGTGCGTGTCAGTGTGAAGGCCAGCCATGCAGTGAGCAGTCACTCTCAGATCCCACTGACACCAAGTTCAGGGAGAGGAAACACTATTTATTTTATTTGAATAAATATCTATCTTAAAAGAAACAGTATCACAGCCATAGGCGGGAACCAGCATCACTTCCCGTAAGCTGAAGGGTAACGGAAAAAAGCACACAAGGAGGCAGGTACGGGGAGGCGTGGAGAGAGCAGCCTCCGCCCGAGGTGCCCTCGACGCGGCCTGAGCCCCGCGCTCTGGGCGGCTCCCCGCGGTCCAAGCCCGGCTCCACGACGTGCTGGCTGCAGTCAGGGGAAGGCAAGGCACCGCCCGAGCCTCAGTTCCCTTGTCTGCAGAACAGATACGCCGCCAGCCACCGCAGACTTGGGAAACCAGCGCGCTCAGGCCTGCGGCAGCTCGGCCGTGGTGGGGCCAGAAGCCACCCTCGGGCCACCCAGCTCCCGGCCAGCGGGCGGCGGTGGGTAAGGGAGTCAACACCCCCGCACGGGGATTCGTCCAGGACAGCGCATCTGTTGGACTTTCCATGGACAGATCAGGCGTCTTTATGGCAACGGTCTTTGCACGCTGCTTATCTCTCCTCCCCTAGTGCCAGGAATCCCGTCCGGGGTAAAGCAGGACCTCGGAATCCAGCAAATGAGTTCCACATCTGTCTGTCTGGGAACGCCTCATGCTGTGTGCGGATACCAGGGAAACCAGAGCTGGGAACGGCTGAGGATGGGAAACACAGGCCCTCAGGGTTCCTCCAGCCTCCTGAGGGGGGCTGAGGGGAGGGAGGAAGATGGTGCTTTTAGACTTTTGGGGGGCGCATCCCCAACTTTTAAAACTGTTTCTTATGTTAATAAAAAAAAAAAAATCAGAAAGAAGCCAAGTCAATGAGAAGGACTGCCAGAGGGAGCCACACAAAAGGTCATGGGGGCAGAGAAGGCGGCGCCACCCTTTTCTGAAGATGCTTCTGTGTCACTGGTCTTATTCTAGCAAGTGACATTTTACGTGCATCATCTTTTAAAATTCATTTTAGGAAAGGCTCTCATCCGTGAACTCAGAAGCTCTGAGCTCCAGGCCTCGGCACCCAGAAGCGGACCTCGGCAGCCTCACCGGAATCTTCACATACAGGGTGCTCCTGGGGACGCACGACCGAGGAGGTCCGAGGCACACGACAGCATGTCAACCTGGGGGCACCGCGTGTGGGCTCAGTGTGTCCGCCCACAGGGGATGTGGTCAGGTCATTGCAAAGCCCAGGAGTGCCCGCCTGGCCAGCACTGGGAACCGTCCTCACCAGGGGAAGGGTGACTGAGGTGCACGGGCTGGGGCCTACAAAAGTGGGGGCTCCAAGAGGATGGGCCCCCAGCCCCGGCCCCCAGATGACAAGGTGACGAGGAAGGAGACGCGTCAGGACCTGGGAGCCCCTTGGACTCCTCTGACCCTCTCAATGGACATCAGAGCCGCCCAAGACAGGGCCTGGGCGATCCCGGGTGTGAGAGCCCCCCCGGTGGGACTGACGCGGTGCTGACGAGCACCAAGCAGACACCAGGTCAGGGGGCATCTCCAACTCCTCTGAGATCCAGCAATTGTGCTCCTTGGTATTTACCCACAGGGTCAGGTTGAAAGCTCATATCCACACGAAAACCTGCACGAGGATGTTTACAGCAGCTTTATTCATAGCTGTCAAAACCTGGAAGCAACCAAGGTGTCCTTCAGCAGGTGATGGATAAATAAACTGGTTCATCCAGACAGTAGAATATTATTCAGCACTAGAAAGAAATTAGCCGTCAAGCCCTGAAAAGCCACGGAGGAAACTTACATGCGTGCCACTGAGTGAAAGGCGCCAGCGAGGAAAGGCTTCAGGCTGTGTGCTTCCAACTACATGGCATTCCGGAAAAGGCAAAACTAGGGAGACAGTGAAAAGACTGAGCGTTGGGGCGTGGAGGGGGTGACCAGGTGAGCAGAGATGACTTTTACAGCAGGGAAACTACTCTGTGTGATAGAGTAACAACCGACTTGTCCATATGCATTTGTCCAAACCCACAGAACGTACAGCACCCAGAGTGAACCCTGCCACGCTGGACCTTGGGTGGCTGTGAAATGTCCGTGCAGGTTCATCAATCGTGCGAGATGCACCACCTGGCGGGGGTGTTGGCAGTAGCGGAGGCTGTGCCCATGAGGGGGGGAGGGGCTGGTGGGAAATCTCGGCACCTTCCCATCCACTTTGTTATGAACCCAAAACTGCCCTTAAAAAATACAGTCTCTACATAAAAAGAACTCCTCTGAGGTCCGGATACCCCTCGTTACTGGTGACCCAGCTGGCATGGAGGACAGGGGTCCGAGTAGGCCGGGACCAGTGGACATGGGTACAGTGTGGCCCCCAGCCCAGCCTGGCTTCCGGAAGAGCGTTCCTTCTGGCTCAGTCCAGAAGGGGAGGTTATCTTCCCGCTACTTTCTGGACCAAGACTGCCGTGCTTCGATACTGACCGTGGCCAGGGGCACTGCTCTCACTCCCTGGACGGGGAGGGTCTGGCGCTGACCACGGAAACCCAACGGCAACTAACGGAGACGGAGACGGCACTCACCCTGCACAGGTGCCGACCGGACTCGGCACCTCCTGGCGGGGCCCCCGAGGCTGAGCCGTGAGGGACGCCGCCCGTCGGGCAGAGGGCCAGGGTGAGCCCCTCAGACAGGTTCTCGAGCGAGGGAGGGTCCCAGGACGGGAGCAAACCCACCAGGCCCGTGGGAGGCCCCTCGGGAGCCGGAGCCTCAGGGCGGGATGGCTGTGGGCGTCTGGCTCACAGGGAAGCTTGGGCAGCTGGACGAGATGTCCCTGACCTGCGGGGGACGCAGGGTGGACGTCCAAACTCCTTGTCCGGAGCGCAGGGTGTGTGTGGTCCTGCTGCCCCGAAGTTGGCACCGCCTCCCGCCCCCATTCAGCCCCCAGCACCCCGCCTCCCACCACACCTGGTGCCCCTGGCCTCGTGCCCAGTGTTCCTCTGGATGCCTTCTCCGACCTTCTCCATCTGGAGGACTCCTACTCATACGTCAATACCCAACCCACTGCCACCCAGGGTCACTGCTCCACCTCCCTGGCCTTCCCTTCTCCATGTGGAACCCAGGGCCAGTCTGTGGCAAGGGGTTTGGAGGCTCTCCCTCCCCTGCAAAGTCACAGCAAACTGCCCAGCGGCGGCCACCGCCCCCCACCCCCCTCCCCCAGTACACTGAGCCTCGGCCTGGCGCACAGTGGAGGCACAGACGGGCTGAGTCACAGATGGCTGTGACCTTGGATCCGTGCACTGTGGCCTGCAGCGGTCTCTGTAAAAGTTCCCGAGACGACGGCGAACTCGGAACACCCTAGAGACGTGAGGGGAACAGCATCAGCTAGGAAAGTCCCCGGCCAACGGCAGCGTCGAAGGGGTTGTTTTGCAGTTGCTTCAACATTGTGGACATTCATAGAAGTGATGTGCAAAGAGAGATGATATATCCAATCTCACGTTTCCATGGCAATGCCTCCAGCTGTGCAGCCTGCCTGGGAGCCGGCGGGGAGGGAACCCGCTCTTGTCCAGCTGCCCCCAGTCCCCGGAGGTTCTGCCAGGCATGGAATCTGGCCACGGGGAGGGTTGCAGCAGAGAGGACCCGAGACCCTGGCCTGGCCCCGCCCACGTCCTCTTCCCAGGGTCTTCCTGGAGGGAGAGGAGGTCCAGGGAGTAACCTGAGTCTGCAAGCCTCACAGGACTTGGCACGTTCTCGACGCGTCTGGCCCCTCCCTGCCAGCCCCACATGCCCTCTCTTCCTGGGGGAGGCCCACCAGGGTCTGTCCTGCCAGACGCAGCCGGGAACGCCCGCAGGTCCCACTGCTGGTGACAGAGAGCTCCTCGGGCTACTGGGCGTTTCAGGCCTCGGTAACTAGAAGAGGTCCCGAGAACAGCCAGGCCACCTACGGCCCCCCCGGGCTGTTGCGGGTCGGGTCCTGAGGGGCCAGGGATGCTTGGGCCCCTGGGAAGACCCACTGGTGCTTTCTGTTCTCACATCTGTGAGGCCCCAGGTTGACAACCGCAGGTCTGCCCTGGTCGGCTGGGAACATGCTCCAAGGGCTTTGGGGGTCAGGTGTCCGAGGGGCTGGTGGCGCCCACAGCTTCAGAGACAGCTGGTGTGAGCACACAGAGCTCAGAGACAAGGAGGCCCCTGCCAGGAGGCTTGGCACAGTGACCCTGGGGTCACGTGAGCCCAGCTCTGCCAGCCCCGCCTGGCTCCCAGAGGCCAGCATGTGCTGTTAAGGACTCATCAGGCGTCTGCAGGAGCCGTTTCTCACGTCTGTGCAGGTGCGGGTCTCTGCCAGCGCCTCCACACCCGGGGAAACAGCTCCCAGGGCAGCCTGTCACTGGCCCCAGGCTGTGCTCACCCACGTCCACCCAGGAGAGCAGAGGGGTGGGCTGAGGCCCAGCCAAGGGTGGGGGCCCAGGGGAGCCCGCGCTCCCACCCCCCTAGATGAGGCCTTGGCACAGCCTGAGGTCCACAGGGGAGGAGTGGGACTCGGCCAGTCCACACGCAGGGAGCCAGGGGCCTGGCCCCAAGGCCAGCATGGCCTCCGCAGGTGTTGCTTCCACAAAGAGAAAGGGCAGCACCAGGCCTGCCGGCCACGGGAAGACGCCGGCCAGGGCCCCACAGCCCCGCTCCACTCGCAGGGCCAGCACGCACGGCGGGAGCCCTGGGCCCGCCCCCTGCAGCTCTGGGGCCTCGGAGCAGCCGGGCCCCTACACCCACCTGAGCAGAGGCCTGACTGTTCCAGAGGAGTCGGAAGGCAGTGGTACTGGTCAGGGCTCTCCGGAGAAAGAAGACCAATGGCCTGTGCACTTGGAGAAAGACTTATGTTAGGGAATCTGCTCACACAACTGTGGGGCTGACGTGCAAACTCTGCAGGCAGGCCGGCAGGGAAGAGTGGGTGCTGGGACTCAGTCCAAAGGCCAAGGCCAGCTGCGGGGAATCCCTCTTCCTGGGGGACCTCGGTCCTCTTCCTCTTCAGGAGGCCTTCTACTGATTGGACGAGGCCCACGCTCACCACAGAGGTCAGGGGCTCCACCCAAGGTCAACTGACATCGGTGTCAACCGCATTTGAGAAGCACCTTCACAGAAACACCTGGACACCCACGTTGGACCAAACATCTGGGTCCTGAGGCCTGGCCAAGTTGACCCATGGAATCAGCCCTCACAGCGGGGCCTGGGGCCTGGGCCCCTTCCCGGCACATCCGCAGTGGAGACGTCCTTTCCTGTCCAGCTGTCGGCTTCGTGGGTGTCACGAGAACACGGGGCGGACAATGTGCTGAAACACATACATGTGCGAGCAGCCTGTTCGAGGGAACCTACTCAGCTCTTCCCGCCAAGTCCTCTAAAGGCCACGTCGGCTCATCCCGTGGTAGTCTTGGGAGAGAACAGGGCTGCGGGGCGGACACCACACCCCTTTCAGATGCGGCCGGTGACCACTTCTGGCCCCATGGGAAACAATGGCTTGAGGCTGCAGAAGTCTGTGCAGCTGCATTTCAGTTCTGAGCGTGTGATGCCTGTGAACCCTGAGGCACCACCATGACTTACCCGATTTGGTGGACCACAGAGGAAAAGGGAAAAAAAAATCCAAGTTGCCAAGGAAACCACTTTGAATACATTTTACGATGTTGTGAAAACCGTACCTTCCAAGGGGGCTGGGTTACACTCCGGGCCGTACCATCGCTGTTACTGCGACTCCGCCCCCACAGCCACCCCCTCGGTCAGCGGTTGGGGGGACATTCGGCCACAAAGCTGTACTCCCTCAACAGAACCAGCAGTGTCCCTGTCCCCGAATCGCTCTCCCAAGGCCCTCCTCGGACAGCTTTTGGGGCAGGAGGCGTCAGGAGCCCCTGGAGAGGGTCCCCACCCCACCCATCACCATCTCCTGGTGATCCGACAAGGAACACGCTGCCCGTAACACAGACCACACAGTCGTGGCTCCAGGTTCGCCCTCGAAGACAATCACGGAACTCGGCTCTGACGGCCTTTAATGGATGAGCCAGAGCAACATCCAGCCCCAGAGCAGCAGAGACGACGCAGACAGACACCCCCGGCCCAAAGGGCGTCAGTGGAAGGGCGAGGAGGTAGGGACACGCAGGAAACACAGGAAGCAGTGCGCACACCACTCACACTGCTCTAGAGAAGTGCGGGGTGCTCAGACACACACGTGCACATGTGCACATTCACACACATGCACACGCACGCTCACGCCCACAGCGAGGGCCCAGCACTCCCAGAGCAAAAGGGCGGGTCCAGAGCAGGGATGCAGGGGCAAGACACGGGCGCGTCTGGGATCCACTACCTGCTATCTGCATGTCCTTGGGGAAGGACCTCACAGGTGAGGTCAGACTGCACAGCTGTGGGGCTCACATTCGAAGCTCCCATTGTCACAGTCCCTATGAGCTCTGTGAGGAACCCCCGCTGACCCCCGTCTTTCACACGGCTTCACAGTTTTTCTACCCGTGGCCTTGGCCCCAGAGAATAACGGACGACTGTCTGTGTCGGCCAGAGCTGCTCATTCCCTCGGCCTCAAATCCATCAAAACCGAGGCTGCAAACTCAACGGCCTGCAAGTGTGTGCAGAGCCCGCCGGTGAGGCAAGGGGGCAGGGTGAGGAGTGGGGCAAAGTGGGAGCATGTCACACCCGGGGCAGCTGCCTCTTGGGTGCAGCCAGGCAGGGATGCAGATCCAAAGTGGCCAGATCCAGATGTTCAAGAAGAAGAGATCCAGGTTTTCATGTAAAATACCTGATTTTTATTTTATTTTATTTATTTTTTGGCTGCATTGGGTCTTTGTTGCTGGGCACGGGCTTTCTCTAGTTGCAGTGAGCAGGGGCTACTCATCGTTGCGGTGCACAGGCTTCTCATTGCAGTGACTTCTCTTGTTGCGGAGCACGGGCTTTAGGTGCGTGGGTTTCAGTAGTTGTGGCTCGCCAGCTCTAAAGCGCAGGCTCAGTAGTTGTGGCGCACAGGCTTTGTTGCTCCGCAGCATGTGGGATCTTCCCGGACTAGAGCTCAAACCCATGTCCCCTGCATTGGCAGGCGGATTCTTTTTTTTTTTTTTTTAATCATCTTTATTGGAGTATAACTGCTTTACAGTGGTGTGTTAGTTTCTGCTTTATGACAAAGTGTATCAGCTATACGTATACATATATCCCCATATCCCCTCCCTCCCTATCCCACCCTTCTAGGTGTTCACAAAGCACCGAGCTGATCTCCCTGTGCTCTGCGGCTGCTTCCCACTAGCTATCTATTTTACATTTGGTAGTGTATATATGTCCATGCCACTCTCTCACTTCGTCCCAGCTTACCCTTCCCCCTCCCGGTGTCCTCAAGTCCATTCTCTAGTAGGTCTGCGTCCTGGCAGGCGTATTCTTAACCACTGTGCCACCAGGGAAGTCCCCTGATTTTTAAATAGTGACAATTAACTCAAATTAAAAAAAAAAAAAAAAACACGGTGCAAGCCAGTGCAAACCCCAACACCCCTTGCGTCCGACGGCAGGCTTAGCTGCATTTGGAGAGCATGAGCAACTTTCTGCTGGAACGTCTTCCAGAAACCATGAGCCAGACACTGGCTATCTTTGCAGGAGGATCTGAGATAAAAAAACACAGACTTCGAGGGACCACAGTTCCCTCAAAGCCCTGAGAGTAAAGCCCCGGAAATGTTCTGAGTCAAGCCGTAACTTTCACCCCAAGGGCTCACTTCTCGGGGGAGCAGGCGTGAGCCTCTGGGATGACCTCTCTGAGGTCACAGCCGGGGCGGGAGCTGAAACGCAGGGTTTGTGGCCTCTCAGGTCTACGGAGGGGAGACCTGGCTGGCAGGAATCATAATTTGTTCTGTCTGTGGTTTTTCCCCTTTCTTTCAAGAAACGTTGTTGAGTGAGTCACCCACCCCAGGACAGGAATGCTGCCTGTGGGCGGGTCCCCCCGCGGGGCTCCTGCAGAAGCACCCCCAGCCCTGGGGCTCAGGTGGGAACCACGCCCATCATTCGGCTGCAACCCCAAGGGCCCTCCCGCCCCTGGCTCTGGTCCGAGATGTGGACCGGGAGGCGACCAAGGTCCCGGTTCCCAAATGCACACTGTAAAGCTCCGTGCTGGCGCCATCAAGACCCTCCCGAGGTGGTTCTCCTGCTGACCCCACAGCCTTCCAGATCTTTCCTGCGTGATCAGCAGGCAGGTGGCGGGAAGAACCGCCGGCACGCCCTCCTAGGAGGGGCTGCTGCGGGAGCCCAGATAAAGTCCCCACGGACTTGCGGGTCACAGGGCGGGACTTCGTTTGTGGACTGAGACACAGAGGTGGGCAGGCACCAGCCAGCAGGACCCGGAGCATCCTCACCAACAGCAGCAGCCTGGGAAGTCGCTTCTGTTGTTTTAAACCAAGAAAGTGGCTCCAAGTCTGGCGATGTCGGCCAAATGTCACCAGGGGTTGAGCCTTTGTCACTTCCTTTCTCTGCACCAACCCCAAGGCTGGCACCACTCTCTCTGGATGGCACAGCGACCCCCTCTGCGGCCGCAGCCACGACCAGAGCGGGCTTTCAGACTCGAGCCGCCCCAGCCTCTGCCGCGCTGAAGTCTCCTGTTCTCCGACGGCAAAACGTGCAGCTGGAGCATGTGCTTTCCCGGGCAGGCGACATAAATTCTTCCGGCCAGGAGGGCCAGGGAAGTAGGAAGTGAGCCAAACTCACATAGTTTTGGGTCTGTGTCATGGGGAGGGTCCCATGGCGAGGCGGCCCCGGGGACCATAGCCTAGGCGCAGCCCCAGGCGGGGGGGGACACACCGGTCACGCAGCTGCTCGCCCCCATCAGTGACAGGCTGAGCGTGGCGGCCTCGGATTACGGCCCAGAGCCAGCTGTCGCGGTGGTGGGGGATGGAGGAGGGAACAGTGTGACTCACGCGGGTCCAGGTGGAGAAATCTGGCGCCAATCTTCCAAATTAAACTTTTAACTGGAGACCACTGACATTCACACGCAGTTGTAAGGAGGACAGAGAGATCCCATGTGCCCTCAACTCACGCATGTCCCCCAGGAGCATGCACTCGTCACGCCGGGTTCCGCTCAGGGCGCCCCCCACACCCCGGCCGTGGCCGGATCCCCATGTTCACCTGCACACCTGGCGTGCTCAGTCCGTGCAATGTCTGCACACGTGTGGGCTCGGGGACCCGACCCACTTCCTGAGGAGACCCCGCGATTCTCCAGGGCGAGGATACCCAGTGGGGGGCCTGTCTGCACGCAGGATGAAGGCGGTGGGGGAACAAAGCACTGGGATCAGGGGTGGCTGGTCCCCAGGGGAGGGGCACGTGCAGAGTGGGCGTGCCCCACTCCCGGGTGGCCCACCTCGGCTGGGGACCGCGCAGAGCCCTCCCCATGCCCAAGCCGGACGCACCTCTGTGATGATGAAGAAGTCGTCCCCAGGCTCCCCCTGGACCACGATCTTCTCTCCGTCCTCAAACTGGACGGGCTCCAGGGCGTCAGCCACAGTCAGACGTTCCCACTTCTCCAGAGACTCTGCAGCAGGGGACACGGGGGGGGTGGGGGTCACGGGGGCCAGGGAGGGTCAGGGGGTCAGCTCCCCACCCCAGACAATCTAAGAAAACACCCACATGGCCAGCCCCAGTGTGATGAGGCTTTGCTACATCACAGGATGAACAAAACAGAAAGCAAATTTCTGTGCAGGAGGCCCGGGTATTTTCACAAGTGAGTTGGGCCCAGGGTGTACACGGCTCAGCAGGTGGACAGGGCTTCAGAACTGGGAGCGATTCTAACCTACATCACAGGTTTAACATAAATGACAGGCACTGGACGTTGAGTCCAAGTTAACTCAGGATGAAATGCCTTTGTTATCCTCAAAAGAACAGAGCTGCCTATATTTTTGCAAAAATATAATCACAGCTCAGCACTAGGGCTACTAAGGGGTTTAAATAATTCAGAGGCCGAAGCAATTCTCTGTTCATAAGACACCATTCAGTGCCATTCAAAGAGCATACAACTGTATTTACGTTGAAAGAGGTGTAGTGTACCTTCCATTATTTTGGGTCAAAACACTTTATTCCAACGGCAAGTGTACTTCGATTCTTGCACATTCCGTCCACCTTCCCACCCTCTCTCACGCCTTCCCTTCCCCGTCACTATCCACTCCTAGCCCTCAGGAAAGAAAAAAATAATAGCATGCTCCTTTTATAAGAAATTAATGATTGCCTGATTAACTGTTTCTTTTTTGGCCAAAGAAACTTTTCTGGCCTACACTTATCAGCTGCACTTATGTAGGTCAGCCGCTAAAAATACAAAGCAAAGCATTTATTTTAGATCTCGATTAGGAGGGGGATTTCTCTGCTTGAAAACTCCTGCCAGGGCCACACGCTGAAAAGGACATGCTTTTGACCAACCCCGGGGCTGGAGCAGATTCTGGAGCCGCTGCCAGCACGCTGGTCCAGCAGCCTCCATACCGGATGGGAGCTGCCCCGTGACCCAGACCCCAGGCACCCTCAGGAGGCTGGCACAGCCACCTCGGGACGAAGACGCAAGTGACTTTGAAGGGTCACGGTTGGTGCCGAGGTGGAAGCCGGTGCTGGAAGCCGGTGCCGGTAAACGTGCGACTGCTGCTTGGTTTCCCTCCAGGGCGATGAGAGGCATTTGATTTTACAGCCTTGGGCGTAGGAAGTTCTCTTCCTCCTGTCTGAGCCGCGGGTTTTTCTATTGCGTTTGAGACCTGGAACCCCAGTCCCGAGGTCGGACGGTCAGAGCTTCCCCCCTCAGCAGCGTTAAATCCCAGGAGAGAACTGCTGGAAGAGACGGAGATCGGGGCGATTCCTTGGTCCCGATTTCTGAAGCAGAAGCTTTGGGGGCATTTTTACTGCATTCAGATCCCTGGGTCCCAGGTGTGGATGGTCAGCTCAGGTGGGAAAACGGTGACTGGCCGGGTGGGGCCACTCCCAACGCTGCCCTTCTGGAGGGGGGTCTCAACGCTGCCAGGGAAAGTGGCAGACACCCCAGAAGAGACACAGAAGGCAGCCCTCAGTCAGCGGCAGCCAAGGGGCAGGCACACCCACCCGGAAGGGACTGGCCTCGGGGCCGACGCTTCGGGAGACTGCGGACCCTCGGGCCCTGCCTCACGGCCGCTGCCGCCCAGCCCTGGGCCTGACCCCGGCTCCCCTCCCAGGAGACCCCCTTTTCCTGCCTGGAGGCCTGAAGCCTGCTTTTCCCCTTGAAATAGGGTCAGGGCAGGCCCCCTAAGCTGCCTCTACCACCTCCCTGGAGCAGTGGGGGCCGGGAGGGACGCGCCGGGTGGGCAGCCATCCTGCAGCAAATGCATCTCCACATCCGTCCCCCAGGCCTGTGCCGTGTCCTCTGCCGGGGGACCTGAGCCCGCTTCTGCCGGCTGCCCCCCACCTCCCCCCCACACACCACCCCCATGTCAGCAACTACAAGCAGTCGTGTCCTTCTTTTTGCAATTTGGAAAAAAAATAATCAGAAAAGTAGAATGAACAACACAACCAGCATCTGTCCTGAATGAAATTACAGGACTACTTGGTCATGTTTGCTCCAGAGCTATTCCTTACAGACACATCATGTTAATGATAAAACAGAGTCCCTCTGTCTCAATTTGAGTTCTCTCTCCTTCCGCAGAGGCTGTGACTATTCAGATTTGGTGGATTTTTTTTTTTAATCTTAAAGGGTTTGGTGAGTTTCCACCCCATAGGTGGTCTTACACCTTTACTGTAACACAGCTTCATCAACATGACCCAGCGTTGCCAAAATTATGCAGGGATGCACCCTCATCTGCGCCATCTTCTGTGTCCAAGATCCATGTTGAAACGTGTTGACACGCGGAGACCTAGTCCATGAGCTTTACTGGAGTATAAACCTGCATAACACAAACACCCGGGCGCAAGGACCTTCCTGCGATGACAGATTTTAGGCTGTTTCTACTTTCTTGTCATCGTAGGAATTGCTGAAATGACCATCCATGTCCATGTCTCTTTTTTTATTAACCATGTTTTTTTTTTTTTTTTTTTTTTTTCCGGTACGCGGGCCTCTCACTGTTGTGGCCTCTCCCGTTGCAGAGCACAGGCTCCGGACGCGCAGGCTCAGCGGCCATGGCTCACGGGCCCAGCCGCTCCGCGGAACGTGGGATCTTCCCGGACAGGGGCACGAACCCGCGTCCCCTGCATCGGCAGACGGACTCTCAACCACTGTGCCACCAGGGAAGCCCCATGTTTTTAATTGAAGTACAGTTGTGATAGTTTCAGGTGTATAGCAAATTGATTCAGTTATATATATATATATATATATATATATATATATATATTTATATATTTATATATTTATATATTTATATATATATATATATATATATATATATATATTTATATATATATATATATATACTTTTTCAGATTCTTTTCCCTTATAGGTTATTACGAGATACTGAATATAGTTCCCTGTGCTCTACAGTAGGACCTTGCTGCTTATCTATTTTATACACAGTGGTGTGTATCTGCTAATCCCAAACTCCTAATTTATCCACCCCCCTTCCCCCTTTGGTAACCATACGTTTGTTTTCTATGTCTGTGAGTCTCTTTCTGTTTCATAAGTAAGTTCATTTGCATCATTTTTCTTAGATTCCACACATAAGTGATACCATATGGTATTTTTCTTTCTGACTTACTTGCTCAGTAGGATAATCTCTAGGTCCACCCATGTTGCTGCAAATGGCATTATTTCACTCTTTTTTATGGCTGAGTAGTATTCCTTTGTATATATACACCACATCTTCTTTATCCATTCATCTGTCCATGGACACTTAGGTTGTTTCCATGTCTTGGCTATAGTAAATAGTGCTGCTGTGAACACAGGGGTGCATGAATCTTTTCGAATTATGGCTTTCTCTGGATATGTGCCCAGGAGTGGGATTGCTGGATCATATGGTAGCTCTATTTTTAGTTTTTCGAGGAACCTCCATACCGTTTTCCCTAGTAGCTGCACCAACTTACATTCCCAACAAAAGTGTAGGATTCCCTTTTCTCCACACCCTGTCCAGCATTTGTTATTTGTAGACTTTTTGATGATGGCCATCCTGACCAGTGTGAGGTGGTACCTCATTGTAGTTTTGATTTGCATTTCTCTAATAATTAGCAATGTTGAGCATCTTTCCATGTGCCTGTTGGCCATCTGTATGTCTTCGTTGGAGAAATGTCTATTTAGGTCTTCTGTCCATTTTTTGAATGGGTTGTTTTTTTGATATTGAGCTGTATAAGCAGTTTGTATGTTTTGGAAATTAATCCCTTGTCAGTAGTATCACTTCCAAATATTTTCTGCCAGTCCGTAGGTCGTCTTTCCGTTTTGTTTATGGTTTCCTTTGCTGTGCAAAAGCTTTTAAGTTTAATTAGGTCCCATTTGTTTATTCTTGTTTTTTATTTCCATTTCTCTAGGAGACAGAGCCAAAAAGATCTTGCTGTGATTTATGTCAAAGAGTGTCCTGCCTATGTTGTCCTCTAGGAGTTTTATACTGTCTGTCTGGTCTTACATTTAGGTCGTTAATCCATTTTGAGCGTTTTTTTGTGTGTGACGTCACGGAGTGTTCTAACTTCATTCTTTTCCATGCTGCCCTCCAGCTTTCCCAGCATCACTTATTGAAGAGGCTATCTTTTCTCCATTGTATATTCTTGTCTCCTTGACGCCTTTGCACCCACGAAAGTGCACCTGCTTCTTCTCCTTCTCACTCCAAAGTTTCTTAGAAAAGGAGGCTAAGCCTCACTCACCACCTGCACCCACAAGTCCAGCCTGGGGTTTTTAAGGCTGTGATGTTCCCGCAGGAACTCCCTGCTGGAAGGTTATTTCCCGCAGTTCCCAGGGCCTTAGCACCTAGACGTCACTGACTTTCCCAAGCGGGTCCCACTCCCTGTCCTTAAGGGGAGCTGCTAGACACACACTGATTCACATTCCAACTGATTAAAATGACATAAAATTAAAATTCTCAAGTGTTCCACACAGATACACAACACCTGCATCACTGCCAAAAGTTCTACTGGGCAGGCTGGTCCGGAATGATACGTCACTGCCGTGTATGTCGAAGCAACTTCAAAACGCTGAAAATCCTCTGCTGGAGAGAACCTTGCTGATACTCCCGACAGTCAATGGAAGTGCGGCCGACGTGTCTCTCAGATCCCAGGACGAGAAAAGCGGGGGGCACACGAGAACCCCCACGGAGGAAAACCCAAACAGGTCAGGAAAGACGCTCGACACAGCTCCAAATGGACCCACGTGGAGAGAATGGCGTTGATGGTCGAGAGACGGACATGCAAAGCACGGATGGATGGAGGGCAGGCACAGTGGGTGTGTGTGTGTGTGTGTGTTCGTGGGCACGTACATGCCTGCATACAAGATGCATCTGTATGTGTGTGCATGTGTGTGTGGGGGTGCACTGCACAGGTGTGAGCACACATGTGTCCCAAACTTGCACAGCATGTGGAAACAGCTGGGCCGCAGCCCCGGGCGGCCAGGTTGGGGGCACGCACCCAGGATGGAGACCTTGCTGAGAAACTCCTCGTACATCCTGCGCTTCCTCAGCGTGCTGCCCTGTGGGAGGGGGAGACACAGAGAAGCAAGGGTTCAGAAGGGCTTCGCGCCCTGACCCCTTCCACATTCCCAAATGCCCCAAGTGACTCTGAACTCCTAAAAGGAGACCCCAGAAGCCCCTCGAACAAGCAAGGGCCTGAGCGGTGGCCGCCGTTCACAGCCCAGACCTCCCCACACATCCCCCTCCGGGGTCTCCGTCCTAACTGCACATGTGAGGTTGGGCCTCATCCAGACCCACGGGATTGGGGGAGCCAGGAGGCCTGAACCTCGAGCGGGTTCAGAAGCCCCGGGTTCAAATCCCACCCCTCCCTCCGTATCCGCACGCCCCGAGCCAGCTACCCCTCTCTGAGCCTCAGTTTCCTCATCTGGACGACGGGGTATCTTAATTCCTGTCCCACAGGATTCTGTGAAAGTTACGTGAGCAGACGTGGATCAGCTGACATGGCAAGAGGACCTCGGCACTGCCCCCCGACCTGGCCTCAGACTCCCCATTGGCTCTCTGTGGCTCAGGGCCAGACCAGCGTTAAAAGAGGCTGCGAGTCTCGAATCTGGAATCCGGGAGGTTCTCCCTGCCTCCCTCACAGAAGCGCAGAGACACCCCAGGGCCCCTCCATCCGGCAAAGAGCCCCACAGGGCTGGGACCCAAGACCACATCATAACTGGACCAAGAGGGCATAGATGGGGCCCCTGCACCGCCGGCTGGTGGCCACGGAGGGGACACAGCATCCTGGTGGTCAGTGGCAGAACCTAGGAGTCTTGGGGCCCCGTGTGTCCACTTGCGGCGGGTCTGGACGCCTGCGGTGGCAGCATGATCAGCTCAGCTCAGTCCCCAGCCCGAGCCGAGCCGTCTCAGACCCCGTCGGCCTCGAGAAAGGCGTTTCTTTTGAAAGATAATTTATATTCCCGCTGACCTCCCAGCAGCTACGCCCACCCGCTGGAATGCAGGCATGTTTGCCCAGGAACCCTAGACATTAAAGCTCGGCACAACTGGCCCATCCATCTCCCGCCGCAGGATGACAGCTGGAGGTGGCCACCCGGGACCCTCGGGCAAGGAGACCCGCCTCCAAGGCTGACCAAGGCGCCCCCCGTTGGAAGCTTTCCTCCTGGGATGAGATGGACGGGGAGGCAGGGCCCGGAGCCCCCACTGTCGGTTCATGCATCACGCAGGTGTCGGGGCGCCGGCCCGTCACCTTGGGGGCTGCCAGGACCCCCACTTGGGGGGCTTTGCGGCGCATCTGCCGGCAACCCCAAGGTGGGCTTTGTGCCTGGTGAGGCTGGCCCTACGTACGACTCCCGTCACAGGTACGGGGCCTGCCCAAGGCCACACTGAGGGAAGGCGCCACCGGGGCCTGGAACCCTCGTCCTCGTGGATGCTTGCAGAGGACCCACGCTGGCTGCGGGGGGGCGGGGCCTGGTCCGGCTCAGCTCCGCCCATCTCCCTGGGTCCTGCAGCCTCCGTCTCCACATCTCTGTGCTGGGGTCCCGTCGGGCCGACTTTGAGGAACAGAGACCGCAGGGAAAGACCATCTACGTCCACCACAGCACCAGCCACGCCTCGCGTGTCCTCCTGCCCCTCCAGCCGCCCACTCCTCACGCGCCCCTCCCGCCCCGGCAGGGCAGTAGAGCCGGTGCCCTCACCGGACCCGGGACAGATGGATGGGGACGCATGGGCAGGGCAGGGAGGGGAAGGCAGCACTTCCTGTCCTCCCACCTCACCGCCAGCAGCGGGGCCCGGAACCTCACCTCGGGGCCGCTTGTAGCTGGAGACACGGCCCCACCCCCAGCCCCAACCCACGGGCGCAGGCGTGAAGCCAGCCCGGAACCCCAATGCCCAACGTGAGGCTCCTTCTGCTGCACCTTCCACTGCACCCCGCTGTCCCCGGGGAAGCGTTCTGTCCTAAGACTGGAAGCTAAAATGTCTGTGAAATCCAGGCCCACCGCCCCCCAGGCCCCACCTGAGTGGACTGAGCCAGCCCTGAGGATGGGCTGGGGACCTGGGTCCCGGCGGACAGCAGTGCTCTGGCCATAGCACACACACCCCTGGGTATAGAGCATTCACAGCAGGCCTGCCCCCCGGGCTGCAGCTCGAGGGAGGGTGCGAACCCGCCAGGCTGAGGAGGAATCTACGTCGGGTAAGATGATGACCCTTCGACCTGGACCGACCACTCTGAACGCCCTTTCCCCTTACATGTTCAATCCTGACCGGCCCTGCAGCCATGAAATGAAGCGCACACGTGCACACACACACACACCGCCCCAGCTCCCACGAGAAGGGGGTCCCAGGCCCCTGCTGCCCCACTTCATGGATGGGAGCCAGGGGCCCAAGCAGGTGGGGTGGGAGCTCAGCGCTGCGGCTCAGGACCTGGTTCCGGGGGTCTCGGGCCCCCCCAGGCAAGTGGGGCTCTGGAGACCCCAGCCCAGACTCCACAACAGGATTTTGCACTCATCAATCCCCACTTGGGGTCTCACGTAAGATTCAGGGTGAACAAAAGGTACTGAAGCTTGAAAGAATGAAGTCCGGGGTCGCTGGCCCCTGCCTGGGGGCCCAGAGGGGGTCGAGCCCCGGTCCTGCTCAGAGGCGGTGCACGTGGCTGGCCTCGCCAAGCTCCATCCGTCCGTCCGTCTGTCTGTAGCACGTGGAGCAGTGGAGCCTCTTGGGTCCGATGTTCTGGGATTCAGAGGTGGGTGGCCCTCTCCCTGGAGACACTACCAGCCTCCATCCCGCGTCCCCCACGCGTGTCCAGCTCAGGGTCCACTCGTCGCACGATGGGCGCATCCGAGTCCGCCCAAGCCACGGGCTGATGCAGCAGTGGACGCCGTCCCCGGACACTCCCTTCCGAGTGGGCCACATTGTCATTTTCTCCCCAAGACACAGGGGCTCTGCAGGCTCCCAGCGCGGCCGCGGCTATTCTTAGTGCCCGGGGATCCAGAATTAAAACAGAGGAAGCGCCAGCTGCCTCGGTGGTTTGGGAACTTCCCTGAATGTACTGTTCCAGCCACAAAAATCCCACAGCCAAGGACGACTCTGACTCGGCGTGGACGATGGCGGAGAAACAACGGCTTATGCGACGGGCCAGGTGCGTCCAGAGGAGACAGGGAGGGGGAGGGTGCCCGGGGCGCCTCCCCCCAGACAGTGAGCTCTCCCGGAGAAAACAGGAACGGGCAGGTTCAGGACCAAAGAGCGGGAGCCGCATTCCACGAGGACCCACCTCACAGGGCAGGGCAGGGCCTCCCCCAGTGGATGACCCCCGAGTGCACAGACGACGAGCCACACGAAACAGATGCCCCCAGGACTGAACTGACCCCTCCCTGCGCCACGAAGGACCAGGAGCTACAGCGGAGCCAGGACGGCAGCCGGCAATCCCTTCTCCCTCGTTCGCCTTTGGAGGGGCCCCCGGGGCAGGACCGGCTCTCCAGGCTCACCTGGGACTGAGCTCACAGAGCCTGTTCTAAACATCGCAGACCTTCCCCAGGCCTCCCCCAGAGCATCCCAAACCACAGCCCGCGCCCCAGAAACTGCACCGCCCAGGCTGGCCTTCAGGAGACAACCAAGGCCCAAAGGGCACCTGGCAGCGGCACGTCCAGCCCCGGGGTCTCCCAGCAATGTGCTCACCTGGGTCACCGCCCTCCAGGCCCACAGGGGCCGCCTTTGAGCAAACACCATCGCCAGCCCCTGGGGGCTGCCCTCAGGAATGAGCCCACCCCCGCCCAGGTCCTCCAGCACCACCCCTGACCAGCAGAAAAGCACCTGGCCCAGCGGTCACCACTGGTGAGCACGGATGGCCAAGGAGCGTGACTTCCGTGAGGACGGGGCACTCAGCTCCCAGGGGCCTCTGCCCGGAGACCTGCGGCCACAAGGGAACCACCCCCAGACCAGAGTGGCCAGCCAGGACCTCCCTCCACCCCTCCCGAATCGGGACTCTCTCCACTCTCACCCAGAAGGCCCCCAAGTGCCCGGGCATCACCGGGTCCAGAGCGGCTCCTGCCACTTCTCTGCCCACACTCCTGCTGGGGCTCCCGGTGCACTCAGAGTCTGAGTCCAGGCTCCGGCCCCACCCACCACAGGATCCCAGCAGCCTCACTATCTCCCCACTGGTCCACGAACAGGCCAGCCAGGCCTGCACCCCAGGGCCCTTGCACTGGCTGTTTCTACTGCCTGAACACTCTCCCCCTGGACAGCCAAGGGCTCCCTGCTCTGGGCCTCTGCTCCACACCACCTCATCACAAAAGGGGTCTCAGGGAGGGGGGCCTCAAGGCTTTCTTTAAAACATCAGCCCCCCGCCCCCACCTCTGCCCCTCTCTGCTCTATCATTCTCCGGGGAAACTGTCGACAGGAGGTGTATGTTTACTCCATCATCTCCACCAGCACGTCAGCCTCCCAGCTCCCTGACGGGTCCCAGCACTGGGAACCCGGCAGTGCGTGTGCAGGACGGACACTCAGCGGGCACGGGAAGGTCCCGCCTCTTCTGCCTGGGAGGGGCCTTCTCAGCGCACAGGCTCATCTCCGGAGCCTTCCGTGAACACCTGCCCCGGTGCTCCCGAGAGCCCCACGGTGAGCCTCCACAGGTGTGCACACCTACACCCACACTGTGCCAACTAAGAGGGGAGCTGGCTGCATGTGAGAAAACCTAACATGACAGTCCCCAAGTAAGGAATCCTAGAGGCCAGCGGCCTGCCCGGTGCTGCGGCCCCACTGCGCCCCCAGAAGCCAGGGTCCTTCAGTGATTCGCTCCACCACCTTGGGGAACGTCACCTCATGGTCAAGAATGGCAGCTGGAACTCCAGCCATCACAACCACATTCCAGACAGTTGTAAGGAGAATGGGGGAGGAAAGCAAAAGGGGCTTCCCCAGCTGTCTGCCTGCCTCTTGGGTAACTTTCCTGAACCCCCTCCCGACACTCGCCACCCATCGCATCCCTACTTATGGCCCCCACCTGGACACAACCAGGGTTCCCGCGAGATGCTTGGTGGGCATCAGACTCGGCTGGCTGCCCTCCCAGCCCTGGCGAAGCCTCCACGCAGGCACCACTCACTCACCATGAGGATGCGCCGGTAGCTGTCCCGGTCGATGCCCCAGAGCTTGAGGTCCGTCTTGGCCTTCACAGTCGCCGCCCTGGGGGTGCCGTAGATGAGGGCCAGCTCCCCGAAGCTGCCGCCTTCACTGATGCTGGTCACCCACTCTCCGTTCACATACACCTTTGGGGAACAGGGGGACAGTGTCACGGGGGCTGGGGCCACCCACCCTCTGTCCACATACACCTCCGGGGGACAGAGGGACCGCGTCACGGGGGCCTGGGATTACACTGCTGCTTCCTGCGCGGGGAGCCCTCCGTTCCATCCCCCAGGAGGGCACAAGGCCGCTGCAGCCCCCAGATCCCTTGCAGGCGGGCAGAACTCGGCACTGCCCTGCCCAGGCCCAGGATCGGCCAAGGCGCCCGCCTCACGCCCAGCCCTACCCAGAGCCAAGGCTGGACGGGCACAAAGGCGGAGGCCCTCAGCAGTCAGTGCCGACGAGACTGGCCAGGCCCCAGGCGGATGCACCGCTCCGGCTCCTAGTCCACAGGAGAGCAAGTCCCGCCACCTCCCAGGTCGGCCTGCGACTCAGCTCCTCACCGACCTGAGACGGGGCTGTCCACCTGGGCCTTGGGCTCCCTGACTGCACACCAGGGAGTCAACCCTGCCGTGGCGCTCTCGCCCCACCCGTGCGGGCCCCTCCACTTCGTTCACAGACAGCCCTCCCTGCTGTTCCTGCTGAGGCTCCGGGGAGCAGCCCGGCCCCTGGCCCACCTCCACCGGCAGGCCCCACGGCCGGGAAGGAGCCAGGCTTCCCGAGCCTCCCCGGGGCCTCCGCTCCCCGCGGGCAGCACCCAAGCGCCCAGGCCTGCGGTCAATGGGAGCAGAGGCTGGCGCCGAGGGCCGAGCCCAGAAGGCGGACAAGATTCCCTTTCAGCCTGGGAGGGCGGTGCCCGCGGCACAGTGACCCTACTATCCAGGGACCCGCACGTCCGCATCCTGCAAGAATGGCCCGGATTGTTTATTATGCAGATTTGCTTACTATAAATTAACACAACCACTGTTCATTCCCTCGATGTCAATGAGCTTAAAGAATGGTTCCCATTGGCAAAAAGCATGCATGTCGGGAAAGAATGGATTGCGATGAATCATGGAAGCAATTCTTATGGAATCAATGACTCATTATCCTGATAATAACTGAGGCACAGAATCGCCAGCCTGCGGGGCACCACGCAGGTGATAACGGAGTCCAGTGTGAGCAAGGCTGGGGAGCAGCGGCCGGCCTGCCCACAAGGTGTCAGGGGAATGAAGCTGACAGTTTACAGAGAGACCCGGGGCCTGCGCGTCTGTCCCCGCGAGCCCCTGCCCGCCCAGCGAGCCTGCACGACGCCCCTGCCGGGTGTCGCGGAGAAGAGACACCAGCTTCCACTCAGCAAGGCCCTCGAGGAGTCAGGGCGACGCCCATCCTTCCCACGAGGCAGGGAGTGTGCCCGCCCGGCTTTGCCCCGAGATGCTCCCCCACAGACAGCATCCCCAGAGCCGCCACCTGTGGTTTTCTCAAAGGGGACCAGAGTCTGTGGAGGGGCAGTCACGGTGGCCCAGGCACGGCCGGGCTGGCACCAGCTCCCCTCGCGGCTGGTCCTCCCTTCACGGGGCTTGTATGCTTGTAAAATCCTCTCAGCGTGGATACAACTCTCAAACCTTAACCTGTACAACCCTAAGCACGCAGCGCAGTGAGTCTCCCCACCACTCAGGTCAGGGCACGGGGCGTTTCCAGGTGCCAGGAACTCCCGGAGCCCCTCGAGGGCTCAGGTGCCTTCAGATAACCGTGGTGCGGCTGAAAGGAACCCCAGCACGTCCTTCTGTGCCAGGCGAGTCTGAGCGCTGGGTCCGGTCCGTCCGTTCTCACGGCTGCACCGCCACTCCCCAGGCTGTGGGTGATGGGTGCCGTCTAGTTTCAGCTCTGATTCCAAAGGGGGCCTCGAACCTTCTCGCGTGTGACTAAGCGCCCTCACGCTCGTGGGCGATGCAGGGGGTGGGGGTGGCGCTGGCGGCGTCACGTGGTACTCGCGCGATCTGCTGAACGCCGCCGCCCCAGGCTGCACCAGCCGGCCCTCCCCTGGCGCCCGCGCCTGCTCCCTCGGTGCAGGGTCACCACAGCGACGTGGGCTCAGAGGACCACGGATCTCGGGTGGGGAGGCTCGCCAGACACACGGAGCCTGGGGAGGGTGTGCGGCCTCCCTGCTCCCACCTCAGGGGGAGAAGGAACCACCGCCTCGGATGGCTGTGGGGGGCAGGCCACCCTCATCACCCGCCAAATAGCACAGGGTCCCCCAGGGAACAGGGCAGGTGGCTTAGGAGAGGCACCGGGAGCAGCTGCACCTCCACTTCCCCAGGGTGCGTCCCCAGAGAACACGCGGGCAGCTGCCACCGCAGGGCACACAGGACCAAGGGCACCTGGGCCGGAGCACGTCACCAGGGGGCCGTGAGGACCCCTTCCTCACCGAGGTCCCAACAGCGTCCCCAGAGGCGGCAGAGAAGAGCATTGTGCAGAGCTGAGGACGGGCCAGGGCCGCCCTGCGGAGCACAAAGGGCCTTCCTTCTCGGGACACTGGCCTCTGTCACCACCCCAGCTGGCACGCAAAGGGGCTACTTCGTGCTTTGTTTCATTTTTGTTTTTCCTTCTTTTACAAGAAAAGTGCTGGGAGGCCCTACTGGGCTATGCTCCCGCCGCTGCCTCGGTTTCTCCGGCTGAACCCAGAGCTCCCGCCCGGCTGTCCTTCGTTCATTCGTTCACTCGTTGTCACCCCCGTGTCACCCCCAGCACCCTGGGTGCCCTGCACGTTCTAGCTGCTGGCTTCAGCGGTGAAGTGCGGATTCCTGTCCACCGGGACTTACCGGCCGACCGGTCGGTGACCATCACACAAGCGTTACTGTCATGAAAACGAGCGCAGGCCCTGCAGAAAAGGGAAGGCGGGGCCCCAGTCCAGACCGTTCAGAGAGGACGTCTGAGGAGGGGACGTCGAGCCCAGCCTGAGAGGCCCCCGGAAAGACCAGGGGGAAGAGATTTGAGGCGGGGGGACAGGACGGGCCAAGGCCCTGAGGCAGGACTAAACTCGGAAGGCACTGGATGCAGCAAGACCACACAGGGAGATGTTCGTCTCAGGACCAGAAGGTTCCAGGACGGCTGAGGCCAGGTTCACATCTGGGATGCTCCCCGGGCTGCAGCTGGAGCCCAGCTCGGGGCGGCGGGAGGCGGGCAGGGAGGAGTGAGGGGCGTCCCAGAAACACAGCCTTCGACCACGTTACTCAACAGGTGGTGTGCGGACCAGGTGCACAGCATCACCTGGGAACCTGTGGAAACCCAGGTGCACGCCCCCCGCCCAACCCCCGACAATGACCGACTGAATCAGAACCCCAGGGGTGCAACCCAGAGGCCAGGATCTCAGCAGGAGATGCTGATGCCTGCCCACGATGGACCAGCTCTGATTCGACTTTGGACGGAGGTGGAGACGGTGACTGGGCTGAAGGCACAAGAATCTGCTTAGTGAGACCCCAGAAGCAGCATCACAGGTAGCACTGCGTTTCCATCAAGGGGGACTTGAGATGGGGACCTCGGCCCCGCCCAAACAGACGAGCAGCTGGGAACGCCGGGGGGGCTGCCTCCCCGCCTGCCCCCAAACCCGGGACAATTCGGTTCCACACTCGACTCCACAGAAAACAGCAATTCAACTGAAATAACTGTTGGGTGAGCGGAGACAGAATCAGTCACTGAGTTATCCCCTACACTGGATGGGGGATCCTGCGGCCTCAGCCCCCCTGCACCCCACAGCCACTTCCCACACAACCCGGAGCCGCCCAGGCAAGGAAGCGAGTTGGGCGTGCCAGCCGCTGTTGTTTTTGGTTTCACAGATGGTGAGAAAAAGCTAATGGCCCAGCTCCCAGGCTCCGGCCACAAAGAGACGGGGCATCCAAGCAGGTGAGTCTGTGCAAGTGAGTCCAGGTATGTCGGCTGCTCTTCTCAGGTCAACTCGGTTCCGAGCCTCAACCCTCTTTAGCCCAAAACACCTGGGGAAAGTCAGCTGTCTGGTTTTGCTTGAGAGGCAACTCCTCCCAGAGACTCCCTCCCAGCTCCCTGTCTGTGGTGTCTGGGTCACGTGGACCAGCCCCATGGGGTCAGCAGTCGCTCCCCAGGGGTGGCCAGCCGCCAGCCAGGTTCCCTCCTCGGAACCCGCCACACTCCTGGGCCTCCTCCCGCCCTCCCCCCACAGACATCACGCTCTCCGAGGTCCCACAAGGCAGGGTCCCATCAGGATCCCAATCCATGTCTGAAGTGACACTTACTTCCGGGGTGACCACGCGCCCCGTCAAGGGCCCGGTGTGGGGTGTGCGCGAGGACCGGTCCCCTCCCCGAGCTGTCGTCACATTACCACCACCACACAGGGGGCTCTGGGTCACCTGTCCGTGATTCCAGAGCAGCCTCTGGCCACAGTAGGGCCACCAGGACCTCAGCAGGGAACCAAGAGGGGTGCTGGGCCCCCAGACACACCCTGTGGGTGAGAAGCTGCAGGAAAGCTTCACAGCCGGCTCGGGGCCAGGGCCACCCAGCGCCCAGGAAGTGGCCGGTCAGCAGACAGCGCCTGAGAGCAGGACGCCCAGGTCCCTGCACAGCCCGTCATCCACAGCAGCACGGCTCAGGGTGGCAGCCACGAATGCGGGCACGACATTTAAACGGATAAACAAGACATGGGCCATCCATGCAGTGGAATGTGACTCAGCCTTAAAAAGGGAGGAAACTCTGATGACTGCTGCAATGTGGATGGACCCTGAGGACGTGATGCTCGGGGAGGTGAGCCAGATCCAGGAGGACAGACACTGTGTGGTTCCACTTCTGAGGTCCCTGGAGGCGTCAGGGTCACAGAGACGGCAAGGAGAGGGTGGGGGCCCGGGGCTGGGGGAGGGGGCTGGGGGTTAGTGTTTAATGGGGGCAGAGCCTCAGTTTGGGAAGATGAGAAAGTTCTGGGGACGATGGTGGGGATGGCTGCACAGCAGTGTGAATGTGCCTGATGCCCCTGAACCGGACACTTAAAACGGTTAAGACGACAACTTTCATGTTATGTGTACTTTACCAATTAAAAAATAAAAAACAGAACACCAGGCAAGCAGACTGGCGGGCCATGACCCGTGGAGCCTGACGGCCTGGGGTGCCCTGTCCCCGGGAGGCCCCTCCCACCTCTGGAGGCTGGAAACGGCTCTCCTCCCAGACGTCTTGTGAAACAGGGGGAGCCCTGGGCGGGGGGCTGGAGCCTGGGGTGGGGTAGATCCCCCCAAGGAGGCCCTAAAGCACCAAAGTCCTGGAAGGATCGGGGAGGAACCGTGCTCCTGAGCCTGTAAGGTCAGCCGAGGAGTGTCCTTTCAAGTGGAAATGCTACGTTCCACGAATAAAACAAATTGGGAGATATTTTTATACTTAGGAAAATGGATTATAGCTCTTGGTGACACACACACTGCAGCCAGCACTCTCCGCATCTCTCTGGAAAACCGTAATTTAAACCAAGCTGGTGTTTTTGGCATCCGGTCACCTGGCCGTCCCCCCAACCCCAGGGCGCCGCTGGTCAGAGGGCAGTGTCCAGCCTGCAGAAGGGGGGCTCTGGATGACCACCCCCAAACCATGCCCGTTTAAAGGCCAGGATGGGGCCTCCGATGGGAGCCCACGTCCTGGGGGCTTCAGGGCAACAACGTGATGGACACAGTCTCCACTCCCCCAGCCCTCACAAGACGGGCCTCACTCAAGCCTTAAAAGCCACCCTCGGAACCCTCACAAGCGGCCAGTCCCTGGTCAGGGGTCACTCCCCTGCTCCCCTGAAGGCAGAGCCAGAAAGGAGCCAACAAAACATGGCACCAGGCCTGGGAGAAGCTGCAGCTTCGTACCCAGAGCGGTGATAACAGTCATTATTAGAATGTGTGCTGGTAGCCAGCAGCCCACTTTTTCACCCCAGGTTCCTGACTGAGCATCTTTTGATTCCTTTAAACGTGGCCTCACCCACAAGGCTCGGGCCCTGCATGTTTATCCTGCGCTCACGCCCACATCACAGGAGCTCCCTCTGCAGGCTCCCTCGCCCCGCCCGGCCCTCCCACGCCCACCAGCAGCTGGAAACTCTGATGAGACTTACGGAGGGGCGGCCCCCAAGTCACCGCCTTGTCCCATCCGGGCTGACGGTCCCGAATTGGAGAGTCAGCCAGAAAGTGGCATCCGCCCACAGTGCCCAGACATCCGGGCTCGGGCATCTCACAGCTGCCTTCGTACCTGAGCCGCTGCGGGGAGGGCTGGACCTGCCTGTAACCCCAGTTACAGCAAGTGACCCCACTTCCCCGTCACACAGTCGCCTCCCCATGTCCCCCGCCTGGAGAGACCTGGCTCGGTGACTGACATCCCTGGGGGCCGGGAGAGGTCCTGCCCAGACAAGTGGGCCAAGCCAGCCCCTCCCCTCACTCACAGATGGAGGTGCGGGCCAGCAGGTGAGAGCACCTGGCACTCTACAGTTTGCTGGGACGGGGGTCCTGAGTCCGGATGGGGCGAGTGGGCAAGGACGCCCAGGGCTGAGTGGTTGGGGCCAAGGGGCCTGTCTCGAGGGACAGCCCCCCCACCCCGGGCCCACCACCCATCAGGTAGGGTTCCTGCCAGCGCTCAGCCCTGTGGCCGGTTCCAGCATCTCCGCTCAGGCAGTGGTGGGTCCAGGGGGCGCCCGCCTCTCACACCCTCCTGTGTGCTCACACCTTCAGAGGGGAGGTGGCCGCCAGCACCTGGGGCCATTCCTCCCTGCAAGGGAGAGGGCACCTCCACTGTGCACGGGGTCTGCCGAGGAGGGTGGTGGCAGGTAGATTAATGGGGACAGAGGGCAGGGCAGATGTACTGGGGGCACCCACAGGGCCTCCACCCGACCCCACATGTGGAGGAACACAGAGATGCTGCCACTCCGGGCATGAGGGCCCAGGTCCAGGCAGCAGCCAGGAAACCACAAGGCTTGGGCTCTCACATCTGCGTGGACCACACCAGCTGGGGAGGCACATCTCACGGGACCCCGACGGTGGGCCCTTGAGGCTCCTCGAAAGACAAGGACAGGGCTCTGGGCCAAAGGTCAGCCGTCCCTGCATCTGCTCACTGGGGAGAACCCGGGCTCCGACGTGCCAACCCCAGGGTCATTTCAACTCTCAGCCACACGCTCTGATGACACGAGTCGGCACTTTGGCAACATCTTCGGGGTTGAACTAGAGAAGTCTTGTGACTCCAAGGAAAGCAGAAGAGGGAGGACATTCCGGGGGCTAGAAAGCAGGACCCAATCTTTGTGGGACCCTGTGCATGAGGGAGAGCCCCGATCTCGGTCGTCAGCCCAGTGGCTCTGCCTGGGTGGGGTCTCGAAGGATGCATAGAAGTGTGCAAGTCAGAGCAGGAGTAAGAACAGAGGGAGAGGACAGGTAGAGGCTCAGAGGCAAGATGCGCACCGGGAATGTCCTTCCAGGGTGCCTCCCCGACGACTATGAACCCCAAAGGCAGGGGCCACGTCCCCAAAGGTGTATCCTCAGGGCTTTGTAAGTGTCCAGCACACGAGTGCTCAATCGACACTTGAGCAAGAAAACAAGGAAGGGGGTACTTCCCTGGTGGCGCAGTGGTTGAGAATCCACCTGCCAATGCAGGGCACAACGGGTTCAAGCCCTGGTCCGGGAAGATCCCACATGCCGCGGAGCAACTAAGCCCGTGCACCACAACTACTGAGCCTGCGCTCTAGAGCCCGCGAGCCACAACTACTGAGCCCACGTGCCACAACTACTGAGGTCCATGCGCCTAGAGCCCGTGCTCCACAACAAGAGAAGCCACCGCAATGAGAAACCCACGCACCGCAACGAAGAGCAGCCCCCGCTGGCCACAGCTAAAGAAAGCCTGCACGCAGCAATGAAGACGCAACGCAGTCAAAACTAACTAACTAAATAAATAAATTTATTAAAAAAAAAAAAAAGAAAGAAAACAAGAAAGGGACGGAGGACGGGGGACAGGATGGACAATGGTGACAGCAGAGGGACTGAGGTGCAGAAGCCGCCCACACAGGGGCCAGGGCCCGAGGAAGGACCTGGACCTGAGCCTGGAGCCAGCCGACCCCCAGCCCTTCTGAAGCGGGCAGCTCTGGAGACACCGGGACGAGGCAGGCTCGTCGGTCTCCGCTGCCTCCTGGGCTGGTGTTGTTTTAACCCAAAGCGAAGCTCTGCTGGCAGCCTGGGTCCGGGTCGGAGCCGCAGCCCACACTCATCCTCCATCTGCCGCCCGCTCTGCGGCCGTGGCTGCCCCGGGCCCGCGGCTCCTGCCTCGGTTTCCGCCTGTGGTGTGAGACAGAACAGCCCCCGCCCCCAGAGGCCTGGTCCAGGCCCCGCGCTCAGGACGGACAGAAACCCCGACTCCGTGTGCCGCTCGCCCGGACGTCCCTGTGGTGAGTCACTTCCTGTGCCACCAGCTCCGGAAGCCGAGGGCCGCCCGCCGGTTCCCAGAACACGCGACCACATGGACGCAGACATGCTGCTGGCGGCACAAGTGAGCAAATGCCCCCCCAGCCCCTCCACAATGGCCTGGCAGTGCCAGAAGCCGAGCCCTGAGAACTGGGCTGGGTCAGTGCACCGGGGCGGCACCGCCAGACAGCAGCGGGAACCCCACCTCACGGGGGCTCGGATTGTGGGGGTGGCGTGTGGAGACCGCCGGTGCCCCATCCCTGCCCCGTCCCCGGCACTGGCATCCTGGGCCTGGAGCTGACTCGGGGGCCCCTCGGATGTGCCCTGACGGTGCCGGGACCGTGGACTCCAGAACCCCAGGACGGGCTCAGTCCTGAGCCCGGCGCGCGGGGGCCAGTCTGCCGCGGGGGCCGGCCTTAACCAGACGCTCCTGGGAACAGGTGCACAAGCTGGACCGAATCAGGGCCACAGAGGAAACCTTGGGGGCAGATGCACTGCTGACGCCCAGCCGCGAGGACAACACTCACGGAGGCCGAAGGAGGAGGGGGAGGGGCTGGGGGGGAGGTTGCGGGGAGGGCAGCACAGGCCGAGCCCCGCATTTGGAGAAGCCCACGCGGGGCCCCCAGGCAAGGACACCGCCATCCAAGCAGGGTGGGCTCAGCCTGCAGGGGCCGGCGACTGAAGGAGGTGCTCCCCCCTCCAAGTCGGAGCCTGGGTCCCTCACTCCTGAAGGCAGGAAGTAAGGGGAGGAAGCTGAACGAGATCAGGGAGCACCACATCCCTGGGACGGACGGAGCCTGATTCCATCGTAAAGCCAGAGCCACGGGGCCTGTAGACATTTACAAAGCGTGAGCACCCAGTGTGGCTGAGTGAGCCTGCTGGGTCGTGGGCTCCTGGCTGGGGCAGGGCTGGTCAGCCGGGGCCCTGCGACCGCAGTCGGCTTGTGCAGGAAGCAGACGGCAGGCGCCCTTATTTCACTCTGTGCTCAGATATGCTTACGTTATCTTTTAAGTGAACTCTATCACTTCTGGATTGAAAAACTGGAAACGCATCACTCAGAAAGACGTGTTCTAGCCCTGAGCTTGTGCGCAGAGACAGGAGTTATTTTCCAAAAACAGTTCAAGATACTTACGTCCACTTCCCCTTGGTCGATTACGTAGAAGTTATCCCCTTCGTCCCCTACAAGAAAAGGGAAACAGGACACGTGATGCAAGAATGCGGAGTTTTGTTTTTCTTGTAAAAATCCACCTTTCGGCGTTGCTTCATGGACCTCTGCTAAGCAGTACCAGGTCTCATCAATTTTAAAAAATCTTTAAATAAAAGCTGTATGGGGCTTCCCTGGTGGCGCAGTGGTTGAGAGTCCGCCTGCCGATGCAGGGGACGCCAGTTCGTGCCCCGGTCCGGGAAGATCCCACATGCCACGGAACCGCTGGGCCCGTGAGCCATGGCCGCTGAGCCTGCGCGTCCGGAGCCTGTGCTCCACAACGGGAGAGGCCACAACAGTGAGAGGCCCGCGTACCGCAAAAAAAAAAAAAAAAGCTGTATGTCTGGAAGGTGCAGACCACGATGGCCCATTTCACACGCGGAGGGAAACGGTGACGGCAGCCAGGCACGTCCTCTCCCGACAACGCCGTCTGAAATCCATTCCCAGCGCGTTGCCAGGACTCAGCGCAGCCCCGCCATGTTTTTAATAGCAAGGAGGTTACCAAAACATATTAACGCGTTACCTTGTTAAGTGGACTGTTCTGAAGTGTCATTAGTGGCTTTTCTCAAGACAGACAATGAGAGTTTTGTATAATGTACATTTTTTTAATGAATTTGTTTGTTTGTTTTTAGTTTTGGCTGTGTTGGGTCTTCATTGCCGTGCATGGGCTTTCTCTAGTTGAGGCAAGCAGGGGCTACTCTTCGTTTTGGTGCGCAGGCTTCTCATTGTCATGGCTTCACTTGTTGCAGAGCACAGGCTCTAGAGCGCAGGCTCAGTAGTTGTGGCACATGGGCTTAGTTGCTCCGCGGCATGTGGGATCTTCCCGGACCAGGGCTCAAACCCGTGTCCCCTGCACTGGCAGGCGGATTCTTAACCACTGCGCCACCAGGGAAGCCCGAAATACACTTTTTAAGTGAATAACCCATTTTTCCCAGAGGGCTCTGGCCCCGAGGAGGAGCAGAAGGGCGCGTACCTTGCTGTATGACGGTCTCCCCAGCGATGTGCGTGACGGGGAACATGGCATCGAATATGTCGCTGGAAAAGAAAGCACAGCATGGGAGTGCTGCAGGGGCACCAGCCGACGTGCCCCTCACGGGGCTTCACACGGCTCCTTCTCAGGGGAGACGACGACCCCTGGGACCCGCTGTCCCTTGGTCACAACCTCCTGATCTGCACGTATTGGGGTTTCACAAAAATGGGATCACACTCAACAGACTCCACTTACAAAACGTAAATCAGATGGTGACTGTTTCCACTAGGACACGGCAACCAGTCTTGACCTGTTTTCTGCTTCTTCCCAGGTGAACGCTTTGCATCTGAGGGTGTTGAGACACCAGATGCAGAAATGGGAAGAAACCAGACTCTGTAACTGCTCACTCGAGGGGCACAGAGGCCGACGAGGCTGGCTCAGGCTGTGCCCACCAGGCAGCCCGGCCGTTCCATAGCCCGAGTTTACTGTGAGACAGACCCACAGGCAGGACCCGAGGGGGCATGGGGAGGAGCGGGCTGCCGGGCAGGTGGGGACGCCCATTGCCCAGGGCAGGTGTGCACGTTGGTCCAGGACCCTTTATCTCCTCGGGGTGGCAACCAGATGCAGGGTCAGAGGTCAGGGTCTGGATCCCAAAATACAATGACCACGTTCGGGGATGTGACCCACCCCCAGGCACACGTTTCCCCAAAAGAGAAGCATGAATCTGGGGCCCCTCAGGCAGGAAATGAACCCTGGCAGTCAGGACGCCTGCTTGCTTCCCACCTGCCTGTTTAAAAAGGGGATTCTTGGAAACTGGTCAGCGGAGGAGCCTCAGAGGAGCCCCAGGTGCTGGGCCCTGGGGAAGCAAAAGCAGGACCAGAGATCCAAACAGCCCTGTGCTCGCCCACCCCCAGGGCCCAGAAAACATGAGTAAGTCTTAAGGCAGTTACTTCCCCTCTATTTAAACATCTCTCTCTCTGGAGGAGGAGGAGGAGGGCAGCACGCCAGGGGTCTGGCAGGTGACCAGAGGCTGTGGGGAGGTGGGGGGAGAGGGTGCAGGTGCACGTCAGGTCAGAGCTCGGCTCTCAGGCCTGATCCATGTGGACGCCGTCCTTCTGTGCTTGGCTAAGTCACGCTTCCACCTCCAGGCACACCTGAGCCCCACCTGAGCCCCGCCTGCTGCCCCGATCCCTTGGTCTCCTGATCAGGAGGGAAAATGAGCCGCTGTCTGTCTGTCCTGAGATGCGTGGCCTGGGCCCCAAGGCCTCTGTCTGAGCAGCACCCTCCCGGGTCTTGCTACGAGGGCCAGGGTCCTCAGACAGGGGAACCTCAGCCGCCATCAGGCAGCCCCTCCGCTGCCTGGCCTCCCGAAGGTGGGGGTCCACTTCCAAGCCTAGAACTTTCCCCTTCACACCAGGGTGTGGCCTCCGATCGTCCACGTGAAACTGACGTTTTCAAATTCACATTCAAGATGAGGTCTGACCCTTGAGGTCAAAACACCACAGACGAAGGGAAATGCACATCAAAATCACGATGAGATGACACCTCACACCCGTCAGAATGGCCATCAGCAAAAAGAACACAAATAACAAATGTTGGGAAGGATGTGGAGAAAAGGGAACCCTCCTGCACGGTTGGTGCAGCCACTGTGGAGGACAGTATGGAAGTTCCTGAAAAAAACTAAAACTAGAGCTGCCATATGATCCAGAAATTCAACTCCTGAGTATATACCTGAAAAAAATGAAAACACTAATTCAAAAAGATACGTGCACCCCAATGTTCATAGCAGCACTGTTTACAACAGCCAAGACATGGAAGCAACCTAAGTGCCCATCAACAGACGAATGGATAAAGAAGATGTGGTACATATATACAATGGAATATTACTCAGCCATAAAAAAGAATGAAAGAATGCCATTTGAAGCAACATGGATGTAGTTGGAGGATATTATGCTAAGTGAAATAAGTCGGACGGACAAATACTATATGATCTCACTTATATATGAAATCTTAAAAATACAACAAACTAGTGAATATAACAAAAAAGCAGCAGACTCACAGATGTAGAGAACAAACTAGTGGTTACAGTGGGGAGAGGGAGGGGGGAGGGGCAAGACAGGGTAGGGGAGTAAGAGGTACTAACTACTGTGTATAAAATAAATAAGTTACAGGGACGTATTGAACTCTACAGGGAATATAGCCAGGGTTTTGTAGTAACTATAAATGGAGTACAACCATTAAAAATTATGAATCACTATGTCATACACCTGAAACATGTAATACTGTTAATCAACAACACCTCAGTAAAAAAAAAGAAAAACCTACTGATGAATCCCAACTTGATATATTTCTGAAAAAATCATGCAAACAGAGCTGTTCCATTTTGGGCTTGCTATTTTCAGCCCAAAAGTAGTTTAAATGTTCATCACAGCTAATTCCAACAACACAGACATTTTGGTTTTTGTTTATTTTAAATCCAAACCCCACTGCCCAAGTGCCATTTTAAAATACGGCTAATAAAAAGAAACGAAATTGAGTTATTTGCAGTGAGGTGGATGGACCTAGTCTGTCATACAGATACCGTATGCTAACGCACATATGTGGAATCTAAAAAAAAGGTTCTAATGAACCTAGGGGCAGGACAGGAATAAAGACGCAGACGTAGAGAACGGACTTGAGGACACGGGGAGGGGAAGGGTAAGCTGGGACGAAGTGGGAGAGTGGCATGGACATATATACACTACCAAATGTAAAACAGATAGCTAGTGGGAAGCAGCCGCATAGCACAGGGATATCGGCCCAGTGCTTTGTGACCACCTAGAGGAGTGGGATAGGGAGGGTGGGAGGGAGGGAGACGCAAGAGGGAGGAGATGTGGGGATGTATGTATACGTATAGCTGATTCACTTTGTTATAAAGCAGAAACTAACACACCATTGTAAAGCAATTATACTCCAATAAAGATGTTTAAAAATATAAAATAAAATAAAGCTAATTCTTGACTTGCAAGTAAATGTTTAGAACACATCCTGCTGGTAAGTTACTTATTTTGACCTTGGAAACAAGACCTTCGAAGCTACAGTCAAGTCAGCAGCCAAGGCCACCTCAGCCTTCACTTCACCCTGACCTGAGCTAAGCAGCAAAGTGCCTCTGAAAGCAGTTCTAAGGCAAGAAGGGAAGGCACCAGCCGGGGGGGCCTCCCTCGACCCTGAGATGCACCCGAGCCCTGGGGGTGGGCGCTGGGCGTGCCTGGTTCCCAGCTCCTGGTGGCATCCACCCCCCCGGGAGGGCCACGTGGCCCCCCAACACCTTCGGGGGTGTGATGGGTTCTGGGTGTCACCTGCTGTCCCCACCCTGCCAGAAGCCAGACCCTGGCCCTGAGGCCTTGGGGGTGTGAACACATTGCCATGGAAACCGGGCCTTCTCCCACAGGCCATCTCTTCAGAATGAGGGTGAGGAATGTTCTCTGATGGTCGGAGAACACCCACTCCTGGGGTGAAATACTAGCCAACTCCTTCCGGCTTCCGTGATCTGACCTCAAACCTGCTCTCAGGGCGAGTGGCCTCCCAGATTAGACTGCGAGGGGCTGGGGACCAGTGGACGGTGTGGGATGGGCAGCCTTGTGTGGCCCCAAAGCCCACGGCCCAGCAGACTGGCCTTGCAGTGGCTCAGACCAACCCAGGCTGTGCCGATGTCCCACTGCACTCACCAGCCTTACCCCTCTCCCCTGCAGGAGGCAGGTGCCCCAGGGGTCCCAGGGTCCTGGGGTAAAGGCCCTGGAAGCTTGCCCATGGGGGCGTGTCTTACAAAATGCCACTGTGCCCTCAAGCAACCAAGAAGATCGCCCGGGAAGGACTCACTCACCAAAGTGCTGTGAAGCCCTGGCGGCCCACCCTCCACGCTGAGCCTCAGATACCGACTCTGCAGCTCAAGGGGCTGCCGCAGACCCTTCCAGCACGTAGCATGGGCAGGCCTGTCCACGGTCACTTGGCAGGGCCGCACAGACGTAGACCCCAGTTCTGGGACCAGCCCAGTGCTCAGCCGGCCAGAGAGCACCAGCCTCCTTCTGGACGATGGAGCTGGTGGGAGAGCCCAGGCGGCCCGCTGTGCTCCAGGTTCTAGGGAAGCAGAGCCCTTCCCACTCTCCCCGTCCTCCTCCTGGGACACCCTACCTCCGCCCCCTTCTCTAACAGCGGGCACATGTCAGGGGGACAGACCTGGACCTCTCCCTCATCCCCCATCAGCCTCCCGCTCGGCCGCCCACTCAGCAGCAGACCCCAATGTTCCCGATGGAACCACAAACGGCATCTGGCCACACCAGCACTTAGTGGGACCTCGTAGCATCTTAAACCTCAGATGCAGATTCGTGCCCCTGCGTTCATGACACTGGTGATCTGCTCTTGCCGACAATTTCTCCCCCTTCGACCTGCTTCCCCCGTCCCCCCCCCCTTGCAACGGTGCTGGTTCTGAAATTCGAGGGATTTCCTTTTCATTGTATGCTTTCTCTCACAACGTGGAATCTTGAGCTATATGCACGTACTTTAAATTTACCCCCAAACGCATCGTGCTACAGATCCCACCCTGTTTCTTCCCTTTTTTCAGGAGCACATCTCAGCTTTACTCAGATTGCCTTCTCGCTGTGCCCTCATGGGGCAAAAAGCGAGCATGCGAGGCTCTCTGGTGTCTTCTTATAAGGGCACTAATCCCACCATTGGGGGCCCACCCTAAAAGGCCTGCCTCCAAATGCCATCACATTGGGGCTTAGGGTTTCAATAAGTGAATCTGGGAGACATGGTTCAGTCCACAGCAATTACCTTCTGCCAAATAGTTTTTGGGTTCATATTTTGGCATTTTGTCCGTGAGGAAGGGGATCTGGTTTGTTTTTCCCCAGATGGTTAGCCAGTTTTCCCAACAACACCCACTAATGGCTCCATCCTGGTATTACACTCACACAGCACATACTCTATGTGTCTGTTATGGGCTGATTTGTGTGTCCCTCCAAATTCATATGAAATTCATACAATATGTTGAGCAGCTTTCTCTTGTTTTCTATTTTCTGGAGCAACTTGGAAAAGGATGGACAGTTTGTTGACGTTTGACAGAATTCACCCATAAAACCTTTGGGACCTGGGTCTCCTTGGAAGGGAAGGTCTTCGGTCACCACTGAATTTTCTTTAGTGCTTTATTGATTCTTCATGGGCCAATTTTGGCCCCATTTTCAAAGTTAGCCCCAACATGTAAAAATTGAGAGTAATAAATATCCAAATTTTTGGCTTTTCTTTGGGAAAAAAAAAGGAAGATCTAGTAACGTGGGGCCTTTGTTCTCCTGAAGCAAGAACTCAGCCCCCTTCCCACCCTGGTGGGAGCACATGCTCTGTCTGCCACGATCCCTACATCACCTGACTCCTGACCCCCAGCCTCCTTTTACAGCCCCTGCCTAAGGGGCTCACTGTCCAGTGGGGGGGACAGATGTACATGTGGGCCTTCATCACAAGGGGTGTGGTCATCCCTGTGACAAACGCTCCCTTGATGGCAACCCAGAGACCTGGTGCCACCCCAAAAGTTGCCTGGAGGGGCCCAGGGGCTGAGTCGCCCAGGAGATAACCCACTTGTAGAATGGGCACAGTTCACAGCACGATGGGAGATTAACCAAGAGGACCATGCTCCTGGAAGCCGCCCGATCAGGAGCCACCGTGCTTATTTCTGCTGGCTCCAAACCCTGTGCACACAGCAGCTCCGAGCCTTCTCCCAACCCTGGGAATGATGCCAAAGGAGCACTCCACGCCCGAGCTCAGCCAGTCTCATGATCCAGTTATGGCTCTTTTATTCCCTTTTATTGGCTGACATTTCTAATATATAGCCGAACTGCTGCTGCAGGTGGCCTGACAGGTAAACACCCCTTGCCCCAACCCCTGCAAAGAAAGCTGCGGAAGCAAACAGGTTGGACCAGTTCTCAGAGTGAGGCCACCCAAGTGCAGCAGAGGACAGAGGACGGGGAGAGAGGTGCCCACAGCCAATCAGAGCTGCGCCTGCCCCAAGCACCTGCCCCCCTTCCGAGGTGGGAGTGAGGATCCCCGCACCCCAGCCGCACATAAAACCTGCCACTCCCCCCCCACCGCCCTTCCCGACTCCAACAATCTGCCCCTCTGCATTCTGTAAATATGGGAATGGGGGCAGAATTCTTGTGATTTTAAGCAAAAGCACTGAGACAATGACCACAGGAACACCTCCAGTCATAAGGAAAAAACTGCATTAGCATTTCCAACATTTCTGTGTCTTTATTTCTTTAAACATTTTATTTTGAAAACCGTCAAACTTTCAGAAGCATGGGAGTGGGGGATGTCAGAGCCAGGATGCGTGTTTATACCCCCAGCTGGTGATGTTGCAAGACCAGCTCATAACATAGTGCAGACGCTCCAGCAGCGGGTCTGCACAGAGTGCATGCGTGTGGTGACAAGGGCCAGGAGGGAATAATGAGCGATGTGGACAACACGAATAAAAAGGTCCCACTGAATGCAGAAAACGTGTTCGAGTGCGTACAAGTGTGTTTTCTGACTTCAAAATGATGCCACCAAGGGGAAAAGTGCACCTGACATTGGAAACAGTTCTCAAAGTCCTACGCCCGCTGCCTTTGCCTTGGGAGAACTTCTTTCCTTTGCTGGCCTGGGCTCATGGTCAATGTTACTCACGTTCCAGGAACCAGCCTGGACCCGCAGGCAAAGCTCTGGTGCCCGAGCACCACGGGGACACCCTGTTTTCTGCTGCACGTCACAGCCCGGGGAACAGAGGGGCTTTCGTCTGCTGGGAGCCAGCGCCCCGACAGGGTGCCTGGCTTATGTTTAGGCTTTTCCACTGTTTGGGTGAAACTGACTTCAAGTTTCCAAATAGTTCTCTCTAAACAGCAATAACTCAAGCATAGCTGTTCACTGCAGTGGACATGGGGCGGCCCACTCCCTGCTGGGGCATCGAGAGTGCAATGTTTATAAATCCCAGGAGCCTCTGCCTCAGGCACCCGGAGCCACCTCGTCTGTGGCTGGTTCCTCAACCCCGATGCCTGGCACTGGGAAAAAGCACACAAATGCCTGGGGTTCCATAAGGAGAACATCCATGGTCCCAGGTGTGCCAGCTGAGTGTTACAGCTGAACAAATTAATACATGTAACTCACACAGCATTGGCCCTCAGACCACAATGGAGTTGAACTAGAAATCTCATTTTTTTTTTTTTTTTTTTGCGGTACGCAGGCCTTTCATTGTTGTGGCCTCTTCCGTTGCAGAGCACAGGCTCCGGATGCGCAGGCTCAGCAGCCATGGCTCACGGGCCTAGCCGCTCCGCGGCATGTGGGATCTTCCCAGACCGGGGCACGAACCCGTGTCCCCTGCATCGGCAGGCGGACTCTCAACCGCTGCGCCACCAGCGAAGCCCTAAACTAGAAATCAATAACAGAAACATAACTTAAAATCCCAAAGGATTTGGAGATTAAGCAACACACTTCTAAATAACACATGGGTGGAAGAAGAAGGCTCCAGAGAAATTGAAAATATGTTTAACTAAATGAAAATGAGAATCAACTTACCAAAATTTGTGGGATGCAGCAAAAGCAATGCTTAGAGGAAAACTTACAGTGTTGAAAGCATACATTTGAAAAGGAGAAAGATCTAAAATCAGTAACCTAAGGAAACTACAAAAAGAAAAGCAAATTAAACCTAAAGCAGGAAAAAGAAAAGAAGTAATAAAAATTAGAGCAGAATTTAAAATAGGAAATTTAAATAAATAAATAAATAAAATAGGAAATTAACAGAGAAAAATCAATGAAACCAAAGCTGGTTCTTTGAAAAGATCAATAAAAACCTATAAACCCCTAGCCATGGTAACAAAAAAAGGGGAGGGGTGGGGTGGGGAGGAGAGATTGAGAGAGAGAGAAAGAATACACAAATAATGAATGCCACAAATGAGAGAGAAAAGACATCACTACAGATCCCAAGGACATGGAAAGGATAATAAAGGGAGACCATGAACAACTCTGTGCCACAGCCTTGCTAACTCAGATGAAAGGGACCAGTTCTTTGAAAGACACAATCTGCCAAAACACACAAGAAGAAATAGATAATACAACCTATTAAAGAAATTGAATCAATAAATATTCAACTACCAAAACAAAGCAGAGGCCCAGATGGGTTCACTAGTGAATTCTATCAAACACTGAAGTTAGAAATCATACGAATTCTCTACAATCTCTTCCAGAAGTATTTAGAAGCAGAGGGAACTCTTTCTAACTCATTCTATGAGGCCAGAATTACTCTAACACCAAAACCAGACCAAGATATTACAAGAAAGGAAAATTACAGACCACTATCTCATGAACAGGGATGTAAAAATCCTCAACAAAATATAGGCAAATCAAATCCGACTCTGTATTAAAAGATTTATACACCACAAATAAGTGGAATTCATTCCAGGTATGCAAGGCTGGTTCAACATTCAAAAATCAATGATAATGCATCACATCGAAGGGCTAAAGAAGAAAAATCATATCAACAGATGTATAAGAAGCATTTGACAAAACTGAATACCCATTCATGATAAAAACTCTCAGAAAAATAAGAATATGGAGAATTTCCTCAAGTTGATAAAGAAGAGCTCTGGAAACCCTACAGTGAACATCATACCTAGTGGTGAAAAACTAGATGCTTTCCCCCTAACATGGGGATTCAAGCCAAATATATCCCCCTCACCACTCTTTTTCAAAATTACACTAGAAAAGCCCTAGCTACTGCAATAAGACAAGAAAAGGAAATGAAAGGTATACAGACTGGAGGGAATTCCCTGGTGGGCCAGTGGTTAGGACTCCACGCTTCCACTGCCAGGGGCCCAGGTTTGATCCCTGGTTGGGGAACTAAGATCCTGCAAGCCGTGTGGTGTGGCCAAAAAAAAAAGTATACAGACTACAAAGGAAGAAATAAAACTGTTTGCAGATGACATGACTGTTTATGTAAAAAATCCTGAAGAATCAACAACAAAAGCAAAACCCATTGGAACTAATAAGTGATTACAGCAAGGCTGCAGGATACAAGGTTAACATGCAAAAGTCAATCACTTTCCTATGTTAGCAATGAACAAGTGGAATTTAAAATTTAAAATACAATACCATTTACGTTAGCACCCCCCAAAATACAATACTTAGGTGTAAACCTAACAAAATATGCACAAGATCTGTATGAGGAAAACTACCAAACTGATTAACAAAATTTCAAAACTAAATAAATGCTGGGCCAGCCCACTCTCCCCACCTCACCCTGTCGCAGGGTAACAGCCGTGGTCAGAGCCAGAGTGAGAAAACCACTGCCCTCCCTCGACACCTTGCAAAGACCCTGCAGAAGGGGCCGATGCCACTTGGTGGACAGCCATCAGCAGTGACATGGCTTCTGCGGGCCCCAGGCCGGCAGTCAGAGCACCAGAGAGGCAGCAAATGGTTCTGATGGAGGATGGGCTCCAAAGGCTCCCAGGTGGGCCCCACATCCCACGCTGTAACCGAGCTTGGGGCTGGAAACCTCATCACCACCTCTGCACTGATGGCTCAGAAACAGGGCCCAGGAGCTGAGGGGAAAAGCCCCCGCATGCAACACCACCGGCCACAAAGCCTACCCTGCCATGTCGGGCATCACGACACTCGGGTTCTGGATCCTTCTTCAAGGATTTCATTCCTGGCAGAAGAGATGCAGCTGTCGGTCATCCAGCGGGGCCACCCGGGAGGTGTCTGGGCAGCCAGACCAGCAGCGGCTCCCAGGCTCGGGTAAGAGGAACAGTGCAGGAGGGCACTGGATCCTGAGACCCACAAGGTCTGGGTCAGCGTGGCCCCCCAGCTGGCTGGAGAGGAGCAAGCATGTCCACTCTGTGGACCTAGACTCACTGGCTGTAAAACAGGGCATCCTCGCCGACCAGCACAGGGGCTCCCAGAGCTCCCCGTCCCCACCCACCTCTCCCGCTGCACAGCCTGCGCGAACCTCCAGGAAATCCTCAGCTCGTCCATCACCTCCAGTGAGGGTCCTTGGTTCCCAGGCTCATCTGCACAGCAGGTGGTGCCCCGACCCGGCCCGGGCTGACCCCTAAGGGACCAGCGCTAGTCCTACATGGATGCCACATCTTGGGAACCCCAGGCCACCGTGCACTACAGGACGCCATCATCACAGAGCAGGTGTGACCCCCATGTGAAAGCTGACAGCGTGGGAGGCCCCTTCCCCAATGCCTCCACCCCGTGCAGGCCACGCCCAAGGTCAGGAGTGGAAAACACGGGGTCCTGGAGGCCTTCCCAGCCTGGCTCCCCCCTCCCTTCTCATCACTTCCCAAGATAGGAAACGTTTTCCAGGATAAAAGCCTTCTTGCTTATTTTAAACCCAGTGGGCCCAAGGATCAATCACAAGGTCCAGGCAGCGGTGCGATCAGGGCAGCCAGACCTGCTGAGTACGTGGGCGGGAGATGCCAGAGCGTGTCTGCCAGATCCCTGGAAACACCCACACCCAGGGCTTGGGGAGCTGGGGATGTGTGTTCTTTCCACGACTGCTAAACCAATCAGAGGCTGCTTCAAAGGGCTGGACGCAGGCCTGCAGAGGGGGCAGCGGATGCACCCACCAGGGCCAGATACCTGGCCGAGGCTGGGAGGGGGAAGGGCACAAACAGGGTCCGGCCAGGTGAGGGTGATGCTGGCGATCACAGGTGAGCGGCTGAGAAGTCCCAGCAGCCTGCCGGGCTGGGGGTCTGGAGGGCTGAGAGGGAAGAAAATGCAGTTGGCCACGGCCCCAGAGGACGCCCGTGACAGCACCATCTGCGACAGCCACAAACCAGCGTGCCTGCCCGTCGCTGGGGGGCCTCTGCACATGTCCCTGGGCCCAGCACAGTCACCAAATGGTCAGGGAGGCTGTGTCACCAACGTGGACAGTCTCAAGGACACGTGCAACGTGAGCGCCACGTGTGAGACAGGGCGTGCAGGACACGACGAGGGCCCACGAGCCAGGCCAGCACAGACCCCACCACCGGTGACTTCCTTAAAAACCATCACTTTACTTATTTTTTTTAATACATTTATTTATTTTTGGCTGCGTTGGGTCTTCATCGCTGCACACGGCCTTTCTCTAGCTGCTGCGAGCGGGGGCTACTCTTCGTTGCAGTGGCTTCTCCTGTTGCGGAGCACGGACTCTAGGCATACAGGCTTCAGTAGTTGTGGCACATGAGCTCAGTAGTTGTGGCTCACGGGCTCTACAGCGCAGGCTCAATAGTTGTGGTGCACGGGCTTAGTTGCTCCGCAGCATATGGGATCTTCCTGGACCAGGGCTCGAACCGGTGTCCCCTGCACTGGCAGGTGGATTCTTAACCACTGTGCCACCAGGGAAGCCCAAAAACCATCATTTTAGACGTGCACAGAGCACCACGTCTGGAAAGCCCGCCCCGCTCCTTTCCTTCGAGGGGCTGCTTGAGACCCCCGTACGCACGTGGACAGCAACAGCTCACACAGAGAGCACACACTGGCTCAGGGACAATGCCTCCCGCTGTTGCCCAGCCCGACAGCTGCCCCACGCCCGCACCCAGCCCCGCCTTGGGAGGCCATTCCGTGCCCCGGGCTCAGGTCCCACGCAGCCATCCGTGTCCGCCCCCAGCCAGCAGCCCTGGGCCCCCATTGGGTGGCGGCACTGGGCTCCGAGGGCGGGGGAGGCCAGTGGTCACAGGGCACACGAGGTGAAGCCGCCTCGGTCCACGGAGGCTTCAAGCTTCAGGACGTGCCGCGGCTTTCTTCACTGGTGAGGATCTCATTATACGCGGCTGTATTTGTTTTTCCCCTTTGAGGCAGTAAGACCAAGGGCACGGCCGCTTCACGCCGCTGGTTCTCCCCTGAAAGCGCCGGGGCTGGATTCTTCTGCTGACTCTCCGGGCCCAGCCGCCGTGGCTCGACACGCTTGGCGGTGCCTTGTGAACCAAGGCAGCTAGAGGGGCCCACGGCCACCCTTTCAGGCCTGGGAGCCGCCGACCCCAAACTCAACCCCATGCACCACCCCAAGGCACGGCAGTAGGCCTGGCGCTGCCAGGGGATCGACACCTTGTTCCAGTCCTGCCCTGAGGCTCACTGGCCAGCGGGCCTGGAGAGCAGCTTCCTCCTCCGTGAAACGGGCACAGATGTGACCAAGGAGATGACGTGAGGGGATTTATCTCCTCCTATCACCTACGGCTCCAGCTCTGGAACAGCCCCAAAGACCCAGTGCTGTCAAAACCCTCTATAAACTGCCAAGGCGTGAGGTCCAGGATGCATGCCAGATGGAACAGGCGTGTGTTTAAGAAAGCGGGGAGGGGGTGTGAATCTCTGTGCACATCCGCTGACTCACTCTCTTACTTACCAATCTGCTACTTCAACACACAGGCAAATCCTGTGAGTAAAAGGGTCCCCACAGGCCTTAGGAAGGAAGCTGAGTGACCGGCAGGGACATGGGGTAAATCAACGATCCGGTGGACACACCTTGTTGGTGGGCATGGCTTTAGAACCATGTTAATATTTTACACAGTTATAAAAACAAGACTGGGATTTGAAAAATGACACTTACAAATCAAAAGTAAAAGGCAGCAAATGAACTGAAATGTGTATCCAATGGACAGCATCGCCTCCCAAAACGCAGATGCTTCGGGGCAAAATAAGCCGGAATAAAATCTTAAACAGTTTTTGCTGATCAATTGGTGGCACTAGTAACAGTCTTGTTATTCTAAGGTCGGGTGTGTGCGTGCGTGTGCTCGCAAGTGTGGTGCAATAAAGCAAAGAATTCTTTTGTTGGTGTCATTTAGAGCTGGCATTTTCAGCGTGGGAGAAAAGAGATAAAGACATCAAATTAACCACGTTACATTAAAAGGAAGGAGGGAAGGAAGCCAAGCCAGCCAACCTGTAGCCCTGAACTGGAGCTGGAAGAATCAATATGAGCTCATGCAACAGTTTATCTTAAAAAAAAGTCCTAGGGCTTCCCTGGTGGCACAGTGGTTGAGAGCCCGCCTGCCGATGCAGGGGACACGGGTTTGTGCCCCGGTCCGGGAGGATCCCACGTGCCGCGGAGCGGCTGGGCCCGTGAGCCATGGCCGTTGAGCCTGCGCGTCCGGAGCCTGTGCTCTGCAACGGGAGAGGCCACAACAGTGAGAGGCCCACGTACCGCAAAAAAAAAAAAAAAAAAAAAAAAAAAAGTCCTAGTTCTGTGTGCAGAAAAAGCCCAGCAACAATGACAAATTGAAGCAGTGAGCACCCCCAGTGCCCAGAACATGGTCTCTAAATACAATTTCCCACCAAAAGGAACCTAGATTCTTTAGAGAAAAAACTGACTCCAGGTCTGGGGCAGAAAACATACAAGATGAGCCGGCAGCCTCTTGAAATACCAGAAAGCAGGGAAAATGACAAAAAAGGTGAGGCTCAGGTCAGAGGATGCGGGAGCCTCACGAAGAGGCTCCACCAGGCAGAGAGGGACAGTCTGGGCGTCACTTGGATAATAACCGCAGTGGATGAAACAACAAAGTGGACTGAAGTCAAGGGGCTGGGGAGGGATGGTGACCAGGAAGGACACGGACTCAGGAAAACCACAACTAATGAAGGTCCGTAAGGGTGGTGGTGGAGGTATGACGTTTACCCAGCCCTGAAGCCTGGCACATCTCCCCTCCCCGTCCGGTGCCCACCTGCCCTGCATCAGCCCTTTTGGTCGTGGCTCTGGATCTGCAGATGCTCTGGGTTCCATGTTCTATATTCCTTGGTTCACGTTCCATGGCACTTCCTAAGCTGCTGTGAGACCCAAATTCACTGTCTTTCCTAATCTAATGGACGCCGCGTGGTGGGCTGGGCCCTGGCACTGTGGAGCCAGTTCTCCTAAGCGGGCTTTGTCCACAAGTCCACGTGGCCTCCCACTGGCTGCAGGCGAGGGGGGAGCCTGAGGCAGGCACCCCAGGGCAGGGACAGGACATCGCAGCCAGTGCGGAAGCTGAGCCCTGGACCGCCCCTCCCAGGCCCCCTGGCTCTCTCCCTCCCTCCCCTCCGGGGGTGCCCACACCAGAGTCACCCAATTCAAAGCCCCGGACATTTCCACCCATGCCCTGGCCACCCTCCAAGGTCATAAACGTGGGCATGTGCAGGGTGGGCCTGCCTCTGGCGTCCACCTTCTATTTCAAATACCCCCTCCCGACGTCCTCGCCCCCAACCACAGGGGTTGCAGTACCTAGGGGCACTGGGATCTCCCCACACGGCCCCCAGCCCGGACGCCCTGCTCCCTGGGTGCCTTCCCCACGCTCCCTCCCACCCCAGTAACCCTGAACTCCTCCAACCCAGAAGCGGCCTCTGCATCCCACCCCCAGGATAGGCTCGGCACAGAGGACGCTGGGTGGACGGATAAAGGAGGGAGGAGGGACAGGGGTGGGGGGAACGGCACTCCCTCAAGAGTCTGGGTCCCCCGCTCCGGGCCCAGCACCATCCTAGCAAATCTGACGTGTAGTTTCTCACTTTTCATTTAGCTTCTTGACAGGCTGAAATATGGAAGCAGATCCTCAGAGGAACTGTGTATCTGGCCAAGGTTCCCAGCGAGACCCCGGTGGAGCTGCGCTCCAGACCCAACCCAGAAGGCTCTGCAGCTTCCTTACTGGGTCAGGCAGGAGCCCGAGTCGTGGGCCCAGCTCGACCTCCTGCCGCCCGAGGTCAGCCCAGGGTGAGGGCACAAATAGGGCCACCCGCCTGGGTCTCCCCGTGTCCTCAAATGCTTAAGCCGCTTGCCCACCTTTGAAACAGTCGGGCGTGATGAGGCGCGAACCCCACAGCCGAACTCTAGCCACTGCTCTGGGCGCGCGAGCAATCGGGACAGACTTCGAACCCGGGCTGTGGGTTAGCTAGGAATGTCGTGTCCCTGAAAGATCCCAGTGTGACAGCCATCCCCTGACACCCCTGAGATGTGCTGAGGGGTTTAGGGACGGGTCACGTACTCCATACGAAGCAAGGACAGTGACAGCAACCATCAGCATCAGGACCATAACAACGCTCAGACGCAGGAGGCGCAAAGCAAACGCGCACACGCCCCGAAGTGCCAGCCAGCGCGTCCAGGGGGCGGGGCGGGCCCATCCTCCTTGAAACTTTTCTCTTTGAAATATTTTCAAAATAAAAGTTTAAAATTTAATCAAAAGGCAAGAAAATAGATTTCACAAAAATCTGGACTTCCAGCTCCTCTGGAAAAATCTGGTACCTGGCCACCCGGGCCCACTCCCCAGGGCAGAGGCTGCCACGCTGGGGTCCTGCTTGCTGTAGGCCCCGCCACCTTGTCAGCTTCCCTGCAGGCCCCCGAGTGTCCTGGACTCTGGATCCGAAGCACACAGACGCCCAGGCCTTGCTCCCCTCTGAGAACGGGGACCCGAGAGGGGCCGGCCACAGAGTCTGAGGACCTGACTAGCGGTGCACACGGTCAAGCCGCTCCCTGGGACACTGGGATGCAGGCCTGGAGCCCGGAAGGCTGGGGACGTGTCAACCACCTCCAAGATCCCCTGGGACCCTATCCTGCAAACAGCTTCAGAGAAACGCCCTCTCTCCCCGCCCTGTGCAGGCCGCGGGGGGGCCTGTGAACAGGTGGACAGAGGGACAAGCAGATAGACGGGACCCTTGGTCTTCTGGGGTGCAGCGAGGTGAGGCATGAGGCTGAGGGGCTCGGCAGCCAGGAAGAGGGTCCAAATTGCAGCTCCCGGACCAGCTGGGGCCTGGCAGGCCAACCGCTGGGCCTCAGCCCGTCACCTGCAAAGTGGAGCGACTGACAGAGCCGTGGAAGCATCAGAGCCACGCCCGGCACATGGCACATGCACCAACGGCTACGACCACTGTGTCCCTGCCCCCACGCGGCACTATACTCACCCGATGCCGGGCTCCTCCAACAGGGGCCTGGGGTCCGCTGCCAGCCCCGGCCAAGGAGGCCTGATCCCAGGGCCCCTCCTGCCCCACCAGAACGGCCCCTCCCTCTCCAACAGCTGGAGCACAGTGACCCCAGGTGGCCAGCACCTCCCAGCCAATGGCCACCAGCTGTAAGAAATAACACGGGGGCAGCCCGTGTGGCCATCACCATCTCCCCAGAGGTAACATCTCGGGAGACCACAGCACAGCACCCAGGGTGCCAGCACTGATGCCGTCCAGATGCACCAGGACCCCACCCCAGTCCCTAACCCCTGCTCGCCACCCATCCGACCTCCGTTTCTATAACTTTGTCACCCTGAGAATGTTACTTAAATGGTGTCATGCAGGATGTAGCCTTTGCGGATTGGCCTCACTTGGCACACTCCCCTAGAGACTCACCCAGGCTGTTGTGTGTGTCAGTAATTCGTTCCCTTTTTTGGCTGAGTGCTGTTCCATGGTATCCACTCACCCACTGAAGGATACCTGGGCTGTTTCCAGTCTGGGACTATTACAAATAAAGCTGCTATGAGCAAAATTAACATACAGGTTTTCACGTGAACATAATTTTCCACTGCTCTGGGATAAATGCCCAAGAGTGTAATTTCTGGGTCACATGGCAGTTATATGTTTAGTTTTCTAAGAACCTACTAAAATGTCTTCCAGGCCGTAACAGCTGCCGTTCCCACCGGCAACAGACGAGAGGTCCGGCTCCGCCCCATCCTCACCAGTGGTTCGCATTTCAACCATCCTGACGGGTGTAGAGAGATTTGCATTTCCCGCTGCCTGAGGACTTGAAACACCTCCTCATGGGTTTGTTTTCCATCCAAGTGTCCTCTCTGGTCGAGCGTCTCTGCATGTCTTTGCCCAGTTTCTAACCGGACTACTTGGTTTTGTATTGTTGAACCGTGAGAGATCTTTATATGTTCTAGATACCAGTCCTCGTTCAGATGTGAGTCCTCAGCTTGTCTTCATCCCACGTTCCACGTGTCTCACGCTGCCCTCCCTGGAGGAGAAGGTCACTGCAAACACCTTGTATCCGCCAGCCTTGCAACCGTGGCAGCACCCGAGTGCGCGTGGCACCCAGCAGGCACCCAGCAGGCACGTAATCAATTCTGTGGAACGAGCATCTCCAGAAAACCCTGAGTTCCTCGATCTGGCACACTGTCATTTAAATTTCAGTCCCATGCCCAGATAAACAGTGCCGCGCATGCTTAGCCGCAGAGTAACTTTCCCCCTAACTAGTCCCAGAGCCATCAGCAGAAGTTGGAGAACATGCCTCACATAATTAAAAAACCATTTGGAGATCTCACCCTACTCCCCACGTGGAGATAACACACTTAGTCATGACCTACAGGTTGTCCCCCGGGGGCTCAGGATGGGTGAAGCCCCCGCCCCAAAGCCCAGAGCCCTCTGGGCTCGGACCCTCTGCCTCGGGGGTGTCCTGGTGTAGGGACGAGGCTCCCTCTTCGCCAGGCCCCGCCACTCCCGCCCTGCTGCCCACCCACCTCCACTCCTGTCCACCAGAGCCCCCCAGAGCTTCCACAGCCAGCCCACCCTGCTGAGAACCTTTTCTTCTTCACGAGAGCATCGAAAAGAACGCAACATTGCAGGATTCATTTGCCAAAAAAAGTGCAGAACTTGTCCACTGAAAACGACAGAGGATTTCTGAGAAACTAAAGGTCTAGATAAATGCAAAGACATTCCTGTTCATCACTTAGAAGCCTCAATACTGACAAGACGCCAGCTCTGTATCAAATCAATCTATAAATTCAGTGCAGGCTTTTTAAATAGAACGTTATCTAAAATTCATATGGAAATGCAAAGGCCCTAAAACAGTCCAGATGATTCTGAAAAAGAAGAACCAAGTGAGAGGGTTTACACGACCTAATTTCCAAACTCACTGTAAAGCCACAGCCATCAAGACTGTGTGGTGTTGGTGTGATGATATGGCCCACAGATCAGTGGGACGGAAACCGCAAGCCCAGAAATAAACTCTCACATTTATCATCAGTTGATTATTGATGAGATGCCGAGACACGTCAGTGAGGAAATAACAGTCTCTTCAACAAATGGTGCTAGGACACCCAGACGTCCACATAAGAACACCACGGCCTTAGACCCCCACCTCACACAAAAGTGACTCAAAGTGGATCACAGACCTAAATGGAAGAGCTAAAATGATAAAACTTCTAGAAGAAAACATGATAAAGTCTTCATTAATGTGGGTTAGGCAAAGAGTTCTTAGATAAAACAACAGAAGCATGATTCTTGAAAGAAAAAACTGATAAACTGAACTTTAAAAGACATTGTGAAGAAGATGAAAAGACCGAAACACAGACTGGGAGAAAATAACTGTAAACCATGTATCTCATTAAGGGCTTGTATCCAGAATATATAAGGTGCTCTTACAACTCAACAGTAAGAAGACCAAGAACTCAAAAAATGAGCAAAAGATTTGAAGAGACATTTTGCCAAAGAAGTTGTATAGGAAAAGTACAGGAAAAGACACCCAATCTCCTTAGCCGTCAAGGAAACGCAAATCAAACCCACCACGAGATGCCACAGCCATTAGAGTGACTATACTTGGAAGACAGACGGCCCGGAACCTCAGCAGGGATCAGAGAGGTAGGAACCTCATCACTGCAGGTGGGCCTGGAAATGCGCAGCCACTTTGAAAAACAGATGGTTTTCTAAAAAGTTAGACGTAAAGGTAGCCTCCAACCCAGAAATACCACCATTAGGAACCCACCCAAGAGAAACGGAAATGTGGGTCCACGCAAAGACTTGTACAAGCGTGTTCACAGAACCGCGAGCCCCTGCCTGACTCTGCCAGGCCCGGGGTTGTCATCACCCCACACAGCGCACTGAGCCTCGGGTGTGCACGGGGCCGAGCAGGGGCAGGCAGGAGGGTGGACCAGGGTGCAGAGATGCTCTACCCGACTGAGATGACAGCTCCCGTGTCCAGAGCAGCCCTGAACCGTCAAGGAAGACCCATCTAAATCCTGCCTGCATCGCCCACTCCAGGCTCCTGACGCCCCCACCCCAAGGGTGGGCACCGGGCCAGGTAAGTCATCTGTGTGCAGACGCACATCTGGCAGAGGACAGAAGCAGGACAGTGAAGTCCAAGTTCTTACTGGGTGGACAAGGCTAGGACCTGAGGCCCAGCTCTAAGGAGCTTCAGCACCACAAGCCCAGCCTCTCGGGGATTTTTTTTCTTTTTAATTTATTTATTTATTTATTTATTTTTGGCTGTGTTGGGTCTTCGTTGCTGTGCGCGGGCTTTCTCTAGTTGTGGCGAGCAGGGGCTACTCTTCGTTGTGGTGCGTGGGCTTCTCACTACGGTGGCTTCTCTTGCTGTGGAGCACGGGCTCTAGGCGCGCAGGCTTCAGTAGTTGTGGCACGTGGGCTCAGTAGATGTGGCTCACGGGCTCTAGAGCGCAGGCTCAGTAGTTGTGGCACACGGGCTTAGTTGCTCCGTGCACTTCCGTTGCTTCCCAGACCAGGGCTCGAACCCATGTCCCCTGCATTGGCAGGAGGATTCTTAACCACTGCGCCACCAGAGAAGCCCTCGGGGATTTTTAAGGAACAATTTCAGCGCTTCTGGACAGACGTGGGGAAGTTTAGACTTGTGAGCTTTTCTGGTCCTGCAATTCTGAGCACCAAGTAGCAAGACGGGGACACAGAGGACGCAGCCTCTTCCTCCCAGGGTCCCGGCTAATGAACGGCAGCTACTAAATCACTGAAAAGAAGAGCAAAAACGCCGTTCCTCACAGAGCTGCTCTCAGAATCATCGTTATTTCCACCCAATTAAGCCTTGTCTTCCGTGAAAGCATCACTTGGAAATGGCCCTGTTCTGGGTCCAGACCCCTGAACTCGTGACAAGCCACACAAAATCACACGACGAGGAAATTGCTCGAAGGGGAGCCAAGCTCCACACTGCAGCGCAGGTAATTAACAAGAAGCCACGTTAAACAAACTAAATTAAAACCGAGATTTAAATGCTTAAAGTGGCCATCAGCCCGATCATAAAAGGAAGAGGTTCGAATCCAAAAGGTGCATGAGCTGAGCTCACGGCTCCACAGTGAAAGGAGTAGAGAGGCCTGGCAGGGCCAGGAGGCCAGGCTTCCCCAAGAGGCAAGGCCAACGAGGACCAGAGGTGAGGGGCCACGGCACGAGGGCAGAAAACGAGCTTGGGGGTAAAGGGCCACCCCCGGCCACCTGACACCTCCCTGTGGACACCCAGCAGGCCAGGCTGCTCAAGCTTGTGTAGACAGATCCCATCTCTCCACCTGCCACCTCCGCCCTCCAGGCCGCATCAACCCCGAGCTTGCAGGCTCCACCCTCCATCCAGTCCACCAGCCAAAGCCAAACTTGGGGCAGTCTACCAACCTGGCACTGTCACCAGTCTGTCCACTGCTCCCCCCGCCTCACAGCCCGCCCTCCATCCGTCCTCCACCTGTGGCCCCCGTGATCAGGGACCCCAGCAGCCCCAATGCATGTGAACTAGATCCCCAGTCCCCAACTTGGTCCTCGAATGACCAGGGTCCTTTAATATGGCCACACGCTCTGTCCTTAAACATCTAAAACGTTTCATTGAACGTTTACACAGTTGCAAAACGGAGGAATTTCTGGGCTACTGTAAATGCTGACGTTTTAACTGCTGAAATTGTTTGTATTGCTCTTTTAAACATAGACCATGAAATAAAAATCCATAGCGTCGCAGTTCACTTTACGTGTCATCTCGCCTGGGCCGAGGGACGCCCACTTAACTGGTGAGACGTGATTTCTAGGTGCGTCTGGGTTGGTGTCTGGGAAGAGATCAGCCTTTGAATCCAGACCACGTGAAGACGGCCCTCCCCGTGGTGGGCGGCACCACCCCATCCCTCGTGGGCCCAACAGAACAGAAACGCAGATGACAGGAGATCCGCTCTCCACCTGAGCTGGATGTCCGCCCTCCCCGGCCTTGAGCATCCATCTCTGGGTTCTCGAGCCTCTGGACTCGGGCTGCACAGCCCCACTGGGCCCTGGGCATCCGGCTCACAGGCGGCACCTGGTGGGGCTTCACGGCCTCCACGACCCCAAGAGCCAGCCCTACGTTAAACGGCCTCAGACACGTCTCTATCCTCCGGGTTCCGTTTCTCTGGAAAGCCCTGATTCACCACGGGGACTGGACACCCACCAGCTCTTTAACCAAGAAACAGGGGGTGTAAAAAACCCTCCTAGCTGGGATTTTTGCATTGTTCCTTCTCTCCTTGAACAGATATTTCTACTGCTTACTCACAGAATTTATCCTAATGTAAAAACATTTATGCTTAAAAGTATTTTATCAATCACCCTGCCATGCTGCTCTGTAAGAGATGTGTGAATCTTTGCAATTTTTTCCTATGACTAGAAGACTATAAGTATTAAAATTTTCCTTCACGATTGAGTTTTTACAATTATTGGCAGGGACTTCCCTGGTGGCGTAGTGGTTAAGAATCTGCCTGCCAATGCAGGGGACACGGGTTCAAGCCCTGGTTCGGGAAGATCCCACATGCCGTGGAGCAACTAAGCCCCGTGCACCCCAACTACTGAAGCCCACACGCCTGGAGCCTGTGCTCCTCAACAGGAGAAGCCACCGCAGTGAGAAGCCCGTGTACCACAACGAAGAGTAGCCCCCACTCGCCGCAACTAGAGAAAGCCTTCGTGCAGCGGCGAAGACCCAACGCAGCCAAAAATAAATAAATTAAAAAAAATTACTGGCACAGAGCTGACTAAAAGTAAATACATTAAATTTTGATAAATAAATATTAAATTGAGAAAGTAAACCTGTTTTGGAAACACATCATTTAGAGTACGTATATGATGCTGATTTGTAGCACCTTATTGAAAGCAATATGGTTGTCCCAGTGTTTGGTGGCCCAAGGCACCTGGGGGCAGTCTACCCAGGGAAGACCCAGGGTGAGAGCTGGGGGTCCCCTTTGAATGGGAGAAGGCTGATCTTGAGAAAGACGGGGAAAGCCTGGCCTCGGCTGCAGACACCGTCCCTGGCAGCTCAGTCCAGAGCTCGAAGCCAGAGGCTGAGACCTGGGACTCGCACCCTGTCTGCGCAGCCCCTGGAGGCTCACGCCAGGGTCTCCATGGCCAGCCCGGGGCCATGGCCCTCAGCAGCGGCAGGATCTGCTGCTGGCCCTCCCGGCCCGGCCAGTTCTGACCCCCAGGCTCTTCCCGGCCCTCAGACTGGCCCTCTGCCAGAAACTCGCTTCCCCTGCCCCTCATGCTTGCCAGGTTTCAGGTTGAAACACCCCCTCCTCCAAGAGGAGCTCCCTGGCTGCTCTGTCCAGCAGAGACCTCACCCATCCCTGCTCAGGTGCATCTCCCGCACGCCCCCTCCCCTGCCCACCTGCTCACTGCCTTAGGATAGGGCCAGACACCCGCTGGGCGGGCAGGTGAGCGGGAGTGGCTCCTGCCTGGGGACCGTGGCTTTCCTGCCTTCCTGGGCAGAGGGAACATTCCCGAAGCTCTCAGAGGTTACATCACTCGCCAAGGTCATGCAGCCAGCAAACAGCAAGGCCAGGACAAGTCCAAGGTCATCTAGCGCCAGCCATGCTCCCAACCCCAGCTTCCGGAGGTCTCAGCCTCCTCCTAATAGCAAAGCAGCCCCTAACATCACCACCTCTCAGGGCCAGAAGCTCAGAAGCCCGGGGGCCACGGGGCATGTAGGCCCTGCTGCTTTCCAGAAGCTTCCCTGGGCTCCTCCCCACAGTGCCCCGCCTGGACGTGCACGCAGCCAAATAAGGGGTCCGCAGAGGGAGCCACCTTTCCCAAATGGGGAGAAGGGGAGAGCCCTGAGGACCGGCTAGACCCTGGCCTGGCTGAGTAGGGACCATACGCAGGTTGCTTCACCCCCGAGTCCCCACCTCCTCACCTATAAAACGGACAGAGATTAAGACACACCTGCGGGGTCACCGTGAGAGACGGATGGAATCAGGTATGTCAGGTGCTTGTGGGGCGGTGTGGATGAAGCTGCAATAGATGCAGAATCAATACCAGCCACGTCCTCCTTGGAAGGATCTGAGACACCAAACGCTTTTGGAAGAAAACTGCCCTTGGCTCCCGGGGCCCCAGGCTACACGTCGTGCAGCCTCACGTGTCCCACAAATGCTCCCGTGGGAGAACCCACGAGAGCCCCTTGGGAGGCAGCTCCCCGCCACATAGAGGTTCCAGCCCTGGCCCGCCCCCACCCCAAGCGAAGCTAAGCCAGGAGGCGGAGCAGCCCACCTGACCCCACCTGTAAAGTGGGGAGGGTCCCAGGGTCACGTCGAAACCAGGCTCTTTGGTCAGTGGTGCAGGGCTGGACTGCCCTCAGCCTCCTGCTTAGACTTGGGTTACAGGGTCCAGCCACAGCGACTTAACAAACAGACATAGTCAGACTGGGTTAAAACAAGGTCCACTCCTAAGGCCCATAGTGGACTCAATCCCTTCCCAAACCATGTGGTGTGACAGCTGGGGAGGGGCAGGAGTGCCGGAGAGTCCACAGCACCCATCACAGGTGGTTCCTAGGAAGGCCAGTCGAAAGGTTAAATGAGCTACACACACCTAACATGGTGTTATAATTCGTGCTCACCACCACCACCATCATCATCATCACCATCATCACCACCTTCATCATCATCACCATCAATATCACCATCGTCACTGCTGGTGCCTAAAAGGAATCCCATAACCAAGACAGGGACCCAGCACTGCAGGCAAGCATCAGGACTGAGCCATCCCAGGCTAGACCCAGCCCCTTCCTCTACACATTCACAACTAACAAACACTGACCACCTCCAGTGGTACCACCCTGGTTCAAGACACCATCACCTCACCTGGGTTAGCAAAACAACCTCTCAACTGGTTTTTCTACTTCTCCTTGGTCCCCTACACCTTCTACTCTGAACACAGGGTTAGACTGACCCTACTCAAATGGAAGTCCTGACAGGCTAGGTATACGCTCAAGCCTTCCAGAGGCTCCCATCTCAAAGTAGAAGCTGAAGCCCTCACAGTGACCCAGAAGGCCCTATGTGTTTAGCCTCATTGTGTCTGTGTCCGCATTGCCTATTCCTGGCCTCTTTCCTGGCTCTGCTCTAGCCTCACTGACCTCTTTGCTGATTCTTGAACATTCCAGGCATGCCCCTGACCACAGGGCCTTTGCACCTGCACCCCTGCTGCATGAATGCTCTTTCCCCAATTGCCTGCCTGGTCTACTTCCTCTTTCCCTCGAGTTCTTCCTCAAACCTCCTTCCGAACAAGGCCTCCCAGGCCACCCCATTCCCCACTCCTCCCTCGAACCTCCTCCACCTCACGCACTGTGTCCTCCAGCTGTTTACCTGTCGGCTCTTCATCTCTCCCCCGAGAATGGAGCTGCACGGTGGGGAGGGTGCCTCTGTTCACAGCACACCTCTGGCCCCTGGAACAGGATGTGCCGTGAAGGAGACGCCACACCTATGAGATGCACGGCTAAGCGCGGCCTCCGCCACAGGGCACGTCTCCAACTGCCACCTATGACGCAGAGTCCAGAGACACCTCTGGACATACGAGAGCCACGCTGGGCAAGGGTCCCTCCTCCTCGCATGGGGGGTGAGAACAACCCTACCTCACAGGTCCACTGGATGCCAGGAGATGGGGCGAATGGCTGCTCACAGGGCCAAAGGCCACGCGGACAGGAGTAGCAGGATCTGCAGCAGGAACTGGCCCACGTGCCTCTGAGAGACGAGGGTCCCCTGTGAGCACACGAGGGCCGTGGAGGCCACGTCCACCTGCCCCCAGGGGCAGCGTCCCCAGGGCTGTGTCCCCTCTGAGGGAAGAGCAGCATGCATCTCCCCACCTGCTCCCCAGCACAGGCCCCGACAGCCAGGCTCAGCCTCGCCACATCCCAGGACTTGTGTCCACAGTCAAGGGGCAAGAAACCTAGGAAGTTACAGGGTGGGAAGAGCCCAGGGAGCCAAAGGGTTAAAGAGGCCCGTTTCCGACGGCCTGAAAATTAGGATGGAGCAGCTGACAGAGACGGTGTGTCCTCCCCACAGCTGTTCCCGGAATCAAAGCGCATCTTTGTCTGCCCGACTCTTAGCAACTGTTGCATTTCCTGAAGGACACGCGTGAACCAGCTGTTGTCTCACAAGATGCAACGTGGGGTGGGCTGGATCCTCAGCGAAATGAGAAAACACCGACTATCAGGGGGCGGGGGGGTCCTGGCTGTTCCCACCCGTGCCCTCAAGCGCCACGAAGGGGATCCACCCCAGCAGACGGGAACGCGGACCCCCGGCAGGACCCATTTCAGAAACAGAGCCGCAGACAGCAGCCCGCACACGACCCAGCGAGAAAGCCGCCCCCGTGCGCCTGCGGGATGTGAGGTGAACGTGAGGACAGGAAACCATAACAAAAAGGAGCGTCTCGCACTGAAACATTTACAGGTGGAACCGGCTGACGGCTGGGCTTCGTCTCCAGTGGTCCAGGGCGGGGGCGGGGGTGGGAGGGAGAAACCACACTGGCCACAACTGACGTCCTGAAGCCGTGGCTCATCACACCGTTCCCACTGCTGTCGCAGCCAAAGACGTACCCCCCCGGCAGCCAGACGCTGAACAGTGGTTATTTTTAACCTAACAGAGAATCACCGAAATGCTTTTCATGACACCAGACAAAAGAAGCTCCTTGGTAGTAAGAAACACACACGCACCACACACACGTACCACGAACACACACACACCACATACACACACACATACCACGAACACACACACACACCACGAACGCGCGCGCACACACACACACACACCCCTCCAGCAGAAGGCAAGGTCACCCCCCTGCCATACCTTCCAGAACGTGAAGCCGGCCCCTCCGAGGTCCAGGAGGAACAGGCCGGGCTGTGAGACCACCTCTGGGAAGACGCCCCAGGAACTGTCCACACAGGGAAGACACCACGCGCCTTCCTGGCTTCTTCTTGGACTTCTGTTTAATGAAGCGGCAGCTCTCCACTGAGCTCGTGGCCTAACCCAGATTCAGCTCACCGGCCTCACTCCCTCGCACCACCAGCCACAGCCCAGCTTGTTTTCTGTGCCTACTCTCGCCCCGCTGTCCTTTGCCCATGCTGCCCCCGCCGCTCGAACGCCTGCCCCACCCCTCTCTCGCCTGTCCTTGAAGACCTGGTTCAAAGGTCACTGGTTCTGCAAAGCAAGCACCCTGACCCCAAGGGACACGAGACCCTTTCCTCCTCTGTGGACCCCCAGCATCCACCAGACGCCGGTGGGACCACCCACGTCCCAGGAAAGGACGACTCACTTTTTAAACGTGGGTCCCCCCAGGGAGGACTCTCGACGGGAGGGGGGCTGCGTCGAGGGTCCCGAAGCGACGAGACGGCACGACGCTTCAACCAGGGCCCCTGTTCTGCGGGACGAGGGGTGGCCACGTGCCTCTCTCAGGGCCGCTGCAGGGCTGGGAGGGACCCCTGTGTGACTAGCGCTCTCACCCCCCGGAGCCATGAGCAGCGCGGGACTCTGCCTCAGGAAAACCGGTCGCTGCCCCCCAGAACCTGCGTGACCTTGGGCCATTACCTGCCTTCTCTGAGCCTCAGTTTCCCCACCTGACACATGGGGGGGTACCTGCATCTGCTGAGAGGCTGGATGGGCCCCGGCCAGCTGGTGAATTCCCCACACCCGGCTGGCAGGCAACTTCCTACTTGTAGTGACCAGGGCTCAAGCGTGGAGCCAAGCCAGGGCCCCAGGTGTCCCTCCATCCTGGGGCTGGATCGACACTGTGAGGGGCTGGGGGTCAGCTCACCAGCAGGGCTATCTCGAGGGTCCCTCCTTTCTAGAGAAATGGCCCCACTTTGCGCCTCTCTGGCCTCAGTTACCCATTGCCTGCGGGCATCTCCAATCACGTTACGGGGTGATTGTCAGGTGACATCAACAGTGAACCGGCTGCTGTGAGAAAACGTGTCTGCAGCGTCCTGGAGACCTCTCACCACCAAACTCCACAAGTTTTCAAACATCATGGCACCAAATAAGCGAGAACCGTGGGCGAGGTTAACAGGAGACTAGGAGCTGGGTGATGCAATCACGGCAGGAGGCAGGTCAGCCCAGGGCAGCCCCGTCCCGCCGAGGCTCACATCCCAGCTTCCCCCGGGCCCAGCTGGGTGGCCATGGCAGCTCGCTTGCGCTCTGTGTGCCTCCATGCTTCACCTGCCCCAAGCCGCCACAACGAGGCCAGCACCATTCTAACAAGACACTGCCGACAAGGCCTGCGATCGGCTCTGGCTCAGAGCTCGCCGTGACGCAGGCTCCAGGGTCCCAGGTCTCAGCCTCGCACTTAACATGGCTCCGACCCCACAGGGTCACACGGCCCGCAACATCCGAAGCCAGAGGTCTCCTCTGCCCAGAGTGAGCCTGGCTTTGTGCAAAACGAAAATCAAACTTTTTGCAAGTTCAACCCATTAAGCATCTCCTCGATGAGGCCCTGCATTTTCCAAATGCTAATCTTGGTTTTTAGTATCGCCTGAAACGACGGCAGCAAACCCCAAAGCTGCAGCCAGGCTGCAAGAGGGGCTGAAGTGGCTCGGAGAAACAGAGTCTGCTCCCTGAACTGACTGTGAATTCAGCAGACGGGTGTGCTTTTCTCATCACCCGGGGGCCCGAGCCAATTTGTGGAATAACAGACTGCAGAGACATGCGGGTGGGCGGAAGACAGACAGCTGTGCGGCCAGGGGTGCAGCCAGAGGCCTGTCTTAATTAGAGCTGCAGGGAGCACAACCTGCTGCCAGCAAGGCCGCCCCAGGGTGCGATTCCCTTGCTGCCGCCCGCCCGCCTGTCTGGCGGCTCCGGTAATGAGGCCCGGGCCGTGGGCCCGAAACGCAGTGCCACTGCCTGGACCCTGCCCCCGACGCACACACGCAGGGCCTCCTAATCATCACGCTTCTGGCTTCCAGGGGCGCTCCGTCTCCAGGCACCCTGAGTCGGCAGGCAAGCCGGGAAGGGACCTGATGGAACCCAAGGGCCCCCACCTCCCTCCCTGGGGCCTGGGTGCACCCTCGGGGGACAGGCTGGGATCCACAGCACATGCCAGGGCTCTGGAGCATCCTGTGGCTTCCTCCTGAGCCTGCTTGGGCCCCTGCGTCCCCAGGAAGGACAAAGTCTCTGCCATTGCTCACAAGAGCAGAAGCCAAGTGAGGAGGCTGCACCTGCCAGCCCCCCAACCTGGACCTTCCCCAGGACTACTCAACTCTTCAGCAGGGCTCTGAAGGGGCCAGCCCAGGGCACGAGGACATCCCACACCAGCCCCAACTCGGACATGTGCTGCTTGGCCTGGAGCAAGGGGCAAGGGCCCTCCCCTCACTGTTCACTGAGACAGGGCGACAAGCCAGCCTCCCAGAGTCCTTTCTGCTGTGTCCTGAGGCCCAGAATAGCCCATTTACTTATCTCAGGCCCAGGATGGAGCAGAAAATGACTGTGGAGTGGTCTCAGGGCCAAACCAGCCCCTTCCTCAGACTAAGCACTGAAGGGCGGAGGGGTCTGGCTATGGGCTCCATCTGGATGGCCAAGCCAACCTCAGAGGGGCAAAGCTGCATCCAGAGAGATGCCCACTAACTTAGCCCTACCCACAAGTCAAAGGGCCAGAAAGATGATGATGATGGTGATGATGGTGATGACAATGGTGATAATGGTGACGGTGATGATGATGAAGGTGGTGACGATGGTGATGATGATGATGGTGGTGATGATGGAGGTGATGATGATGGTGATGGTGGTGATGGTGGTGATGGTGGTGATGGTGGTGATGATGGTGATGATGATGGTGATGATGGAGGTGATGGTGATGATGATGATGGTGGTGATGATGGAGGTGATGATGATGGTGATGGTGGTGATGGTGGTGATGGTGGTGATGGTGGTGATGGTGATGATGGTGGTGATGGTGGAGGTGATGATGGTGGTGATGATGGTGGTGATGGTGATGATGGTGATGGTGGTGATGGTGGAGGTGATGATGATGGTGATGGTGGTGATGATGGTGATGAAGATGGTGGTGATGGTGATGATGATGGTGATGATGGTGATGATGATGGTGACGATGGTGATGGTGGTGATGGTGGTGATGATGGTGATGATGATGGTGATGATGATGGTGATGATGGTGATGATGATGATGGTGGTGATGATGGTGGTGATGGTGGTGATGATGGTGATGATGATGGTGATGATGATGGTGATGGTGGTGATGATGGTGATGATGATGATGGTGGTGATGATGGTGGTGATGGTGGTGATGGTGGTGATGATGATGATGGAGGTGATGATGGTGGTGATGGTGATGATGGTGATGGTGGTGATGGTGGTGGTGGTGATGGTGGTGGTGATGGTGGTGATGATGGTGATGACAATGGTGATAATGGTGATGGTGATGATACGCCCATGGACAGTATCTCACTCTATCCTCACTGCAAGCCTCAAAGTAGGTTTTATTACCCTCATTTGACACTTGAGAAAACTGAGGCTCTGCCAGGTGCTGTGGTTTGGCCAAGAGACACTCTTTTTATTTAGGGGTGGAAACTGAGGCTCCAAAGTATCCACACAGACCCAGAGAAAGCCTTCGAGAAATGCCGACTAGAAATGCCGCCCCATCCAGAAGGAAGCCCGACAGTTTGGGGTAGGGGCTCTGTGCCTCAGCCACGTTGCATTACCTTCTCTTAAAGCAAAGGGCTGGAACACAGTCTTCGCCTTGTCTCCCCGCTGATGTAGCTCCATGCAAGCTGAAAACACTGACAAGGGCAAAAGCACCCAGCCTGAGACCGTGGGATGTTTCTTGTCCTAATCCTGAATTTAGCAGGAGGCATCATAAAGCAGCACACGTTTTCTCCCGCATGGATTCACCCACATGAATATTCTAGTTACTCTACTCACGCCGGGAAGCAGAGGGAGCAGCAGGCAGCGTCCACGGCGAGGCTCGCCAGACGCCCTGCAAACTTGGAAAGAACTGGGCGGCACGCGCCAGACCGCAGCCGAGCAGAGACGAAGCTGCGAAGCCCAGCGCCCAGCAAACTGAGAAAAGCAAAGGCCCTGGATGCTGCACCGGGAGATGTCACGTGGAAGGTCAGGGGACAGCGTCTCCCTGCCCACGGCCTCTGGAACCCGCTTCCAGAACTGTCAGCCCGTCTCTTTAGAGGCCGTGGCCAGAAACGGGAGCCTGTGCGGGCTTCGATCTGGAAAGTGAGTTTTCCTCTGTGCAAAACAAAAGATCTGAAGCAGACACTTCCCATGTGAAAGCTTTCTTTCCAATCCAGCCTTGAAAAGAGGAATTTTAATCCAACCATCTGCTTCCTCCACTTCTCGTCCACCTGGCTTTCGGATGCAGTAAAGTCTGAGGCAGAGGGAGCCATGCGGCTCTGGAAACTTAGGGCCGAGGGCACAGGACCCCAGCATACGTTTCCTGGACACACACACCCAGAACGGCCCAGAGAGGGAGTCCAGCTCAGCTGCCTCGGCCAGGTTGGCCCTAAGCTAAGACTTTCTGAACCCGCTGCTACCTGGGAGCTGGAAGGGGCCAGGAAAGGGTGTGACCTGCTGAAAAGCATTGTGATTCTGAGCCCAAACCCTTCTGTTCTGGGCACAAGAGTCCAGGCCACTGAACCACTCAGCAGCTTCCAAGGCCATGAACCGAGCAAAGTGTCACCAGTAATCAGAGAAACGACACCCTCTCTCCTCAAACGTGAAATAAGGCGATGGTACCCGGTGTGTCCGGGGCAGGGGAAGCCATCTCAGCAGAGGGAGATGGGGGAGGGCGACCGCGAGGTATCACATGTGTCCACCTTCCGTGGATCCACCAGGAGCCGGCAAGTGCCGGAGAGCAGAGGGTGTGGTGAGGCTGACTCCCCCAGGGAGCGGGCACGGACGGTGGGCCCAAGACAGAGGACCAGCCAGCCCCACCCCTGCCCCGTGCCACAGGCTTCTGCAGACAGGGCATCTCCACCTCAGCCTGGATCACAGCCACCCCGCCTGGGAAGCACGCTGCGGGCGAGGAGGGACCACCCCTAATTGCAGGTCCTCTGGACGTCCCTGCGGCCCTCCTGGGACCAGCCAACACAACGTATCAAAAGCCTAAAAACCCACACTGGCACGCCAGCCCCTCTATCCTGCAAAAGCGCCATTCCTCACTCTTCACTGAGACCCCGCACCATGGGAAACTAGAAACGTCCACAGTGACTTTGGCAAGGGGAGCGGTGGACAAACCGACCCATCCCTTGATGGAGGTTCATGCCCACAGCCAGCGCACAGTGGTCACACGGGAGGCCCCCAGGCCTGCGTCACAGGAGGTGCGTGTGTCCCGCCTGTTTCCACACGATACGCACGTGGAGAACGGCCTGGAGGGGCCAGTCCAGGCCACGGCTGGTGGTCGCTGTGGGGAGGAGGACGCAAAGAGGCCCTCTCCCTTCACTCCATGTATCTGTATGTCATCTGCACATCTCGTATGGACTGTTCCCAAAATGTGCTCAGTTATTCTAATGAAGAATCACTGCCTGCCAAGAACGGAAAAAAAAATTTTTTTCCTACATCATTTACCCTTTGATCCACGTCGGGGAGTTTATCTTAAAGAAACAGACAAGTACTCCCGACCAGCATACGAGTATGGGCATGTCATCAAAACGCTGTTTATCATAAAAAATGCAAACAGCCATGGCAGGAGAGCAGTCACGTCACACAACCCTATAGAAACAGGGACCACAGACCACGAAAGCCTCTACTGACAAAGAGAGACGCTCACCACCTCTCAAGTGTGACAAACTACGGAGAATGTCATTCCGTTTTGTGACAATACAGGGTTACGATATGTGCATAAATTAAATCCTGAAGGACAGCCCCCAACATATTCCCAGTGATTACTTTTGCTTTGTGGCTTTAAATTTTCCAATCTTCCCAATTATTTACATGCTCAGCATTCCCAAGCAAAGCATCCCAGCCCCTTCACTACCCCCAGGCCCACTCCCTGGAATAACTTTCGCCCCCACCCCATATCTACCCCCGAAGCCCTTCCAGCCCGTGCTGAGTGTGACCCCAGCTCAGTCACCCTCCCACAGGACCCCGTGCTCCGCAGACAGACGTGCATTTCACCCGTAAGCCCACGAGGCAGGGAGTTCAGCTCAGGCACGGCAGGCCCTCTGCAAGCAGAAGAGATGTCTTGCTGTGACAAGGTCGGCCTGTGGGCACTTTGGATCCCAACCCAGATTTGAGGAGGCAGCCCAAGTGCACACAGTGCTAAATTTCTAGAGGCCACCCCTGCCCCGTGAGCCCGTGCTTCCAAAACTGACCCGTGTGCCCTGGAGCTGGACATCCTGCCAGCCCCACTCCCGCACCTACCTTCTCTCGTTGTCGTCCAGATGAGCGAAGAGCACGTTCCTGGAGATGGCTTTGGCCAGTGCCGTCATGGTCTTGTAGTCCTTGGGGATGACCTGCGGGGAAGCCCAGGAGCGTCACACCTGTGGGCACCCTGGACCAGGGCCTGGACCCAGCTAGCCCTCTGCGCCCCTCCTTGACCCCGAGAAATTGGGCCGCTCAGCCTTCAAGGTGTTATTACCAGTGAGGGTAGACAGAAATCTTGAAATGCTAGCTGCATGTCACAATTTTTGGAGATTTGAAAAATAAAGAAGAGACAAGGGGCCCAGAGGGACCCGAGAGTTGGCGTATCGTCCAGAACTCGGGGTCTTGGTGGACAGACGCCGGTGGGCTTCAGAGTCTGTAAAAGATGCTACAAGGCCTCCAGGCCCTTGGATTATTATGTCTTTTGTTTTTATTTCTTTACTCCACTGGCTTTTTTGTAGGTAATAAATACTTGTTGAAATATCTGAAAACTGGAAAAAAAAAAAAAAGATACCTTGACCCAAGGCTGGCTCCACCCTTTCAGGTCATGATGGAAGGGCTGGGTAGGGGCCTGGACCTCGTTGACCAAATTGTGGGTAAAAAGTCATCCCCACGCCCGCTGGGACCAGCCTGGAAAGCTCGAGGTGTGTCCAGTGAATCAACACCCAGCTGACGACCAGCACTGGCATTTCCAACGCCAAGATTCCTCCCTTAAAAGACACCGAGGGGAGGCTGTCTGGACCGGGACGTGACCCCCACCTCACGCTCAGCTGCCCCTAAATCTCTTCCAGGCTGGGGGCAGGTGGTGACGTCGGGACCCCGCATGTGGGTACGCCCCATCTAAAACCATGGAACCCTTTACAGAGAGATCCCTGAGGGGCAGGATGGAGCCCCCTGAAGAGCCACTCCAGCTCCAACCACTGTGTACTAGCTTGGATGTGCAGGCCTTGGGGGGAAGTGCCCTCCAGGCTGCACCCTCTCCCCTCCTATAACACCCTGGGTTACTGTGGTGACACGTCACACTTGGGGAACCAGCTGGGTACCATCCTAGCAACTAAACCCACATGTCTGTCCTGTTTCCTTGGTTTTACCCAGATCCCACCCAGGCCACATGCAGTCATCATGGCCCTTCAGCCCCTCTGGTCTGTGACAGTTTCTCAGAGGAGGACTGGCAGTTATTTTGCAGAATGTCCCTTCATCTGGGTTTGTCTGGGGATCTCCTCCAGGCTAGACAGGGGTCCAGGGTTTTGGGAGGAAGGCCACAGAAGTGAAGTGCCCTGGTGGGCTTTTAAGCTGCACTTTTACTGGTTTTATTCCCTGATTATAAAAGTACTAAGTACTGGGGAGGGGCTGGGCATGGTTGCTTCATGGGCACAGAGGTTCAGATTTGCAAGATGAAAACGTTCCGGAGATGACGGCGGTGACCACGGCACAATGGTGAGAATGTGACCTGGATGCTAAACGTGGTTAAAGAGGTGCTGTGGCCCAACTGTCCCCAAATTCACGTGTGGAAGCCCTAGCCCCCATGGTAAGGTGTTTAGTGATGGGGCCTCGGGAGGTGGCTGGGTTTAGGTGGGCCCCCAAGACAGGATCAGCACCCTCGTAAGTTGAGACCTAGAGATCTCGCTCTCCCCAGCCCGCCCGCCACGCAAGAACAGGCGAGAAGGCGGCCACCTGGGGGCCGGGAAGGGAAGAGGGTCCTCACCAGGGACCCACCCTGCCGGCACCTGGATCTCGGACTCCCAGCCTAGAGACTGTGAGAGGGTAAACGTCTGTTGTTTAAGCCGCCAGTCTTTTGTTACAGCAACTTGAGCGGACACAGACGGGAAATTCTACTATGCACATTTTGCCATATTCTAAAATAAATTTTTGTAATAGGTCAAAAAATTTAAAAAATTTTTTGAAGAGTAAAGTTGGCTGTAGAAATGCATAAGATGGAATGGCAGGCCCATGTCCAAGGCAGGGCTCAGGGGCACACGGAGCCACCAGTGTGCTCACACCGGGGAGCCCCCTGACAAAGGTGTGCCCTGCTCAGCATGAGGGCTGGAGAGAGAGGGAGGATGATGTCCAGGGCGGGGGGGGGCACCCCTGGGCGGCTCTGAGGTTGGGGTCCAGCCTCGAGGGTGAAGCCAGGAGAATAGGACCCACGAGGCCCTAGACACGGGGCTCCTCCTCCCACACCCCACGACCTGGCCGTCCCGCCCTGTCCCCAGCCTACTGGGGTCACAGAACCATGCGGGTGGGGGGGCCCTAAGAGAGCCTCAGGCAGGTACGCACCGGGCTCAGGCCAGCGGGGACCACGACGACCTTCCGGAAGAAGAAGGGAGGCCAAGGCCCCGAAGCCTGGGATGCGGGTTGGGGTGCAGGGCGGGGGGGGGGGGGGGGGGTCGAGGCCCACCTTCCGCACGTAGGACACAGCGTCCTCCTCTGTGTACACCTCGGCGCTCACTCCCCCACGCCGGTGCCGGGCTTGCACCACCGGGTTGGGCGGCGACGGGGACACTTCCTCGTCGTGCGAGTCCGACTGGGAGGCTGACTTCTGCTGCGCCAGTATCTGTCGGTTTTCTTCCTGGAGGGGGGACAACGCAGAGTGGGTGAGAAGAGAGGCCATCTCGGCAGAACCCCAGAGTCCGTCCCGGAAGGTCACGGGGTCCCAGGAAGGCCGGGGACCCAGCGCATCCCAGCCGGGGCCGCCCGACCCGCCTCCCTGGACTTCAAGGTTACCTTCAAGCCCACCGCCTCCCAGCCCACAGCCCTGCCGGCCACAGAGCCCTGGCTCCAGAAGGCTTTCTGTTCCTTCCCACTTTGAGCAACGTGTCAAAGTTGCTACCAGACTCCAGAGCTCAGCCCACAGCGTCCAAGGCCCCGGCGAGCCTCTGAGGCCCCCCAGCCCCACCAGTTCACCCGAGGGCAGGAAGTGCCCCCGCTCTGCTCACCAACATGCAGGAAACAGGAGGTGGGCGCATAACAGGGAAGCAAACCTCTCGTTATCTTCCCGCGCTTTTCATTACTGCTTTTTAAAAACTGTTTACACACAGAGGGTGCAAAATCCAAAAAGTGCAAAGGTACATGGGGTGACGGGGTCTCCCACGGCCGACCCTCCAGCTCCATGTCCCCAGAGCCACCTGGCGACAAGCTGGTCCCTGGATGGGACCAGGCTTCCCAGCACACGGCCCCGGATGGTCGCGGGAGGTACCAGCTGGTTCCTTTCTACAAGCTGTTGCACCTACACACGACCCTACAGAACAGCCAAAGCCAGGAGAGAAGCTCTGACTCACGCCAACATATACAGGGTCTTCGTCCAACACCCAACGCTTCCAAGGCTGAGGAACAGCCCCAGGTGCCTTGTGGGTGGGAAGGAGGGGTTTCCCTGAGGGTCAGCTCTGGACACACCAGCAATCACCGATTGCTCCAGAACTGTCTTCCAAGTACTCAGCTCGCCACTCCTCTGTTACCGTGACAACAGTCATCTCATCCTTGCTGAGACCAGCGCCAACATCTCCCTGGAGCCAGGAGTCACTGGGTTATTTCCCACCCTTTGTGAATTACTGGGTGACACGCCGGAAATGTGTTATTTACATTGTACGTTAATTCTACTCAAAGTTAAGACTGTCGGTAAGACTCCCACTTTTATGGAAATCATTACAAACGTCACTGACTGTTCTTGTAAACCACAAATTTTCACTATCAATAGAAATGTCAGTTGCATCTCAAGTGAGAGACTCTAGGCCTTTGCTCCTAGAAATTATTAAAAATAAGAACAGTAAGGGAATTCCCTGGTGGTCCAGCAATGAGGACTCCACACTCTCACTGCCGAGGGATCGCGTTCAATCCCTGGTCGGGGGAACTAAGATCCCACGAGCCGTGTGACCAGAAAAAAAAAAAAAAAGAACAATAATATACACAAAAATGAGTCAGTGGGGTCTTAAAGCGGGATTTGGGAGACATGAGTGGGAAAGGCCCCTGCACTGCAGTGTAAACTGTTTATAGTGACACCGGGGCTCTGCCAGCGCCCAGGAGAGAGGAACCAGCAGAGGCCCTAGGCCACCAAAGGACGTCTGGAAGGTCAGGCCATGTGGGAGTGACCAGGCTCGGAGGTGATGGTGACACGGGGCAGAGGCGTGGGCAGTGATGTAGGTGAGGTCGGGAGGAAGTGACCCCAGGCTTCCTGTAGAAGCGAGGGAGCCGAGAAGCGCTTGTCTCAGCAAATGAGGGGACTTCTCTTAAGTTGAGGTAAAATTCGCACAACATAAAAACTAACAATCAGCCATTTTAAAGTGTGCAACCCTGTGGCATTTAGTACATTCACAATGTTATGCAAACCTCTCTAACAGCTAGATCCAAACGTTTCATCACCCCAAAACACCGGGTACCCCACTGGCAGTCCCTCCATGCCCTCCACCCAGGCCTAGCACCCACTAACCCACCTTCTGCGTCCAGGGATCCGCCCATCCTGGACATGGCCATGGACAGAATCATACGGTGTGTGCCCTCCCGCGTCAGACTTCTCCCACTCGGCACACCGTCTTCAAGGAGCATCCGTGTGTGGCAGGTGTCAGCACGTCCCTCCTTTTGGTGGCTAAATCGTACTCCGCTGTGTCACATCTCGACGATCCATTAGTGAGCTGGTGGCCACGGGCTGGCTCCATCCTTTGGCTGCTGTGCGTAGCGCTGCCGTGGACGTGAGTGTGCAGGTTTGCGTCTCGGTACTGTGTTCAATTCTTGGGGTTACCCCTGGAGCATGAATACCCCTGGGGCAGGGATACCCCTGGGGCAGGGGGCTTGTGCTCAGCTCAGTGAAGGACCCCCCAGCGGTCTCCACCAGCCACTCCCAGCAGCAGAGCCATCCCCCAACACCCTTGCCACTTTCTGTGTACTGGTTTGGTTTTGATCTGGCCGACGTTGAGTTGGGTTCTGGACACACTGACTTCGAGATAACGGAGCGACCTGGCCTTGGGAATGGCCCACAGACCCTACAGACAGCGGCTGACCCAGGGTCCACAGTCACGGTGAGGACCCCAGGCTCCCTGTGCAGCCACCAGAAGCCATTTGTCTTCAAGAAAGCCGTGGCCCAGGCCTTGTTTTCTTGGACCAGTAAGCAGCCCTGTCCTGGCACAGAGATGATTTTCCGTCTTTGGCAGCAAAGGGTCAAATGAGGCAGGATACAGGTGGTTCAAAACACGAAGCCACTTCAGGGGCTTTTGAGAGGACACGGCGGGCCGGGAGCCAGGGCCCCCCAGGGCGCAGTAGGATGACCGCCCCCAGGCTCTGCCTCGACCACACCAGACCGTCATTTCTGGATGGCATCCCTCTCCCCCGCCGGGAGATTCCAGGAAAACCTCTAATTCTCAGAGCTCCCCCTTCCTGTCTCCTGTTTTCACGCTGCTGAGTTGTCTTGGCTGCGAATGGTAGAGGGCACGGGGTCAGGACAGGCGATCCAGGCCAAGGGAATCTTCATAACAAGAGTGTGGGAACAGCGTTTCCAGAAAGCTCCGCGGCCAGAATCTGCCCCAAAATGCGTAAGGCAGCTCCAAGGACCGTCCCCGTCCTGCCCTTGGGGCCCAGAGCTCCCTGGGCCACGAATGGTGTGCTTCATCACCTTCTGACCACGTTTTTCCTACGCGAGGGGTGAAATGCAGCCTTCCAGTCTGAGAAGAGACAACACGCAGGGGGGTCTAGGGAGACTTTCCAGAACTGAGCTGACCCCCCCCACACAACAGCACACATGCCTGGGACAGTGGGATCCCTCCCCTCCGCTCCCCACTCCCGGCGTGGCTGGGCGAGGACACCGGCTGCCCCATCCCTCGTAGGGGATTCCCAGGGTGAGGGGTCCCTCGTAGGGGATACCTAGGGTAAGGGACTTGTCCAGGGCACCCAGCCACCCAGCGGCAAGGCAAGAAGAGAAACAGAGAGCTTCAATCATTTATTGAGCATCTTCTGTAGACCAGGCCTCAGACAGAAAATGCAACAGGGAAAAAGGCATAGTTCTTTCATGAAGGAGGTTACTGTTAGAGCTCAAACAGGACAGAGATGGCGGTCACAGCAAGACAACGGGTGAGCACCACCGAAGGACCAGGTACAAGGGGCTGCACCAGCAGTGGCAGGCTCTTAGACCATCCTCAGCAAGGAGAAGTCAAAGAGGGCTTCCTGGAGGAGATGCCTCCTGAGTCCACCCAGATGAGAAGAGCTGAACCAGGGCACGTGGGCAGTTCTGAGCTCACCCCTCGCCCCCCTCCTCCCCAACCTGTGGCAAATTACGTTTGTGTGTCTCTTCATGACGTGGCAGCCCTCTCCAATGTTTGTTTCATCCAACTCTTCAGAGTCAGACTCTGATTTTATTGTCTGCTATTTCTTCCATTTCTGCTTCATTAACTTCTGCTTTTACCCTTATAGTTTTTCCTCGTTTCTGTCTTGCTTTCTTCCTCTATTCCTGGCTTCTCAGGTGGCACCTGGGCAGTGGGTTGCAAAAGTGTCCCTTAAAATTTCATGTCCACCCAGAACCTCAGAGAGTGGCTTTATTTGGAAATAACTCTTCACAGATACAATCAAGTTAAGACAAGGTCATCCTGGATTAGAGCGGCCCTAATCCATAATGGGTGTCCTTATAAAAAGAGGAAGTTTGGACAGACACACAGGGGCAGTCTGGTGACGCATCTGCCAGTCAAGGGCAGCCCCCAGAAGCTGGGGAGGGCTGGGGCGGACCCCGCCCCCCGTCAGAGCCCCCAGAAGCAACCACCCCTGCCAAAGCCTTGATTTTGGGCTTCTGACTTCCAAAACTGTAAATATCTGTTTTAAGCTGACCATTTTTTGACAATTTGTTATGGCACCCTAGGAAACTAAGACACACAGCTCATTAATTTATCATCTTATCTTCTAATGAAGTTATAAATTTTCCTGCAAGTACCAATTTTGCTGCATTCCACATGTTTTGACATGCAATGCTTTTATTGTCACTCAACCTAAATATTTCCTAATTTTTTATCATGACAATCTTTAACTGATAAACCATGCAAAAGCTCATTATCGATTTCCAAATGTATGGAGCGGCTTCTGGCTCTTTCTCTTTTTTTCTGGCTATCTTTTTATTAATAATTTGTAACTTTATTGGGTTGTAGTCAAAGGATTCGGTTTCTGAGTGAGAAAAAGACTTAAACTCATCCTGGGATCCCCTGAAATAACATGTTGCACTAGGTACTTCATTCTCAAATTCTGAAGCTCTGATTTACACACACCTTTCCAGGATCTCCGATGTAACCGGATCAACACAAGGCAGATGCCGTGTCCACCCCAGTCGCAGCCCCACTGTCACACAAGCTCGGATGGGAAACGCTGTGCTTCCCAAGGAGCTCACCACCACGTCCTCAGCACCCAGAACAGCGTCCGGCACAGAGCAAGTGTTCAATAAATAGTGGTGGAATGAATGAATGAATGAATGAATGAAACCTTTTGGGAGAACTGGCACAACTATCAGTGGATGCTTCTGAGCTTCATAATTCTATTTCTTAAAATACATCCTAAGGAAACAATGAGAGGCGTCAAAAAGATATCTGTACCAGAATGGCCCCTGCAGTGCTTAAAAAAAATTTTTAATCCAACAAGCAACAATAAGAGATTGCTTAAATCAAGTTAGAGACATCTATGTAACAGGATATGCTGCACCACTAAATCATACTTTTAATATATTTAGTAATCATATAAAGTTTGGTTTAAAACACTAAAAAGCAGGATTCAAAATTATATATAGTCAGGGAATTCCCTGGTGGTCCAGTGGTTGGGACTCTGGGCTTTCACTGCCAGGGCCTGGGTTAATCCCTGGTCGGGGGACTAAGATCCTGCAAGCCGCACGGCGCGGCCAAAAAACAAAACCAAAAAAATTATATATAGTCAAGAGAATGGAAAGAAAAACCACGAACTGGGAGAGAATATTTGCGAAACACATATGTCTGAAAAAGGACTTGTATGCAAACTGTACAAAAAGCTCTTAAAACTCAACAATAAGAAAACAACCCCATTGGAAAACAGGCAAAAGATCTGGACACCTCACCAAGGAAGATTCCCAGATGGCAAAGAAGCACAGGAAAGATGCTCCACCTCATATGTCTTCAGGGAAACGTGAATTAAAACAGCAATGAGACACCATTACACACCTATCGGGACAGCCAAAATGCAGAGGGTGACGACAGCAAAGGCTGGCGAGGCTGTGGAGCGGCAGGAACCCTCATCCGTGGCTGGTGGGGATGCAGAAGGGCACCGCCGCTTTGTTTTTTTTTGTTTGTGTGCTTTTGTCTTATTTTGTCTTGCTTTTTTGCCACGCCACACGGCTCGTGGGATCCGAGTTCCCCGACAAAGGACTGAACCCGGGCCCTCGGCAGGGACACCGTGGAGTCCGGACCTCTGGACGACCAGGGAACTCCTGGTGCAGCCACTCTGGAAGACAATCTGGTGTCTGTCTTCATGCAACCCAGCAATTGCACTCCTGGTATTTATCAAAATGAGTTAAAACTTACATCACATAAAAACCTACACACGGACCTGTACAGCAGCTTTATTCACAATTGCTAAAGCTTGGAAACAACCAAGATGTCGCTCAGCAGGTGATCGATAAGTAAACTGGGGTCCATCCAGACAGTGGAATATTATTCAGCAATAAAAATAAATGAGCTAGGAGCTTCCCTGGTGGCGCAGTGGTTGAGAGTCTGCCTGCCGATGCAGGGGACACGGGTTCGTGCCCTGGTCCGGGAGGATCCCACATGCCGCGGAGTGGCTGGGCCCGTGAGCCATGCCCGCTGGGCCTGAGCGTCCGGAGCCTGTGCTCCGCAATGGGAGAGGCCACAAGAGCGAGAGGCCCGCGTACCGCAAAAAAATAAAAAATAAAAAAAAATAAATAAATGAGCTGATATTAAGTCATGAGAAGACTTGGAGGAAGCTTAAGTATGTATCACTAAGTGAAAGAAGCCAGTCTGACGCTGTAGCTGGAAAAGGAGAAACTATGGAGACAGTGAAAGGATCAGGGGTTGCCGGGGGCTGTGGGGGGAGGGGCGGACAGGTGGAGCAAAGGGGATTTTTAGGGCAGTGGCTACTCTGCATGACGCTATGATGACGGAAACATGTCATAGGTTTGTCCAAACCCACAGACTGTACACCAGGAGCGAACCCTCAGGGGCGCCGTGGACTTTAGTCAATAGTAGCGTATCAGTGTTGGCTGTCCTTCTCTCGAAGCGCTGCTTGGTGCTCTGAGGCCCGTCTGGGCCTGGGGAGGACCCCGGCCACCAGTGTCTCCAGCCACCCCTGCACCCCCAGCCTCAGCCTCCCGCAAAGCTCGCTGCCTCCACCGCCCTCCAGCAGACCTTGGCACCGGCTGCCCGGTCTAAGAGCGCCCAGGACCCTCCCACCCGCACTCAGAACCCTGGGGACCCCAGCCCCCGCACCCCAGCTGCTCTGCAAACCCTCCTCATTCCACCTTCCCAGCGCCCCACCCACTCGGCCTCCCCGACACCCGCCCCCCGCTCAGTGAAGCAGACATGGCAACGACCAGGGAAGAAACCATCGGGGCCAAAGGTTTGGGGGCACCCGCTTTCTTCTCCTTTTTAATTTTAAAGACCTGGTTTCCCTAAGTAGTTACAGGTTCGCAGCAAACATCACAGGGAGGCACAGAGACTTCGCACACGCCTCTCGTCCCCTCGCTCGCACAGCCTCCCCGGGGCCTCTCCACGCTGCAGAACGGGCAGCCACCAGAACGCACCCAGACTACAGCCTGGACCACTGTCCCTGCGCCCCGCCACCTCCAGACGGCCTCCCGCCCCAGCCTCCGGCCCACCCAACGCTCCAGCGACCGTCTCCGCAGCTGCAGCCTTCCACGGCTCCAGGGTGGCCCGAGCTGCCCCCGCCGCGTTAGCCACCAAGCCCATCGCCCCGAGGACAAGCCTTCGTCCAGAGAGCGTGCTCCCCGAAAACGGCCCCACGATGACCCTTGCCACCCGCAGGGCACGGCCTTCTGTCGGCCCCTGGGCTGAACGCGGACTCACCCCCTCCACCCTGGCTTCCCCGGTGGCCCCCCAGCACCGGAAGACTTGGGCAATCAACGTGCCGGGGGGATGGACCGCCCCTCCAAGACCCTCGGGATTTCAATGCCAGTCCTGCCAATGGACGCTTCTGTCTGCCACCAGAACGACACATGCAGTGCTGGTCACCAGGAAACACAGGCTGATCCTCCACAGTCACCGGATGTATCTGATGCCCAGTGTAGACCACAGCCACAGGAAGGGCCACGTGGGCCCTGACAGAATTCACTTCCATGGAAGCCGCGGGCCGGGTTCTCCCCAAGGGAAACACAGCGTAACTTGCTCGTTTCATTAAAGGCACAGAGTGAGCCTGGGTCACCGGCTGTCTGAGCAACGGACCAGAGGGAAGCCACCACTGCACCAGGAAGGAAAGCCTGCTGGATGAGGCATCTACGGACACAAAAGAGAGCAAGTGGCGTCGGTGAGGGCTCGGAAAAGGGCGGGGGGCTCAGGGCCGCAAGGCCACGAGCTCACCCGGTCCTTGGGGAGCAGATGGGCGACAAGATTCAAGAGCCGCCAACACACAGACACGCAGCCCCCAGGGCCCTTCCAGAAATACCTGCATAGGTACCCAGTGTTTCTGTTAAATCATTTCCTTGGCATAAAGGTGTTTTCTGGAGCGGAAAAAACAAAAAAACTGAAAGCCATCAAACACAAAACGATGGAACGATGACGCATCCATGTCATGGAAAACTTTACAGCCACAAGAGGCCACAGAAATGCTACTAATACAGATGCAAGGCAACGTGGGTGCACTTAATGCCACTGAAATGCACACTAAAAAAAGGCCAAAATGGTAAATTCTATTTACCACAATAAAAAATGCTATTAAGAAGAAAAAAGCAAACAAAAAATGCACATATATACAATTATCCACATCCTTACGTAAGCATGTCCTGCGGAGCAAGAAAAGTCCTCGGAAAAATGTAGGGTGGGTACACAGGTGCAGGGTCGTGGGTGCATTTTTATAGTAATCTTTCCTGTACAATTTAAAATCCATTATTAAAGGGATTGATGACTTTATCATCACACGATCCGCCACAAGACTGAATCTTGGAGAAGCTCCAAGGCTGTGTTTGGCCAGCGGGTATGGACTATCTTCCCCCCTCAAGCCTCCACCCTGGAATAAGGCCACCTCCTCACCGGCTCACTCACCGAGGCCTGGGTACTGGGTGCCACACCCCAGCCAAGGCAGCACCCCGAGAGCTGGGCCATCCCCACCAACCTGTGCCGGCAGCTGCAGCCTCTGTGCTTATCAAGGTCTCACACACACGCTTCCTGCTCTCGACACAAGTGGAGAAAACTGCTCCTCCCCAGGCTTCCAGCCTGGCCAGCCTCCTGCAGAGAGAGGGGCCCGGGACCCAGCACACCCCGGCCCCAAAGCCAGAGCCTTTCCTGCTCCCAGGCCGAAGCAGCTCCCTGGTCACCCCGCTCAGCAGACGCAGCGGGAAATGAGACCCCCCCGTGGGGTTTCAGGACTCCTTAAGGCACTTTACATTTGGGGATCCCAGGTCCATGTGAACACCCACTGCAAACATTGGAGACGTTCTCCCCAGAAAAATGCACCTGCCTATAAAAGCTTGCACACGATTTCAGAGAATCCACCAAATCAGCCCCGAAGCCTGGAGCCTAGGCCTTCCAAGTCACCTACCTCTTCCAGACCTCGGTCCTCACCTGTCAAAGGCAGGTAATAAATTGCCTCTCCAGGCAAGAACGATCAATGAATCTTCCTCAGCCTCTGCGCTCGCCCCAGCCTCTCCCCCAAGCTCCAAACTCATAGCCCCTGTGACGATTTAAACACATCCGAAGCCTTACTCTTAATTTTTCCTGTCCAACCGTGTCTCTGTCTCTTCCCACTGGCCCCTTCTTGGCTCAGGACTTCAGGCCTCGGACCAAACCCGAGGAGTCACGGCCCATGTCTCTTTCCTCACCCCACCCCCAATCCACCAGCAAGACCGGAAAGGCCCCCCAAAGAAAACGGCCCACCTGGCCCTCTCACTCCACCCCCAGGGGACAGGAGCATCCTCACCCCTGCCAAGTCTAACAACCAAAAGCATCTTGGCCACTGAAATGTCCCCTGGGGGCAAGAGGTCCCCCGCTGAGACCCTCTGCTCTAGTTTCGCTCTGCAGCCTCAGCTCAGGTCTGGCCTGGACCCTGCCTCTGGCCTCCTAATGGGCTCCCTGCCTTGGTCCGGCTGAGAAGTCCCGTCCTGTGAGACACGTCACCTGGCTGGGGTCATCTGTGAACAAGTAGAGTTACATGAGGATGTACCGTCACCCACCTGACCCTCCCTCTTCAAAGGTGCAGGAAACAAGCACCCCCCCTCCAGTCCCCTGTCCTCCGTACACAGGCCAGCGACTGGACTCCTCCCCTACACGGCGACCTCGAAAGTAACCAAAGATTAAAGCCACGTGGCCATGTTCACCTATCAACTAAAAAACAGGTTTTTATTTATTTTTTTAAGGTTCATTTATTTATTTATTTATTTATTGGCTGCGCAGCATGTGAGATCTTAGTTCCCCAACCAGGGATCGAACCCACGCCCTCTGCGTTGGAAGGGTGGAGTCTTAACCACTGGACCGCCAGGGGAGTCCCTGAAAAACAGGCTTTTAAATTAAAACAGCCGGGGCTTCCCTGGTGGCGCAGTGGTTGAGAGTCCGCCTGCCGATACAAGGGACACGGGTACGTGCCCCGCTCTGGGAAGATCCCACATGCCGTGGAGCGGTTGGGCCCGTGAACCATGGCCGCTGAGCCTGCACGTCCGGAGCCTGTGCTCCGCAGCGGGAGAGGCCACAACAGTGAGAAGCCCGCGTACCGCAAAAAAAAAAAAGAAAAAAGAAAAAAGAAAACAACAGCCAAGCTGACTAGGGTGGGTGGCTACAAGCACAGTGTCTGGTGGGGCTGAATCAATGCTGCGTTTGGAGAGCTCCTTGACAACACCAACAAGACTTCTGTGACCTGGTAATTCCACCTGGAATTTCAGTAATTCCATCTCTGAAAAGCTGTACTAAACACTACTACATACAGAAAAAAAATAAATCTATGTACAGATATGTCCCTGTGGCATTATTTTTTTAATACATCTTTATTGGAGTATAATTGCTTCACAAAGCTGTGTTAGTTTCTGTTGTACAACAAAGTGAATCAGCCATATGCATACATATATCCCCATGTCCCCTCCCTCTTGTGTCTCCCTCCCACCCTCCCTATCCCACCCCTCTATGGTCACATAGCTTGAGCTGATCTCCCTGTGCTATGCGGCTGCTTCTCACTAGCTATTTTACATTTGGTAGTGTACATATGTCAGTGCTACTCTCACTTCACCCCAGCTTCCCCTTCCCCCCTACCCTGTGTCCTCAAGCCCATTCTCTACGTCTGCATCTTTATTCCTGCCCTGCCACCAGGTTCATCAGTACCATTTTATTTAGATTCCATGTATATGTGTTAGCATACAGTATTTGTTTTTCTCTTTCTGACTTACTTCACTCTGTATGACAGACTCTAGGTCCATCCACCTCACTACAAATAACTCAATTTCGTTTCTTTTCATGGCTGAGTAATATTCCATTGCATATATGTGTCACATCTACTTTACCCATTCATCTGTCAATGGACATTTAGGTTGCTTCCATGTCCTGGCTATTGTAAATAGTGCTGCAATGAACATTGTGGTACATGTCTCTTTTTGAATTATGGTTTTCTCAGGGTATATGCCCAGTAGTTGGATTGCTGGGTCATATGGTACGTCTATTTTTAGTTTTTTTTTTTTTTTCTTTTTGCGGTATGCGGGCCTCTCACTGTCGTGGCCTCTCCCGTTGCGGAGCACAGGCTCCGGACGCGCAGGCCCAGCGGCCATGGCTCACGGGCCCAGCCGCTCCGCGGCATATGGGATCCTCCCAGATCGGGGCACGAACCCGTATCCCCTGCATCGGCAGGCGGACTCTCAACCACTGCGCCACCAGGGAGGCCCTATTTTTAGTTTTTTAAGGAACCTCCGTACTGTTCTCCATAGTGGCTGTACCAATTTACATTCCCACCAACAGTGCAGGAGGATTCCCTTTTCACCACACCCTCTCCAGCATTTATTGTTTCTAGATTTTTTGATAACGGCCATTCTGACCAGTGTGAGGTGATACCTCATTGCAGTTTTGATTTGCATTTCTCTACTAGTTAGTGATGTTGAGCATCTTTTCATGTGTCTCTTGGCCATCTGTATGTCTTCTTTGGTGAAATGTCTATTTAAACAGATGGAGAAATATACCACGTTCTTGGATTGGAAGAATATTGTGAAAATCACTATACTACCTAAAGCAATCTACAGATTCAATGCAATCCCTGTTAAGCTACCAATGGCATTCTTCACAGAATTAGGACAAAAAATTGTATGGAAACACAAAAGATCCCAAATAGCCAAAGCAATCTTGAGAAATAAAAATGGAGCTGGAGTAATCAGGCTCCCTGACTTCAAACTATACTACAAAGCTACAGTAATCAAGACAGTATGGTACTGGCACAAAAACAGAAATATACATCAGTGGTACAGGATAGAAAGCCCAGAGTTAAACCCACTCACATATGGTCACCTAATTTACGACAAAGGAGGCAAGAACATACAATGAAGAAAAGACAGCCTCTTCAATAAATGGTGCTGGGAAAACTGGACAGCTACATGTAAAAGAATGAAATTAGAACACTCCCTAACACCATACACAAAAATAAACTCAAAATGGATTAAAGGCCTAAATGTAAGACCAGAAACTATCAAACTCTTAGAGAAAAACACTCTTTGACATAAAACCACGGCAAGATCTTTTCTGACCCACCTCCTAGAGTAACGAAAATAAAATAAATAAATAAATAAACAAATGGGACCTAATTAAACTTAAAATCTTTTGTGCAGCAAAGGAAACCGTAAACAAGATAAAAAGACAACCCTCAGAATGGGAGAAAGTATTTGCAAATGAAACAATAGACAAAGGATTAATCTCCAAAACATACAAACAGCTCATGGAGCTCAATATCAAAAAAACCAACAACCCAATTAAAAAATGGGTGGTGTTATTTTTAATATTAAAACACTGGAAACAACTCAACTGTCTAATCATGAGGAAAACATTGAGAAAACTTTTCTGGATCTTCTCAACACACTACACAATCATTTACACTGAGGACCATGAAGAATGTATAACACATGAACAACATAAAATATAAAATTGCATCCGTAACATGATTCCAACTATGTTTCAAAACCACAATGCACGGTTGGGGGGGAACAGCTGGAAAGGACTCCAGGTGATTTCTACTTCTTCTTTCCACTTTTGAACTTTCCAATTTTTCTTTAAAAGGCATGTATTACTTTAAAATGTGTTTTAACAGACTGTTTTAAAGGGAAGAAATAAATCCATTTCTTTGCGTTAAGGCTACCTCTGTCCACAGGAGTGCCCATCAGAAGTAAAACACCGCTGAGCTCGGGGACGCAGAGGTGCTTAAAACAGACCTGGTCCCCAGCTGGGGTCCCGTTCAGTCCCCAGGGACAGGTAGGTCGTGATACAAAGACCATGAGGAGGAACCTGAGGTCACCCCAGAGAGAAATCTGGGTGGCCAGGCCAAGGAGGAAGGCAGGAAGCGTGAGGCAGGGGAGGGAAAGCTGGACGGGACCACAAGCCGCTCCTGCCCCAGCCTGCTGCTTCCTAGCCCCGAGCCCCAAGGATGAACCAGGAAGGGGGTGAGAGCTGTCATCCACACAGGAGTGAGCTGGGCGTCTCCCTCCTCAGGAGAGAGGGGGCGGGTGTGGCACGTGCTCCCCCCACATGTCTGAGGGGCAGGCCAGCGTCTGCTGAGGCTCAGAGACGCAGATCAAGGGAATCTGACCTCCAACGGCCCCGCCACATTCTCTATCAGGACTGTTTCCTTTTACCCCAGTGCCAATGGCATCTCTAACCAGTCCCCCGACTGGGGACCGCCAGCGACCCCACAAGCTACAGTCACAGCCAGCAGTTCCCAAACGTCCGCACCGCCTTCCAGGAGGCCTCCTGAGACCCTGTGCCACTGGAAGAAGAGAGGATTTCTGTGGCGGGAATGAAGCCACCGTGGCCTCCCTGCCCACCTCCCCGCAAAGAGCCGCAGGAGGCCGTCCCGCGGGCGCCCCGCCCCCTCCTGAGCACGCAGGTAGCGGAGGGGAGGCCCGACGGGGCTTCGGAGCCACACACACATACACCTGCACCGGCTGGGGGGTGGGCGGGGGGAGGACCAGGTGCCGGAGCCACTGACCTTCTCCAGCTTCTCGAAGTGCTCCCGGAGGAACCTCATGGGGCGCTCGGGCTTGGAGATGCAGAGCTGCACGATGCAGTCCTTGAGCACCTGCTGGACGCTGTGCTTCTGCACGTAGAGCTCGCAGCTCCTCAGGCCGTCGTCCTCCTCAAACTGCTGAGCCGATGGCGAGGCCATGGCGACCCGCTGCCCGCTTCCTGCGGAGGAAAACGCGAGTCCTGCCGGCCTCGGAGGGGCAGGACTCCCGCGGCCTGTGAACACGCGTCTTACACGCACCGTAAGGTTTATCTGGTGACCAACGTAACCTGGTGACACGCCAGGCGTTTTATTCTGCTGCTGTCAAAGCCCCCTCACCCTGGGGGGCAAAGCTCAACTCTAAACAGATGCTCGCGGGTATGGGGGGGGGGGGGGTCCGGCAGGTTCCGGGCGGGCGCGGCTGAGAAACCTGACGACGGAGAAGCGGGGCCCTGCGTGTGCAGCCCAGGCGGTTATGGGGTCTCACTTGCGTCCATCCCTCCCCCTTTGGAGGACAGTGTGTGCCTGGAGCGCCCTCCGCGAGCTCCCGAGGAGATGGCGGGGGGACGGGAGGAGCTCTTACAGGAAAAGAAAGGGAAACGAAAACAAACGGACGGGCCTCCTGGGAAGATGAACCCGGCGAACAATGGCAGGGCCGCGCGTTCGGCCCGCGCTCGGCCAGGTCACAGTGACGGCCCGGAACCCGGCCAGCCCGCCAGCGCCGCGCACGCAGGTCGGCGACCCCGGCCCCCCCAGCCCCCCGATCACGGCTTTCGGCCCCGGACCGGCCAAGGGGGCGGTGGCTCCCCGAAACTTCCTGGGGCCTCCCGGCCGGCGGGGGTTTCCGGAACAGACCCCTCCCCAGCCCCGCGTACCTGGATGCGCGGCACCGGAGGCCGGAGGCGGCTGCGCGGGGACGCGCGGGCGCGGGGACGGCGGGCGAGCGGGTCCCGCACTGCAGCTGCGCCGCCCTCCGCCCGCCCCCGCGCCGCGCCGGTCCACCACCAGCCCCGCCGCCCCCTTCCCGCCGACCGCGCTCCCGGCCTCCCCCGACTCCCCGCTTGCCCCCTCCCCGCCCCATCTCACTCCCGCCCCCCACCCCGTCTATCTCCCACATCCCCAGGACCCACCTCTCCCCTCCCCACTAGATTTCCTCTCACCGGCAGCCTACCCCGTCCCCCTCCTTCTTTCCCCCTCCCTCTTTCCCCCTCCTCCCTCTCTTTCTCCTCCTCTTCCCTTCCGCCACCCCCCAGCCCCTCCCCCGCCCCCACGGCATTCAGGCTGACAGGCCTCACGCTGCACAGACAGACCCACAGATCCATGTGAAACTGTTCAGCTGGGCCAGGACCACTACTACCGCCCCCCAGGCTCCCTCCTCACACCTCCACCCCCTCCACTGGAGACCCCGCGATTGCCCAGATTGTCCGCCCTGGCTGGTGGCAGCCACCTGCTGCCTTGGGGGTGATGGCTTCCCCCACCTTCACACCTGGGGTGTCACATCTACATGTCACAGGACCTGCATTGGTGGCCAGGCAGGTCTAGGCTACTCCTTTTCTTGGTTAAGGGCACCAGCTTCACCCAGATGCCCCAGGGGGAAATCACAGGGTCATCCTAAATTCTTCCCACCACCCATGGGCTTCCAGGAGGTCAGAGGCCAGCACAGCCCCTAATCCACCAGCCCAGGCCTGCAGGAAAGGGAATCACCCTTATTTTCCTGTTGCCTAAAGTCATGTTTTGCTCCCATTCTGCCAGGGTGGTGGTGGAAACGTCATCTCGGGCGGTTGGGGGGCCCCAACGCTTTACCTGGAGCGGTCTGAATACCAGGAGATGGGGTAGGGATCTCAGGCCTTTAAAGGGGAAGACCTCTGCTCTCCCACCCATACTGCCCCGTCCACAAAGACACATTGCAGGGTGGCCGGCTGACCCGCACGCACCCCAGCAGGGCTGAGGCTGACCCAGCTTCTTCCTGACGGCTTGAAGAGAAAGGAAGAGGATGTGCTCAGGTGGTCAGACTAGGAGCTCCTTCCTGCCGCTTCATCCCTGCCCTCGGCGTGCCTCCTGGCCCATCCCCACCTCAGGTACAGTCACACCTGTCCCATCACGCTTATTGCAAGAGTCATTTTCGGGAACTGAAGTCCAGTCTCAACTGAATCAAAACGTTATTCCACAACTAATTTAAGCCGTTGGCTGTTTCTCCACTCCGCCTGCCCGATTGCTCAGACCTCCTCTCCCCGCTTGCTGCCCCTCCTCCCCCTCCCCAGTTACTCCTGGCTCCTCAGGGTGGCCTGGTGAAGAGGATGACAAAAAATTAGGGCCAGGTTTCACTTGACGGACTTGGGTGGGGGCATATGCTCCAGGGCTGGCTTTTGTTCTCGGACTCTCCTGGGGTGCTCCAGGGATCTCTGCAGGGACCTTCCCCCTGCACGGTTCTGTGGGAGCGGGAGACCCTCTCCGAGGATGGCCTTCTAACCCCGAGCCCCCCCTCCACACACATAGCCTCATCCTGGCAGGGAGCCCCCTGGACCACGTCTTGCAAGACAAGGACCTCTCCAGGTTCAGGGCCTGGCGGTCGGCTGGGTGCACCAAGCCCACCAGAAACTTGGTTCCTCCGCCTCTCTCAGCTGTGGCTGGACGAGCCCCATCCTCACACCACCGCGGTGGCAGCTCCCACCAGCCTGTCCCCTGCAGACCCTTCCAGGCCACTTGGGTAGCTACTTCAGAGGCCCTGCCATTCGGGGGCTACAAGCAGGCTCTCCCTAAGAACTCCCTCCCCACCTTCCTCAAGGAGTAGTGCAGGGCCAGGTCCCCCACCCGTGGCCCAGCCTGCAGACAAGCCCCCCCTCCATCTCTCCGGTGCCCCTGCCCCCTGCGTCGCCTGAGTGGAAGGGAAATGCTTCCAACACATCCAGCTCACTCACTGCTTCAAGGAGGGGAGCCAGGGACCCTCGAGCAAGCCTGGCCTCGCCCTGTGTCTGGGCCAGGCTGTGTTAACAAGTAAATGTCTGCATTGATGGCACAGCGGTTGTTTGCAGCTGATCCAAGTGGCTCCACCCTGAACGACACGATCCCCCCAGCCCTCTCCCTCCGTGATGGGGGGCAGCGAGCACAGGGTCCGTCAGGGAAGCTGACTAGACCACCAGCGGCCAGTGGCCTTACATGAGGACGGCAGGCCTCCCCCTCACGGAGCAGGGACAGGAAACTGTGTGGACCAGTGATGCCATACACAGCTGGGTCGATGTCACCACCGCTGGTTGGTGACAAGTCCCGGTTTACTGGGTGTCCTGAAAACATTCAGTGGTGATCATGTCATCATTCAGAAGTCCCAGCAGGTCGTGCTGGTCCATGTGTCCCCTCCACCCACAGCGAAGGACCCACCCCAGCACAGCCAGCAGAAGGGCTTCACGTGCCCCAGCCCCGAGGTCCTCACCTCGTCCCTGGAACCCGAATCACCAAGTCTTGCAAAGGTCCAACTTCAAAGCCACATTATTTTCCAACCACCCCTCTCCCCCGCCCCAAACTCCTGGCTCTGCCAAGTCCAGTTCACCCAGCAAGACTCAACGGGGACGTTGCTTCTGCGGGGAACCCTCCCTGTGGCTCCCACACCTGAGGGCCAGGTTGGGCCCTGGGGTGCCGCCCAGGGCTCCCTGCAGCTGCAGCTCTATTCTAAGTGTGCCAGAGGCCATTTGCTGAACTTCCGTCCCCCCCATCCCCCCGCCACTGTGCCGAGAGCCCCAGGGAGCACGGATGCCATGTCCTGTCGTTTAGACTCTGCCGGGCAAGGAGACAGATATCCGCTGGGGGTGAGGAAAGGAGGGTTCTCACCCGCCCTCCCGGCGCCAACGTGGGCCCTGCCACCTGACCAGCGTGGGGCCGTGGGGCCGGGCCGGGGGCTTTACCTGGAAGAGCCATCGAATCTCCCCCACCCGTCGAGGTGGGTGTGGCTCTCACCCCAGCTGACAGGAACTGAAGGGACCGGGGGGTGGGAGCAGAGCAGGAGGCACACGGCCAAGGCCGTGGCCACGAGCGCCGCCAACCACAGCTCTTCCAGCCACGTCCCGCATGGCGGAGCCAAGGCCCGTGACCACGAACGCCGCCAACTACAGCTCTTCCAGCCACGTCCCGCATGGCGGAGCCGGGAGAGCAGGGGGCCCAGAGCGGGGTGAAGGGGAGGGACACGGCCTGCCCCAGGCCCCGGAGAGGCGGCAGGAAGCAGTTGGTGCCTCTAAACCACACACACTGCTCCCGGGGATGGTTCGGGGGTGTGGCGGGTGGCCCCCAGGCGCGTCCGAGGCATCTAATCCACACACTGCTCCCGGGGATGGTTCGGGGGTGTGGCGGGTGGCCCCCAGGCGCATCCAAGGCACTCCCAGCAGAGGACCCAGCCCTCTGGGTGGACCCGGGGCCACCTTCAGGGGACACAGCTGAGCCCTGCCTGGGCTCCTGACCCACAGACGCTGAGGTAATCAGGGGGCGTAAGGTCCTGAGTTTATGGTGACACCCCCAACCTCTGCAGAAAACAAAGCTGGTGACAACCTCAAGCAGCAAGGGCCGCCCGTCTCCAGGGCCCCACCGTGCTTTCGCCTGTGCCTGACGAGTGTCTTCCCCCATCCCTGTTGTCCTCAGGCATCCTGCCCTCTGTTCCTCCCGGCACCTGCTCAGGACGTCCTTCGACTGACTGTCCCCCCACCCCCGAGCACCGAGCACCGAGAACGGGCTCCGTGAGGAGGAGGAGCTGCTGCGGATGCCAGGGACCCCGAGCACCCCATGAGAACCGGCCGGAGGAGATAGCGAATGAATGGACCAACCAAGCGCATCTGCTTACATCAGTTTATTATGCTGGTGAAACGACACACTTCACAACGTTTGTAACCAGGACACTGAACGAGGGGGTCCTGGAACAGACCTGAAGTTGCTTTTTCCTACCTTGGCTGGGTCTTTAAAATCTATTCGGAGGAGTTTCCTTCTCTTCTCCTGCCTATACATTTTGGCTCAAACGTAGAGAATTTCAAAGTTCTACTGTCATGTTAAGATATAAACCCAGGGTCAACTCAGTCATTGTAAGTGTCCAGAGCTATGAAATGATCATAACTCAAGCCTGACTTGAAAGTTAAAGCCTTTCCCTTCCTCTGGTGAGGCTGAGGCGGGAGGCGGGCCGGGAAAGGACAGAGGAGCTTTGCTTTTTCCCTCTTACTCCACCATCCACCTGCCCCAAACCTGACCTCGGAACAGCCTCTAGCAACTAGAATTCCCAACCCGGGCCACGGAGCCAGGTGCCTCACGGACACGGGATCACACAACGCGTGGCCTTTCGTGGCTGGCTTCTCTCACTGTGCTTGACGTGGTCGAGGTTCACCCACACGGTAGCAGGTGTCAGCTCCGCATTCCTGTTTAAGGCTGAGAGTCAGATGTATGCCTCGTGTACTGTGTATCCACCCGCCCATTGCGGGCGGGTGGGGTGCTTCCGCCTTTCAGCTGCTGTGAATATGCTGCTGCGAACGAGGGTGCCAAACCCGAGTCCTTGCTTCCCCTTCTTTCACCCATACATCCCGATGGGGAATTGCCAGATCACTTGCTAATCCTGTTTAATTTTTTCAGGAACCACCACACTGTTTCCACGGTGGCTGCACTATTTTACATTCCCGCCAGCGGGGCTCAAGGGTCCTAATTCCTCCACATCCTCCCAAATGTCTGTCAGTTTCTGCTTGTTTTTTATAAGAACCATCCTAACAGGTGAGGTGGTGGCCAGACCTTCACAACAGGCACAAGCAGCTGGGCCCTCCTCCGCCACACTCTGACGGCCACAGCGAGTTACAGGCCAGCTGGGGCTCCACTTTACTGGGAGAGGACTGGCCATGTGTGCAGAGCTGGGGGAAAATGGGCTACTGTGGAAACAACTACACTGAACATGTTTTCTGGCTGTGGGATTTTGGCAGACATGCCTTAGAGAACCTCCCTTCTAGTCGTAACTTGCTAAGATTTTAAATGACAAATGGGCATCAAATTTCATCAAATGCTTTATCTGCAACTACTGAGATGATCACACAATTTTTCTCCTTTTTTAAAAATGTGGTTGGACTTCCCTGGTGGCGCAGTGGTTAAGAATCTGCCTGCCAATGCAGGGGACACGGGTTCAATCCCTGGTCTTGGAAGATCCCACACGCCAGAGAGCAACTAAGCCTGTGTGCCACAACTACTGAGCCTGTGCTCTAGAGCCCACGAGCCACTACTGAAGGCCACGAGCCACAACTACTGAAGCCTGTGCACCTAGAGCCCGTGCTCTGCAACAAGAGAAGCCATCGCAGTGAGAAGCCCGTGCACCACAATGAAGAGTAGCCCCTGCTCGCCACACAACAAACACCCAATTCAGCCAAAGATAAATAAATAAATTTATTTTTTTAATGTGGTAAATCACATTAATTTTTAATGTTAAAAAATTAACTTGCGGGCCTCCCTGGTGGCGCAGTGGTTAAGAGTCCGCCTGCCGATGCAGGGGATACGGGTTCGTGCCCCGGTCTGGGAGGATCCCATATGCCGCGGAGCGGCTGGGCCCGTGAGCCATGGCCGCTGGGCCTGCGCATCCGGAGCCTGTGCTCCGCAACGGGAGAGGCCACAACAGTGAGAGGCCCGCATACCGCAAAAAGAAAAAAAAAAAAAAAATTAACTTGCATTCCTGGAATAAACTCAATCTGGTCTCAATGTATTATCTGTTCTAAAGTGCCTATTTCCAGATTTAATTTATTAAGATTTTGTTTAGGATTTTTGCATCTGTGTTGAAAAAAGTTGATCTCTAATATTCCTTTCCGTAATTTCCCTCTCACTTTTTGGGATCAAGGTTGTGACACTGGCTCCACAAAATGAGTTGGGAGATGTTCTTTCTTCCTATTTTCAGATTGGAGTTATTTCCTTTTTTTAAAAAAAAAAAAACTAAGTTGAATTTTATTAAAATGTAAAACTTCTGCTCTGCCAATTACTGTTAAGAAAATGAAAAGCCACCGAGTGAGAGAAAATAGTAAAACATATATCTGGTAAGACGTATCAAAATATATAAATCTTAAAACTCAACAATAAATACAATTAAAAATGGACAAAAGATCTGAACATACATCTCACTAAATAAGATAGAAAATGGAAAACAAGGATATGAAAAGATTCACAACATCATACGCCATAAGGAGTTGCAAATAAAACGACGAGATGCCACTACAGACCCATTAGAATAGCTAACATTCAAAAAAAACTGACAATACCAATTGCTGGCAAGGATGTGAAGTAACAGTCAACTCTCATTCATTACTGTCTGGGAATGCAAAATGGTACAGGCACTTTAGAACACAATTTGGCGGTTGGAGTTATTTCCTTATTAAGTGTTCTGAAGTGTTTGCTGGTAAAGCCATCTGTGATTATAGCCTTTATTGTGGGAAGCTTTGAAATGATAACTTCAACTTCTTTAATAGGTAGTAGGCTATTCTGAGTTTCTATTTCTTCTAGTGGAGGTTTTGGTAAATTATGTTTTCCTAGGATTTCCTCTATTTCATATATTTTTTGGCATAAAGTATTATTACTTTAGTATCTTTTTAATGTTTAGAACCTTTCATGATAAACTCCTTTATCCTCATGTTGGTATTCGTGCTTTTGAACTTTTTTTTCCTTTGTCAGTCCTGACAGGCGGGTTATCAGCTTTATTAGCCCTTAAAAAGAATAAACTCTTGGTTTTAATAATCTCTGTTGTATGTATGTTCATTTTACTGTTTCATTAATTTCTGTTCTAACCTTTATCATTCCCTTTCCTTTACTGTGTTCAGATTTGTCCGTATATTTTCCTGTTGGGGAAAAACAAATCAACTTTTTTTTTTTTTTTTTTTTTTACCCTAAACGGGCCACTGGAAGCAATTACAAAAGTATTTGTGGAACTAAAGAAAAACATCTGACATCAATTTGACTCTTGTCCCTGTGAAGGCACCCTGTTCTCTCTCTGGCAGTCTCCTACAAACTCCTGTTTTTCTTTGGTATTCCTAAATTTCTTTTTTTTTTTTTTTTTTTGCGGTATGCGGGCCTCTCACTGTTGTGGCCTCTCCCGTTGCGGAGCACAGGCTCCGGACGCGCAGGCTCAGCGGCCATGGCTCACGGGCCCAGCCGCTCCGCGGCATATGGGATCCTCCCAGATTGGGGCACGAACCCGTATCCCCTGCATCGGCAGGCGGACTCTCAACCACTGCGCCACCAGGGAAGCCCTGGTATTCCTAAATTTCACAACATGTCAATACGTGTGCCTCACTGGTGCTGTGTAGCTCCTTCAATCTGAAGGTCTTTCACTTTTAACTCTGGCAAATTTGTCTCGGTTATCCTTTTGAATACCTTCTCTGCCCCATTTTGATTATCCCTCTTCCTAGGACGTCTACTAACCAGAAATTAGCATTTCTGCTTCCATCATCCACCTTTTACGCAGCTTCGTTTATGTAGCTTCTTGCTCCTGTTTCATGTTGCTCAGATAAAGACTTTTCTCTCCTTGGTCCCCCTGTTCTACTGCCCCTGTTTATTCTATTCAGTCTGGAAGAATGTCTGGGGACGGGACAAGAGGTCTGATCCCCCCTAAGTACTCATGTAGCCACCACCACAGTCAGGACACTCCAGCACCATCACTATACAAGGCTCCTTCTGCCACCCATGTAGTCGCACCCAGCCCCATCCCTAACCCCTGGAGACCACTCATGTGTCCCCCATCTCTGTAATTATGTTATCTCATGTATGTTATACACATGGAATCACACTATCGGTATTGTTGTCTTCTTTTACTCAGCAAAATCCCCTAGAGATGCATCCAAGTTCTTGCATGTATCAATAGTTCCTTCCTCTTTATTTCTGAGTAGAACCAAGTTAATTTCCATGTTTGAAGATTGTCTGTTACTGATTTTTAGTTTGATTCCATTTTTTGTCAGAGAACATGCTCTCTGTGACTTCCTTTCTTTTACATTTGCTGAGGTCTGTTTTATGGATACAGTCTATCCTGGCATGTCCCTGGGCACCTGTGAATAACGGGCATCCTGCTCTGTTGGGTGGAGGGTCTGTAAATGTCCACTGATCCCTTTGGTTGATGGTGTTCTGTGTCCTTGTGGAATGTCTAGTAGTTAAAGCAGTTGTGGAGAGTGGGTGCTGAGGTCCTCACCTGTAACTGGGGATTGGTCTCTCTCCTTTCAGCTCTGCCAGTGTTTGCTTCATGTATCTTGAAGGCCTGTTGTTTGGGTCATAAACATTTGCGATTGCTATGTATCTACCTGGTAGACTGATCCTTTTATTCTTATACAATGGACCTCTTTTTCTGTAGAAATTTCCCTCACTCTGAAGGGAAATTGTTTACATGATATCTTTTTCCTTTTTCTTTCAACCTACCCACATCATTACGTTTGAAGTGAGTTTTAGCATATGGTAAATGACATATAGTTGAGTCGTGGTTTTTTATTCCCTCTGCAAATCTGTCTTCTAACTGGTGTGTTTGGCCCCTTTATATTTGAACTATTGATAATTAGAGGTTAAGTTTGCCATTTTCTTATGTGTTTGTTTCCTCATGCCATATTGTGGGATACTCGAATACCCTTTAGAATTTCACTTTATAATGTATTGAGTATATCACTGTTTACTTTTCTTAGTGGCTGTTCTACACACTCCCGTGCATGTATGTAATTATCAGTTTACTGGTACCCATGTTTCACCACATCTAGTGCAGTCTAGAAACCTCCCTTTACCGCCCTCACTTTTCAAATATAATTATTGTAAATATTTCCCCCACGTGCACAGAGCTCATCAGTATTATAATTTTTTAATATAAATTTATTTATTTTTGGCTGCATTGGGTCTTTGTTGCTGTGTGCTGGCTTTTCTCTAGGTGCGGAGAGCAGGGTCTACTCTTTGTTGTGGTGCGTGGGCTTCTCATTGTGGTGGCTTCTCTTGTTGCGGAGCACAGGCTCTAGGCACCTGGGCTTCAGTAGTTGTGGCTCGCAGGCTCTAGAGTGCAGGCTCAGTAGTTATAGCGCACAGGCTTAGTTGCTCTGCAGCACGTGGGATCTTCCCAGACCAGAGATTGGACCCTTGTCCCCTGCATTGGCAGGCAGATTCTTAACCACTGCACCACCAGGGAAGTCCCAGTATTATAGTTTTTGCTTCAACAATCAGATATAAAAAATATGCCACTTCCTTCCAGCCACTGTGATTTCAGATGAGAAATCTGTCATTCACACTGGTGTTCCTCTCTAGGAAACACATCATTCCTCTCTGGCTGTTTTCACATTTTTTTTCTGTCTTTAGTCCTCAGAGATTTAATTATGATGTTTCTTAGTATGGATTTTTAGAAGGCTTATCCTACATAGGGGTTCCTTAGCTTCTCGTATCTATGGGTTTATGTCTTTCACCAAATTTGGGAAGTTTTCAGCCATTATTTCTTCAAACACTTTTTCAGCCCACATTCTCCCTCCTCCTGTTCTGGGACTCTGGTGATAAAAACGATTGTCCTGCAGATCTGAGGCTCTGTGCACTTTTCTTTTTTTCTTTTTTTTTGCAGTACGCGGGCCTCTCACTGCTGTGGCCTCCCCCGTTGCGGAGCACAGGCTCCGGACGCGCAGGCTCAGCGGCCATGGCTCACGGGCCCAGCCGCTCCGCGGCATGTGGGATCTTCCCAGCCCGGGGCACGAACCCGCGTCCCCTGCATCGGCAGGCGGACTCTCCACCACTGCGCCACCAGGGAGGCCCTCAGTGATAGTTCTACCCCAGCCCCTGCAACGCCCTTCCTGTCCGCTCCATTCTCCCGGTGCTGCCCCGGCTGCCACTCCATCCCTGTGGGTGCTCCCTGCAGTGTCAGAAGGCATGTGGCCAGGCGGCCTGGTGGTTCCACAAAGACCTCAAGAAATAGCGGAACAGAGAAGCTTACGACTCCCAGGTCCTGGAGGAGGTACAGGCACAGTGCCCAGGAGTCAGGACCCGGGGCGCACACCTGTATTAGGTCTACAGGGCTGTGCTTTGGTGTTCCTGGGCTAAGGCTGGATAGGTCAGTTCAGACCAGAGGGAGCAGGGTTTTGGTGAGCTTCACAGGGGTTTAATCGGTGGGCCCCACAGGGAGAGAGGTTATCACAAGGGGGTTGGGGGGGTCACATCAGGAACTTCGGTTTACCGGTGACTCTGCGGGCTGTCACCTAGGTCACGCAGTCGAGGGAGGGCTCCTGTCAGTTCAAGGCCCCGCAGGCAGCGGGCCACACAGAACAGATGCCGAGACTGTGATCGTGTACCCCGAGAGTGGCCTGTCGGCAGGTCTGGCTTGCAGCCCCCTCTAGCGCCTATTCCAGGAAACTGTAAGCAAGAAAGGGAAACCCCAGGGACCCATCCCATGGCTGTTCCTCCAGTGCTGGAGTCCCCAGTCAGCCCGCCTCCTTTCCAGCTCAGAGCCTTTCCCCATTGTCTGCTGAACTAGCTGCAAGGTACTTAGTTGTACTTCGTGGGGAGCAGCCGGGAGAGTGCGTCTGCAGCACCTTCTGGGGCGGGAAGTCCACCACCCCCACTTAAGTGTTCACTCGCTCATCTCAGCCAGAGCACAGCCTTCGCAACGGCCTCATGTGGCGACTGCCTGGCTCCCTGCTAGCCTGTCCTGCAACAGCCAAAGCAGTTTTCTAAAAACACAAACCTTACGTGAAACTCTTCCACCTTAAATCCTCCCTTGCATCCCCCACTGGGACCCAGTGGAGCCACCCAGAGGACCCTGCTCCCCCTGGGCCCCTGGGCTCTAGCCACAGGGCACTTTTCTTCATTTCCCGGAACAGTGTCAGGCCCCCTCCCCGTATTTGTTCCTGGGGCTGCCCAAACAAGTACCATAAACCTCGCAGCTTAAACAACACAAATTTATCTCCCCACTGTTCTGGAATCCAGAAGTCCAAGATCATGGTGTCAGAGGCTGCTTCCCGCGAGAGCCGTTGAGGGAGTGAGTCTGTTCCAGGCCGCTCTCCTAAGCTTGCAGATGGCCATGCATGTTCATATCGTTCTCCCTGTGTGCTTGTCTGTCTCCAGTTTCCCCTTTCTATAAGGACACAGTCATATGGATTAGGGCCCATCCTAACGGCCCCTTCTTAACTTGATGAGACTGAATGGCCCTATTGCTAAGTAAGGTCATGTTTCGAGGTCCTGGGGGGGGTCAGGACTCCACTACGTGAACTTTGGGGGGCACAACTGAGCAGTCCCACTCCCACCATAGGCCTTTGTCCATGCTGTCCCCTCCCTCTGCAACGCTTTCACCCCCCCTTCACCTAGTTAACTCTTACTTACCCCTTATATTACGCTAGGGCTGTCACCTCCTCCAGGAAGTCTTCCACTCTACGCCAAATTCCTTGGCCTTCATCCCTCAGGACCACGGTAACTGCACGCTGGTTAACGTGTCACCCACTAGACCAAGACCCGAGCCGGAGAGACCAGGTGCCCTCTCCACGTCACCGTATCCGACGGAACTGGTCCGACCCGGTCATGCAGGAGAGGTGAGGGTCACAGTAGCCACCTGAGGACACGAAAGGACACGACCACCACGCCTCAATGAACACAAGTCCGCAGCGGCCATCATATCGGGCTCCAGACCTGCCCAGGACCCCCGGCCTGGCCCGCGTCCCCTCCGCCCTCCGACTTCCCGCCCAGGCCCCGCCCCCCGGCCTTGTCCTGTCAGTGTTCCGAGCTGCCAATAAAGTTACTCTCGGAGCCGACCGGAAAACGCGCCGTAATCCGCGCCGCGACCGTCGTAAAAGCACCGGTCTCCCGTGGTGACTAGCAACGCGGGGAAGATGGCGGCGCTGGTGGCGACCGAGGCCGCGGCGTCCCCGGACCCGGCGGAAGCCGCCCAGACGGCCGAGGCGGCGGAGCTAAGCCGCGTACTGAGCCGCATGCTGCCCGGTCTGGAGGCCGACAGCAAGCTGGGCCGGCGGCGCGCGCTGGAGGCGCTGCAGCGCACCCTGGAGGCGGCGCGGCCCGAGGCGCCCGACGGCGACCCCGCCGCCGCAGCCGCCGCCTTCCAGGGCCCGTGGGCGCGCCTGCTGCTGCCGCGCCTGCTGCGCTGCCTGGCCGACCCGGCCGAGGGCTGCCGCGCGCTGGCCGTGCACCTGCTGGACTTGGGACTGCGGCGAGCCGCGCGGCCCCGTGACGCCCTCCCGCGCCTGCTGCCCGCTCTCGCCGCGCGCCTGTCCGGCCCCGAGCCCGCGCGCCGCCCACCGCCCGAGGCCTGCGAGGAGCTGCGCCTGGCGCTAGTGCAGCTGCTCCACCTGGCCGTACGCCTGACCGGCGCTGCGCTCGCGCCCCACCTGGACGACGCGGTGCGCGTGCTGCGCTGCACGCTGCTTGACCCCTTCGCCGCCGTGCGCCGAGAGAGCTGCGAGTGCGCCGCGGCCCTGGCGCGCGCCACGCCAGGTGCCCTCCCCTTGTCTCCTCCCATGTCGCCCCTTCCCCAAGCCCGCCCCGGTCCGCGCCCTGTTGCACCCGCATCCTGGAGCGCAGTGCCTGCCCGCAGTGGATGCTCGCCGGTTGCCGAGTGAAGCATCTCTCCGTCTCAACGCCGTCCCCTCTGTCCCCCACCCCCCAGTTCTGCGCGCGGGGTCTCTCCTCTGGCTCCCCGCACACTGGGCAGTAGTGGACCAGAGCCTGCCTTGATCTGAGGACCCGAGCGCTGAAAGAACTCGCCCCAAGTATCACTGAAATAGCGACCTTACAGAAGGGTCTCAAGCAGCGGCACAACTGCTAAACCAGAGGGTTCGCTTGGCTGTCACGAGGAACCCCTGGTCGTGACTTCCTGTGAGGCCTTTAGGAAGTGGGGTGGCTTTGCCTGAGGCGGTGCTGATCCAGCTTCCTGCGGTCGTGCTGGGTGTCTGGCTGCAGGCTCATCCAGAGGTGGGGACGCGCAGTGTCTCCCCACTCAGGGTACTCTGGAGTGCCTGTCGCAGCCATCTGCGGCTTCGGGTTCTCCCCTCCCAGCTCTTGTGCTCAGCTGAGATGGGTCCAGCCCCAGCCTTTTCCCTTTGGTCCTCCCAAGCCTCTGGGTCGGAGAGGTGTTGTTTGGGTCACACGCCCAACTCTGCGCCTCTCCTGGTGCTGGGGGTACAAAGCTGTGTGTGGCCAGCCCAAGGGAGCCAGGCCAGGGTTGACGCTCACAGGCTCCCCTGGTGACTGATGGTCTCCCCGTCCCACAGACCACTTCCACATGCAGTCGGAATCCTTGATCGGCCCCCTGATGCAGTCCATCTCCCACCAGCACTGGAAGGTGCGGGTGGCCGTCATCGAGGCCACGGGCACGGTGATCGAGTTTGGCAGCGGGAAGTCAGTGGACGACGTCCTTCCTCACTTTGCTCAGCGGCTCTTCGATGGCGTCCCCCAGGTAACCAGAGCTCCTCTAGGCAGTTCCTTTTCTCCACCAGAAGTGTGCCAGTGTGCTATTTGTCACTCCCTCACTTTTGTCTTTTTTTTAAAGACACTACATGTGACGTTAAAGGTCCTTCCATCATTCACGGTCACAGGTGTTCCTGTTTCACGTCTTTGAGAAGCTGGGGGAGACCTGAGTTGTCTTAATATATTTGTTATTCTAAATTCTAAGGAATGGGGAATAGGACTGCTTCCTTTTAGGAAGAAACTCTGAACTGAGTATTTCCACGGTTTGCAGAAGCATCTGTACATCCTCCTCCATCAAGGTGATTTAATCAAAAAGCTGCAGAGGTTGGCGAACGAGCCTGGGAGGAGGATGGAGCCAGGGTTGGTGTGTTGGGGTAATTCCTTCCATTGGCTTTGGGGCCTGAAGAGAGACAGACAGACAAGACAGGCAGGCAGGCAGGTGGAGGTGAGAGAACCGGCTCTTTTGTTGGCAGAAGCCAGCTCAGAGGGCGTGTCGTGGATTTGAAGCCGTGGGGAGCAGAGTGAAGGCTGTGAGGGCAGGCTCTCTCCCAAAGGGAGGATGGGGTGAAGGGCTCCGGTCCCTTGGGGTGGGAGGAGCAGTGGTTGCCGGTGGGGGACTTGCAGGGTGGTCGGCACGTGGCCCCTGTGGCCCCGACATCAGAAGTGCCAGCTTCCTCGTGTCCTGTCCATCCATACATTAAATATCATCTCATTCCTTCCCACGGAAGTCCTCCACGTCCGAGGCTTGGGGCTGGTGTAAGGTACGCAGGGCCCCCAGCTGGAGCTGGCCTCCCACTCCAGGCCTGGGTCTGGCCCCAGGCTGCTCGCAGCAACCCACCCTGCCTCCAACCACAGGTTCTTGATTTGTTTCTTCTTTGTTTTTATTGGCCTATAGTTGATTTACAACGTTGTGTTAATTTCTGTTGTGCAGCAAAGTGATTCAGTTAGACATATATGTACATTGCCTTTTAGACTCTTTTCCATTATGGTTTATCACAGGATGTTGAATATAGTTCCCTGTGCTCTACAGTAGGACCTTGTTGTTTACCCATTCTATATATACTAGTTCGCATCTGCTAATCCCAAACTCCCACTCCATCCCTCTCCCACCCTCCTCCGCCCTGGCAACCACAAGTGTTCTCTATGTCTATGAGTCTATTTCTGTTTCATAGATAGGTTCGTGTCATATTTTAGATTCCACATATAAGTGATATCATATGGTATTTGTCTTTCTCTGACTTACTTCACTTAGTATGACAATCTCTAGGTCCATCTATGTTGCTGCAAGTGGCATTATTTCATTCCTTTTTATGGCTGAGTAATATTCCACTGTGTGTATATATATATATATATATATATATATATATATATATATATATACACCACATCTTCTTTATCCATTCATCTGTCCATGGACATTTAGGTTGTTTCCATGTCTTGGCTATAGTAAATAGTGCTGCTGTGAACATAGGGGTGCATGAATCTTTTCGAATTATGGCTTTCTCTGGATATGTGCCCAGGAGTGGGATTGCTGGATCATATGTTAGCTATAGCTTTAGTTTTTTGAGGAACCTCCATACTGTTCTCCATAGTGGCTGCACCAACTTACATTCCCACCAGCAGTGTAGGAGGGTCCCCTGTTCTCCACACTCTCCAGCGTTGGTTATTTGTAGACTTTCTAATGATGGCCATTCTGACCTGTGAGAGGTGATACCTCATTGTAGTTTTGATTTTCATTTCTCGAATAATTACCAATGTTGAGCATCTTTTCATGTGCCTGTTGACCATCTGTATGTCTTCTTTAAAGAAATGTCTGTTTAGGTCTTCTGCCCATTTTTCGATTGGGTTGTTTGTTTTTTTGTTGTTGAGTTGTATGAGCTGTTTGTATATTTTGGGAATTTATCCCTCGGTCACATCATTGGCAAATATTTTCTCCCAGTCCGTAAGTCATCTTTTCATTTTGTTTATGGTTTCCATGGCTGTACAAAAGATTGTGAGTTTGATTAGCTCCCATTTGTTTATTTTTGCTTTTATTTCTATTGCTTTGGAGACTGACCCTTGGTATGATTTATGTCAGAGAATGTTTTGCTTATGTTCTTTTCTAGGAGTTTTATGGTGTCATGTCTTATGTTTACGTTTTTAAGCCATTTTGAGTTTATTTTTGTGTATAGTGAGAGGGTGTGTTCTAACTTCATTGATTTACATGCACCTGTCCAACTGTCCCAACACCACTTGCTGAAGAGACCGTCTTTTCCCCATTGTGTATTCTTGCCTCCTTTGTCAAAGATTAATTGTCCATAGTTGTGTGGGTTTATTTCTGGGCTCTCTAGTCCATTGATCCATATGTTTGTTTTTGTGCCAATACCATGCTGTTTATTTTTTTAAATAGATTTATTTATTTTTGGCTGCGTTGCGTCTTCGTTGCTGCACACGGGCTTTCTCTAGTTGCGGCAAGCGAGGGTTGCTGCTTGTGGCGGTGCACAGACTTCTCATTGCAGTGGCTTCTTGTGGCGCATGGGCTTAGTTGCTCTGCGGCATGTGGGATCTTCCCAGACCAGGGCTCGAACCTGTGTCCCCTGCATTGGCAGGCGGATTCTTAACCACTGCACCACCAGGGAAGCCCCTACCATGCTCTTTTGATCACTGTGGCTTTATAGTATTGTCTGAAGTCTGGGAGGGTTATGCCTTCTGCTTTGTTCTTTTTCCTCAGGTTTGCCTTGGCAATTCTGGATCTTTTATGATTCCATGTAAATTTTAGGATTATTTGTTCTCACTCTATGAAAAATGTCATGGGTAATTTGATAGGTATCACATTAAATCTGTAGATTTCTTTATGTTTTATAGCTTTCAGCACATAAGTCTTTTACCTCCTTGGTCAGGTTTATGCCTAAGTATTTTAATTTTTTGGTTGCAATTTTTAAAAGATTTTTTTGTTTTAATTTCCTTATGATGTTTCATTGTTACTGTAAAGAAATGCAACCAATTTCTGTATGTTAATCTTGTATCCTGCTACTTTGCTGAATTTGTTCATCAGTTCTAGTAGTTTTTGTGTGGAGTCTTTATGGTTTTCTAAATATAGTATCATGTCATCTGCATATAGTGAGAATTTTACCTCTTCTCTTCCAACTTGGATACCTTTTATTCTTTTTTCTTATTTGATTGCTGTGGCTAGAACTTCCAATATATGTTGAATAGAAGTGGTGAGAGTGGGCATCCCTGTCTTGTTCCAGATTTTAGGAGGAAGACTTTCAGCTTTTCACCATTGAGTATTGTGTTGGCTGTGGGTTTGTCACAAATAGCTTTTATTATGTTGAGATATGTTACTTCTATACCCACTTTGGTAAGAGTTTTTATCATGAATGGATGTTGAATTTTATCAAATGTTTTTTCTGCATCTATTGAGATGAGCATGTAGTTTTTGTCTTTTGTTGATGTGGTGTTTCACATTGATTGATTTGCATATGTTGAACCATCCTTGTGACCCACCCTGGGATGAGTACATCTTGGTCGTGGTGTATGATCTTTTTTATGCGTTCTTGGATTGGGTTTGCTAATGTTTGGTTGAGAATTTTTGCATCTATATTCATCGACGATATTGGCCTGTAATTTTCTTTTTTGGTGGTGTCTTTGTCTGTTTCTGGTATCAGGGTGATGGTGGCTTCATAGAATGTCTTTGGGAGTGTTCCCTCCTTTTCAGTCTTTTGGAAGAGTTTGAGGAGGATAGGTGTACGTTCTTTGTATGCTTGGTAGAATTCCTCAGTGAAACCATTCAGTCCTGGATTTTTGTTTGCAGGGAGTTTTTGTTTGTTTGTTTTTTGCCACACCATGCAGCTTGTGGGATCTTAGTTCCCCACGAAGGGATTGAACCTGGGCCCTGGCAGTGAAAGCGCCAAGTCCTAACCACTGGACCGCCAGGGAATTCCCTGCAAAGAGCTTTTTTTTTTTTAAATTAATTTATTTATTTATGGCTGTGTTGGGTCTTCGTTTCTGTGTGAGGGCTTTCTCTAGTTGTGGCAGACAGGGGCCAGTCTTCATTGCGGTACGCAGGCCTCTCACTATCGCGACCTCTCTTGTTGCGGAGCACAGGCTCCAGACGCACAGGCTCAGTAATTGTGGCTCACGGGCCCAGTTGCTCCACAGCATGTGGGATCTTCCCAGACCAGGGCTCAAACCCGTGTCCCCCGCATTGGCAGGCAGATTCTCAACCACTGCGCCACCAGGGAAGCCCAGGGAGCTTTTTTATTACAGATTCTACTTAACTTCTAGTAATCGATCTGTTTAAGTTTTCTATTTCTTCTTGTTTCAATTTTGGTGAGCTGTATGTTTCTAGATACTTGTCCATTTCTTCTAGGTTGTCAAATTTGTTGACATATAATTGTTCATAGTATTCTCTTATGGTCTTTTGTATTTCTGCAGTATCGGTTGTTGTTTTTCCTTTTTCATTTCTTATTTTATTTATTTGGGACCTCTCTCTTTTCTTCTTGGTGAGCCTAGCCAGAGGTTTAATGATTTCCTTTTATATTATGCTTGTGTTCTCTTCTTTTGGGGTTTTGTGAATCTGTTGTATGTTTTTGATTTGTGGTTACCCTGTTTTTCAAGTATGTTAACCCATAATTATATCTACTTGCTTTAGACTGATAGTCATTATGGGCTCAAACACATTCTGAAAGAAAAAACAATCTACATTTTCTTCCTCTTCTCCCCCCCACTTTATGACTTTGATGTCCTCTTCTGCATCTTCATAGTTATCCTTTTGTCATTCATTGTGGTTATTGTTGCTGTCACAAAAATTGTTTTCATTTTTTTTAACCTGTATACTGGTTTATTTAAGTGATTTACTTTCCAGTTGTGATTTTTCTCTTTCCTATAGCTTCTCGCTTCTTTTCTATCTAGAGAAGACTTTTCAATATTTCTTTTAGGATAGGTTTAGTATTGCTGTATTCTTCTAGTTTTTGCTTGTCTGAGAAATTCTTTTTCTCTCCTTCTATTCTAAATGGTAATCTTGCTGAGTAGAGTATCCTAGGTTGCAGATTTTTCCCTTTCAGGACTTTGAATGTATCTTGCCACTCCTTTCTGGCCTGCAACATTTCTGTAGAGAAATCAGCTGATCGTCCTATGGGGGCTCCCTTATAATTAACTCTTTATTTTGATTTGTTTCATTTTTTAAAACAGCTTTATCAAGCCATAATTTACATACCATACAATTCCCTCACTTAAAGTGTGCAATGTTTTTGATATATTACATCATTAATTTTAAAATTTTTCGTAAAATGTTTATAACAAAATTTGCCATTTTAGCCATTTTTAAGTGCACAGTTCAGTGGCATTAAGTACATTCACAGTGTTGTGCAACCATCACCACCATCCAAAACTTTTTTTATCATCACGAACAGAAACTCTGACCATTAAGCAATTACTCCCCGTCCCCCCCACCCCCCTGATGACCTCTAATCTTTCTGTCTCTCTGGATTTGACAATTCTAGCTGTTTCATGTAAGTGGAATCAGGATGGGGCCTATTGTGACTGGCCTCTCTCACTCAGCATCACGTTGGTGAGGTCCACCCGTCTGTGGCAGGTGTCAGTGCTTTGCTCCTTTTAAGGCTGAATAATATCCACCGTGTGGACAGACCACATTGTGTTCCTCCGTTCATCCATCCACGGACTCTTGGGTTGTTTCCACCTTTTAGCTGTAGTGACTAGAGATGCTGAGGACGATGGTGTGCAGGGATCTGTTTGAGTCCTGCTTCACTTCTTTCGGGTAAGCACTCAGGAGTGGAATTGCTGTGTCCGTCCTACAGTAACATGTGTGTAGCTTGTTGAAGTCACCAAAGTGTTTTCCACGTGGCTGCACTGCTTTGCATTCCTACCAGCAATGTACAAGGGATCCAGTTCCTCTGCATCCATGAGTTGGTATCTCCCTGTGGTTTTGACTTGCATTTCCCTGAGGATTAGTGATTAGTGATGTTGAGCACCTTTCTCTGTGCTGGTCACAGTTACTTTATACCATGAAACATTGAACTTGCACGAGTCAGGACAGTTTTGCTAGTGTGTGTGCAGACAGCCAGAATGGCTCCAGGTGCCTATTCTATTACACAGGAAGATTAGAGGCTCTGATCACTTACCCAGGAAGTGAAAAGAGGCCTGTCCCTCCCTACTTTCTCAGCAGGGGACCCAGAGGGATGGCCTCGCTCTTCCCTCGGGAGCCTGGTCCCTTGAGGTCTGCAGGACCTGTCCAGGGAGGTGGGAAGGCTGGTGTCCGGGTGCGGCGGGGCTGTCACAGCTTCCTCCAGGCCCAGAAAGGCCCCGCCCCGCTGAGTGCACCATCCAGCTGAGAGCACCCAGCTCAGGCTGAGCCACTGCCCATGAACAGGCACGTGCCCTCGGTTGCCCCAGGCTCGCCCTGACCGTCGGGCACTCCCTCTGCACATTGCTCGTCTCTGATTGTGGGTGTTTCATCTAGAAGACGGAGTTCTGTGTGCTTTGTGTAGTTGGGATAAAGTACTGACCCTGTTGTTGAGGCTCCAAGGATGTGACCATATAGGTGTTTGTCTGGGAGCCTGCCTGGGAACAGCCCCACCTGCCCCGCTGCTGGCGCCCACAGGCGATCAGCTCAGGCCCTTGGGCGCTTGTGTGCACCTGCCCTGGGCCAGAACCCTGGTGGAATGGGAGAGTGAGGTCTGGTTGGCCCACAGCCCCTCACTGGCGCTCAGGAATGACAGAGGGGGCCACGGGGAGGGGGGTAGATGGAAGGTGAGTTCCAGTGACGTAGAGGAGAACCTGAAGCCGAGGCAAGGCGGCTGTTCCTCGTCCAGTGCTGGCTACTTTGGGAGCCCACGGGGTGTGATGTAACCCGAGCCCCCATGGGTGGGATCCTGCCCGACTAAACTGGAACAGGCATCGGAATCCTTGGGTCCAATCAGAACATGATAAAAACAGAGGCCTGTTGCTGCTCCCTGGGTCACATGCGACATGAAGCTCACCTCTTCCCTGCGGTGGGTGAGGTGGGTAGAGGCACGCACGTCACCTTCTTGGACATAGTTGGCTGGTGCCCAGCCCAGCCAGGAGGTTCCCACACAGGAGGCCGCAAACGTGCCACAGGGCTGAGGCGGGGCTGCGGGACCTGCTGTGGCCAATGGAGGGTCCGGCCTGAACCCGGAGGACAGGGGTCGAAGCAGCGAGACCTAGAGTGTTAACGTCTCGTTCAAGGCCTGAGATGGGGATGCAGAGCTGCCAGAGCACCTGAGCGGGCTCCGGGGCCCCTGTGTGACCGCACGCGCGTGAAGGCCGCTCACCGTCCTCTGCCTGCAGGTGCGCCAGGCGGTGGTGCGCGTGGTCGGGGGCTGGCTGCTGCGCCTGCGGGACCGCTACTCGTTCTTGCACAGGCTCATCCCGCTTCTGCTGAGCGGCCTCGACGACGAGATCCCCGAGATCGCGTAAGTGGCAGCGTGGTGGACGGGCCGAGGTTCTGGGTGCCAGGGCAAGCACGTCCCGCCCCAGAGCCGCCGTGCCGCGCGCCTCCCTCCTGCTCGCCTCACCAGGCTCTGGCTTTTCCTAAGTTGTTGTTTACGGCGGTGGTTGTTTCCTTTGGTCCAGAGTCTTGCGGGAGCCACCGTGTCCCCGCATCCTGCGTGCTGGGAGGCCATAGGGCTTTGACAGTTTTGCGTCTTTAGCACTTTGCTCGGGTTCGTGGTGGAGGCACGGCAGACTCGCTGGTGAGCTCCCCCGGCCTCCTCCCTGAGAGCGCCACCTGACCCGGGTCTGCGTTGTGTGCAGGTGCGGGGCAGCCGGCCTCTGGGAGCAGGTCGGGCTGCAGTGGCAGGTGGAGAACGAGGAGGACCTCAAGGACAAGCTGGACTTCGCTGGCCCGCCCCCCGCACACCATCCCTCGCCAGGTGAGCGCGGCCAGCCCAGGCCAGCGGTGTGGCAGGGCGTGTCCCGGAGGTACGGTGGGAAGGGCCTCCCTCTCGGTCCTGGGCAGGCCTCCCTGGGTACGTGAGGGCGCGGCCAGCCGAGGAGCGTGAGCCTGATGGGGAAATGTTGGAAGTAGGTGGTGCTTTGTCACCTCACAAAGCTGTTTTGTGAGCTTCACCTGAAGAAGCAAACACACAGGGAGCCGGTGAGGCGCAGTCCTTGCGTTCCGGGTGATGCTACCCTCAGAGCAGAGCCTCCCGTTGCTGGACCTCCCGTCCTGCCCCTCGTCGTGGTCTCTTCCAGACCATGAGCACCCGCGGGCGCGTGTGTGTGCGCGGGCACGCCATGTGTTCCCTTAGCTCTTGAGTCAGATCCGGGCTGCGTTTCCAAGGAAGCCCCCTGCCCGCTGGGCTGCGGCCCTCCTCCTTGCCCCTCAACCCCACATGTGTCTAGTTTCTTCTGCTCTGGAAACACTTTCTGTCTAGGAACGAAGTCCTTTCTGCTGAACTTGATCGGACGCCTGTATCGCTGCAGTCTGTCTGCAGGTGTCTTCTTACAGTGGGGCGATGGTGGAGTGCCGCTGGCAGGGACACAGCCTAGTAAACATGTACCAGGTCAGACGGGCAGCACCGTGGGAGGGACCGGGCCTGGGGCCCGCAGGCCCCTCCAGCCCTGGTCAGGTGAAGTCGGGCTCGGCGGCCGCCCTGGAGGGGACGCCTTGCCCGAAGGGCAGCGTGAAGACAGCTGCTCAGGCCTCGGTGCACCCGCTGCTGTTCACTGTGAGGCCCAGGAGGCGGCTCCTCCCCCGTACCTGGGAGGCCTGTGGTGTTTTTTTTTTTTGGTCCACATGTTTATTCATGCAGCTTCACCTCCCACGCCGCACAACTGCTATAAGGGGAAATCATGCATGTTTTGGAAAAGGTACAAAAATTAGTTGCCACCAGGGTTTTTTCTGATTTAGTAAAGTTTGAGAATGCACCACCTTTTTTTTTTTTTTTTTTTTTTTGCGGTACGCGAGCCTTTTACTGTTGTGGCCTCTCCCATTGCGGAGCACAGGCTCCGGACGCGCAGGCTCAGCGGCCATGGCTCCCGGGCCCAGCTGCTCCGCGGCATGTGGGATCCTCCCGGACCGGGGCACGATCCCGCGTCCCCTGCATCGGCAGGCGGACTCTCAACCACTGCGCCACCAGGGAAGCCCAGTGCACCATCTTTTAAATTATCATGTCTGCCGTGTCAAGTACAGGAAAGGAGGCTTCAGAGCCATCTTCAGAGCGAGGCGCACATCTCTGGAAATGCCTCTCAGGCCGTGTGCCCGCCTGTCAGTGGACCACTCCCCAGATGGTCCTAACCTGTCCCCTCATCCCACAAACTTTCCACAAGGGACGTGTCATCAGGAAGAAAAGGGCATTTATTTTGCTTTTTGTTTTTTACAAAATTATAACAAGCTCACTTAAACAGCCAACAGAATCCGAAACATTTAGAACTAATTCTCTCATATACCATAAAAAGAGAAAAGTAACAGGAACAGAAATTCAAAGTGAGGCCTCATGGTACAAGCTGTTCTTTTTACTAAAACACGCTTTAAACTTTGACATGTCATGGTCTCATTTCTATCTCTAGAGTTGTTTTGAGTCTTTAAGGTCAAAATCTTGTAATCAAAATCCTCGAAGTCTTTTTTATAGAAATTGAGAAACTTATCCTGAAATTCACAAAGAAACGTAAAGGACCTAGCACAGCCAAAACTTTGAAGACGAAGGCCCAGCTTGAAAGATGAGTACTTCTGGTTTCAAGACATGAAAACACAGTAATCAAGATGGTGAGGTTATGAACATAAAAACAGACCGACATGGACTTCCCTGGTGGCGCAGTGGTTAAGAATCTGCCTGCCAATGCAGGGGACACCGGTTCGATCCCTGGTCCAGGAAGATCCCACATGCCGCGGAGCAGCTAAGCCCGTGCGCCACAAGTACTGAGCCTGCACTCTGGAGCCCGTGAGCCACACCTACTGAATCCCACGTGCCTAGAGCCCATGTTCCGCAACAAGAGAAGCCACTGCAATGAGAAGCCCATGCACCGCAACGAAGAGTAGCCCCCACTCGCCACAACTAGAGAAAGCCTGCGTGCAGCAACAAAGACCCAATACAGCCAAAAATAAATTAAAAAAAAAAAAATCAGACCGACAGACCAGTGGGACAGAGCAGAGTCCAGAAACAGACACAGGCGTGTGGACTCTGAATTTTGGCAAGTTGCAAAGACAAGTCAGGGGAGAAAAGACGTCTCAGCAATGCTGCTGGAATCACTGGATGTGCAAAAAAAGTGGGCTTGGATCCAACCCTCCTGATAAATGAAAATTAACCCCATATGCCACATGGATCTAAGGGTACAACCTAAATACACTCCACAAAAGAATGACTGATAAAGTGCTTTTCATCAAAATGAAAACTTCTGCTCTTTAAAAGACATTAAGAGGGCCTCCCTGGTGGCGCAGTGGTTGAGAGTCCGCCTGCCGATGCAGGGGATACGGGTTCGTGCCCCGGTCTGGGAGGATCCCATATGCCGCGGAGCGGCTGGGCCCGTGAGCCATGGCCGCTGGGCCTGCGCATCCGGAGCCTGCGCATCCGGAGCCTGTGCTCCGCAACGGGGGAGGCCACAACAGTGAGAGGCCCGCATACCACAAAAAAAAAAAAAAAAAAAAAAAAAGACATTAAGAGAATGAAACGACAGGGCACAGACTGAGATGTTTGCAAATTGTTGACGTAAGGATTTGTGTCCAGAGCACAGAGAGAACTCTCAATATCAAGAACACAATCCAGTTGTTTTAGTGGCAAAAAAAGTTTGAAAAGACACTTCACTGAAGACACACAGATGTCAAACAAGCCCACGAGACAGTGCTCCAGGTCGCTGCTCGTGAGGAGAATGCACATTAAACCCGCAGGGGATCCCCCCCTCTGCCTGGAGGCTTGACCTGAGACTGCCCGTGCCAGGTGTGGTGCAGACGTGGAGGAGCTTCAGGCCTCGTGCATGGCTGGGGAGGGCAGACAGCAGTGCAGCAGCGTCGGAAAACCACTCGGCCATTTCTTAATCAGTATAGTGCCTGCCTTCCATGTGCTTAGCCGTGGCACTCCAGGGCGCCCACCCGAGAGAAGTCTCGTCGGCGACAGCCCACGGCGGAACCGCTCAGACATCTGTCAGCAGGTGGACAGACAGACTGTGGTCTGTCCGTGTGCTGGAACACCGCTCAGCAGTGAGCAGGGGCTGGCGCCCCCCACCACTTGCTGGGCCTCGGAGCGGAGGAAGCCAGGCAGAGAGGAGCATGTGCTGCGCAGCTGCACTCACAGAAAATCTAGAAATTGCGGCTCCCTGTAGTGACAGGAAGCCAACCGGGGCTGCCCCGGGGGAGGGGAGGGCGGGGGGCATCGTCGGGAGCACAGGGACCTTCTGGGTGACAGGTGCGCGTTATCTTGATGGCCGTGATGGTTCACAGTGGTGTCCACTTGTCAGAACTTACAGGGTTGTGCCCTTCGAGCATGTAGTTTACGGGGTGTCACACCTCAGGATCTCTGTAGAAACTTAAAGTAAATTATGACACTGTGGCTTCATTTCTGTCTTCAGAGTTGGTTTGAGTTTTTTAAGACCTCAAAATAAAACCCGTAGGTGCGCCTTAAATGAGGGATGTGTAGTAAGTGACTTTGCACACGAATCGTTGAGATCTTGTTTGTGAATTTCACGGGTTCCCATCCATCTTTATGACCCACAGGGAGCCGCCCGGGGCTGGGCTGCCGGGAGCTGGTCTTCAGAAACCTCTCCAAGATCCTTCCCGCCATCTGTCATGACATCACCGACTGGGTGGTGGGGACCAGGGTGAAGTCGGCACAGCTGCTGGCGGTACTGCTGCTGCACGCGGAAGGCCACATCACGCAGCACTTGGAGCCCGTCCTGCGCACCCTGCTCTGTGCCTGCGCCGACGAGGAGAAGGCCGTGGTCCGCAGCGTGAGTGGCATTCCGCTGTCCTTGGGCTGCATGCACCCTTCCTAGTTCTGCAGTCTGTGAACCTGGACACATATCAGCAGTCACGCAGTCGCCCCTGTGTGAAAGTGTAGATGTTTCTGTGGCCCCCGGGCTTTCCCCGGCCTTCTGCATCCAGCCTGCGTGCCCATAAAAAATGGCGTTTAATGGTTCTCTTTAAGCGTGTGCAGGTGAGCGGCCCTGTGTGCGAAGGTAAACACGTCCTCCACCCGCAGGCCACTGCAGTGGTCACTGCTCGGACAGACGTGCAGAGCCGCCCCCATGAGTCCAGCTCAGGCAGTCGGGCCTCAGAGAAGACGCTCTGACAGCCCTGCCCCCGCCGAACGGCGTGAACTCCTTCCCCTGGCACTTCTGAGCTCAGGAGGGGACTCACCAGTTTTTGTGGGTGTTTGAGCACATGTTAGGAAGAGACGGGCCAGCAGGGCTGCTTCTGGCAGGTGAAAGCAGGCACGGCAGGCGCAGAGCAGCGAGGGGCTGAGAGGGGCGGCAGCCTCAGGCCTCCTCCGTCTGCCCTCAGTGCACGAGATCCGCGGAGCTGATCGGGACCTTCGTCAGCCCGGAGGTGTTTCTGAAGTTGATCTTGTCGCCCCTGAGGAAGTCTCCCTCCCCCTCCAGCCTCCTGGTCCTTGCGTCCGTCATCCGAGGCTGCCCGAGGGAGGCGCTCCAGCCACACGTGAAGGTCCTCGCCGTGGAGCTGGCCCACGCTCACATCTGCCAAGGGTCTGAAAATGTAAGTGTGCGCGGGAGAGGGTGGGGCTGGGGGATCGTGGAGTCCACCCATCTCCATGGTGACTCAGTCCCCTGTGGGACCACCCACACATAGCAGTCGTCAGTCCCACAGGCCTCTCGGGGACATCTGACCGATGTGGTACCTGGGGTGCAGCACTGATGATCTCCTGTTTGGACCCACGTGCCTCCTGGCCCGTCCTCCTCCATCCACCATGGTGGCCGTTTAAAGTAAAATGAAACAAAGTGCAAAGGCAGTTCCTCAGTCACGCTGGCCGCATTTCGAGCGCCCAATAGCCCTGTGTGGCCAGCGGCTGCAGCACTGGACGGTGTAGGATAGAGCACGTCCATCATCGAGGACAGTTCTGCTTTAAGGATGGCACTGCTGTGGGTGTTCTTGGATGGAGACCCCCCTACCCCCACCCCACCCCACCCCCAGAGAACCTGTGAGTCCACACGCCCTGTCTGTTGGTCCACGTCAGACGCGGTGTCTCCATGGTGAGCTTATTCTTACCCCCATCACTTGGCTTGTAACGGGGCTTCCAACAGGCAACCTGATTTGGCAGCCGTTATTGGGAGCTCTGCTTGGTGGTTACAGATTTGTTTTGTCTTAAATCGAGCAGTAAATCCATTACATCTGAAGCTGAAACAATGTAGGTAGTTAGGCTTAGTCATTTGGAATAATTTACAATTGTTTGCTGTTGAAGGAAAAATAATGACCTTGTTTTTGAGTGGCTGTGATGGGCTTAAACCCTGAGTCTTTGCATTGGACAGTGACCCTCCCACCTCTCTGTAGAGCAACGAGGGTTTGCCTCGCCAGGCGTCTGACCCACGCACTGCAGGCCCCTTGGGCCACGGGAAGCTGGCCCCGCACAGCTGACACTTGACAGTGGCTGCCATGGCCACAGAGCTGGACCACAGGGGTGCCCAGCTACCGCTCAGCCGCCGGGAGATGCACTTCCACGCCTGCATCCGGCCTTGACTGACATACGTTCATAGTCGTGTGGGAACCATCTTAATAAGCCTATAAGGCAGCTTCTGAAACACAGATGGGGGGGTTGGAGCAGAGGTCTTGGAGTGGGGACGTTCGTGGGCTTTTTCACCTGCTCCTGGTGTCTTCAGCCGTATTTCAACTTTTCCCAAAACCCATTTTTAAGATAAACTATGATTATCTAAAAATGCGGAAAAAAAGTTCCACGTTTTTGCTCAACTGGTTCCAACGAGGATTTTCATTCCGGAAGCATTTCTGTTCTAGAAGGTGCAGCTTGAAAGTTTGTGTAGGTGTTTCAGTACACGTGTTGCAAGCTGTACAGCAAAGGAAACGTCTTTTCACACCTGAGTGTTGTTACAGGAAACCTTGGTCCCTCGATCCATCTAGTTCAGAGCGCATGCTTGGTTCCTCTTCCTCCAGCCCTTCCAGGAAAGATTTACTCGGTCCTGCAAACAAAAGGCCCCCTTCCACACACGTGTCTCTAGACACGTTCCAGCCTTTGGCCAAAGGACCAGTCGGTGTGAACCCCAGTCGTGCGACCCACTCCCATGCTCGCACGCCTGGGGCCAGGATGCACGGCCTCTGCACAGGGAGGAGTCATCCTAGTGTTTCCTACAGTCGTTGTCCAGGGACTGTGAGGACAGGCCTCAAATGCTTCAAGACCAAACTAAATGTAAAAGCCCCGGGTTGAGCCAACAGGGCCCCGGAGACATTCGGCTCGTCTGCCTGGGCCTGTGCTCAGCTGACAGGACCTGAGCCTCTGCTTTGAAATCTGGCTGTTTATTGACAGCGGACTGAGATGCAGAAACGGTTGATAAAACAGAAGTAAGTTGTTTCCTCCTGTTTACTCAGGAATCGGGTGTGGGGTCTGGGATGGGAGTGCCTGGCGCTTTCTCCGGTTGTGGCATCTCCCTCTGTGTCAGTTCCCTCTGTGTCGTGTGTGTGTGTGTGTGTGTGTGTGTGTGTGTGTGTGTGTGTGTGTGTGTGTGTGTGTGTAGGTAGGTAGGTAGGTAGGTAGATGTTGAAAATCCTCTGGTTAAATATCGCGAAATCCGTGAACGTTAAGGCCCCGTTTCCTCAGAGGTGGTGCCGTGTTCACAGCAGGAGGGCAATGCTTGTGAAAGACACAGACCTTTGGTTAGTTCCAGCATCTGGAGGTGTCGTGAGATGGCTCAGCCAATGCTGAGAGCAACTCCCTGTTTATTATTTTTTTTAATTTTTAAAATTTATTTATTGTTGTCTGCATCACATCTTCATTGCTGTGCACAGGCTTTCTCTAGTTGCAGCGAGCAGGGGCTACTCTTCATTGCAGTGCGTGGGCTTCTCATGGCGGTGGCTTCTCTTGTTGCGGAGCACGGGTTCTAGGTGCGTGGGCTTCAGTAGTTGTGGCGTGTGGGCTTCAGTAGTTGTGGCACGCAGGCTCAGTAGTTGTGGCTCGCGGGCTCTAGAGCACAGGCTCAGTAGTTGTGGCGCACAGGGTTAGTTGTTCCTCAGCATGTGGGTCCCGGACCAGGGCTCAAACCTGTGTCCCCTGCATTGGCAGGCGGATTCTTAACCACTGCACCACCAGGGAAGTCCCAATCCCTGTTTATTTTAATTGAAAGAATGGTAGTTCCTTAAATATGTATTGTAGGTCATTTAGAAATTAGCCAAAATCATGCCCTCAAAAAAATCAATCAATCAGTCAATCCAGGTCTGAAAGAAATGGGGCTGTGGGAAAAGTAAGTATTTGAATAAAACACCAATTTTAGCTTCTCAGGGAAGTTAGGACCCCCAAGTAGCTGAGGACATGCCACAGTGAATTTTTTGTTTAAACTTCCATGATTTATATCACTTGTGAATGAGTCGTAGGATTTTAGAGCTGATTCAGAGTTCAGAACCAATCCATTGTCTAGCCAAATCTTCACCAAACTTTTGAGCTCACACCCCCATTAGTAAAAAAAGAAAAACCGTAAGCATTTTGCCCCGGTTCCCTCTGTCCTTTATGAAACAGCAGAGCAGGCGTGTGGGAGGGGTGTTCTAGGCGGTTCTTCCTCTGGGTCCCCCACCCCGTGCCCACTCCTGGCCCCCATTTCACAGTGGATGAGGCTGGAGCCCGGGAGGTGAGAGATGGGCTCGACCCAACCGAGGTGTCACCTTGACCCCCGGCAGTCTGGAAGCATCTTTGAATCATAGAATTTTATTTTTCTTAACTTAGTATCATAGAAACACTCAGAAGTGCACAGAAGGGGAGGGGGGCAGCGTGCACCCCTCGTGCCTGCCGCCCGGTTCCAGCCACGTCCCCCTCGGTCCAGCTTCTCTCTGACTTTGGGGGTGGGGTGGGAAGAGCTGGGGTACTCAGAGCAAATCCAAGATTCCCTGTCCTTCCACTTGTCACTTCTACAGTGTGTGTCACTAACACACGCAAACTTTTTAAAAATGTAACTCAAATACCATTAAGCACGTAACAAAGTTGCCATGAATTCCTTGATTCTCGGGGATTCAACAGGGATTCGGTTTCCCTGTTGTGCTGAGGGACACCCTCCTTATGGCTGAAGTGCCAGAATCCTGGCCCAGTCCACTTGTGGGGTCGCCGTGGCTCCACGGCCCTGGGCGGTGGGGCCTCCTCTGGGCCGCCGGGCGGGTGCAGGGGTGGCTGATGGTGCCCTGCCCTCTCCACAGCGCCTGTACGGGGAGCGCCTGCTGCAGTGCGTGCAGGCCGTGGTGTCCGTGAGCCGGGAGGACTGCCGAGGTGCTGGCGTGCCGCTCATGGAGGTGCTGGTGACCGTCCTGGCGCTGTGGGGACCCGCGGGCCTTGGTGCCAAGGTGAGGGGGCCCTCCTGCTTTGCCTCAGCCCCTGGATGGGAGGCTGCCATCTGTCAGTCTCTGCTGTCAAACTCCAAGCCTCGGGCTTGCCCAGCAAACTGGCTACCTTAGATGAAAGAGTCTAGAACATGCGGGGTGATTCGTTCTCTAGGCGGCCTCAGGGGCACACGGGATTTTAAATTCCCTCCAACTGCCCATTGGCTTCAGGATCTCAGAGTGAGGCCGCCTGCTTAATCTTGGAGAAACAGGCAAGAAACGAGGCCTCCCTCGTCTTAAATCTGCGTTTGAGTGAGGTTAAGAATACACACGTGCACCGGAGGTCAGGAGAGAAAATAATATCATGATTTTCCTATTTAGTTGCAGCCCAGCTTTACACAATTGTCTCCATTCCCCTGGCTCTGTTTTTTTTTTTTTTTTTCAAATTCTTTTCTCCATTGAACTTCCTTGCTTCTTTATTGTTTTGGCCGTGCCACATGGCACGTGGGATCTTAGTTCACCAAACAGGGATCGAACCTGCATCCCCTGCATTGGAAACACGGTGTCTTAACCACTGGACCGCCGGGGAGGTGCACCCCCGCCCCAGGCTCTGTATTTAGCTTAAAATCTTATGACATCCAGCTCCCTGCGGCTGCGAGGACCATCCAGAGACCCGGCTGTCTGACCACTTCTCCCCAAACTGAGAACTCGGCTTCTCCCCCTGGTTCTCTCTCCCCTTCTCCATCCACACTGTGTCCGGGAGGCTCCCCGCCTGCCCTCCCCTTCCCCTGGGCCTTCCTAAACTGTGTTTTCTTTCTTTCTTAAAAAACCCCCTTTCCGGAGGGCACGTGTCTGAGCAGGGAGGTCGTCACTGTAGGGCTGTATATAATAGAAAAGCTGAGTCTGTCGTTACGGCTGAGTCTGCAGGCCAGACTGGGGCCCCGGGACAGCTGCACAGAGTGCTGGGGGCATCCTGTTCCTCAAGCCCTAGGGAGAGGAGGGTTCGGTCCTCCCTCTCCTCTGTGCCCGCGGAGCAGCAGACACGCTGTCGCCGGCAGTCTGGTCAGGTGAAGAACTCTGAGCGAGGACGTGGGCCCATCTTTGGCACCCGTGGTTTAAGTCTGTTCAGTGCAGTCGCTGAAACCGCCTGCTCCTCCTCCTCCACAGATGGAGCCTGGCTGGGACCCCAGGGTGAGCTTCCCGCCCTGCAGGGACTGCCCTGCCCCGGGTGGCGCATCATGGGGGGTGGGGGACTGTGCCTGAACTGCCTGTAGATGCTCGTTTGTCCATTTCATTATTTCTCATACAGACAAGAGGGGCGTCGTGGGAGCCCCGGGCCACGTGGCGTGTGCCCGAGTGGCTCTCCCTCCCTCAGGTGGTGAGGACGGGTCTCCCGTGGGCTCTGTGAGTCTCAAGATCGGCCTGTCCCAGCCTGTGACTTGCTCCCCCAGGTTCAGGAGACGCTGGCTGAGCTGGCTGCGGTGGAGAGCGTGGACGGCAGCCAGGACCTCTTCCGAGCTCACGTGGGCCCCCTCCTGGAGTGGCTGGCTGCCTCGCACCAGGACTGGACCAGCCACTCCACAGGGCTCCTGCAGTTTGACGTGGTGCTCGCTCACTCAGGTGAGCCTCAGACAGGCGCCCCGGGCGGGGTTCGGAGCGCTGGTCCCGTGGTGGCCCCAGCAGCGCCGGCACAGACCGGCAGAGCTGCTCAGCACCCCCCCGGGAGGCGGCACGCCAAGGCCTGGTTCTTCAGAGTCACTCACGGTCTCTCTCGACCTGCAGAGAACAGCTGTTTTAAGGAACAAAACCTTAATTTAAAAGATGCCGCGGGGCTTCCCTGGTGGCGCAGTGGTTGAGAGTCCGCCTGCCGATGCAGGGGACGCGGGTTCGTGCCCCGGTCCGGGAGGATTCCACATGCCGCGGAGCGGCTGGGCCCGTGAGCCATGGCCGCTGGGCCTGGGCGTCCGGAGCCTGTGCTCCGCAACGGGAGAGGCCACAACAGTGAGAGGCCCACGTACTGCAAAAAAAAAAAAAAAAAAAAAAAAAGATGCTGGGAACTTTATAGTGAAGACTTGCTGTAACGTGGGTCTTTAAAGTCTTCCCAGGCACACATTTTTATGTTAAACCTTCTTTTCTCGGGGTGGGGGGGAATTAGTTCAAGAGTGTGACATAGGACCAATGTACGTTTTTGGGTTTTTTTTTTTTTTTTTCTTTTTGCGGTATGCGGGCCTCTCACTGTTGTGGCCTCTCCCGTTGCGGAGCACAGGCTCCGGACGCGCAGGCTCAGCGGCCATGGCTCACGGGCCCAGCCGCTCCGCGGCATGTGGGATCTTCCCAGACCAGGGCACGAACCCGTATCCCCTGCATCGGCAGGCGGACTCTCAACCACTGCGCCACCAGGGAGGCCCCAATGTACGTTTTGAATTTTGTTTATTTATTTGGCTGCGTCGGGTCTTAGTTGCGGCATGCGGAATCTTTCGTTGTAGCACGTGGGCTCTTCATTGCAGCACACAGGCTTCTCTGGTTGTGGCGCATGGGCTTCTCTCTAGTTGTGGTGCATGGGCTCAGTAGTTGTGGCATATGGGCTGCAGAGCGCGCCAGCACAGTAGTTGTGGCACGTGACCTTAGTTGCCCTGCAGCATGTTCATTCCTGGACCAGGGATCAAACCTGTGTCCTCTGAATGGGAAGGCAGATTCTTTTTTTTTTTTTTTGCGGTACGCGGGCCTTACTGTTGTGGCCTCTCCCGTTGCGGAGCACAGGCTCCGGACGCTCAGGCTCAGCGGCCATGGCTCACGGGCCCAGCCGCTCCACGGCATGTGGGATCTTCCTGTACCGGGGCACGAACCCGTGTCCCCTGCATCGGCAGGCGGACTCTCAACCACTGCGCCACCAGGGAAGCCCGGGAAGGCAGATTCCTAACCACTGGGCAACCAGGGAAGTCCCTATGTTAAACCTTGAAAGCGTGACTTTGCATGGCGTCCTGTGTGGCCCGTGCTCGTCCCCCAGGTGCTGCCTACCCTCTGTGCCCGCTTGGCCTCCCGCCCCAGGGATTAGGGTAGGACCGGCAGGGCAGCGGGACTCCGAGCCCACGGTCTTGCACGCCATGCTCCTGGCCACAGTGCCCCCTGGCAGAAGCAGAGCTTTGGGCTACAGTGGACCCTCCAGTCACGCTTGTTTTGCTTTGACCCTGGGCTTTGAGGTGATGCCTCCGAAAAGACTGAAGTCCTGACTGAGTACAGAAGTAGAAGACCGGGTGTAAACCAGAGGGCCTGAGGGTAACGTCTTCACTTCTGACACACGATGTCTTGGGTCAGCACAGGGCCTGGCGGGGAGGGCAACTGATGACCCGATTCTTCTGAGCTGCGGCTCACGTCTAGACCCCGGAGACTGTGTTCTCCCCATCACGTGACGGTCCAGGTCCTGAGCACCGTCACTGCGTCTGGGATCCTTCCAGGCTCGGGGACAGTGGCACAATTTGTTCATCTAGTAACAGGCATGGGAAAGGATGCTGGCGGCCAGGCTCAGGGTCAGACATCAAGCAGCCGACGTGGTCCGAATGATGGGTTTTGGTTGGCCTTTAAAAGATTGCTTGGGGACTTCCCTGGTGGCGCAGTGGTTAAGAATCTGCCTACCAATGCAGGGGACACAGGTTCAAGCCCTGGTCCGGGAAGATCCCACATGCCGCGGAGCAACTAAGCCCATGCGCCACAGCTAGTGAGCCTGTGCTCTAGAGCCCACGAGCCACAACTACTGAGCCCGCGCACCACAGCTACTGAGCCCGCATGCCTAGAGCCCATGCTCCACAGCAACAGGAGCCACCACAATGAGAAACACGTGCACCACAACAAAGACCCAACACAGCCAAAAATAAATAAATTTTTAAAATAAATTTTAAAAAAAAAGTTTGCTTGACTTTAAATTTTTTTAAGAATTTGGTAAGATGTAGGGAAAAAAAGAAAGTTTACATACCGAACAATTAGAGCCATGGGGTGGGAGGGTCAAAGGGAGAGGCGGAACCTGGCGTCCTGTGCTGAGAGCATCCTTCCCGGAGCTGAGGGTGCATGTCCGCTGGCCGTGCCCAGCATGCGCCTCCACTCGCGGCCAGAGCGGCTGCGGGACTCCCGTCCTCCCTTCCTCCTGCCACGTAGGAATGAGGCCCCTGCCTGTGCTCTAGGCCCTGCCCTCGGAGAAGCCTTGCCCCAGCTGGTCCCCATCCTCAGGAGCTGCCTCCAGCCAGCCCGGGACCCACCCATGCGCCTGAAGCTGTTCTCCACCCTGACGGAGCTGCTGCTGGGAGCCAGGGAGACGGTGGACTCGCAGGGGTAGGTCGGCTCCACCCACACGCGGTCCCCCATGCTGCCCCCCAGTGGTCCCCCCATGCTGCCCCCCATGCAGTCGCCCATGCTGCCCCCCACGTGATCCCCCATGCTGCCCCCCACGCTGTGCTGCGGCTGAGTGGTCCCCATGTGCCCCCGCACTGAGGTCTCAGGTGGGACCTGGGGTGACCCTGAGCTCTGGGTCCTGCCGTCGGGCGGCTCCCCACACAACCAGCACCCCAGGGAAACGGCGTAGTCCCGGCAGCAAGTGCACCGCATAGAGAGACACTAAATGAGTCGCGTTCTTGTGGTTGTTAAAATTCCGTTAAATGAAAAAGCTTTAGGGAATGTTAACTACTAATAGTTTATACATTAGCTGTTCTCAGCTTTAAAAGGCTTCTGGTACCTTTCAGGCCTCACAGAGAATTGATTGAATGACCGTTAAAGGTTAGAACTTAGGAAACTCCTGTCCTCCAGAGGGATGAGGCAGCGTAAACACCCGGGCCTCCAGCTCGGGGCTCCGAAGGGAAGGAGGCGGGCGGCCCAGGCTGGATGTGAGGCCCCGAGCAGAGCCGTCTGCAGGCCCCGCCCTCTCCCTTTGCAAAGCGACGCAGCGTCCCGGCAGGATGGGCTGTGGGGCGTCCGGCAGTGAGATGCTGTTTGCTCTATGGGGACCCGTCCCCTGAGAGGGAGCAAATCTTTGTCCTCGGCCTGTCCTGGACTTTCCTGGGGAAATAACGGGTCATTATTCAGACTTCACTTCTCTGGATGTTACTCTGATCTCTGCTCTTGGGCCTCTAGCCAGCTCATTGTATTGCAGGAAATTTTATTTCCTGCTTGTCTGCAAAGACTTCAAGGGTTGGAAGAGACTATAAAAAGGTTACTGAGTCGGGTTTGGCAGCTGCCCCGTGAGGAGAGAGCCGGCGGATCAGTCACTACCCCTCGGGGCCCCTGCTCCGCTGCGTCCCCCTGAGGACAAGGAAAGAAGCCCCCACTCTTGAACTGAGTTCCCTCAAGAAGCTGCTCTTGAAGTCTTCCTGTGGAAAGAAACCGCTATCAGGAGAAGAAAGTTGTTCAATTTACAATTATCTAGTGCAAGTATTAACAGTTTTTACAGGCAGCAAAGATTTTGGAAAGCAACACCTGCTTGGTTTTGAACCTCAGGGTTACAGAGTGCAGAGTCTGAGATAGCAAAGGACCGCGGCCCCTCCTCACCCCACCCCACCCCACCCCCGAAAGCACCTCTGGCACCGGCACACCCAGGTGGTGCAGGGCTCCCAGCCAGAGGACGGCGGGGGCAGGGGCACCCTGGCTGGAGTGCGATCCCCCAGTGAAGGAGGCCTGCTCCCCTCTCTGGGCGCCCAGACACCACCCAGTGCTGTCCCCTGTGCGAGCTTCTCCCGCAGGGGGAGGCCCAGATGCTGATGGCTCTGGAGGAGCCCGTGGGCCTGCCTGGGCTGGGCTTCCTGGTCTCGGGGCCCAGCTGCGTTTGAACAGGTGTGCATCCTCTGGACGCAGGGTACTCATTCTTGGGGAGTCCAGTGCCTTTTCTGCTCCCAGCATATCACTGGAGTCCCGCTGCCTGTCCCTCCTCACGGCCAGCGCTCGGACCTCAGGCCCTCGTGGCCACGTCGCCTGGGCCGCCTCAGCCAGGACACGGGACTGAGCTTTCCAGAGAGTCCCCTGGTGAATCCCTTTGCAGGGAACAGCAGCTCCTTGCTAAAAAACTAAAGCACGCAGAAAACCTTGAAATGGGCGTGAGTTGTCCTGCACCAGGTCCACTGTCGGAGGCGCTGGTGGCTCTGGAGTGCCCCCTGCTGGGGGCGCGGTGCAGCCGTGGGCTCACAGGCCCTCACGCTGGTCCAGGTGCTGGTCCAGGTCCGGAAGCAGCTGGTGCTGGAGGCGGGAGCCCCCTGTGAAGCGTGCTCCGGAATGACCCTGGGAAGCAAGTCAATGAGTCCTTTGTCCGTCAGAATACGTCTTGCTCCATCAGCAGAGGCCCGTGGGGTACAGGAGTCGTACGGAGGGCTGAGGCTTTTCCCCGGGCTTTTGGACAGGGCCTCACGGGTGGCTCCGCTGCTGGGTGGCCAGGCCAGCCAGTGGAGCTCAGGGCTGGGATTTCGTTTTGCTTTGTGTTTGTCCTGACGGCGTGTTGAGAGGAAGGTCCCCGACTATGTTGCCGGGAACATCCGTGTCTCCCGGTGTCTTGACACATGAGACCGTAGGTGCAGCCCCAGGGTGCCCTCTTGCCAAGGTAGTGGGCGTGGTCAGAGGGACCTCACGTGGTCGCAGGGACCTCGAGGCCCCTCTCTGTAAGGTTGCCGCCTGTGGGAGTGACTTGCCGCCCCATCGGTGCTCAGGGTAGCGCGGCCACCCTTTTCTTAGATCCAGGAGGGGTGTTGGGGAAGCCCCTCGGCCACAGAGTGGGAGGAGGCTGGAATACACCCCCAGCCCCAGGGTCCAGTCCCAGGAGAGGCGGCAGGAGCCCGAGTGCAGCCCTGCCCCGTCATAGCCGTGGGAGAGAGCCCCACGTCCCCTCCCTGGCCACTACCTCGGGGAGCGGGGGCTCTCATTCAACATCCAGTGTTCGATTTCCACTTGTTTTGTCTGTTTGGCCTTTTCCCTCCACCCAGTCCGTTTCCCAAACGGAAGCGCTTCCTTCGGGGAGTCTGGGTGCCCCCCTCACCCACTCTCTCCTGCTTCCGCTCCAGACAGTTCCATGGCTACCTGGACACCCTGATCAAGGACATCTTCGTCCCCAATCTGCAGTGGCACGCGGGGAGGACGGCTGCAGCCATCCGTACAGCGGCTGTGTCCTGCCTGTGGGCGCTCATCAGCAGCGGGGTCCTGTCAGATGAGCAGGTAGGCTCGTGCGTCCTGGACCCAAGAGGGGAACAGGCTGTGCCCTGGGCTTCTGGCGCCTGCCTGGCGCACCTGCCGCAGGTGAAGAGCGCTCACCTGAGCTCCTGTCCTGATAGCGGCAGCAGATGCTCCCAGACAGACCGAGGGGACGGGACTATGGGGCCGGAGGGCGAGCAGAGGTCTGGGGGGAAAGCCTGTTGTTTCCTTGGGTCACCTGGGGGTTTTCTGAAGTGATTGTTACTGTTTACAAGAAAAGAATTTCATCACAGGAGTCTGACTCAAGAGCGTTGTTTGTATTCATATTTCCAGTTAGATGAGGAATTGAGGAAACAGTAGAAGTAGGGAAAACATTGTGGTACCTGAATAGCTGTTATTTAAGTTGAAATGCCCCCCAAACTTTACTGGACACGATACCCAGTCCTGCTAGTAAGTAGTGGGCTGTGTAGGATCGGTGCCTAAGACTTTCTGAATAACAGATTTTTTAAAAACCAACTGACCGATGTTCAAATTATCTGGATTTTAAAATCAAGATTCAGGTCTGCTTCTTACATAGAAATTTCAAAGTAGCTTTCCAGACTCAATCATACTTGCATCAAAACCAAGTCTTGGTGGGCTTCCCTGGTGGCGCAGTGGTTGAGAGTCCGCCTGCCAATGCAGGGGACACGTGTTCGTGCCCCGGTCCGGGAAGATCCCACATGCCACGGAGCAGCTGGGCCCGTGAGCCACGGCCGCTGAGCCTGCGCATCTGGAGCCTGTGCTCTCCAACGGGAGAGGCCACAATAGTGAGAGGCCCGCGAACCGCAAAAAAAAAAAAAAAAAAAAAAAAACAAGTCTTGGGGCTTCCCTGGTGGCGCAGTGGTTGAGAGTCCGCCTGCCGAGGCAGGGGACACGGGTTCGTGCCCCGGTCCGGGAAGATCCCACATGCCGCGGAGCAGCTGGACCCGTGAGCCATGGCCGCTGAGCCTGCGCGTCCGGAGCCTGTGCTCCGCAACGGGAGAGGCCACAACAGTGGGAGGCCCACGTACCGCAAAAAAATAATAATAATAAAAACAAGTCTCTTGGGCCTCCCTGGTGGCGCAGTGGTTAAGAGTCCGCCTGCCGATGCAGGGGATACGGGTTCGTGCCCCGGTCTGGGAGGATCCCATATGCCGCGGAGCGGCTGGGCCCGTGAGCCATGGCCGCTGGGCCTGCGCATCCGGAGCCTGTGCTCCGCAACGGGAGAGGCCACAGCAGTGAGAGGCCCGCACACCGCAAAAAAGAAAAAAAAAAAAAAAAAAAAAACAAGTCTCTTCAGTGACGGGCAACAAAGTACACAGTGCATGAGTAGCAGTCTCTGTCACCAGGGAGGCACCAGCCATGACCCACAGCTTGTGTGGTTTTTTTTATTGCAGATACAGGAAGTGCAGGAAATGTTGATGCCTCAAGTTCTAACCACCCTGGAAGAAGATTCTCAGATGACTCGATTAATTTCATGCCGAATCATTAACGTATTTTTAAAGACCTCTGATGGTGTGATTGATCCAGACAAATTCATCAAGATATATCCTGGTAGGACGTTCTTCTTTTTCAAATCATATGCCTCTGTTTGTTTGACAGTTGTTTCTTTTGTAGGAAATATAGAAAATGCTACTTTGACTTCTGGTCAGGTTGGTGCTATGAGTCTAAACGTGGATGTGACAGGTATGATGTCACTGAATGTCACTGAATAAGTAACATAGCACGAGAAACAGGACAGACGTCTTGTGGGCCGGAATTGCGGGGTGGGTGGGAGCACAGACGCCCACGGCGGGCGGGGTACCACCCCGTGGCCTTCGGTGTGAGGGCTCCAGCCCTGCTTCGCGTGCCCCGTGTCACTGCCTCTTGGAGCCTGAGAGCACCGATGAGTCCCGGCCACAGAAGTGAAACCCAGCCCCGGCCCCGAGCGGAGCAGCGTCTCTGGAGGTGGGCCTGCAGCCGAGAAGCTCAGGGGCTGGTGGGTGTGCCCACGCTGGGGGAAGGTGGAAGGTACAAGCCCTCAGTGCATCTTCTCCACGTGTGGTTGGGATCCGCGGAAATCTACAAGGGTAACAGCCGTTCCAAACGAGTTGAGCACTTCCTGCGGCACGGGCCACGTCTGGCCCCAAGGGTGGCAAGAAGCAGCCCCTGAAGCAGCCCAGGAGGCGGACGAGGAAGACCAGGCGTGCCGGCAGAAACAGGAGCCGAAGAAACGAGGAGCTGAGAGCAGAGGGCGCGCGCCGGGGAAGGGCCCCCTGTCCACAGGCGGAATTAACAAACCTGGCAAAAAGGGTTCCTCGTGCCTGAGGCAGTGGTGACCCTTAGCCCCTCCTGTGCAAACATCTGGATTCCCTGCTGTAACATCTGTTGCCGCCTACGGCTAGAGTGAAGTGTGATCTTGGAACCTATCCGCATGTGTAACAATAAACTTGTAAAAAGTAAAAAATCAAGTTGAGAAACAGAGATGGAAGCAGGAACACAGAAACCCTGGGAGCAAAGATGGGGGCGGGGCTGAGTCTCTAAAAGACGCCAGTCGCCAGTCGTAGGGGCAGGCGCTCGCGTAGATCTGTGAGAAGAGCACGCACTGATAGAAGCCTCACCCATTCACAGGAGGCGTTTCTGCGGGTCGGGAAGGACTGTTCGTCCACTTTCAGCAGTGGGACATCTGGTCCCAGAGGCTCAGCAGAAACATGGCTGACGTAGCTGGTGGCCGTCGTGTCACCGGGCCCTCAGCTCTGTCCCCAGAGCCACGGTGGGCAGAAAGCGGGGTCAGCAGACGCCCTTCCTGCGCTGTCTGCTCCTTGGGGAGGATGGGGCGTGAGGCCTGTGTGTGACTCTGAGTCTGAGCATCTCGGAGCCGGGGGGACCCCAGCCGCCTTGCAGGTCAGAGGGCGAAGACGCCCGGGCCGGGTGTGAAGCACACCTTCACTCTGTGTCCACGGACTCCACCCCTGGGCCAGAGTGGCCGAGGGTCTCGGGACACCTGCTGCCACCAGCCCCTCCCCAGCACCCGCCTGTGGGTTTCCCAGGACGGGGGCCAGTGCTCCACAAGTGCTGGGAGCTTAGCTGGGCGCCGCCTGCCCTGGAACCTCTGCTCACACTCCTGTCTGGGCCCTCCTTGCAGAACTCTTAAAACGCCTGGATGACGTTTCCAATGAGGTGAGGCTGGCGGCCACCTCCTCCTTGGTCACCTGGTTGGAGCGTGTCGGGAACGAGGCCGGGAAGTGCTGTTACCAGAGCAACATTCAGCACCTGTACAGGGAGCTGCTCGTGTACCTCGACGACCCTGAGAGCGCCATCCGGGATGCCGTTCTCGGTAAGAGCTTCATGCCCACGCCCGGGCCAGCCACACGGGAGTGGCTGGCCGGGCGCCCGGACTCCCCTGGGCCCGCAGTCTTGCAACCCGTGTCCTCTTGAGTTACTGCGGGTCCCAACGAGCTTGTATCCTGTGGCTTACGGCCCCTGGTGTTCACCGTGGTAGAAGTTAAAACTTGAGAAAATGTTAAGGTACTGATTAATTTGTTTAAAATAACAACCTATTACATTTTAACATAAATAACGTGGTCTTGAAAGATGTGTTTTGTGAAACAAAATAACCAGAACAGTGGCATTATTTTACATTTTTGTGAATCTCTCTAATGTCGAGCTGATAGGAAACAACCAGACGCACATCTCTGCGTTGCGTTGGTTGTGATGCGTGTCGTTTGGTTAAAGTATGTGAAAAACAAACGGCCCACACAGATGTAGTTGGAAGAGAGGAGTATCTTGATAGCGGTCCTCTTCCTTACCGCACCCTGACTGGACAGGTGGTAGTCTCCTCAAGGTTCCTTGGAGTGTAGACTCTGGAGCCACTGTGGAACCACACCTGTTCCACTCAAGTCCATTTCTCCGCCCTGCGTGCTCGCTAACGTGGACACACTCTGTTCTCAGTGTCAAAAAGTCACTGTTGGGCTTCCCTGGTGGCGCAATGGTTGAGAGTCCGCCTGCCGATGCAGGGGACACGGGTTTGTGCCCCGGTCTGAGAGGATCCCACATGCCGCAGAGCGGCTGGGCCTGTGAGCCATGGCCGCTGCCTGCGTGTCCGGAGCCTGTGCTCCACAACGGGAGAGGCCACAGCAGTGAGAGACCTGCGTACTGTAAAAAAAAAAAAAAAGTCACTGTTGGCGTCAAGCTCAGAAAAGTCTTGGGAAGAACAGCTTCAGGAGGCTGTCAGGCTTTTGGTGGCAGAAACAAGTTTCTATAATTCTGATTACTGCTTGAGAGCTTAAATTTTATCATCAGCCACAAATACTGTCACTTATTGGCTTACAAGAAAGCATCCTGTTGAGTCCCCAAGTCTGAATCACAAGAGTCAGTTGTCACTGGTCATTCTTTCAAGTAAAAGTGGTGTCTGGGAGCTGCCCAGCCCACGACCCCACTGCACACATGTGTGCCTCCCGTTTCATCCCAGGGTGTTGAAAAGCTAAAAAGGAAGGACACGTGTCGTATCCCCTGAACCACCACCGACGTGTGAGCGAAGCCACATGGCTAAGATGGCCATAAACAGACTTCAGTTTAGAGTGGAGTTCTGAAAACTGTTGAAATAACCCAAAAGAAGTCAAGAAAGGAGAACGAGAAGGACGCAGAGTAGAGACGAACAGGAAGCAGACAGAGAGCAGGTCCAGCCACAGCGTGATCTGTGACCGCCCGCGCTGGGCGCTCGGTGCAGGGCAGACGCTGTCAGTCCCTAGAAAATCCAGACTTCATCGGAATGAGTTTACTAAAAGTTGGGTGCTCAAGGGTTGAGATTTCCTAAAGTAGATGATTTTTATGCTTCTTTGAGGACATTAACTGACTCTTGCAGTGACTCACTCCCCAGAGCCCGGCCAGTGCTCGTGCCGCCCTGGCCTTGAGCCCTCAGTGCGGCGGGCGCCCCATGAGCCGGGGGTCACGCCCTTCGTGTCACTGTGGACGGAGTTCTGACTCACACCCTCTGAAAGGTCTCAGGGCCCCCAGAAACCCTGGGGCACCCTTTGAGAGCCCCTGCCCAGGCCACCCGCAAGTTCAGGTGCCCCATTGTGCTTTGAGTGCGGGCACCGCGTTGCTGCTCTCCGGGTAACGGAAACAAACTGTGAATTCGAGACCAATGGAAACTGCTTACAGCGGCAACAGCTGAGAGCAGACAGGTTGTCTGCCTTGGCTTTGCACCAGGGGTCGGCACGTGTGCTCGACTGGGGTTCCTGGCCAGCTGTCGCCCTCCCCATTCGTACAGACCGCACGGTTCGTACAGACGGTGAGCAGGGGGTACACAGACTCGCTCACACCTGCGCCCCACCACGCACAGCCTCCCCGTGATCAGCAGCCCCCCCGGGTGCTGCATCTGGTCCAGTGAGTAAGCCTCACAGACAAGCCAGTCACCCAAGTCCATGGTTTACGTCAGGGGTCACTCTGGGTGCCGCACATTGTGTGGTTTGGACAAGTATATAATGACATGTATCCATCGTTATATTCACAGTATCGTACAGAATAGTTTCACTGCCCTAAAAATCCTCTGCAGTCCACCTGTTTGTCTGTCTCCCGCCCTCCCAAACTTTAGCGACCACTGATCTTTTACTGTCTCCATAGTTTTGCCTTTTCCAGAACGTCATGTACTTAAAATCATATAGTCTGTAGCCTTTTCAAATTGGCTTCTTTCACTTAGTAATAAGCATTTGAGATTCCTCCATGTTTTCTCATGGCTTGAGAGCTCTTTTTTTTTTTTTTAGCACTAATATTTCATTGTCTGAATGAACCAGTTTATTTATTTATTTATTTATTTATTTATTTATTTATTTATTTATTTGCGGTATGCGGGCCTCTCACTGTTGTGGCCTCCCCCGTTGCGGAGCACAGGCTCCGGACGTGCAGGCTCAGTGGCCATGGCTCACGGGCCCAGCCGTTCCGCGGCATATGGGATCCTCCCAGACCGGGGCATGAACCCGTATCCCCTGCATCGGCAGGCGGACTCTCAACCACTTGCGCCACCAGGGAGGCCCTGAACCAGTTTATTTATACATTCACCTACTGAGGAGCATCTTGGTTGCTTCCAAATTTTGGCGACTATGAATAAAGCTTCTCTAAAGATCTGTGTGCAGGTTTTTTGCCAACGTAAGTTTTCAGCTTCTTTGGATAAATACCAAGGAATGTGATTGCTGGATCATATCGTAAGAGTATATTTATTTTTGTAAGAAATCACCGAACTGTCTTCCAAAGTGGCCACACTATTTTGCATTCCCACCAGCAATGATGAGAGTCCCTGTTGTTCCCCATTCGGCCAGCATGTGGCGTTCTGATTCTGGCCATTCTGATAGGTGTGTAGTGATATCTCATTTTAATTTGCATTTCTCTGGTGACATATCATGTGAAGTATCTTTTCAGAGGCTTATTTTACACCTGTATATCTTCTTTGATGAGGTGTCTGTTAAGGTCTTTGCCCCCCACCGCCTTTTTTTTTGGCAGCGTTTGGGGGCTACTCTTCATTGTGGTGCACGGGCTTCTCATTGTGGTGGCTTCTCTTGTTGTGGAACAGGGCTCTAGGCACGCGGGCTTAGTTGCTCTGTGGCATGTAGGATCTTCCCAGACCACGGATCGAACCCGTGTTCCCTGCATTGGCAGGCAGATTCTTAACCACTGCACCACAAGGGAAGTCCCTGGCCCATTTTTGTGTGGGTGTGTGTGGTACGCAGGCTTCTCACTGTTGTGGCTCTCCCGTTGCGGAGCACAGGCTCCGGATGTGCAGGCTCAGCGGCCATGGCTCATGGTCCCAGTCGCTTCACGGCATGTGGGATCCTCCCAGACCGGGGCACGAACCCGTGTCCCCTGCATCAGCAGGCGGACTCTCAACCACTGCACCACCAGGGGAGCCCGTGGCCCATTTTTTAATTGGGTTGTTTGTTTTCATATTGTTGAGTTTTAAGATTTGTATATTATAGATAATAGTCCTTTATCAGATATGTCTTTCTTAAGACTTTATTGTTAATTTTTTTGTTTCCCTTTAATTTTTAATTTTTTAAATTTTTATTGGAGTAGAGTTGATTTACGATGTTGTGTTAGTTTCTGCTGTGCAGCAAAGTGAATCAGTTCTACATATACATGTATCTACTCTTTTTGAGATTCTTTCCCCATATAGGTCATTACAGAGTAATAAGTGGAGTTCCCTTTGCTATAGTTACATAGTTTATATATGGTAGTGTGTATGTGTCAATCCCAGTCTCCCAATTTATCCCTCCCCTCTTTTCCCTGCTGGTAATCATAATTTGTTTTCTACATCTCTGATTCTATTTCTGTTTTGTAAACAAGTTCATTTGTATAATCTGAGATTCCACATATAAGCAATATCATATGATATTTGTCTTTCTTTGACTTACTTCACTTAGTATGACAATCTCTAGGTCCATCCATGTCACTTCAAATGGCATTATTTCATTCTTTTTTTATGGCTGAGTAATATTCTCACATCTTCTTTATCCACTCATCTGTCGATGGACATTTAGGTTGCTTCCATGTCTTGAGTATTGTAAATAGTGCTGCTATGAATATTGGGGTGCATGTATCTTTTCAAATTGGAGTTTTTTCCAGATATATGCCCAGGAGTGGGGTTGCTGGATCATATGGTAGTTCTACTTTTAGTTTTTTGAGGAACCTCCATACTGTTCTCCATAATGGTTGTACCAATTTACATTCCCACCAACAGTGTAGGAGGGTTCCATTTTCTCCACACCCTCTCCAACATTTATTGTTTGTAGACTTTTTGATGATGGCCATTCTGACTGGTGTGAAGTGATACCTCACTGTAGTTTTGATATGCATTTCTCTAATAATTAGCAATGTTGAGAGCATCTTTTCATGTGCCTGTTAGCCATCTGTATGTCTTCTTTGGAGAAATGTCTGTTGAGATCTTCTGCCCATTTTTGGATTGGGTTGTGTTTCTTTTGACATAGAGCTGCATGAGCTGTTTGTATATTTTAGAGATTAGTCCCTTGTTGGTCGCTTCATTTGCAAATATTTTTTCCCACTCTGTGGGTTGTCTTCGTTTTGTTTATGGTTTCCTTTGCTGTGCAGAAGCTTTTAAGTTTAATTAGGTCTCATTTGTCTATTTTTGTTTTTATTTTCATTATTCTAAGAGGTGGATCAAGAAGGATCTTGCTGTGATTTATGTCAAAGAGTGTTTTGCCTATGTTTTCTCTAAGAGTTTTATAGTGTCCTGCCTTACATTTAGGTCTTTTATCCATTTCAAGTTTATTTTTGTGTATGGTGTTAGGAAGTGTTCTAATTTCATTTTTTTACATGCAGCTGTCCAGTTTTCCCAGCACCACTTATTGAAGAGACTGTCTTTTCTCCATTGTATATTCTTCCCTCATTTGTCGTAGATTAGTTGACCATAGGTGCATGGGTTTATCTCTGGGCTTTCTATCCTGTTCCATTGATCTATATTTCTGTTTTTGTGCCAGTACCATACTGTATTGATTACTGTAGCTTTGTAGTATAGTCTGAAGTCAGGGCATCTGATTCCTCCAGCTCCGTTTTTCTTTCTCAGGATTGCTTTGGCTATTCAGGGTCTTTTGTGTTTCCATATATATCAGATGTATCTTCTGCAAATATCTTCTCTCAATCTGTGGCAAAAGTTTTTAATTTTAATGAAGTCCAGCTTATCAATTATTTCTTTCATGGATTGTACTTTTGGTGTTTATCTAAAAGATTATTGCCATACCAGAGGGTCACCTAGGTTTTCTCCTATGTTATATTCTAGGAGTTTTATATTTATGTTTATCATCAATTTTGAGTTAATTGTCATGAAAGAGGTAAGGTCTGTGTCTAGATTTTTTTTTTTTTTTTTTTTTTTTTTTTTTGCTGTACGCAGGCCTCTCACTGCTGTGGCTTCTCCCATTGTGGAGCACAGGCTCCAGACACGCAGGCTCAGCGGCCATGACTTATGGGCCCAGCCGCTCCACGGCATGTGGGATCTTCCCAGACCGGGGCACGAACCCGTGTCCCCTGCATTGGCAGGTGGACTCTCAACCACTGCACCACCAGGGAAGCCCTGTGTCTAGACTTTTTGTTGCTTTTTGTTTTTTGGATGTGGGTGTCCATTTGTTCTATCACCATTTGTGAAAAGACTGCCTTTGCTCCATTGTATCGCCTTTATTTCTTTGTCAAAGATCAGTTGACAGTATTTATGTGGGCCTATTTCTGGTCTCTCTGTTCTGTTCCATTGATCTATTTGCCAGTACCACACTGTCTTGATTACTGTGGCTTTATAGAAAGTCTTGAAGTTGGGTAGTGTCAGTGCTCCAACTTTGTTCTTCTCCTTCAATATTGTGTTGGTTTGTTAATATCCACACAATAATTTGCTGGATTTTAATTGGGATTGCATTGAATCTGTATATAGATCAAGTTGGGAAAAACTGATATCTTGATAATAGTGAGTCTTCCTATCCATGAACATGAAATATCTCTCCATTTATTTAGTTCTTCTTTAATTTCATTCATCAGAGTTTTGTAAATTTTCTCATATAGATCTTCTATACATTTTGTTAGATTTATACCAAGGTATTTCATTTTGGAAGGTACTACTGTAAATGGAATTGTTTTAATTTCAGATTGCACTCATTCATGTCTGGTATATAGGAAAGTGATTGACTTTTTTTTTTAATTTATTTTTGGCTGTATTGGGGTCTTCATTGCTGTGTGCGGGCTTTCTCTAGTTGTGGCAAGTGGGGGCTACTCTTTGTTGCTGTGTGCGCGGGCTTCTCATTGTGGTGGCTTCTCTTGTTGCGGAGCACAGGCTCTAGGTGTGTGGGCTTCAGTAGTTGTGGCATGCGGACTCTAGAGCGCAGGCTCATAGTTGTGGCACATGTGCTTAGTTGCTCCGTGGCATGTGGGGTCTTCCCAGACCAGGGCTCAAACCCGTGTCCCCTGCATTGGCAGGTGGATTCTTAACCACTGCACCACCAGGGAAGTCCAAGTGATTGACTTTTGTATGTTAACCTTGTATCCTGCAACCTTGCTATAATCACTTATTAGTTCCAGGAGTTTGTCAGTTCTTTCCAATTTCTACATAAACGGTCATGTCATCTGTAAACAAAGACAGTTTTATTTCTTCCTTGCCAATGTGTATATTATCTTTCATTTTCTTATCTTATCGCATTAGCTAGGACACCCAGTTCGGTGTTGAAAAAGAGTGGTGAGAGGGGACATCCTTGCTTTGTTCCTGATTATATTGGGAAAGTTTCAAGTTTCTTACCCTAAGTATCGTGTTAACTGTAGGTTTTTTCCTAGATATTCATTATTGAGGGAGTTACCCTCTATTCCTAGTTTACTGAATGTTTTTACTCATGAGTGGGTGTTAGACTTTGCCAAAATGCTTTTCTGCATCTATTGATATGATCATGTGATGCCTCTTTTAGCTTGTTGATATGATGGATTACATTAATTGATTTTTGAAATGTTGAACTAGCCTTGCATACCTGCGATAAATCTCACTTGGTCTTGGTGTGTGATGCTTTTTATACATTGTTGGATTTGATTTGCTAATATTTTGTTGAGGATTTTTGCATCTATGTTCGTGAGAAATATTGGTCTGTAGTTTTCTTTTCCTGTAGCATCTTTTTCTGAGTTTGTATCGGGGTAATGCTGGTCTCATAGGATGAGTTAGGACGTGTTCCCTGTGCTTCTATCTTCTGGAAGAGATTGCAGAGAATTGGTATCATTTCTTCCTTAAAGGTTTGGTAGAATTCGCTACTGAACTCATCTGGTTCACCTACTGGGGCTGGTGCTTTCTGTTTGGGAAGGTTATTAATTATTGATTCAATTTCTTTAACAGATATAGGTCTACTGAGATTGTCTATTCTCATGTGAGTTTTGGCAGATTATGCCTTTCAGAGAATTGGTCCATTTCACCTAGGTTATCAAATTTGTGGGCAAAGAGTCGTTCAGAGAACCAGTTTTTGGTTTTGTGCATGATCTCTATTGATTTTCTGTTTCAGATTTCACTGATTTATGCTCTGATTCTTCTTTTCTTCCGCTAACTTTGGATTTAATTTGCTCTTTTTTCTGGTTTCCGAAGGTGGTGATTTAGATTATTGATTTTAGATCTTTTTTTTTAATGTGTGTATTCAGTGGTATACGTTTCCCTGTAAGCACTGCTTTTCACTGCATCCCACAAATTTCGATACGTTGTGTTTTCATTTTCATTTAGTTCAAAATATTTTTTAATTTTTCTTGAAATTTCTTCTTTGACCATTGTGGTATTTACAAATGTGTTGTTTAATCTCCAGATATCTGGGGATTTTCCAGTTATCTCTTTGTTACTGATGTCCAGTTCAATCCCACTGTTGTCTGAGAGCAGAGATTGTATGATTTCTGTCCTTTTATATTTGTGAAGGTGTGTTTTATGGCCCTGAATGTGGTCTATTTTAGTGAATGCTCCATGGGAGCTTGAGAAGAATGTATCCTCTGCTATTGTTGGATGAGATAGTCTATAGATATTTGCTTGATTGATGGTGCTCTTGGGTTCCGTCTGGGTGTACATACCGATTTCCTGCCTGCTGGATCCGTCCGTTTCTGAGAGAGGGGCATGGGAGCCTCCAGCCACAATAGTGGATTAATCTGTTTCTCCTCGCAGCTATCAGTTTTGCCTCACATTGTTTGACACTCTGTTACTGGGTTCATATGTGATAAGGATCGTTATGTCTTCTTGAGAACTGACCCCTTAATCGTTATGCAATGCCCTCCTGACCCCCAATCACTTTCCTTGCTCTGCAGTCTGCTCTGTTTATGGCTGTTGTAACTTTAATATGAAGCTAAGCTTGGCTTAATTTTTATTCCTGGCATCATAAAGGTGTTTTCCTGTTTTGCAGAGGCCCTCAAAGCAGGCAGTGTCCTCTTCCCTGACCTCCTGGTGAGAGAGATGGAGGCCGTCCTCCATAAGCATCGCTCACCCACCCACTGCGAGCAGCTGCTACAGCACCTGCAGGCCCTGCCGCCCGCCCCGTGACCGGAGTCCCGGGAGCAGAGCCTCAGCACAGCAGCTGGGGGAGCGAACAGCCAAGCCACGTCCTCACCTGGACTGGGATTCGTGGCCTTTAAATCTCGTCACAGGGCACCTTTCTGTCAACAGCCGAGGACCCTCACAAGCAAGCCTTTAACAGCAAGAAGGATGTATTCTCTAAGCACCGTCCAGTGCTCTCCTGGGACAGTGCTTCACACCCAGCAGTTTTTGAAATAAATAACTTTCACTGAGTGGCTTCTGTATTTTATGACTAACTCATGCAATTCACTGAGAGGTCTGCCAGAAATCGACAGCCGCCTTCAAATTAAATGTCAACTTCTCATACCAAATCAGCACATTGTTTTTTTTAGTCTACGTGCACTGCTAGGTTCATGGGTTATTGGATCTTTCTTGCTTAAATGCCCACCAAGAAAGTTCTTCAGTATTTAAAAAGAAAAAAGACAAAGTGATTAAAAGAAATGTTCTTTCTTTGGGTTCTGTCTACTGAAACTTAATGTCTCAGTGAAAGACTGAAAAGAATTTGAAATCTTAAGAACTATTATCAGTGAAATCTTTCCCATTTAAAATACACTGGAATTTAAAATGTTGTGTGGATATATTTGGTCACACTATTTTTTCTTAGGTCAGTAATTCTGACAGTTGAAAATAGGATGTTGAATCAGATATAATTTTGGTTGCTCTCTTGTAAGTTGCAGTAAAGTTGTATATTTTCCTGCACTTTCTATCCCCAAGTGCCTAAAAGATTTCATTTTAAGTGAGTTTTATTTCCATAAGCCAAATATTTATGTTAACACAAGGGGAAAAAAATGCTGTGTTTTTTCCAAAAATCAAATACTAACACTTATGTTTTGGTATTTGAAAATATAACTTAAAATATTTATTATAACTATTCTGTATGCCTGTCTTTGTGTGTTTTGATCATTGAAATTCAGACTCATTTTTTTCCTTAGATTTAACCTCACAGCAATCACAGCCTTGAGAATCCTGGGCCTTTGGACTGAGGGGGTCCCCACTGCGCATTGTAGTGCCCTCTCTGGACACCAGGTGGCAGGAGCTCCAAACAAGTTAAGACAAGGATGTCAGCAAGGCTTCCAAGGGCTCACCCTCCGGGTGGGGGTCGGACCTGGAGAAGGGCTGAGAACTGAACCTGCAGCACAGACCTGAGCCACTGCACCCCCGGCCCCGTGGTGACGCAACTCCTGACCGCAGTGACCCTTAAGAGTCTCTGAAGCCACAGTTTCTCTCCAAACCCCATTTCTGTCCCCCGGCTTCCTGATTGCCCTCTGCCCTCTGTATCCTCTGCGTGTCCTTCCTCAGTACTATCTGGAGCCTGTTAGAGATGCATATCATCAGGTCTTGGCCCAGACCTACTGAATCAGAGACAGTGGGCTGGGGCCCAGCGGCTGGCCCTCCAGGGGATTCTGATGTCCCTGAAGTATGGGGACCCCTGCCCTGAGAACCACGCATTTTCACATCCAGCAAGAAGCTCCATCTTCTACCTTTGGTCAGACGTTCAGTGTCACGGCTGAGAGGACACCACGTGCTCAACCCCTCACCTCCCACAGGGCAGGGGGGTCGGGTGCCCCCCCCAGCTGCCACGTGGCTGCCATGGAAGCTTAGCGGTGCGCTTTCGTTTCTGTGCCTGGTTAGGGGAACTATTCAGAGGCAGCCCTGCAGTGAGTCAGGACACCTGACACGATCTGAACAGCCTGTGAAAGGTGATTTTTATGGCCGCGCCGCACGGCTTGTGGGATCTTAGTTCCCTGACCAGGGATTGATCCCGGGCCCATGGCAATGAAAGTGCCAAGTCTTAACCACTGGACCGCCAGGGAATTCCCAAAAGAAGTTTAATTTATCGATTTGTTCTTTTATGGATTGTGCTTTTTATGCTGTATCTAGGAAGAAATTTTTGCTGTATTCAGGAAATTTTTCATTTCCTGAATTTAAGAAGCTCAAAATGTTATTTTCATAAAGATAATTTATCTATTTGCCTCTACCTATGCTGTTGTTCAAAAACAAGTTTTACGTCCTTTTAAAATCTCCTTTCTGTGACCTAAATGGAAGTACATCCTTCTAGGGCGGTGGTCCCCAACCTTTTTGGCACCAGGGACCGGTTTTGTGGAAGACAGTTTTTCCATGGAGGGGGGAGGGGATAGTTTCAGGATGATACAAGCACACTACATTTACTGTGCACTTTATTTCTATGATCATTACATTGTAATATATAATGAAATAATTATAAAACTCACCATAATGCAGAATCAGCGGGAGCCCTGAGCTTGTTTTCACTTGCCACTCACCGATAGGGTTTTGATGAGTCTGCAAGCGATTGATTATGTTCTCTGTGCAGTCACACCTCTCTGCTGCTGATGATCTGCATTTGCAGCCGCTCCCCAGCGCCGGCATCACCGCCTCAGCTCCTCCTCAGATCATCAGGCACTAGATGCTCACAGGAACACGCAACCTGGGTCCCTCGCACGCGCGGCTCACAGTAGGGTTCGCGCTCCTATGAGCATGTAATGCCGCCGCTAGTCCGACAGGAGGCAGGGCTCACCCACCACTCACCTCCTGCTGTGCGCCCGGTTCCTAACAGGGAACCCTTGTTCCCTGGTTCCCTGGTTGGGGACCCTTGTTCTAGGGTGAGTTGCTTGGTTGAAGATGAAACACCTACCTTTTAGGAGCTGAAGACAGCCCTGTATGTGCCAGTATGGAATGACCTCTAAAATTGTAAAAAACAAGGAACACTACACTGTGTATGGAATGCAGCATATGTAAAAGGAGAGAAGGAGCTGCCTATCTGCTTTTATGTGCGTAAGACATTTCTAGAAGGTTACAAAAGAAACTGGTGAGAGTCACGGCCTCTGGGAAGGGGACGTGTAGGGCTGAGAGACTGGAGTGGAAGTTGGGTCTATGCCTCTTGGTACCTTTGAATTTACTTTCTTGTGCACGTGTTCCGTAGTCAAAAACACAACTCAGCCGAGACGAACTCAGAAATCAGAAACCCGACTGCCTTGGGTGATGGTCTTGGCTCCTAAGTCAGCACATCTGTTTCTTGTGTCACCAGAGCCCTGTCCCAGGGAAGGATGTTCAGGATGAAGCAAAAGGTTTACCAGAAAGTGGTCTTGTTGAGAAATGAAAATGCAGAGACTTGTACCCAAGTGTTCATAGCTGCTTTATTCCAGCCCCAAACTGGAAATCACCCAAATGTCCATCAACAATTATGAATGGATAAACTGTAGTATATCCATACAACAGAATACTATACTGCAATCAAAAGAAACTAAACACTGCAACATGGGTGGCTCTCACAGACATTAGGCTGAAGTAAGCCAGATGTGAAGGAGTGCATCTTTTACTGGACTTCTAGAACAGGCAAAGCTATTCCATGGTTCTTTTTTTTCTTTTTGCGGTACGCGGGCCTCTCACTGCTGCGGCCTCTCCCGTTGCGGAGCACAGGCTCTGGACGCGCAGGCTCAGCGGCCATGGCTCACGGGCCCAGCCGCTCCGCGGCATGTGGGATCTTCCCGGACCGGGGCACGAACCCGTGTCCCCTGCATCGGCAGGTGGACTCTCAACCACTGTGCCACCAGGGAAGCCCTCCATGGTTCTTTTTAACCACTGAACTAATGACATGTTTAGGGACCTGTTGTACTCTTTTCTCTACTTGTGTATGTGTGGATTTTGTGTGAGCTTTTTCATAATTGAAAATACCAAAACTAAAACCAATCATTGGCTGCGTTTGGAAGGCCAAAGCGAAGACTAAGTGCTCTCAGAGGCTGCCTTCCCCAGGCAGGGGCGGGACGCGTGGTGTCCCCTTACCAAGCAAAGGCTCGCCGCTCCACTACCAGCTGCTATCTCAGCAGGCAGGCAGCAGCCTCCATTACCCCTCAGCCTCTCCTTTGACCTTGAACCCCCAGGGGTCTAAGCCTCCTTCCTGTGACTCTTCCCATAAGCAAATGATGGCTTCAGGAGCTGGCTGGGACGCAGGCCTGGAGCCTGTCCCAAAGGCAAAAGCACTTGCTCCGTTGTTCTTAGGTGCTTGTGCAGGGTTTTCTGAATGTTTTGGAAAAGTGTAATTTGAAGAGGCAAAGCAGTGCCCGTTGTCAGCTGACAACACATGGTAACTGCAGACAGAAGAATCCATTTAGAGATCTAGGTGCTCTCTTCCTGGCCTAACCGATGGCACTTTTATCCTCTAGGACTTTACATTAGTTCCTTCATATCTCCATTCTTCAAAAAGTGAGTTGACAGTTTTGGCTAAGAGTGAGAGTGAAGAGAAGTGAAACTGGCAGATGTAAAGGTGAGGACAACAATGGCCTTTTCTTTAATTTTTTTTAAATGTTTATTTATTTATTTGGCTGCGCCAGGTCTTGGTTGCAGCACGTGGATCCTCATTGCAGCACGCGAACTCTTAGTTGCGGCGTGTGGGATCTAGTTCCCTGGCAGGGGATCAAACCTGGGCCCCCTGCATTGGGAGCACAGTCTTAGCCACTGGACCGCCAGGGAAGTCCCAACAATGGCCTTTTAAACTAATGTAGGGGGACTGGGTTTGGGGCAGAACACTGGCCCGTGTCCAGCGTCCCAAGGACAGGCATTTGAGGTGGGATGTTCAGCCTCAGGATCAATTATTTGGGGCTGCATGTCCAGGCAGGGGGTATTTTTTTCACATAAGCATACACATCAGTCTTGCTGCTCGCCTGGCTACAGCTCTTTACCTGCTGAAAATGACCCTCCTGTGAAGACTTCACTTGCCCTGAGAAGTGGCCTTGGTTTTCATGGCAAGATGACAGCTTTAGCAACTAACACCTCTCATGGAAGTGCTTTAGCCTGTACCTCTTCCCATTATTAACAAAATAAAATTACTGTTTCAGAAGCTACTGTTAACATTTCTCATACAACTTGAAAGCCTCAATGACATTTAATGGCAAAACTAAAATTAGGAATTTCGGTTTGGTGTACAAAATCCCTACAAGATAAAAACGTACCTTCTTCCATCGACAGATGAATGGATAAAGTAGATGTGGCACATGTATACAGTGGAATATTACTCAGCCATAAAAAGAAACAAAATTGGGTTATTTGTAGAGAGGTGGATGGACCTACAGTCTGTCCTACAGAGTGAAGTAAGTCAGAAAGAGAAAATCAAATACCGTATGCTGACACATATATATGGAATCTAAGAACAAAAAATGGCTCTGAAGAACCTAGGGGCAGGACAGGAATAAAGACGCAGAGGTAGAGAATGGACTTGAGGACACAGGGAGGGGAAGGGTAAGCTGGGACGAAGTGGGAGAGTGGCATGGACATATATACACTACCAAATGTAAAATAGATAGCTAGTGGGAAGCAGCCGCAAAGCACAGGGAGATCGGCTCGGTGCTTTGTGACCACCTAGAGGGGTGGGATAGGGAGGGTGGGAGGGAGACGCAAGAGGGAGGAGATGTGGGGATGTATGTATACGTATAGCTGATTCACTTTGTCATAAAGCAGAAACTAACACACCATTGTAAAGCAGTTATACTCCAATAAAGATGCTAAAAAAAATATCTTCTAACAGCTCAGCGACGGGATTTCTCCCACCGACTCCGGCCCGAGGCCCAGAAGCGCCGGCGGCCTGGCCTCCAGGGCCGCGGGGCACGCGGCGCTGGTGACGCTCGCTCGGATGCAGCTGACGGAGCTGACGGCCCCGGTCCCGCCGTCGCCGCCCCCCGCCCCGCCCCCCACAGGCGCGCAGCCACCCCTCCCGCCTGCAGCTCCGCGGCCGGTCTCCTTGCGCGCCTCCGGCAGGTGCGCGCCGCCCTCGCCTGAAGAGAAAGTACCACCATCCCCGCGGCCGCTGACAAGCCCTGCATCCATCGCCAGCAGAGGACCCCGCTCCTCCCGCCCCGCGTCCTAATGGCCTCCACGTCTCCGCCGGGCCCGGCCGCACCCAAGATCGCCGCGGAGCACGGGCCCAGCCAGCCGTCCTTGCAACCGACCTTGCGGCGAGGGCGCGGCCGTGTAATCCGGCCTCGGCCAATCCGGGGCGCCGGCGCGGCCTCGGGCCGGACGTACGCAGAAGTGCCCGCGTCCTTGTCTTCTGGCGGCGGCGGCGGCCCCGATTGGCTGAGTCTGGGTCACGTGGCCCCCGCCGAGTTTCCCCTCCCCGTGCAGCCCTGCCGGAAGGCGGCAGGTTCCCAGAGCGGCCCGCAGGTGTCGCCGCTCCTGAGTGGCTAGTGGTCCAGTGAGGGCGCACCGCTGTGGCGGTTGTTTTTTTGATGAGAAATGGAGCCAGAAACCTCGTCAACCACGTCTTTTCAGTTGAGTCCCCGAAACCTGTTTGGCTTAAGCCAGTTTGAGCAGCACGTTCTCTTACTTGCAAGATCAAACGTCAGAGTTGAAACACAGAGATAAATACTGATCAGAACGACCTGGAAAAAAATGAATTTTTCATGTACTATGCTTGTGACTTAGTAAGAAAGTCTTCGAGCCGGTAGGGATTGGACTCCCATTCCTCCAGTTGGGCCTCCCCTCCCACTGTCCTCCGGCCCCCAGAGATTTGGAAGGGGACCAGGTGCCTGTGAGTGGGGGCTCGGGATGCTGACAGACCGTAGCTTTCGCGGTTGGCAGTTAGCTCATCCTTTTCCGGTGACGCTCTGAGCACAAGCTCTACACCCCAAACACAGCTGGGAAGTACTGGCAGGGGGGCCGCAGCCCACCAAGAGCCCACCCCACCTGCTGTCAGCAACACAGTTCCTGAAGGGAAGAACAGGGAGCCGGAGAGAACCTGTCTCTGGGTCCAGGGGCGGAAGAAGGAGAGGGCAGGGGTGCCCTTCCTTCTCACCACACCCTCTTCCTTTCTTCGTACCTGGGGTAGAGAGCGCTCCAAGTCAACCAACACGTATACATGGGCTTAAGTGGCTGATTCCAGGGCTAGGGCAGGGAAAGTCCAAGATGCGCCTGGAGTGTCCTGCATTGCCAGAGAGTAAGGAAGTGCTCCGAAAAGGATGGGGACTCAGGAGCCAACCTGAGGGAGCTCCTAGTGGCCAAAGCTGGAACTATATGCGTGGCAAAATTAATAATAATGCTATTTGCTTATGAGTTACAGAATAATGTAAATATCCACGAGTCCATAGTGATATAAAGAAAGAATAAATAGGGAATTCCCTGGCGCTCCAGGGTTAGCACTCACTGCCTAGGGCCTGGGTTCAATCCCTGGTCGGGGAACTAAGATCCCACAAGCCACGCAGTGTGGCCAAAAAGAAAAAAAAAAAAAAAAAGAATAAGTGGGGGAGGAAGGACAGCCCTTCCTTACAAAAGTATTCCAATAGATATAGTAGGAATGAGAGAGATAGAAAATCAGCATTAGGCAAACACACCACAGTAATAATTGTCCCAGGCGAGATCTACTGATGGATTCTAAGATTGCTGGGCAAAACTTGTGAGACAGATTATTGCTTAAAATATCTCCCCCAAGATAATTTTTGAAATTAATTTATTTATTTTTGGCTGCTTTGGGTCTTCGTTACTGCGTGTGGGCTTTCTCTAGTTGCGGTGAGCGGGGGCTACTCTTCATTGCGGTCCGTGGGCTTCTCACTCTGGTGGCTTCTCTTGTGGCAGACCACGGGATCTAGGCACGTGGGCTTCAGTAGTTGTGGCTCGTGGGCTCAGTAGTTGTGGCTCCCGGTTCTAGAGCGCAGGCTCAGTAGTTGTGCACGGGCTTAGTTGCTCCACGGCATGTGGGATCTTCCTGAACCAGGGCTCGAACCCTTGTCCCCTGCACTGGCAGGCGGATTCTTAACCACTGAACCCCCAGGGAAGCCCCAAGATATTTTTTAATTACAAAGGGATTAATAGTAACTTCACAGTGGAGAGGCTTGACGAAAACACCTTAACCGAGCAATGAAGGTATTGGAACTTCCCAGGTGGTCCAGCAGTTAAGACTCCATGCTCCCAATGCAGTGGGCCCGGGTTTGATCCCTGGTCAGGGCACTAGATCCCACATACCGCAACGAAGATCCTGCGTGCTGCAACTGAGACCCAGAGCAGCCAAATAAATGGATAAAATTTTTTTAAGTATTCTTAGTTACCTTAATAAAAAAATAAATAATTTTTTAAAGTGTTTAAGGTATAAGACATAACAATGTTAACACTGGGGGAAATGAGACAAAGAGTACATGGGAAGTCTGTATACTATTTTTGCAAAATACAAGCGGACAAGGGTGAATTTACCACGCTCTTGGACCAGGTGAGCAAGGGACCTTCAGCATCAGGGCTGACCCTTGTGGCTCAGAAAGGCGCGAGCTGGTGAGATGCTGGGATGAATGTGCTTCTGTGGAATCTCAGCTGCCCAACCTGTCTCTACTGGCTTGGCAGGTGCCAATGTCCTGAACAGGGACCAACTCGGCAAGTTGAAGAAACAGCAAGGAGACAAGTCAGGGAGCTTACGAATGATCGAGAGGAAGACGGTAGGAGGCAAGATTGGACAGACGGCAAGAGTCAGACGTCAGGGCCACAGCAGGTGAGGGTAGGGAACGTATTCCCACTCACCCCTTCACGTGTCCTCCCACCTCCATTTATTATAATTCTATTATTCTTGTAGGTTTTCCTCGAGTACCTGTGTGGCGTTAAACAATATACAGTCCTTAAACCTTTGTATCTTGTCCCACCAGCTTTGGACGGCATCGCTCTTCTTTCCTCCAGAGAAGACAGGAGTCCTGTCCTTCCCTCTGCCTCTCTGCCTTCCACCCACCTCCCAGCTCCCATCACCCAGACTTTTACTTGTACGTTGTCAAGACTGCCCTTTACAGTTAGAACAGATTGAAAATGCTTTTTCATGCTTTGCTTGTAGATCGTAGAAGCCCCCAAAGCCTGCCTTTTCCCTGCAGCTGTCTGACTCAGAGCCCCTGGCCTCTTTTCTGTCCAGGCCCGCTGCCCGGCCGTCACTGTGGACATCACCCATGGCCCACTGGTCCCGTGCTTTTCCTGTTCTTGGTTTCTGGCTTCGTATGCTGAAGTATATTATAAGCACATCCTCAGAGAGGGATGTCTTTGCATATCTAAGAAGGCCTTTAATTTGCATTTATAACTTGGCATCGGTTTCTAGATTCCAGATTTTTCCTCAGGATTTTGAAGGCACAGCTCTGGAGGAGTCACTGGAATTTTATCTCCAGATGCTTTTAAGATGTCTCTTTATCCCTAAGACTCTGAAATTTCACAAGAACAAGTCTAGATGGGGATTTTTTTTTTCATTCACCCTGATCTGTGCTTGAGGGGCCCTTTCATTTTCTACAATTTTTTGTTTGTTTCTTTCTTTGTTTTTAAGAACTTTCTCTCTGTTTGCTCTGTTTTCTCTATTCTCTAATTCTGGAACTTCTGTGTACATGAAGTTGAACATCCTGGACCATCCTCCACAACTCCATCATTTCTCACCTATTTTCTTCTCCTCTTCCTCCTCTTTTTCTTTTTGGGTCGTTTCTTCTATGTCCTAAGATAATTATTTGGCTTTATTTTCTAAGTATTCTATTGACCTTTTTATTTTCACCATTTACTTTTTAAGTCTGTGGGTTTTGTTGTTGTTGTTTTTGGCTGCGTTGGGTCTTTGTTGCTGCGCGCGGGCTTTCTCTAGTTGCAGCGAGCGGGGGCTACTCTTCGTTGTGGCGCACGGGCTTAGTTGCTCCGCGGCACATGGGATCTTCCCGGACCAGGGATCCACCCCATGTCCCCTGCATTGGCAGGCGGATTCTGATCCACTGCACCACCCAGGTAAGTCCCAAGTCTCTTTTTCTTTAAATGAATGTTATTCAGATTTAATTTACATACAGTGAAATGGTCCCATTTTAAGTGTATATTTTGATGAGTTTTGAGAAATATATACAGTTGTGCAATTACCATCGCAATCAAGATATAGAATATTTCCATTACCCCCAGAAGTCTTTTTGGTCCCCTTCCCAGTCAAACCCCGCTCCACAGCCAGGCCCTGGGCAGCCACTGCTCTGCTTTCTGACATCACAGATTACAATGTCATTTCTATATTGTCATGCTCAACACAGTGTTTTTAAGACTTATCCACACTTTTGCATGTATCGGTTATTCATTCCATTTTCGTCACTGAGTCGTGTTCCGTTGTATCACAGTTTTTTATCTGCTCATCAGTTGAGGGACGTTTGGGTGCTTCCAGCTCAGTTTTGAATAATGCTGCTAGAAACGTTCGTGTACAAGTCTCTGCGTGGACACACGTCTTCATTTTGCCTGGGCGAATGCCGAGGGGTGGAATCGCTGGATGGCATAAAAAGTGTCGGCTTCACTATATTATAAACTGCTGATCTGTTTCCCAGAGTAGTTGTAACACCAGAAATGTATGAGAGTTCCATTCGCTCTGAATCTTTCCCATCACTCGATGTGGTCAGATCTTACTTGGTTATTCCAGCTAACTCAGTTTCCTCGACAGGCCTCTCTCCTAAATAGAAAGGTTGACGGGAGTGTCCTGTCCAAGGGTAAGGGTTACCAGGTGCCGGACCGACAGAGGAATTCCTTGGGGAGCCCAGCCCCACTCTAAAAGCACCAAGCAGTCTGCTTGATTTGTTTGGAGAAGAGAAATCTGGCTTCTGGACCAGGGAGCCAGGCCAGCTGCCAGTTGCTCTGTGGCCTGCATTTGGGAGGGAACAGCTGTTCAACCCAGAGCTCTGGTTAATCCCCGGTGTCAGCCCCACCCCGAAGCTGAGCCTCTGAGACCAGGACAGACAAGCCCCACCTCTGCCCAGGCCACGCCCAGCCCCTCCCCCACCCCCGCGCCTATTCTGGGATGCTGTTCCCTCTGCCTCTCTTCTAACTGCTTTTCTCCTTGCCCACATTTGCTGAATGCTCTCATCTACATACGTCTCCCATCCCCACCCACCTCCTTTCTGTGCTTCTCCACTAATCCTTTCAAGGGAGCCTTAGGTGAGAAGAGGAGAAACTGCCTGTGCTCAGTTCTCCTCTGCACTTAGAGGTTGACTTCTGTCTGTGGGCGGAGAAGAATGTCCACGGGCATCCTAGGTGGAGAAGCAAACTGCAAAGTGGCATATACAGGGGGCACTTCTGTAAAAATGTACACATATGTGCACAGAAAGTGACAAGACAGACATAAAAATGTTTACAGAAGTTACCTCTGGGTGATGGGATTAAAGTGATCTATGGGTTTTAAATTTTTTTTCAATACTTTCTTATGTTTTCTAAACTGTGGTTATGAGTGTGGCAGTTTGCATAGTGGCTAAAGCCTCAGGCTGTGGGGTTGCACAGATCTGGATATGGATTTTCAAATGGAGGGGGATGAAGGCACAGGTGGGGACTGACCTCGAGTGCCTGATGTGACAGGACAGTTTTTGTAAAGCAGCCACAACTTTTTTGTCTCTCCAAAGCCACAGATGGTCAGTAGCCGCTGCAAGAGCTTGGGGACGCATTGTCCCTTCACGCCCTGTGGAGCTGAGTAAAGTGACATTTCCGCATTCTGAGATTGGAACTAAGATTTTGCTAAGAGATGTGTCTCCTGCCCTGACAGAGTAGAGCTGACCCTTCAGGTCTCACCCCAGTGAGACCCATGCGATCCCGGCAACAAAACACTGTTCTTCCAGCTCTTAGCTGCTTTGATTGGAAGAAAGGAGTTTCCAATCGTCTTCTTGATGTCTGTGAAGAGTTTCATGAGACTGCAGAATACATAAAACAAAGATTGTCATTATCTTGTCCACAAACTCATCTGTGCTCATCCGTCTGCGTGTTTGGTGCCAATGCAAAGGTAAATTCTGGCAAACTCAGTCAGTGATCTTCTTACCAAAGAAATGAACAGACCTTAGCTGCTAAGTGTCCTCCAGCCCTTACATACAACCCTGCCCATAAGGGTGAGATCTGCTTACCTGCAATGTTGGCCTTTTCATAAGGAAAGTTTGGGTCACCTTTCACTTTCCTCTGACTATGCAGAAGCAAGGAGACTTCTGACCATAGAAATGGAAGCAGAAGCCTCTTAGATACTTCCTACAAGATACCTGTCGTTGTTGGCGGTCAGAGAAAAGATGTGCACATGCTGGTTGCCGTCAAAGCCTATCTCTCACAGTGCGGGAAAGGAGTGCCCTCCTCTAGTCTGGAAATACATCAGGGATGAGAACGGCCTCAGGGCCTACAGGAGGACAGAGGTTCATATGCTTTTCTCCAGCCGGTTGGAGGGTCTTTGAAGAGGCTACAAGTGGATGAACTGGCTGCACCTGGTTGTGTGATGGTCCGTGTAGACTGTGACAGTGACTCACCACAGGCAAAAACACTCACTGTATGACAGTAGAAATGCTTCAGAACTCAAAAGAATCCCACTTTGATTTCAAATCTCAGTTACCTCTGCTTTACAGCCACATCCCCGAGAAGGAGAGGTTTACCTTACGGTGACTTCCAATACACTTCGGGGCGTTTAAGAGTGGACATTTGAGACACGGGAGCCTGTGTGATAAACTCACAGATGCAAAGGACCTGATGCGTAAACAGCCGGTCACCAGCATATGTCTGTGGCCACCAGGAGGGTGGGCACCTTTTGAGAACGGGAACAGGTCCCCACAGGTCTAAGCCCTGGTGCTGTCAGGATGTTATCATCACATGGATGGCGCTGGGAGTCCGGGTGTTGTGGCTTCAGGAGAACAGGGCTTCCAGTCAGCGTGAAGGGTACGTTTGTCTGCGTCCCATTTCCTGCTGCATGAAAGAAGGGTGTCCCCAAAGTTCAGAGAAGTGTTGTCAGAGAGGGACAGGAGGAGGGACAGCGTCCTACTCACCACGACAGAAAGATCCACGTCATGGTCCAATTGATTGGTCCTATCGTGTTTGCAACCTCCTTTTAAAAAGTCTCGCATTAAAAAGGATCCATGGGAATTCCCTGGTAGTTCAGTGGTTAGGACTCCAAGCTTTCACTGCAGTGGGCCCAGAGTCAATCCCTGGTCGGGGAACTAAGATCCCACAAGCCACGTGGTGCAGCCAAAAAAAAAAAAAAAAACCAACCAACCACACAGATCCAAATACTGATAAACATACCGACTTGAGTGAATCTCCAGGGAATCATGCCGAGTTTAAAAAGCCAACCTCAAAAGTTGACATACCGTATGATACCATTTATACAACATTGTTTAAAAAATATTTCTTGATTTATTTATTTATTTGGGTGCGCCGGGTCTTACTTGCGGCATGTCGGATATTTATTGCAGCGTGTGGTACCTTTAGTTGAAGCATGTGGGCTCTTAGTTGTGGCATGCATGTAGGATCTGGTTCCCTGACCAGGGATCAAACCCGGGCCCCCTGCATTTGGAGTGTGGAGTCTTAACCACTGGACCAGCAGGGAAGTCCTTATACAACATTTCTGAAATGACAAAACTTTAGGAAAAGAGGGCAGGCTAGTGGTTTCCAGGGGCTAGGGACAGGCAGTGGAAAGGGGTGGGGGCTGCACAGGGCACAGGAGAGATCCCTGGGGACCTGAAACCTCCCAGCATCTTCACTCCTGGTTACACGAGTCTGGACACCTGTGCCCCATGTTGGGAGCAGCCTTCATTCTGGCCCATCCGGTTCCTGGGTCACTGTTTTCATGCTGCCCTTTCCCCTTGGAACGGGTTAAAGCCCCCAAGCAGGTGGATTTTATAATCAGTGGGAGGATTTCATCCACAGAAGGTACCTCGGGGAGGCTGCTTTCCAGATGCCACAAAATTGTACTAAAATTCACGTAACATTTACCATCTTAACCATTTTTCAGTGTCCAGTTTAGGGGTATTAAGAATATTCACATTGTTGTGCAATGTCACCACTGTCCATCTCCAGAACTTTCTCATCTTCCCAAACTGAGACTCTGTCCCCATTAAACACTGACCCCCAGCCCCCTCCTCCAGCCCCTGGTGCCCACCCTCCTCCTTTCTGTCTCTGTGAACCTGACTGCTCCAGGGACCCTCCCCCGAGCTTGCTTGGGCCCTCCACATGCCCGCCAGTACTCGGTGTTGTCCACTCTGATTGTTGCCAATCTGGTGGGGGTAGAGTGGTATGGAGTTACTTGAATTTGCATTTCTCTGATTATTAATGGGCTGAAGCAACTCTTTTTTTTTTTTTTTTTTTTTTTGCGGTACGTGGGCCTCTCACTGTTGTGGCCTCTCCCGTTGCGGAGCACAGGCTCCGGACGCACAGGCTCAGCAGCCATGGCTCACGGGCCCAGCCGCTCCACGGCATGTGGGATCTTCCCGGACCGGGGCACGAACCCGTGTCCCCTGCATTGGCAGGCGGACTCTCAACCACTGCACCACCAGGGAAGCCCTGAAGCAACTCTTTACTATATTCTTGTCATGCATTTAAGTTTCTTTTTTCTGTGGATTGCCTGTTCCCATCCTTTGCCCATTTTCCTATTGCATTCTTCTTTTTTTGGTGATTTGCAGGAGCTTCTTGTATATTCTAAACAGTAACTCCTTGTCTTTTAAAGATGGCAGATATCTTCTGACCTGTCACTTGTCTGCTGGCTTGTTCGTGGTATCTTTATTGAGCAGACATCTTTCATTTTGATGTAATCAGATCCATCAATGTTTCATCATAAGGTCTGTGCTTTTGAGGTTTGTTTTAAGAAATCTTTCCCCACCCCTGGGAAACAGAGCCTCCTTCATTATCTTCTTTTGACATCTTAGTGTTTCTTTTTTTTTTTAATTTAATTTTTTTATTTATTTAATTTTTGGCTGCGTTGGGTCTTTTTTTTTTTTTTTTTTTGCTGTACGCGGGCCTCTCACTGTTGTGGCCTCCCCCATTGCGGAGCACAGGCTCCGGACGCACAGGCCCAGCGGCCATGGCTCACGGGCCCAGCCGCTCCACGGCATGTGGGATCTTCCCAGACCGGGGCACGAACCCGTATCCCCTGCATCGGCAGGCGGACTCTCAACCACTGCGCCACCAGGGAAGCCCTGCGTTGGGTCTTTGTTGCTGCACGAAGGCTTTCTCTAGTTGTAGCGAGCAGGGGCTACTCTTCGTTGCGGCACGCGTGCTTCTCATTGCGGTGGCTTCTCTTGTTGCGGAGCACGGGCTCTAGGTGCGCGTGCTTCAGTAGTTGTGGCGTCCAGGCTTAGTTGCTCCGCGGCACGTGGGATCTTCCCGCACCAGGGCTCGAACTCACATCCCCTGCATTGGCAGGCGGATTATCAACCACTGCACCACCAGGGAAGCCCCCCTAGTGTTCCTTTTCATTTAGGTGTTCATTCATCTGGAATCTAGTTTTATTTCTTTAAAAATAAAATTTCAATGAGAAAATGGCAAAATATTAGTAGTTGTTAATTTAGGACAGTGGATCAGTGTGCATATTACTGTACTTTTTCCATAGTTTAACATTTCTAAACTTCTAAAATTTCTAAAACTTTCTCAGTATTTTGTGCAAAATACAGGTAAAGTCAAATAAGAAAACAATTTACGATGCCCCACTTGGATAGAATCACTGGCAATTTTCTGTGCCGTGTGTGTGTGTGTGTGTGTGTGTGTGTGTGTGTGTCTGTCTGTCTGTCTGTCTATACACACATGGAATCATATAGAACCTACATTTTTCAGTTAACAGCTTGTCATTTCCTGAGTACATTTCATGCCCCGTCTCTGCACATATGACACTGTGAGCGCTGTTTTCTTTTTCAAGGAAAACTAGCTTTGTTCTTGGAGTTATCTCTTCCCTCCCGTGATTTAATTCCGTAAGACGTCAGGCTCCAGGTTAGCTTCCTGCACTGTGATTGTCTCACCCAACTACCTGTCACCTGAAGAATTATTTTGTTTTTCCATCTAGAAACCAGTGTTTCCACCCATTTTGCTTTCTTGAATAGTGAATTCTCACTGTAAGCATAAGACACACGCACAAACACACGTATCTGTTATGCAAGGCTCTTCCCACTGGAAAGTAGGTGTGTCAGGTGGGCAGCAAACTTGATTTTCAGTGGTGGATCCCAACACCTACTAAGTACGGGGCACACAGTAGGCATGCAGTAAACATATGTTAAATTAATGTGGTCTCAGTAAGAAGGAAGACTGGGAGTAAGTGCCCAAGAAGCTGCCCAGGTGAGCACGCTGGGGTCGAAGTCAAGGGGCACAGGTGGGCACAGGTGGGGAAGACTTCGTGGAGTAGGGCCACAGCAAGAAGGAGACGGAAGGCGGAAAGCATGGGAGCCAGGGCCAGCATGGCGAGGGGCGGGAGGACTCCCAACGCCCCTGACGGTGCCTATGGGGAAGTCTCTCCCTGCTTGGGCCTCGGCCTCCAGAGGAGCAGGGCTGGCTGCTCTCCAGGTGTCTGTGGCTGTGCTGAAGGGCCCGGAGCAGCTGCAGTGCCAGGTGAACTCATTCACACCCACCCACCGGTACAGACCGACACCAACCAGCTGAAGCCGGCCGAAGCCAGCACAAATGAGATGGAAGTTGTCAGGGTGGGCACAGTCCCTCCAGAGAAGACCTCCAGGCCTCACCTGAGTCGGCACCAGGGGGGTCTGTCCCTGGTTGCAGCCTCTTTCCCCGCAGGTGGAGGAGACAAGAGCAGAGAGAGTCATGGGTTCCCTCCCATCACTGTGTGCTGGAGGTGGGGGGCTGTCAGCTACTGCTTCCTCCATCAGGGCATCTTGTCCTGCTTGTTTCCTCTTGCTGGTGAGTGTTCTAAGGGCCTGTTTCTGTTGTTTTTTTGCCAGGGACATTTCCCCGTCCCCCCGTGTCCCGCCCCCCACCCCGGCTGCTCCCCACTCCCCAGCCTGGAGGCCTAAATGGTGAGCCCAGCCTTGGTGCTCACCTTCACCAAGGCTGAGAGGCATTCAGATTCCGGATTCTGAGCTGGGGCGGGAGCAGGTGGGGCTGAAGCGATTTGAGAGGCTGCTGGCCTTGCCTCGCACCACCACGGGCCCAGGATGGGGAGCACGGGCTTCTACTCTCAAAGGCTTTCTCGTGCCTTTCCCGACGCTGCCTGCTCATCCTCTGCTGTTCCTCTCAAACTTGGTGGGACCCTCAGGATTTCGTGAGCTTCCTTTCATCATGTACTGGGGGTCCCATGGAGCCCCGCCAGTATCTCATCCCCTCCTTTGGCCTTATGGCATGTGGCTTTGCACCCTTCCCTGTTCGTTGTTGCCAGCGAAATATCTTTTCTTCTTTTAAGCTGGTCTTGGTTATTTCGTAATTATCGGGAGGAAGAAGATTGATTCTGTGCTCTGCCTTCCGTGTGGAATCCTTACCCAGAAGTGTCCGCGGATGTCTACACTGCTGTCCACTAGAAACACCATGAGTGCCACCTATGAAATCTCACATTTTCTAGTAGCTGCATTAAAAACGCAGAAACAGATGAAATTAATTTGATAACGTTTTATTTAACCAACATATCCAAAATATTACAACTTAACACATAAGCAATATTTTAAAATATTAGTGAGGTATTTTGCCTTCTTTTTCATACTTAGTCTTCAAAATTCTGTTTTATACACACACAGCTCACCTCAGTTCAGGCTAGCCACGTTTCCAGTGATCAACAGTTACATGTGGCCAGTAGCTACTATAGACAACACAGACCTAGACTTAATCCGGATCTTTCTTCTCCTCAATCCACCCCCCGCCACCCCCAGGCAACACTCAAAAAACACAGCCTTCTTGCCTCTCTCTGCCAGTGCTCCTGTTGGTCACCTACCCTGCTTATGAAACACCTACCGGCATCTGTAAAATTTATACCAGGGATGAGACTTCCTACAAGCTCAGCTAAAGACACAGCCCCTGTGCTGTGAGTTAATAAATTAAGAGAAGAAAAAGGCCATCCTTTTTCTTCATAAACCCTACAAGGACTGGCAGCTAACATTGCATTAGTCCATTGCCATGACTGTAATAAATATGTTCTCATTAAAATGGCCCTTGCAACTGGATTTTCCTTTTCAGCGCTGGAAGTCTTTTCCTGAGCGGGCAGTGTGGTAGGCTCTTCCCGCCCTCAGCCGCCCTCTAACCCGCTGGAGGCGCGTTTCCTCTTTTGTAAAGTAGGATCATAATAGCTTCTTTATCTACCTGGCAAGTCGGTTGTGAAACTTAAAGAGATAGTAAAGGGCGGGGCTCAGCCACTGCAAAACCCCACCCCAAAGTGGCCTGTTGTTATCTGTGTGGTCCGTGGATGGAGGAGCCTGCAGGTCAGGAAGGCGCAGGTGTCCTCGGCAGGCCCCGGGGCAGCAGCCGGAGGGCCCAGCTCCGCCACGTCCCGCCTCGGAGGAGCGCACCTGCGGCCCGGCGCGCACACCTGGGGACACGGGCGGAGCTCGGAGACCGCACAGTTACTGGGTGTGGGGGGCGGGGGCTCGAGGACAGCCACGGAGCGCAGGGACGGGTGTTGCGGGGATGGCGGCCACGGCGCGGGACGGCCTGGCTGTTGCCGGCCGAGACCCGGGTCCTCCTCTGGACAAACACCCTCCCTGAGACTGGAGCCCCTCCGCCCCTCCTCCCGGCTCTCTCGCCCCGCCCCCTCCACGCCGCGCACCGCCTCTGAGCCCCGCCCATTTCCCCGCCCCACGGCTCGACAACAGTTCTCGATTGGCTGGGCGCCTAGGTAGGCCGCCTCCGCATTGGCCGAGGAGCTTCGAGTGGCGCGCCCGTGATTGGTGGACGTCCGCGTTTCTCCCAGGCGAGGCGCGCGATTGGCTGGCAGAGGCACGGTCTGCGGGGCCTGGGCGGTGCAGACGAGGCCTCAGGCAGAGGCTGCTGGGGGGGGCGGCGGCGGCGGCGGCGGCGGCGGGAGGCAGGTGAGCTGCAGCCGGGGGTCGGGGCGGGGGTCCGGGCGGAGTGGGGCCGGGGCCCGGGCGTCCCTCGTGGCGGGCGCGGGTTGGGGCGAGCTGCGGTCCCCGTTAGGGCTGCCAACGGCCGCGGCGCTTCAGCCCCGCTGCCCCCGCGCCCCCCTCTCAGCCTGGCGTCGCCGCCCCGGCGCCTCAGTCCCCTCCCCCTCAGCCCGCTCCTCCTCAGTCCGCTGCCCCCAGGCGCCCTCTGCCTCACCCGGTCCTTCAGCGCCCCCGCGCCCCCTCCCCAACCCGGGCGCGCCCCCGTCAGCTCCCCTCCCCCCACCACGGCGCCTCCTCCCCGGCCCGCCGACCCCCTCCTGCCGGCACCCGGCGCGGCCCCGGGACGTCGCACACCACGCCGGCTGCCCGGCTCGCATGCCCGGGCTCGGCGCTCTGCCCGGGGGTCGCGCGTGCCGGTCGCTGCCCGCGGAGGCCGCTGACGTCGGGCGGGCCCAGCTCGGTGCCGGGTCCTGTGCCAGGTCCTCCGTTGCACGACCCGTTCCCTCGCTCCGCCCTCCCAGCTCGGAAACGTGAGCGGTTCGGGTCTATTTTCGTCCATTTCGCTGGACGCTTCAGAGTTCCTTCAAGTCTGGAAACGCGGGACGGTTAGGTAGTTCTGGGGAATTTTCTCAGTTTATTTGGTTTGACAATTCTCTCTTTTTTCTTAATCTTTTTTCTGTGTGTTTTGGAAATGCTACTGTATTGGGGCACGGGACCTCTTGGACCGGTTTTCTATTTTTTCAGCTTTCTCTCCCACTTTCCAGTTTTGTCTTCTTGTTCGACTTTCTAGATTCTTCAGTTTTCTAACTCATGTGTTGAGCGTTTTATTTGGGCCATCAAATTTAAAATTTTCCAGAGGTTTTTGGTGGTTATTGTTTTTCCTCTAAAACTTAGTAACATGTTCTTGTTTCTGAATGCCGTGGCGTCGCAGTCTCCGTCCGTGGCCTAAGTGTTCGCTGGCTTGAGCCCGCCTGTCCTGAAACGTCAGGTGATCTTGATTGAACTCGCATAGCTGAGAGCGGGACCCCGCCCAGCCCTTCGGAAGTTCTCTGCTCCTGCGCTGGTCCTGTCACTGTTGGCTAGGAAGACGGGTGGGGTTACCTCGAGGGACGCTCAGTGTCATTGTCTTTAGGTCCTTTTACTGGACTTGTTAGATTCCCAAAGGCGGGGTTTCCAGCCTCCTGCCTCGTTTTAGAAGTCAGGTAGAAGAGTGGGGCTGTGGCCTCCACCAATGAGCAAGGAAGTGCTCACTTATCCCCCTTTACAGGAAGGCATTCTAGAACTCAGCTGTGCCTCTTCCCCTCTGGTCTAGAGGGCCCTTGGCTTTATGCCCCACTCTTTGTTCGGGGGAGGCCGGAAGGGGATCCATGCAGAGTAGCCAACTGCTTTCTTTTTAATTGTGGTAAAAATACACAGTATAAAATTTATGTTTTTAACCTGTGCTGTTCCTTGGCATTAAGTATGTTCACAGTACTGTGCAACCATCCCCACTATCTAGTTCCACAACTTTTTTTATCACCCTGAATGGAAACCCTGTACCCATTATCCGCTGCTCCTAGCCTCTGGCAACAACTAGTCTTTCTTCTGTCTCTGTGCATGTGCCTGTTGTGGATTTTCTATGTAAATGGATTCATACAGTATGTGGCCTTTTGTGTTGACTTCTTTCACTTAGCATAATGTTTTCAAGGTTTACCCATGTTGTAGTGTGTGTCAGAACTTCATTTTTCTTTACAACTGAATAATATTCCATTGTATGAATATATCCCAATTTGCTTATCCATTCATCTGTTAATGGACATTGGAGTTGTTTCCACTTTTTGCCTATTATGAGTAATGCTGCTGTGAACATTTGTATACAAGTTTTTGTTGGAGCACCTGTTTTCATTCTTGCGGTATATCTTGATAACTAGGAGTGGAATTGCTGGGTCATGTGGTCATTCTATGTTTAACTTATAGAGGAACCACCAAACTGTTTTCCACAGTAGCTGCACCGTTTTACATTCCCACCAGCAGTGTGAGAGGGTCCCGATTTCTCCATATCCTCTCCAACACTTATTTTCCATTTCGTTTTAGTATGGCCATCCTAGTGGCTGTGAGGTGGTGTCTCATTTTGATTTTGATTTGCATTTCTTTAATGACTGATGATGTTGAGCAACTTTTTATGTACTTGTTGGCCATTTATATATCTTTGGAGAAATGTCCATTCCAGTCCATCGTCCATTTTTTAATTGGGTTGTTTGTCTTTTCGTTGACTTGTAAGAGTTCTTTATGTCTCCTAATACTACACCCTTATCAGATACATGATTTGTGTGTACTTTCTTTCATTATTTGGGCCGTCTCTTCACTCTGTTGATAGTGTCCTTTGATGCACAAAAGTTTTAATTTTGATGAAGGCAAATTTATCTACTTTCTCTTTTGTTGCTCATGCTTTTGGTGTCATATCTAAGAAACTGTTGCCAAATCCAAGGTTGTGAAGGTAAATCTCTATGTTCTTTTTTAAAATATTTAAATATTTATTTATTTTAAAATATTTATTTTAAATAAATATATAAATATTTTTAAATAAATAAATATTTATTTATTTTGGCTCAGTATTTGTGGCATGCAGGCTCAGTAGTTGTCGCTCACGGACTTAGTTGCTCCGTGGCATGTGGATCTTCCCAGACCAGGACTCGAACCCGTCTCCTCTGAATTGGCAGGCAGATTCTTAACCACTGCACCACCAGGGAAGTCCGAGGAATTGTTTTCTTAATTTCATTTTTAGATTGTTCATTGCTAGTAAATAGAAATAAAATAGAAATTCAACTATTTTTGTGTGTTGATCTTAGTTCTAATAGTTTTTTGTGAATTCTTTAGGATTTTTTGTATATGAGATCACGTCATCTGTGAATAGAGGTAGTTTTTTTTTTTTTTTTTTTTTTTGCTGTACGCGGGCCTCTCACTGCTGTGGCCTCTCCCGTTGCGGAGCACAGGCTCTGGACACACAGGCCCCGCGGCCATGGCTCGCGGGCCCAGCCGCTCCGCGGCATGTGGGATCCTCCGGGATCGGGGCACGAACCCGTGTCCCCTGCATCGGCAGGCGGACTCTCAACCACTGCGCCACCAGGGAGGCCCTAGAGGTAGTTTTACTTCTTCCTTTCCCAGTTTGTTTTTTCTTTTTTTTTTGGCTGCATTGGGTCTTCGTTGCTGCATGCAGGCTTTCTCTAGTTGTGGTGAGCGGGGGCTACTCTTTGTTGCGGTGCGTGGGCTTCAGTAGTTGTGGCACATGGGCTCAGTAGTGGCTCACGGGCTCTAGAGCGCAGGCTCAGTAGTTACGGCACACGGGCTTAGTTGCTCCGTGGCATGTGGGATCTTCCCGGACCAGGGCTCGAACACATGTCCCCTGCATTGGCAGGCGGATTCTTAACCACTGTGCCACCAGGGAAGTCCTTCCTTTCCAGTTGGGATGCCATCTATTTCTTTTTCTTGCCTAATTGCTCTGGCTAGAATTCCAGTGCAACCTTGAATAGCAGTGGTGAAAACAATGTCTTTGTTTTGTTTCTGATTTTAGGGGAAAGCTTTCAGCTTTTCACCATTGACTGTGGTGTTAGCTGTGGGTTTTAGTAAATGCCCTTGCCTGATTGAGGAAGTTCTCTTCTATTTCTAGTTTGTTGAATGTTTTTGTCATGAAAGAGTTGGATTTTAACAGGTGCTTTTCCTGTACCAGTTGAGATGATCACGTGGTTTTGCCTAACTGCTTCTTAGACAGACTCTCCTCATTTGACTTGTCCTGTATTTTGATCCCACTCTACGTCCTTACTCCCAAATGTTCACAGGTGTCACTATCTTAAGCCTTTGGGGTTCTGTGATGAAAATTGGGTTATTTCTAAGTGTTCCTCACTGCAGGCTTATCACCTTTTTCTGGCCTAAGTCAGTTTTCATTCATCCGTTTGCTTTCTAGTTTTTGAGTTTCTTGCTTTTGTTTTTTCTCCCTTTCAATAAATGCCAGGCACTTTTGGTAGAGGTGGTGATAGGATGAAACCATCCTTCAGCATTGCAGCACCTGCCCTTACCTCAGTATTTCAAGGTGAGGTGAGAGCCCAGGGAATTGCAGGGCATTTCGTAGGGCCCACTGCTGATTCAGGCTAAGTGTCCTGAGCACGTCCCAAATTTGAGCGCCCACATTGGGGTTTGCAGGGCAGTGGGAACAAGACAGTGATGCCAGCCAAGCACAAGTGGTGTTGCTGTGAATATTTTGGTCGGTAGTTATACTCAATGCCACCTGCAGGAAGGTTGCAGTATTATTTCGTTGCCTGAAAACACCTTCATTTTCTTCCTCCTCTTCTTCCTAAATTTGGAACTCATTGCTATTTTTGGACAGCTTAGCCCACTCAATTTCCAGTTTGAAGAGACTAGGCCTGCTGCATTTGAAACTGTTTACTTCCTTTGGGCCAAAATAAACTTAGGATTGATAGAAGAAAAGTACAGACCATGATGTTGCTGTTTATAACATGCTATTTATTATAATCACATGTTGTAATTGACTCTACTTCATTAAGTGACTTGTGTGATTCATTAGTCAGTTTTGTAGTTTGAATTATATCTGTAATAGTGCTTGTTAGTTGGGTGCTTTGTTTTTCATTTAGTTGCATAGGGGCATTCAGTGAATGGTCACTGGCTGCGAATTTTAGTTGAGGAACTAAGAACCATGTGACGGACGGTTTTCGACATTTGTGCGGAATAAAACTGCAGGTGCCAGACTTCAGTAGTGTGAGAGTGATCAAGTGTAGATCAGTGATTCCCATTGGGGCATGAGGGGCTCCCCAGGGGCATGTATGGCTTGAAAACAAAGCAGTGCTTTGCCTAGTTGCTTTGGTCTTAAGTCATTCTACTTGCTTTGTTTGATCTTTATTTAACATTATTGGAAGATGGGAACTATATGTAGAATATGAAAAACGTCAATTTAAAGGTTTCTTTACTTGCTATTTATGCTTCAAACCTTTTTAGTACTAGAGAGTGCTCACTTTAGCCAAGTACTTCACATGTGGGAGGACAGCATTAAAGGGTGATCTCAGAAATGGTGTGGGTTAACTGTCTACATTTATAGTAGAAATAAAATCCTGTAATTGTTGTTTCTTATTGTTCCCAATTATAGTTGGAAATGAAACAGAGTGGATGCCACTGTTCTGTTTAGATGAGGAAACGTAAGAAGTGCTTCAGATTCATTAGAAGGAGTAAGGAGGCCACATACATGGGGCCCTCACTGATCATCACGAATTCATCTGGCACTTGGGGCGTGGTTTTTCCAGGACGTTGTCAGACGTGGAGCGACAGAGGGATGAGGGGAACCCAAGAATATTTTCGGGTTTTAAGGCAAAGCAACATGATGGCAATGAGTTCTCCCATTTCTCTGGGCACCTGTGAGATGTTCATTGGCTCTGCAAGTCAGGGTTAGCGCCTACCCTCAGCGAGTTCATGGTCTAGTTGGAGAGAAAGACTCTTTAATAAACAAATACTACAATTTCTGTTAAGTGGTAAATGCCAGGGAGCACTAAAATTGGCACCTAACTTGGATATGTGGGTTGGGGGCATCCAGGAGAGCTTCCTGGAGGTGGTATCTCAGATATAGCCTAAGGATGAGTAGAAGTTAGCTGGGAGTGATTGGGGTGGAAAGAGAACAAGGGATTGGGGAATCAGGAATCAGGAGGGCACCCCAGACAAGGAGAGAGCACAGGAGCAGTATGTAAATGGGGTGGGGGGAGAGGGTTACCTGAGGCCAGGTTCTCAGTGAAGCTGCGATATGGGTGGTGGGAGACAGAGAAGTGGGGTGTTGGACAGAGGGTTTACTTGCAGGTGCTGGGAAGCCGTGGTGGGATCTGAAGGGAGGGAGATGGTCAGGTCTCTTTTTAGGTGGACTGTTCTGGCAGTTTTCTGGTTTGAGGCAAGACTGGAGACGGGAATTAAGGGCGCTCCCTCACAGGAAGCCAGCCAGAGATGGTGCAGCAGGGGACCAGCTGGAGGGAGGGCGCTGCTGTTCTGAAGTCGGGGGAGCAGTTGGATGTATTGAATTTAGCTACTTGTGGGTGACTTGCAGAAATGCTCCACGAGAAGTAAAATCAGATGCCTACCTCAGTGTATACAGAGGAATTGCAAATGGATTCGATGAATTAAAAACGGTGGGAAATGTGAAAGTCAAGTCAGTAAGAGTAGTAGAATCCATGACACACTATTCATGTGTTCTTGGATTAGGAAGGCCTTGCTTTTTTTCTTTTTAATTTTGCATTGTTTTGATTCTTTTTTTTTAACAGAAACTTTAAATCCACATATTATCAAGGGAATTTATTATTTTTTAAAATTTATTTTATTTTTTTAGTTATTTTTGGCTGCATTAGGTCTTCGTTGCTGCACACAGGCTTTCTCTAGTTTCAGTGAGCGGCGTGTACTCTTTGTTGCGGTGCATGAGCTTCTCATTGCGGTGGCTTCTCTTGTTGTGGAGCACGGGCTCTAGGCACGCGGGCTCTAGAGTTCAGGCTCAGTAGTTGTGACGCACGGGCTTAGTTGCTCCGCGACATGTGGGATCTTCCCGGACCAGCGATCGAGTCCCCTGCATTGGCAGGCGGATTCTTAACCACTGGGCCACCAGGGAAGTCCCTAGGAAGGCCTTTCTAAGCAGGACAGGGAAGGACTGACTGTTGCAGCCCAAGTCACCATAAGTTTGTTCAGTAACAGATGGAGGCCATCCCAGGCGTGTGTGACATAACTACGGTTGATGTCCTATAAAACAGTGAGAAAAAGACAAACCTCCAGTAGGTTGAGATACAGGGCTGGCCTTCGCCTGTCAGAGTGGCCCTGCAGAGTTGACCACTTCCGGTGTTGGGAGGAGCGCTGTCAGGTTAGGGGTCCCAGAAGCACCACCCAGCATTGCTGCCAGAAGGCACTCGCTGTCACTTGCTGTCGCTGAGCTCTTTCCAGTGGAAGAGCCGTGCGTAGCTCTCCTAACTGTACCAGTTGTAAGAAAATTCAGAGCACTCTAGGTTTGAAGCAATACATAAAACCGTGTGGTTCATGTTTTCTGTATTCTAAGAAGAAAGACCCTTTACAGTAACATGCATAAAGTAAATTGGCTTTTGCTGAAACACTGAAACAAATTTCACTGTAAGAGGAAATGCAGCTTTTATTTAAAAGATTGGGAGCACATATCATTGGGAGATGTAGGCGTGTGATACTGCATCTTCACGTAGAAGGAATTATTTTCCCTAAAACTCAGCTATTAGGTAAACAGACCCATCTAGCCTGCATCTTTTCCTGTTTCATTTCCAAAAAAAAGGAAACTGAGAAAGCCCCCGCTCCTCTGACGTCTCTCCCTGTGACAAGAAAGAAAAAAAAAAGAAAAAAGAAACATTGGATCTTGGCTAGAAACTGTCAGTACCTAGTTGCTGCAGAAAATAACTGACTCCTGTTGAGTGTTTTCATCCTTGTGCCAGGAAGCGCTGAGCGGGTTAGGTGTGGTAACCGGTTGAATCCTGCAGCAACACTGAGAGTCAGGTGCCACGTAGAGTGAGTAATGGTACCAAGGGTTCTAACAGCTGAGTAAGAACCCTGCAGGTCTGGCTGCCCCGCACTGCTTCACAATGAAGGCCTTTTTTTTTTTTTTTTTTTTTAAATAATAGTTACTGAGTTAATTGTTTAAATTATAAGACCAAAACCTACTCTTTTTTTTTTTTACTTTTTATTTTATATTGGAGTATAGTTGATTAACAGTGTTGTGTTAGTTTCAGGTGTACAGCAAAGTGATTCAGTTATTCATATGCATGTATCTATTCTTTTTCAAATTCTTTTCCCAGTTAACAAAACCTACTCTTTAAAAAATGTTGAATAGTACCCGAGGGGGTAAGTGAAAAGTAGAAATCCCATTCTCTGTAATTTTACCATTAAGTTTAGTGTAGTAATTTTCTGAAGTTTTAAAAATATATTCAAGTATATATATAACATGTATAGCATTCTGTAAAGGTCTTTCAAATATTTTTAGGTTATAGTCATTTGTTTCTCATTTGCAGTTTTAAATAACGAGTTCATTTTTAAGGACTCTCACTTAGTATAAATCATAGTTTTGCATAAACTAACAATGTTTTGCTTCCTTAAAATGAAAACAGGTATGTGAGGCTTATTCCTGTTTGTTATGTTGTGGAAGTAATTAACACTGAACATGATATTTGGAAAACAATCATTTCTAACCCATTTTATGATTTTTTTAATCTGTAGGAAAAATAACTTAATTTTTTTAGTCTCTCCGTTATGCAGTTTTAACAGGATTAAGTCTGAGCAGAGTAATTATGTTAAGGTTTAGTACTCTGGGCTTCCCTGGTGGTGCAGTGGTTAAGACTCCGTGCTTCCACTGAAGAGGGCATGAGTTCAATCCCTGGTCAGGGAACTAAGATCCCGCATGCCACGTCGCAAAGCCAAAAAAAAAAAGAGATTTAATATTGATACTAAATTTTAAAGGGCACCTCTGAATTTTAGTTTTAAAATTCTCTACAAGGCATGTAACAATGGAACACCTGATTGCGCAGGTGCGCGTTGAAAACCAAGCCCTGGGTGATGAAGAGTTGGCAGGGGTGGAGCTGGACTGCGTTTGCGGGTGCAAGGCCCTGAGGGGCCCCCGTGGGCCTGTGCTGTCAGCTCCGGGGGCCCTCGGAGACGGCTCTGTGGCAGATGGCAGTGTCTGGAGCTGCGCCCAGAGTGGGGAGGAGGGTGCTGCCTGGAGCTGTCCCCTTGGACGGCTGTGCTTTCTGTGGGCGGGTTGCAGTGCTGATGGTGGATTTGGATGGGGCCAACGAGGTTGGTCTGTGCAGGTTGCTCCTGAGTATTTCTGCCGGGGAAGCCGTGTCAGCCTGTGTCAGCCGGGCTCGCTTCTAATCTCAGCCTACTTGGTCAGCGATCCCATCAGTTCATAGAAAGCTTGATTTGTAACATGCTCGTCTTCATAAACATAGTGCGTTCAGAGCAAATTCTGGTTGCCTTATACATGGTTTAATAAAAAATAATTATTTACTAGGTGACGATGCTTGTGGTTTATAATTATGAGAAGAAATGCTGCTCACCATTTTTAAAGTTTGTCTTTTTCTAGTTTTATTTTAGAACTGATAGCTTTTCCTAAGAAAATATTTTGTGCTAGTTTATTTCAGGACCGTTGACAGTTTTATTTTCTTTCTTTGGTTTTGCCACTTGCTGCAAGCTCTGTTTTCAACCTTGTGTGACTTGTAATTTTTGATATTTTTCAGACATGCTTTCTAGATTGTTACTAGATTAGTACAGATGTTCTAAATAGTAGAGATTCAAATTATATGTGGTGGTTGAACTAAAATCCATTTTTGACTAAAGCATTCAAGACCAAAAATTGAGCTTTATATTTCATTTCTACCATATGATGCAGATGTTACATACAGTGTGTACTAGGCAAGGTAAAGGGTATTAAAGGAGAAACCCAAGTGTAACTCATGAAGCATCTTAACTCAGATTTTAAAACCCTGCTAGGATCTTCATGTGTGTAAAGATACTTATTTAATTTCTTAGGTTTGAAACCAAAGTTTGCTCCCTAGACAGAGGACCTCTTCTTTTGGCAGTGCTTGCCGGCTTATGTGTGCTTAGCCACTAGTGAAAGTGAGACAGGAGGGAGACACCGGGGTGATTTATGACGATAGCACTTCCTTTTCCACTGGAAGATGTCGCTCTTGGCCCACCATTTCCTGAGGTGAGCACTTTTCCCTCTTGGGACTGGCAGCTGCAATCGAAAGCTGTTAAAGAGCACTGTTTTCCGGGGACATGGGGAGGCTCCCCTGAGCGCCCTCTCCCTCCCCCCATGTTAACCCACTGGGCCTGGAAAGGGGGTGGTGCGTGGTGTGAGCCCCGGCTCCAGCTCCGCTGTGCAGTCCCTCCCTCCCATGTCCGGGACACTCATGGGGCACGTGTCCTGTGAGGAGGTCATCCCAGTCGTAACACTTTCGGGAGAAGGGAGTGGCCAGGAAGAGTCTAGAGAAATGAGGACAGTGGAGCCTGCACAGGGCACCTCTCTGTAAACAAACGTGTTTACAACATGTTGACTTTGTATTCATTCCAAGATTTTCTGATGCCGTTGAAAACATTTTCAGTCCATTTTTTCACTTGCTCTTTCAATACTGCTCAGATTATAAATGCAAATCAGATCTCCCTTGAGTCACAGGCTGAGGCCGCCTTTAGGCCATGCTGCAAGTAGGAAGGCTCTAATGTTACACGCGGGCTTGAAGTAGCAGTGATGTAAGCGGAGACTGGGAACGGCATTGTGAACATGCCAAGCACTGTTAGCGGGAGAACTGGTATCACAGTTGCACTTTTGCTGCTAGGGGTCCTGATGAGCTGAGAGAGACCGGAGCTGGTGTTCTAGCCTGCTGGCCCCAGCAGCCGTCTGAGTTGCCGCTGGACTTCGTCGTTTATTTAGGTTGGGGCTGAGTGAGTGTTCCATCTCAGGGACTGTCAACTCAGAAGGCAAAAAAATCCTTTTTTTAAAAAAATTTAAAACAGGCTATATAAGTTTATTCCACAAACTAATTAAAGCTAACTTTTTGAGTGTTTGTCATGTGTCAGGCACTGCTTCACAGACATAATTTCATTTAATTCTCTCTTTTTTACTTTATTTTATTCTATAATTTTATCTAATGCTCACATTTTATGGAAGGAACTAAAGGTGAATTTTAAAGTGTTCTGAATCTGTCTCATGATCTGTCCAGGGAGAAAGATGGAGGCGGCAGGGTTGACGGAGGACAAGCCGGGTATGGAAAGAAGCAGCAGAATACATTCTAATAAGATACATGATCACACTCTGTAACGCGGTCCACAGTAAATGCAGGAGAGAGCGCTGGTCATCACCCCCTAACTCATTACTGAGTCAGGCTTGCTGTGGCCTCTGCTGCTGCTTTTGGAGGGTCTGCTTGGAGAGGTGGTCTTCTGGGCTGTGGAGGAAGTACTGGCCAGAACAACATTTACCTGGGCCACGGGTCCGATTAAGCAGGGGCAGGGTTCTGCGTGTAGTTGTATAGTTTTATACGTACATGTGTTTCACCAGAGAACGGAACATAAAGTTCACGTGGTTACAGGAGCGAAATCAGAATGAGTAGGGAAAAAGTAAGGGCATCCAATGGCATGCTCCCTTTCCTTCCACTGGCATAGCCACTGAGCTCTGACTGTGACGGGCCATGGCCTCCCTGCCCTGTATCCTGTCTGCCTTTCCTCCAGAGCCGCATGGCCTGCTCTTCCTAGAGTTGTGTGTGTCCACACTGGTGCTCTCTTGATGGTGTTGTCTTTGGGCATTTTATTACGTTTGAAGCTCCTCTCATAAAACATTTAGCCAAAAGTCTACCACTGTGCCTGCCACTCAGCTCGTGTCTCTGTGTTGTCACCCGCAGGACTTTTACGTGGTCACTCTTCTGTAATCCTATCTTGCTTGTGATAGGCTTGTGATGGCCAGTAGCTGCATTTGGTTCTTTGATAGAATTTTATTTCAGAGACAAGAAATTAAATTTCTTTTTAAATTGTGGTATAAGGCCTACATTAAACCCAACTAGGGTGGTGTCACACAGCTTTATCTGTCTCATTGGTTGGGAGAACCAGGTTGAACGGTGTGGTCCACTGTGCCTCTGACAGCTTTTGAAAACACCGTTTGTTATGCATTAGAAATTAACCTCTCTTAGGTAGATGAAAACGTTGAGAACGTATTGATGTAACTTTTAAAAGTAAAAAGGCTGTAATAGATAAACAGCAGGGACCTTTGTATAGCATAGGGAACTATCAATATATTCAATATCTTGTAATAACCTATAACAGAAAAGAGTGAAAAAGAATATATATATATGTATATATATGTTCATATGTGTATATAACTGAATCACTTTGCCGTACACCTGAAGTCTTGTAAATCAACTCTACTTCAATTTTAAAAAATTAGAAAGCATTAGGACTTCCCTCCTGGCGCAGTGGTTAAGAATCCACCTGCCAATGCAGGGGACACGGGTTTGAGCCCTGGTTTGGGAAGATCCCACATGCCGCGGAGCAACTAAGCCTGTGAGCCACAACTACTGAGCCTGCGTGTCACAACTACTGAAGCCTGCATGCTAGAGCCCGTGCTTCGCAACAAGAGAAGCCACTGCAATGAGAAGCATGCACACTGCAACGAAGAGTAGCCATCACTTACGGCAACCAGAGAAAGCCCGTGCGCAGCAACAGAGACCCAACGCAGCCAAAAATAAGTTAAAAAAAAAAAAAGTATGAGGTAAAGATGTCCAAAAAAAAGAAAGCATTAAAAAAACACATTGGGGCTTCCCTGGTGGCGCAGTGGTTGAGAGTCCGCCTGCCGATGCAGGGGACACGGGTTCGTGCCCTGGTCCAGGAAGTCCCACATGCCGCGGAGCGGCTGGGCCCGTGAGCCATGGCCGCTGGGCCTGCGCGTCCGGAGCCTGTGCTCCGCAACGGGAGAGGCCACAACAGTGAGAGGCCCGCGTACCGCAAAAAAAAAAAAACATTGCATGGGACTTCCCTGGTGGCACAGTGGTTAAGAATCTGCCTGCCAATTCAGGGGACACGGGTTCAAGCCCTGCTCCAGGAAGATCCCACATGCTGCGGAGCAACTAAGCCCATGTGCCACAACTACTGAGCCTGTGCTCTAGAGCCCACGAGCCACATCTACTGAGCCTGTGTGCCTGGAGCCCGTGCTCCACAACAAGAGAAGCCACCGCAGTGAGAAGCCTGTGCACTGCAACAAAGAGTAGCCCCCTCTCACCGCAACTAGAGGAAGCCTGCGCACAGCAAGGAAGACCCAACAGTGCCAATACATACATACATACATACATGCAAATAAAATAAAAAAGCTGTTAGTTCTTGTCCTCCTCACCAGGCTCTAACTGCTCCTTCTGTGCTGAGTCACGGGCTGGACCTCCTTGGACCCCTTCATCGGCCTTGCCAGTAGCGCTGCTGCCATCCTGCTTCACAGATGTAACTTCCTTTGTGCGAGGAGCTGGCCTCAGGGCAGTCAGTCAGCTAGTGGGCAGAGCTGGGATCAGAGCCCAGGTCTGTAGGGGGTCAGTCCCTATTCTTAGCTGGACCCTCTAGTGTTTCCATGTCATAGTCATGATGTTTAAATTAAATGCTACTTTCAGGCACCTGCCATTCACTTGTTTATAACACTAAACCAGTTTCTGTAAGCCGGTCCAAATACTCAGTTCACTAAGGACATCTTGAATTCTTTTTTTAAAAAATAAATTTATTTATTTGTTTGTTTATTTTTGGCTGCGTTGGGTCTTCATTGCTGTGCACAGGCTTCCTCTAGTTGTGGTGAGTGGGAGCTACTCTTTGTTGCAGTGCGCAGACTTCTCACTGTGGTGGCTTCTCCTGTTGCGGAGCACGGGCTCTAGGTGCGTGGGCTTCAGTAGTTGTGGCTTGTGGGCTCTAGAGGGCAGGCTCAGTAGTTGTGGCGCATGGGCTTAGTTGCTCCACGCCATGTGGGATCTTCCTGGCCCAGGGATCGAACCCGTGTCCCTTGCGTTGGCAGGCAGATTCTTAACCACTGCACCACCAGAGAAGCCCCCGTCTTAAATTCTTGAATACGAGTTGTAGGGAAGTTGGTAGAAATTAGCAGCAGTTAGAACTGCTTTAACTTGGGGTTGGTAATGTGGGTGTAGTAAAACACGAAAGTGAAAGATCACTTTGGGAGTAAAGTTAGGAAGTAAAAATCAGTTATCTTCTCTGGAGGGTGAGAGCAGTTACGGGGTATTAGGATTGTTATGGTTGCTTAGTAAGTCATTGCTACCCACAGCGCAGTCAGAAGCCATGATAACACTGCTGCTGGGTGCGGCTCTGTTCTGCGGGGGAGCTGGGAGGAGGCCTGAGCCTTGAGGCTGCCCTCGTGTGCTGTTCCTCAGTCTCTGTGCCCTTGAACCTGGGCTCCAGTGCTGGTGGAGGAGACAGAGGGGAGCTCGAGGCAAGTGAACAGGTACTGAACAAATACATGGACTCGTACTTGAAGGTAAGTTTATTTGCAGCAAGAGGTTTACGTGTCTATTAATAGAATGAATTGTACTTGTTGAGTGTGTGTTCTACCTGGGCTGACGGGCCAGGTCCCTGAGAGGAACTGAGCAATGTCGAAATTAGTAGGCACAGTGAAGTTTTTCTATATAAACAATGTTCCTTATTTCTATGGGTGCTTACTTTTTAAAAGAATATTTGGGGCTTCCCTGGTGGCGCAGTGGTTGAGAATCTGCCTGCTAATGCAGGGGACACGGGTTCGAGCCCTGGTCTGAGAGGATCCCACATGCTGCGGAGCAGCTAGGCCTGTGAGCCACAACTACTGAGCCTGCGCATCTGGAGCCTGTGCTCCGCAACAAGAGAGGCCACAGCAGTGAGAGGCCCGCACGCCGCGATGAAGAGTGGCCCCTGCTTGCCACAACTAGAGAAAGCCGTCGCACAGAAACGAAGACCCAACGTAGCAAAAATTAATAAATAAATTAATAAACTCCTACCCCCAACATCTTTAAAAAGGAAAAAAAATTTGGACTGTTTCAAAGAATATGGAGTGAATTTAAGTATTTTTGGCTTAGTTTATAGAAATCAGCCATTTATACCTGAATATTTTTTGTCTAGGTTTATCTTCCTTGATCTTTCAACAGCAGATTATGATCCACATTACTCCTATGAGGGTGTGGGGTTTTTTTTGAAGTGTGTGTGTGTGTGTGTGTATTTTTAGCCAGAGGAAAGTTTGAGTCATTCCAAAGAAATCTAGATGACAACATGAAAAACAATAAGCTCAGAACTTTTTAATTTAAAAATAATCTGTGTTTTCCTTTGGGGAAAAATAAAAGTATTAACAGTGCCTTAAGCTTATCTCTTATTCACCCTGCAGTTTTCTGATTCTGAGCTGCTTGTAAAAATTTTGCTGTCTAGGAAAGTATGGGAGTGCTTCTTGACCATGGAACAAGAATCAGTTCTGTTTTACTTAATAACAATGAAAATTTATTCCAGAAGAATGAGAACATTTTGACACCTTCAGGAATTTAAAAGTACATTTTGGAAAGGATTCTGAGTTACTTTCTGTATTCTTTACATCATTTTAAGGCAGTTGATCTAGGATTTCCCCTTGTTGCTTTTGTAGATTTATAATCTTAGGGAACTAAGTATGACAACTGTGTTCTGGACTTGCAACCATGAGAAAACTTGTCTCCTTTGCTTAAAAAAAAAATCCAAACCAGCTCTGCTTTACTGGCCTTGCTTCATCCAAGTGTTGACGGTGACTCTAGTCCGTCTGCATTGGGCCGCCACAGACAGGGCTCCTCTGGGTGTTCCGGCCGTTAACAGCCTGCATTGCTTTTCCCGCCTTCTGCAGTATGCTTTGAGACCGTGAACATGGACTTTTCCCGGCTCCACATGTACACTCCTCCGCAGTGTGTGCCCGAGAACACTGGCTACACGTATGCACTCAGGTGAGCTGCTCGCATGCGTGTTCCACGTCTTGCCTGTGCTGTTCTCGAACGCTGTTGGGTGAATGGGGGCTCTGTGGTACTTGCACCCAACTGCTCTGTGTTGAAAGTGAAAATGTCTATGCACGTTATGTTATGCTCTGGTTTTACAAAACTGCTAAACTGACTTGGAAATTATGAGGTTGTTTTGAAAACCGAACGTTTCTGATGACTCAGTGATTAGTCATTGCAAATGAATGACTGTTTTAGCCTCCACCCAGGTGGCTGTGGTCTTGGGAACACATCTGTGTGGTTATGGTAGGGTTTTGTGATTTATATTAATAGCTGAGTATTTTAAAATGAACAGAACTAACCTGGAAAGTGACTTGGCTTTGAGAGGAGCCATCATAAATAGAATTTTGATGAAGTCCACGGTTTCAAGACCACAACTTCTGTCAAATGCACTAAGTTTTCTGTTTTTATTTGTATTCTGATTTGATGCTGAACCTTGAAGTTTGAGTCTTAGAAGCTGTTGACTTGCTCTTTGCCTTTCTAGTTTACCAAGTATTGATAGAAAGGATGATTGAGATGAAACTTAAGTACTATAAAATTAGGGGCTACTGCCAAAGGGAAAACATTCCTGGATTGGTGAAGATTTGATTGGCAGATAGAAAAACCTTTGTATCCTGGCAAGATGTTTAAAGCAGACAAGGAAAATGCTAGTGTCAGTTTTATCAATGGCTTATCTTCTAAAGGGTAAAAATGTAATTGAAACTTAAAGAAAATTGGAAGGTATTTTAAGAAAACTGCTCTTAACAGCATTAGTCAAATCTCATATTTAATGATTGAGCTTTTAGTCACAATTTTAGATCATGTCACACTTTCTGTAGTAACACACTTTGTTTTTGTTAAAAGTCCTGTAGTATTTTAGAACAAAATGAGTGGGCCAACTCAAGTAAAATTCCTCCTTATTCTGTATTGTGGAGCATAAAAAATAATAGTTCCTGGTAATTTTTTTTTTTTTTCCCCTGTACGCGGGCCTCTCACTGTTGTGGCCTCTCCCGTTGCTGGTAATTTATTTTTAGCTTTTATAACCCATTTTATTTTGTTTTTATATTTATTTATTATAACCCATTTTAAATACAGTTTTTAAAAGTTGCCTATGTCTGGGTCTCTACAGAGAACCCAACCCTCGTCCAGTGAGGCGTGCAGCTGGATCGGAAGTGGATGAGCACTGAAATGGGAAAGGCAGGCGGACTGAGCTGTGCTGGGAGGTGGGCCTGTGTTTGAGGGCGGGGGTCTCAGCCAGGAAGGGTGAGTAGAACCAGGGTTATGCAGAGATGGAGAGTGGGGCAGTGCTGATCAGAGGCTGGCAGGAGTTCAGGTGAGACTCTGGGGGGGCCCTGACCGAGGCAGTGCTGGGCAGGGCGTGGGGAGGGAGGGGTTCGGGAGGGAACGCTGGGGGCCTTGTGCTTGCTTGACTGGAGGAAGGGGATGAAGGAGGAGGCAAGGGTGACAGTCACCGTTTGGCGTGGGCGCGGGAGGAGGAGCACCAGTTAGCGGGAGGGTGTGTGAGACTCAGGCTCAGGAGCCATGTGGGCGACAGTTCTGGTCTGGCCATCAGCAGGTCATGATGGGAGCCCGAGGGTGCCCTGGGGGCCAAGGGCCCACAGAGACCCAGGAAGCTGTGATGGGCGGGCGCCACAGCACGAGGAGCAGAACTCTTGCCGAGGGTCCCAGCCACTCGACACCCAGTCTGGAGGGGGCACGCCCAGCTGTGGACCGGCCTCAAGTGGCCGTGCTGAAGCCGGCTCTGTCCTTGCCTGCCCTTCCCTCTCCTGCCTGTGTGTCTCTGCGTCCCCACCCTTCAGTGAAGCCTCTGTTTACCGTCCAGCTCCAGCGGCAACTCATGGTCCCTGGAGGCTGGGTTTCACTGCAGCCTTTCCCCCCCGCAGCCCTTGGCCACCTGGCCTGGCCCGAAATTGTCCTCCTCATATCCTTGTCCTTCCAGACCCTCCCCCTCCGCCTGCTTAACTCCCAACTCTGACCGTCTGTCTCATTACCACCTGGGTGGCCCCTGGCTGACCACTCCATGTCCAGCACTGCTGGCCTGCAGCCTCAGCACTTTCAGTAAACACGTTAAGGATCCTGCAGCATCCTGGTCATGCCATTTCTTTTTCTTTCTTTTTTTTTTTTTTTTTTTTTGCAGTACGCGGGCCTCTCACTGTTGTGGCCTCTCCCGTTGCGGAGCACAGGCTCCGGACGCACAGGCTCAATGGCCATGGCTCACGGGCCCAGCCGCCCTGCGGCATGTGGGATCTTCCTGGACCGGGGCACGAACCCGCGTCCCCTGCATCGGCAGGCGGACTCTCAACCACTGCACCACCAGGGAAGCCCAATGCCATTTCTTTAAGATGTTTTCCTATTATGGAAAATGCCAAACAGTGTGAAAGTTTGGAGACTAGTGATGATGAGCCCCTTCGCCTCTCACTTAGTTTCAACAGTTACCAGTGCTTGTTCTCCCCTCCCCAGTGGGTTGTTTTGAAGCAAATCTCTAAAAGATAACGATATTTTTAAAACCACTAGTCAGAATACCGGGTGTTGAGAACCCAAGGTAGGAGGAGGGGAGGAGAGAGAGTCTGGGGCAGGTGACTGTCACACATGTTGCTAGGCAGTCGGGACCTGCGGGGCTGGGATATGGGGAGAGCTTTGACCTCACTGGTAGGAGTCCCTCCGGGAGCTTGCAGTGTGTCTGGAGCCGTACAGGGAGGGCAGTCGAGCTTATCCAGGTGAGAGTATTGCCAGGCCCTGGGACAGAAGCCCAGCAGGGCAGGGGACACAGCTGGGGGCAGCTGTGACAACAGTCAGAGTTGGGGTCCCTGTGAGGCAGGGGAGCCATTGTGGTGAGAGGTCATCAGTGATGGGTGGTGGGGTTTGAGGCTGGGACTTCAGAGGGGCGGTGTTGGGATTGGGTACTCAGGTGGAGCAGTGCTTTGGATGGTAGGGCTTTGGACAGAGCCTTAGAATTGTCACCGGCTGTGACTTGCTTTGCCCACATGCCCTCTCCCAGTTACCGGCTGCACCTTTGACAGTGTAGCCAAATTCAGCGCTGGTGGCGCATTGCCCACTCCACGGCTCGTTGCTGCCTGGTGTCCATCCAGCTTTCAGCTGAGGTAGATTTTTTCCAGCCTTTTTTTTTTTTTTTTTTTTTTGTGGTACGCGGGCCTCTCACTGCCGTGGCCCCTCCCGTTGCGGAGCACAGGCTCCAGATGCGCAGGCTCAGCGGCCATGGCCCACGGGCCCAGCCGCTCCGCGGCATGTGGGACCCTCCCAGACCGGGGCACGAACCCATGTCCCCTACATCGGCAGGCGGACTCTCAACCACTGTGCCACCAGGGAAGCCCCAGCCTTTTAATTAAAAGAGCATCTTGGGAATTCCCTGGCAGTCGATGGTTAGGACTCAATCCCTGGTTGCGGAACTAAGATGCTGCAAGCCTTGTGGTGCAGCCGAAAACAAACAAACAAATAAATAGAAGTGCATCTAAATACCAGACATTTTTTAAAAAACTGCATAATTGATGAGAGAACTAAACTAAAATCTTATACTCTTAAGGATTAGATCTATACTCTATATTTGGGGTCTTCGTCTATATTATCTTCTTTTTTTTTTTTTTTTTTTTTTCCTGTGGTACGTGGGCCTCTCACTGCTGTGGCCTCTCCCGTTGCGGAGCACAGGCTCCGGACGCGCAGGCTCAGCGGCCATGGCTCACGGGCCCAGCCGCTCCGCAGCATGTGGGATCTTCCCGGACCAGGGCACGAACCCGCATCCCCTGCATCGGCAGGCGGACTCTCAACCACTGCGCCACCGGGGAAGCCCCTATTATCTTCTTTTATATCCTAGTTTGGTCACTTCATTCTCTCTAATCTTGGATTAGACACCTCAGTTTAAAATTTTGTGCCCCACCCCAGCTTTATAGAAAAATTAATAAAGGAGCTTCCCTGCTGGTGCGGTGGTTGAGAATCCGCCTGCCAATGCACGGGACACGGGTTCAAGCCCTGGTCTGGGAAGATCCCACATGCCGCGGAGCAACTAAGCCCATGCGCCACAACTACTGAGCCTGCACTCTAGAGCCTGCGAGCTACAACTACTGAGCCTGCACCCTAGAGCCCGCGAGCCACAACTACTGAAGCCCGTGTGCCTAGAGCCTGTGCTCCACAACAAGAGAAGCCAAACTGCAATGAGAAGCTCGTGTACCACAGCGAAGAGTAGCTCCCGCTCACCGCAGGTAGAGAAAGCCCGCGTGCAGCAATGAAGACCCAACACAGCCAAAACCAAAATAAATGTATTTTAAAAATAAATAAAGGGGGCCTCCCTGGTGGCGCAGTGGTTGAGAGTCCGCCTGCCGATGCAGGGGATACGGGTTCGTGCCCCGGTCTGGGAGGATCCCATATGCCGCGGAGCGGCTGGGCCCGTGGGCCATGGCCGCTGGGCCTGCGCGTCCGGAGCCTGTGCTCCGCAACGGGGGAGGCCACAACAGTGAGAGGCCCGCATACCGCAAAAAGAAAAGAAAAGAAAAAATAAATAAATAAATAAATAAATAAATAAAGTAACGTTTAACCTGGCAAGTGATGAGGTTGCGCTGCCTCGGGGCGGTGCTGGTGTCCTGTGTCTCCATCAGACACTTGAATCTTTCTGCTGGGCCCTGGGTGCACCTGTCTATAGGAACCTGTTACAGATGATGGTTTAGGATCCCAGCCTAGGGCAGGAGAGCACGGGAGCTGGTGGAGCACGCATGGAGTCGTGGGGTGGGCGCCCAGCGCATCAAGAAAGCCCCTCAGGTGCAGACAGAGGGGCTTGTCAACATTCATGTCTGAACTCAGCACAGAACTGTTGGTCCCCGCCTCCCTCCCTCCCCACCTACTCCCTATATCCCTCTCCCTCCCCCGCTGTGAACACTGCTGCAGTTTCTGTTTAGCTGAGCACTGTCCAGCTCAAAGTGGAAGTACCCATGTTCCTACCTCCTTTCAGCTCCAGAGGTAACTATTGTTGCCGGTTTGGAGGTGTTTTCTGTGCTCTTACACATCTGTGTTGGTAACATGTGCTTTTATTTATTATTGAATATTTGATTTATTTATTTGTTTTTGGCATTGCTGCACAGCTTGCTGGATCTTAGTTCCCCGACCATGGGTTGAACCCTGTGCTTTTATGTTACATATATTTTTAAAAACATGAATAGGATGATAATAGAATATTTCTTTTTTCATTTAACAGTATATCTTAGAGGTCTTTCTGTGACAGTATATATAGATCTTTTATGTTTTCTAACGGCATTACATAAGGTACATGTATCCTAGTGTATTTCATCATCCCCTTATTAATGGACATTTCCCAGTCGTTTGCTTTTTTCTTTTTTTTGGCCATGCTGCGCGGCTTGCGGGATCTCAGTTCCCCAACGAGGGATTGAACCCGGGGTCATGGCAGTGAAAGTATGGAATCCTAACCACTAGGCCACCGGGGACCTCCCTCATTTGCTCTTACAAACAGCCGCTATACTGGCGTCTTCCCAGGGCCCTCTCTAATCAAAGTAGCAGGTATTTGGAGCACCCTTCTGCCGGCAGGGGCGTTGCGTTGGAGGTCCTATGTTGGAAAGCCAGGACCCTGTCCAGACTGGCAGCGTGGTCGTGTCCCCGGAGTTGCAGCCTCTGGGGCATGTGGGGGTGGGAGACAGAGGTCCGGGTGGCGTCGTCAGCTTCTTGCCTCATGCACGTTTGCGTATTTGTCTAGGAGTGGACTTGAACTGCACTGTCCTCTCTTGATGTTCAAGTTCATAAATGGCCGTCCTCTAAACCCAGGACTTAGGTTAAGAGGATGATGGTGGAGGGGTACTGGTCCATTCTTACGTGGTAGATTCTGACTTGAAATAACAATTTTCTTAAACGAGAATTGTAATTATGTAAAATACTAAAAATAATCTTGGGAGAAAAGTAAGCATATTGTATACTAAAATCAGGTGGAGCTTAGCGTCCGTGCTGCTCAGTGTGGGTTACTGCAGCCTCTCTCTCGCCCCACTCCAGCCTCTCAAGTTGAGGAGGACCTTTTCCTGAAGTTATGTGTAACGCCTCACATGGATATGACAACTTGAAGCGATTTGTAATAACTTTCTGAGGGTTTGATTGAACAGTTTCTAGTGTCCTATCTGATAAGTTTATGATGAATTTGATTCTGAAAATATTTTTATAGTATAAAATAAAACGCAGAAATGTTCTTAAGCCCATTTACTTTAACTCATACCCCTGGTTACCGTGGACTTCCAGATCCTTAGCCCAGTGGTCTGCTGTCCTGAGCGGGGGCTGTTCTCCCACTGCCTACTGGACGTGCCCCCAGCGTCTCCACCTCCTCCTGCGGATAAACTGCTTGAGGGGTTTGGAGCTCCCTTCTCTGCCACAGCAGGGCCTGCCCAGGGCCTCCAGGGTGCAGGCCGTCCTCTAGTGTGCACGCGCACGAAGGCCCTTTGGTTGAAGCCAGGACCGAGGTTCTCTTGCAGCCCCACCTTCTGTGCCTTGGGCTGCAGTTCTTCTCTTGGCCTGCTTTGCTCCCTGTGGCAGCCGTGGCCTCTCCTTCCCTCTCTCACCTTCCTGCTTCCTTTCGGGTTGTGAGCTCACCTCCTGGAGGTGTGGAGCCCTCACTGTGTCGTGGCCCCTGCTGCTGGACTGTCTGTAGGATCCCCGCCCCCAGGGAGGCACAGAACAGGTTCTCAACTCACGTTTCTGGATTTGGAAAACGTGCTGACAGCACAGAAGGATCTGTGTTTTGGTTTAAGATAATTATGTGGACGGGTAGTGGGGTGGCTTTTCCATGTCCTAGTGTGTCTCTGGGTTGATGATGAATTAAATGCAAGGTGCGCTGGAGGCTCAGTCACTGGCGTTTCCTTGTCTCCTTACGTTGATTCATTCAGTGACCTACTGGGATCTCGGATTAAATGTCACGTAGTGGTCACTGTCTCATTAACTGCCTTATCAGGCAGTGTCTACTAGTAAATGGTTATGATTTTCTAACAATGTTGACCTCATTCCCTGTAGGTGGGGAGTCTCGTGAATTTAGCACGTCCTCACGCGCTCCCCAGGGCCGGGTGTAGCCTTGAACACCAGGCAGCTGGGGGATTCATTTCACATGTGCTGTGATCAGAGCAAATGTAAGGGCATCAGTTGTTGAGCAAGTTGGGTGCCAGCTTGCTTTTGCTCTGTCGGAAAGGCTTCACATAGTGATGGCTGTTTCTCTCATTTAAAAAAAAAAATATTTTATTTATTTATTTATTTTGGCTATGCCAGGCCTTAGTTGCGGCATGCGGGATCTTTGTTGCAGCATGCAGACTCTTAGTTCTGGCATGTGCTGTTTTTAAAAATTCACACTAGGTTGCATGTTCTGTTATTTGTTTGTTTTAAAAGTGGTGTGGTAAGTGGTGTTTATCTATGATGAGGTTTTTTCCTTCTAGTTCAAGTTATTCTTCTGATGCTCTGGATTTCGAGACTGAGCACAAATTGGATCCTGTATTTGATTCTCCAAGAATGTCCCGCCGCAGTTTGCGCCTGGTCACCACAGCCCGTGCCACTGAGGATGGCCCTGCTGGGGACAGAGTGGCCAGGTGAGCGAAAACAAAACCAAACACATGAGGTTTCGGTCTGTAAAACTTCACTCTCTCGAATTTACGGATACGTGTGTACACACACAACTGCACACATGGTCGTAGCTTTACTGTGAATGAGGCTGAAACCAGGGCTGGGGTATGCGGGTTGTTTGGCGCTGGTGTAAAGAGGGACGTGGACACCCCTCCCGTCCGGGGCAAGTGTTCCCAGCTCATCTGCGTAGCAGGCCCCACCAGCAGTTAAGGGAGGAGCCCTGCCCGTCATCATGTGGCCCTGCAGGTGTCTGTGTTGTTAGTGCTTTAAGTCTGTTTATAAAATCTGTGTGAACTGACAGATACACGTGTGAAGTTTAGATGTTTACCTGTATTTATGATTGTCCTATTCACTTGATTTCTGAACTCTCCACGTGCCCATCACTTATTTGTGCCCAAGAAGGAGCAAAAGTGTACAGGATCTTTGTGCCATTTAGAGATAAAGAATAAAAGTAACAGCTTTCCTTTAACATCACTCATGTAAGAGTGACGAGTTTCCTGCCTGAATGGTCCACTCTTGGGAGTGGGATGGTGGCTGTTGAGAGGTGACGGGACACTGGCCTGACGGCAAGGCTGGGCGCTGGTGTGTGTGGCGTCACCTCCCCATCTGTGGTTCACACTCACACACTGCACGCCCAGCAGCCACCTGGGGTTCATTTGCAGTGAGGTTCTTGGATATCCTGGTTTGGGGTGTTCATGCAGGTGCTGCTATGGGAACCATGGCTGTAACAGGCTGGTTCTCTGTCCCCGGGCGATGCTGGAACCAGGTTTCCCGGTGCACCTGCTCATGGGGGCCTTCCTGTCTCTGCCCCTGGCCTTTTGCTCACTTCTCGCTCCCTCAGTGGGGAGGGTCTTCAAGGGCTTTGTCTCCATCCTTGTGGTGGATCCAGTTCAGGAAGGGTTTGGCGACAGCCTCTCCTCGCTGTACTTGACGCAGTTCCGCCTTTACTGGTGACTGAGAAACAGTGCGGAACGTGCCTGTGGATGCAGTTACTTGTTTTAAATGGTGGGGGGGACACTAAATCTATAAATCATGTAATTTCAAAATATAGGTCATTTTTATTTTTAGGTTATTTTTAGTTTGAACCACTTTTGGGTCATGAGGCCCCAAATAATCTGAGAACTACTTTGTGTGTACAATTTTAGGAGGAGTTCTTGAGCCCAGCTTAAACAGTTCCTTTTTTAGGTTAACAGATGTCTCGTTACAGCAGAAAAAGGGCATAAGGACACGTTGCCTTAACAGTAGTATATTCATTCTCAGGCAGAGATTTTGTGTTGGTAAAATGTAATCATTTGTATTTACTAGAAAAAGTCTGTAGACTTGTTCCTTTCTCCTTCCTTTTTAGACTAGCAAAACAGCGCAGCAGTGCGCACAGGCCGGCATTTAGTACCAACCACACCTCGAGGAAGGTCCTGTCCTTGGCTGTCAGCCAGAGTGGCTCCAGTGCCACGCGGGCTGCGGCTTGTCTGCGGCCTCCTGTGCTGGACGAGTCTCTGATCCGCGAGCAGACCAAAGTGGACCACTTCTGGGGTGAGTCATCTCCAGTGATTTCTCCGGTTCTTCTGGGAAGAAGGGGCGTCATGGCCGGGTTTCCCCTTTTCCCCTTACTGGAGGGAAGGAGCCCCAGGAAGTTTGGAGGCCTTCCTCTGGACTGAGGTCGGAAATGCAGGGAAACTGCTTCCAGCTGCCGATCGTGTGTCGTGATGTGGAAGATGGAGTGGAGTGGTCAGGGCAGTCTTATTAACTCTGTGTGTCTAAATGCATGAGTTTTGTGGGATGCTTAAGCAAAGTCATTGGTAAACTCACCAGCATGATTTCAAGTTCCAGACAGAAATTTTTCTCTCATTGGAAAGCATCTAGTGTAGACGAATTGACCCTAGGAAACGATGTGGCTTGTGACCTGGATTGACTAAGGCAGCAGCGTGACCCCAGTCCTCCCTGTGGAGGACTTGATGGCCACAGGGGCCATGGCTTCGAGGGGCCACAGGGCTGCTTGTGTCCACTTGATGTTCCGGTTGGCCCTTCTGAGAAGAATCAAAGATTAGATTAGTTCCAGAAATCTTATGTGCTGATTTGGGAAGCCCTGGAGTTCGTATTCTGTTTTGCTCACTAGCAAAGTAGCTCCCGGGCAGCAGAGGAGGCGAGTGTGCTGGTGCTGAGGTTCCTGCCTGTTCTTCTGTGCACAGCATGGGTGTGTGTGTGTAGACAGTGTGAGAGGGCGTGAGAACAGAGTGTGTGGGAAGGTATTTTCTCCAGAGATGTACTTTCACCTGGAATTGAAAGCAGGCATCTGCATATACCTGGAGAAATTGCTGTTAATTCTTGGTGTTGTAGGAAGTCAATCTTGACCAGTGCCATGATGCTGATTTATTAACCACTGTAACCTTTACTTTTGAGTTTGTGTATTTTGTTCTGTTTTGATCATTTGAGCTCAACAGCAAAAATATGTGTGTGTTTTTTAGGTCTTGACGATGACGGAGAACTTAAAGGTAATTTCCTCCTTTTCTTCCCCACGTTTTTCAAGATGGAGGCTTTAGTTAGGTGTTTGCAGATTGTAATAAGCAGGTTCCATCTCCTTTTTGCAAACTTCAGGTGGGACTAAAGCTGCCATTCAGGGAAACGGCAATGTGGCCGCAGGGGCCGTAGGAGCAGCGGGGAGCAACGGCTACACCTGCAGCGACTGCAGCCTCCTTGCCGAGCGCAAAGGCGCGCTCACCACGTACTCTGCCGCCCGTGGCCCGGCCTCAAGGATTTACTCGAGGGATAGGAGTCAAAAACGTAAGTCTTGCTCTTTTAAAAGTTAGAAAAACAGTTAGCGTCCAAATATTAGATATTTCCTTTTCTTTTCATCAACCTTGTCTTACAGGCCTCAGTGTCTGCACTGTTTCTACTGTAGCCTCGAACTCAAAGTTATCCTTTAGAAGTTGAAGAGATGCACCAAAAATTAGCTCTGTTCCTCCTCTCTCAACTTACATTTGATGTGGTTGGTCTTTTTGTACCTGGGAGTGTTTGGAATTCCATAAATTTGAACTTGGAGTAAGCAGGAGAAACCTCGTCCTGAACTGGACCTGTGGGCTGTGCGGTCACTTGCAGACGCTCCTTCTTTTCCTGGGAGCGCAGACTCCAGGTGCCCAGGGAGTCAGGGTGGGAGGCGGTGATGCTTGAGGCAGGGACGCGTTCTCTCTGGTCTCTGTTGTGGGTGAGAGTCCGTGACCGCAGGGGCAGCTTACCGGGAGTGTGCAGGTTCTGGGGGGCACGTGGCACACCAGCCTTGTTTGGGAGGGCGGCAGGCATGGTGGAAGGTCTCGCGGGGCAACCTTGGCCCTGCTGACCGGCAGAGGAGGCCCTTGGGACCCCGGTGCGCCTGCTTGAGCACAGAGGGCCCGGGCCTGGCCATGTTCCCAGCTCTGATCAACACCTGGGCCAGACTGAGTCGGCCTCGCTGCTGGGCCCCTGGGGAGAGCACAGCTACAGAGGCCCTTCTGGGGGCCATCGTGTGACTGATGTGCCCCTCCAGGCTTGGGGCTCCGCGACTGCTGTGATCACTGTTCGCCTTAAGGGAGCACATAGGGAGGCTGGGAGTCCTCGACTTGAAACATGCGTCGCCTTGTTTCCAAGCCCTTGGTACCTCGTCTGTTTAATCTGAGCACTGGAGTGCTTGGCAGAGCCAGAGGACATGCTCGGGCAGGTGGACAGGGTCTGGACAGGACAGTGCAGGAGGGCGGGGCGCTGTCTGTCCACTCCCTGTGTTCCTGGCTGTGCCCTGCGCACGAGGGTGCCCAGTTCATACTTCTCAAATGATGATCTTGACCTGAAGGATGGTACCTGGACTGACAGTTATTTCTATGTTGGCATCTCATCCTTGTGGCTAGACCTTCTGGTTCTGGCTGCTGTAGTGTTACCGACCTCCTTAGTGTTAACAGAGCAATGTGGGAACACAGTGAGGGGAAGGGGGTGGCAGAGTCAACATGAGGGTTTCCTCTGTAACCGTTTCTGGGTCGTATGGGTGCTGTGGAGACCAGCATCGCTGAGCACTCACTCTGCCCCAGGGCTCTGTACGCATGACCTCGCTGACCCTCACAGCAGCCCTGCTGGACGGTTGTCACCTTCATTGTACAGACTGGTAAACTGAGGTTCAGCCAGCTTCAGACACTTGCTGGTAAGTGATGGAGCTTGGACCTGGCCCCAGGCATCTGGTCTGCAGGGCGCCCTCCCCGAGACGCCGTGTCCTCTGAGTGCTGTCCCAGGGCCGGGACTCCGCACCTGACATGCCGTGTATCGGGTTTTGAGGCTGCATTTTGAAGTGTGCCGTTGCTGAGTTGAGCGTAACTCCTTTCTCAGGGTAAAAGCACGTTCCACAAACGGTGCCTGGTGGAGTCGTGGTGCTCGCAGGTCGCCGCCTGTCTGTGGCCGTGTTTGCTGCTCTCTCCCAGCCACGTCTGCGTCACCAACAATGCAGCCACTTGTTCTGACAGCGTGGAGGATGGTGGCCCTGAGCCCAGCTGTGTGGTTGCTGTGTCTTGAGAGGGAAGGTCAGCCATGGTAGCTTTGGTGGCAGCTTCTGGAAACTCATCCCACTTCCTGCTTAAATCGGTCTTGAGTATTTTGGCGTAGTAAACAAGTTACTATACTGTTATTTGCTTTGGGCTTCTATTCTGATCATGCCCCTTGCTCTTCTAGATTATAGCAGTGGTTTGTAGAGCCAATGCTAATTTATTACCTTTGAAAAAATTTGTTTCTAATTATTTGAGTAAAACATTTATCAAAGAACTTTTGAAAACCACAGAAGTGTGCAAGGAAGAAAATTAAAATCACCCGTAACCTACACCCAGAGGCTTTCCACTCTTACTGCATGGTTGAGGTTACACCGCATGGATTTGTTACATGGGCTTATTTACTCAAAACGTGGGTATCTCTTCACAGTCATAAGTTAACCCCCACCCCACATTTCCTCTCTTTTTGTTCTTTTTCTTATATTCTCACTGTGGAATCTTTAAACCTTTAAATTTATCTATTTATTTAATAGATGAATTAAGTCTCCCCTTGTCCCTCCCCAGTCCCTGTCTGGTTTCCCTTCTGGAGGGAGCTGCAGCTAATCCCGTTCATTGTGGGTTCTCCTGCCTTTTTAATGAGGTGAAAGTCATATAACATGAAATTAACCGACTATTTTAAAGTGTACAATCCACTGGTATTTCTCAGTGTTGTGTAAGCACCGCCTGAATTTTGCTTTCATGTTCCTACAGAAACATGGAGTGTGTTTTTGTCTTTACTTCAAATACATGGTTTTGCAACTTTTTTCATTTTAAATGGTAATTGCGATGAACTTCATTCTTTTTGATGCCTATCTAATATTGCATTTATGGTTGTATCGAAATTTGTTTAGTCAGTGTCTAGGTGGACATTCAGGCTTTCTTGTTTGTACACTTTTAAAAGCAGTGTTTTCTTTGGGTGTATTTGTGTATGTGCACATATCTTCGGGGTAGGCAGGACAGAGGTAGCATAGGTACATTAAACATCATTCATCCCGCCTGAGCCATGTAGTTTCTGATTCTGAAACATGTTGAGGTTCAGGTTGAGTGCATTGTTGACAAAACGTGATTTTCTGGGCCACATCAGAAAGGCTTTAAAAGCCTTCCATGTGTTTTCCCTGGGACATCGAACAGTGCTCACCAAAGCAAGGTGCTGATAGGACGCGTGCAGATGAACAGATTCAGTACTCCTGTGAGGATTGGCATCTGTGTGAGAAACCTGTAGGGGCTGGAGACCCGGCTCTGCCAAAAGGCGCTCCTACGTGGGCCAGTGCGCCTCGGGCCTCCCTGGCCCCTGGACTAACCGCACAGAAGGACCCAGGGAATTGGAATCTGAAAACACACACTTGTGTGTTTTTTCTCTTGCCTAAGGCAATGCTTGCGTCCCCCAGTAGAAGGTGTAAACTAACTTAGAAAAGATAGGTCTGAATGAATGAATGAATGAGTGAATGAAAAATCATTCCTTTGAAACTTTGTCAGTTGTCTTGGTTGCTTTGAGCAGAATTTTGCTAATTGAATCAGCCTCAGTCTTTAGAGAAGTAAGGACGGAAACGTCTGCTGCTTCCGGGAGAGGGACAGGCCAACTTGGCTGACTTCGGGGTCGGACGGCTGTGACTGCCGAGCAGCTAAGGCTGGAGTGGATGGCGTGACACGGCTGCGGCTCGGCCTCTGAGCTGAGCAGCTGAAATAGTACTGAATAGTACTGAAATAGTACTGACTGGCTTTAAGGAGGAGCAGCTCCGATGGAGCCCGTCCTCCTGAAGAAAGAAACCACAATTAGCAATGAAATATATTTTAAAAAGTGTTCCACCCAGCAGCTTCTAAATCAATACTTATCACTGCTGAGAAAAGAAGATTTTATACAATTTCAGTTTAAATAGATTCTTCCAATTGACTTCCCAAAAGACTGACCAGGATTGCCCTCTCCCTATGGCCTCGTGAGGGTCCCCATTCCATGTACTCTTGCTAAATAAGTGTTTATATTTTTGTTCTTTTAAAATGTTGCCGATTTGATGAATGAAAAATGGATTTTGGTGTCGCTGATTGTCAGTGAGACAGATCCTGCATTACCTCTTCATGAATTTTTCTGTTTTTGTCCGACCTCTGTATGAAGTTCACGCTGCGGTGTAAAACAAAGAGGAGTGTGAGTGGGCTAACACAGAGTTGGCCCTGACACTCGGGGGCTCCTGGCCCCAGGTTTACATTTGTTTTGGTTCAGGGCTCCAGTTCCCAGATAGTCTACTCCTTTATTCAGGCTGTCTGGTGGTGGTGGGGGAGAAGCTCTGATTTTATTTCTTCTGCAATCGCTGCAGCTCAGACCTCTCCAGTCCCCGCTGGCCTCACGCATGTACCCTGAACTCAGGGAGCTGAGCTGGGGGTGAGTGGACAGGCTGGGTATTTGTGCTTTTGGGCACGCCGGCGAGCAGCCCCGTCTGTAGGCTGTCCCATGGAGTCAGTGTGCAGGAACAAGCCTCATACTTCAGCTGCCACTCAGTGAAGAAACTTTTTTTTAAAACATCTTTATTGGAGTATAATTGCTTTACAACGTTGTGTTAGTTCCTGCCATATAACAAAGTGAATCAGTTATATGTATACATATATCCCTATAACCCCTCCCTCTTGCGTCTCCCTCCCACCCTCCCTGTCCCACTCCTTTAGGTGGTCACAAAGCACCGAGCTGATCTCCCTGTGTATGCGGCTGCTTCCCACTAGCTCTCTATTTTACGTTTGGTAGTGTTGGTATGTCCAAGCCACTCTCTCACTTTGTCCCAGCTTACCCTTCCCCCTCCCCATATCCTCAAGTCCATTCTCTACATCTGCATCTTTATTCCTGTCCTGTCCTGCCCCTAGGTTCACGAGAACCTTTTTTTTTTTTTTTTTAGATTCCATATATGTGTTAGGATATGGTATTTGTTTTTCTCTTTCTGACTTACTTTACTCTGTATGACAGACTCTAGGTTCATCCACCTCACTACAAATAACTCAGTTTCTAGAAACTCTTTTTTAAGAATAAAAATTTCTAGCCACTGTGATTTGCAGACTGTCACCCTGCACATTGTAGGTTATAGAGGTCGCACTGTCTGTCCTGATGCTCCAGGTGCTGAGGAAAAGGAGCCGAGGATGGCCAGGCAACTTTGGCAAGACGTTCCATAGTTTACTGAGCCTCAGGTGGCCATGTCGGGTGTCTCTGTGTACCCTGCTGCACGTGCTGTAGCGGACGTCCTTGAAAGTGCTGCTTCTTGCTGACAGGCCTTCTCGATCGAGGCTGGGAACACAGTGGGATTGCTGGGCCGGAGGTCAGGGAAGAGAAGTCGTTGGCCAATTTCTAAAGATGGTAGCGTGTGTGTAAACAGCATTGGGGTGAAGTGACATCAGATTGGATGTTTTGTGGAAGACGGCCTGTGGGAGAGATGTGGTGTTGCTGGCGCTCCAGGATGGGGCTGGTCTGCATCTCGGCCTGAGCGTGTGCCTCTGGTATCCATTTTAAAAAGTGGGTTCCAGGGAATTCCCTGGCCATCCAGTGGTTAAGACTCCACACTTTCACTGCCCGGGCTTATTAGGTTCAGCCCCTGGTTGGGGAACTAAGACCCTGCAAGCTGCGAGGCACAGCCGAAAAAAAAGTGGATTCCACTTTGCCCAAAGTGAGTAATCGGGCTCTGACGTAGCAGGGAGCGCATGCTGCGGGAGGAGTAACTGTGTCCACGGTTTCTCACTAGGCCGCGCCGCTCGCTGCAGGGACAGCGTCTTGTCGCTGGTCACGCGCACCTGGGCGTCCTTCCCTTCGTTCTTAGTTCAGCTCTTCCAAGTGGCTTTAATGAAGCTCAATTATGAAACAGAAAATTACAAATTGAAAAGTTATGAATCAAAAGATCGCGAATCAAAAAGCTGTGAGTCAAAAAGCCATGAATCAAAAGGTATTTAAATACTTTCTTCCTCCTTTTTCCACCAAATAGAGCTTTTAAGGTGGAGAAAACGCTCTTTTCCCCGCGTGGCGCTTCGCTCACGCCCTCTCCTCGCGTCGTTTGCGGCCTCTGTCTCTTGCGGCCTTGCTGTGCATCTCTCTCCCTGTTCTCTGTGCAGTTCTGGATGTTTCCTGGAAGTTGATCAGGGTTTAAACATTAAATAAAAAGTTAATACACTCATCTTCTTATTCTTACGACCCTTTTTAAAGCAAAAAATTTATCTGACTGGCATTTAGAATGATGTTTCAAAAATGTTTGAAGCGGGCTCATCCCGTGTGGTGGTTGGGGCATGCCCCGGGCTGGCGGGACTTGATGATGTTTCCTGAGCGAGGCGGTTACCTCGCCCCCGGCCTACACCCCACCCCGGCCACTCTGCAGAGCCCCTGCCCCGGGCTCAGGCGCCTCTCACCTGTGTTGCAGCTCATTCCAGTCACTGTGAGAGGATGAATGTGACAGAGCCCCCCGGCGAGGACGGCCACCTCCGTGCAAACGGGGCGTCGCTGTGTAAGTATGGCTCGGCCGCACCTGTGCCATCCTTTTAGGCCGTCCTGGGGCCCCACTGGTTAGGACGGGGCCAGGGCTCTTGCTGCCCCCCTTCACACCAGGAGCCTACAGCCACCAGGGGGCACTGGCTGGGATTTTGGTTTTTCATAATTGAGTTTCCTAGTTTTTTCAAACTGCCGTTGCTGCACACCATTGAGATTGATAGGGTTTGCCCGTTCATCTGTCCAATTAACTGCTTGTCCCACCCCACAGGCGATGACTGTAAGGGGAGGAAGCACCTGGAAACACACACCGCCACCTGCTCGCAGCCCTCACGGCCAGGAGGGCTGGCAGGGACCGTGGGGCTCGCCTTGTCCCATGCAGGTTGTCTCTCGCGCTTTTGTGTTTTGTTTCTGTCGTGTTTTCGCAAATGCTCCTTGTTCATTGTTTCTTTGTGTTTGGAATTCAGGTGTTCAGTAAAAACAGGAAAATAATAACTGTCTTAAAATATGGAGAATATTGCTCTTGAAAAGCTTCTTTGTAAGTGTATTTAGTATAAATTAAGCGTATGGGAAGTAACGTATTTGAGGTGAAGTGAACAGTTTAGAAGAAGCTAGGTCCTGCATGGGGTACAGTCGGCCCACGCCCGGGAAACGGGCCGCGTCCTGAGCCTGTGCAGCCGGGGTGCTATGGAGAAATCCAGTTTGTACCTGTCAGTGTCTTGCCGAGGGGTGCCTTTATAGCAGCTTTTTTTAAAAGCTGAACTTCAAAATTTGTTGTCTCTTAACTGTTAATGAATAAACATAAAGCAATAGATTAAAAAAAAAATCCTCTTACACCATGTTTCTTTGCACTCAGCCGTGTTGGAATTGCTTAATGTTTTCAGGAGTCAACACGCAAATGCTGGTGTGGGTGTATTACTTCCAGCAGTCACTGTTAAAAAATGAAAACAATTGATTTCACGAGCAGTTTTCTGCTTTATATAATGTGTGACGTTCGGTATAAAGTTAATTGTGTTGTATTTTGTCATCCAGTGGGACTACCGGTTATAATTCCAAAATACTTTTTCACCGGCTGTAGGAAGATTTTCATCTTGCTGTTTGTGTAACCCTTGTCTCATCCAGAGCATGTTAACTCCTGGTCTCCATGGAATCTTACTTGCTTTAAACGATTGCGCTGTCTTTCCAATACCCATTCTGCCAGCAGCAGCTGTGCACACGTGCAGGGCAGCTGCCAGCCAGCCCCCGCGGGTTTATAGGAAATGTCTGCATTTTGCATCCTATGTGTCGATAGGCAGAAGTGAGTGAAAACTGTTCAGACACAGAGCAGGGTTTTCATAAGTTAGCTTCAGCATCTTGCTTGGACTTCAAGTAGTCGATTGTTTTTCTTGAGGAGAGACTCTTGACTGTCGGATGTGAGAGGATTTTGGTACAGTGCCACAAGGTGGGTGTCTCTTGCCGTGTCAGGACGGTGGGGCTGGTGTTTGAAGGTGCCCCTCCCGCCCACATCTTCTCCGGCACAGGTCACTTCTCGGTGCAGGCGCTGCGTGAGGTCGGAACCACGGGAGGGTTTGTGTCCGGGACGGTGTCAACGGTGCTGTGGTTGGCAGTGGCCGCTCCAGGTGGTTATTTTGGCTTTCCATGTTAGCGTTCGCTCCTAGGCTATTGGCAGTTAAGCACCTGCAGTAAACTGTTCACCTAACCAAGTAAACATTTCATTTTCGGTTTACATGCTTTGATCCTTGATGTAACGTGTTCCATCCTTTATTACTTAGAAATGCTAACATACTGTGCTTTTGGCTGCATGGCATTCATTGTTTCTCCAGTGTATTGGGCGCTGTTGTAAGTCTAGCTGCTTGGTTTTACTGTACTTGAGAACGCATGGGTTTGGTGTTTACTCTTTTGTATCTTGTCTTGTGTATGATATATTGCTTTGTGGCTTATTTACGTTCCTGTGTTTTGAGTTATGGATATTCCTGCTGTGATGACTAAGCATTGTCCTAATATACTTCATCCCTAACTTCATCTTAATATACTTTCAAAGCATCTGTTAGTATATTTCCTTATGCTACTAGCTTGGCCTTCACGAAACCAGTCCACTAGGAGTTTGGTTTTTCTAAGAACATTTCCTTAGAATGTTTGGTGTTTTCTCTTTTAGGGAAGGCAGCATCTGAAGTATTCTGGTGGCTTGGGATTGGATGGTACCAGTTTGTTACTTTGGTTTCTTGGCTGAATGTGTTTCTTCTTACAAGGTAAGGAAACTGATATCATGTCAGCTTGGTGTTTTAAAGAACTGATTTTGTGCTAATTTCATGGTATCATTTGATTTAATCATGTTATGTTTTGCAAAGTGCTTTCATATTCTTAATTTTTCAAACCACTCCTGTGAGAAAGGAAAGGCAGGTGTCATCCTTGAAGAAAACCAGAGTGTGCAGAGTTTAAGTGACGTGTCCAAGATTACGCAGCTGGAAGGGTGTGCTCGGGGCTAGACCTGGACCCTCTGGTGCACTTGCCCCAGCACCAGGTGGCCTCAGTGGGTCAATGACCAAGGTCCTTAAGTGCCCTCCTGTGCACCCAGCCCGGCGTGTTTGCAGTTACCGACCTGCTGGGTTGTTCACCTGGGCCTGGGAGACAGCACCGTGTGGCCAGGGTTTCCTTCAGGCAGCCGCTTACCTGGTAGATAAAGCTCGCTGCATTTCTCAGCCTGTGACTTCCACCTTAAATTAGGGAGGGGGTATTTTGTATAAAATTATCTAGAGAGGTCATATAGAATGGTGAGCCCTGCCTTTTACTTTTTCCAAGTTAAATGTTTTTCTTTTTATTCCTAGGTGCCTTCAGAATATTTGCAAGTTTTTAATCTTGCTCATTCCACTATTACTTTTACTAGGTAAGTAAAATTTTACTTTGTTACCTAAGATGACTAATATGTACACATGCGTATATATGTAAATCCGTGAAAGAATTGAACATTTAAGTACACCTTTTGAAAAGCACTGTATGTACATGTGTATACAGTTGCTTTTTCTCTCCTTCAAGGTGCGAGTATTTCATTATGGGGCCAGGGTGATGTCCTTTCACTCCTGCCTGTGTTAAACTGGATGCACAGCCACAGAGCACAGAGGGCGGATGACCCCAGGACCACGCTCACACCCGACACTTCCCACCCGAACCAGCCCCTGCAGGTAATCAGTTAGGATGTGCTGTTCCCTGGCGTTGCCAACCTGTGTTCTCCAGCGTAAGTTTCCGTACTACTTGTAAACTACAAGGTAGTTCATTTGGGCACTCTTGTTTTAGAAAATATTTTAAAACGTCAAATAAGCGTGTCTTAAGCTCCTTAAATGTTGCGAAACAATTCAAGTAATGCATACAGGCACACCTCAGAGATACTGCATGTTCAGCTCCAGTACCATACGAATTTTTTGGTTTCCTGGTGCACATAAAAGTTATCTTTACAGTGTACTATAGTCTGTTAAGTGTGCAATAGCATTATGTCTAAAAAAAAATAGTGTACAGACCTTTATTGAAAATACTTTATTGCTAAAAAATGCTAACCATCATCTGAGCCTTTAATGAGTTGTAATGTTTTTGCTGGTGGAGGGTTTGAAATATCTTGAGAATCACCGAAGTGTGACACAGACACACAAAACGAGCAGATGCTGTTGGGGAGATGCAAGGACAGACTCGCTGGACGCAGGGTCCCCACAGGCCTTCACTTGTGAACAGTGCAGTGTCTGCGAAGTGCAGTAGAGCGAGGGGTGCCTGTATTTCAGGCAGTCTCATTATTTAGTTCATTTTCATTAAAAAAAAGAAAGTTTTCATTACTTTGGAAAATACAGAAAGCATAAAGAAGAAAATAAAAACCACCCATAGTCTGCCACGTAAAGGAACTCACTAATGACGGACATTTTCACGTCTTTCCTTTGGGGGTGGGTGTGTGTTGTAGTTGACGTTTCCCTGTAATGCTCTGTTTTGTTGTTTCGACTTACCCTGTGCTGTACTCTCCTTTGCCAGCTCGACCTTCTCATTTGTGTCACCTCTGGAACCTCTTACTGTTTCAGGTTGGCGATGAGGTTTTCCACTGGCATCGGATGAGTGAAGTGGAAAGGCAGGTGGCTGCGTTGTCGGGACAGTGTCACAGCCACGACGAGAAGCTTGGAGAGCTGTCAACCTTGCTCCAGAAACTGCAGGCGCGGGTGGACCGGGCGGATGGCAGCAACGAGGGGGTGTCGCCCCCGGTGAGGGGCGTGGTGGGGGCAGCGTCTCAAGGGGGCTGGCGCTGGTGGGCGTGGAGCTCCCAGGTGATGCCACCGTGGAGTTCTCGGGTGTTGTGTTTTCCTTTTGGGGGCAAGGAATAGGAGGGCCCTGCAGTGAGAGGTGGCCGCATGGATGGCAGTGTGGGTTCCTGGCCTGCAGTGGCGGGGAGCTGTGGTAGGTGCCCCCAGAGAGATGCCACGGCTGAGGCCAGGGTAGGGGGTGGGGTGCACCCTGGGAGCAGGCAGGGTTGGGGGAGGGGGTGGAGGCATGTGGGTGACGCCCAAGAGTGAGGTCAGGCTGCGGCGGGACAGACGGGTGTCCCTAGCCTGCGTTTTAATTGGTGAATGGATTGAACACAATTCGATGAAATTTTTCTGGCACTGAACTGAAAAGCTCAAATTTGTGATTTAAAATATCTCAAGATCATGAAATAGTTAAGTAGCTACTATTCCTTATGAAACCGTAGGCCTGTATATATGTGTTTCATTTATTTGGTTCTCAAGGAAACGCTTTTCGGTCCATTTTCCTCAAAACTGATAGTTATTTTCTTAAGTTCCACAATGATTTAATTTAGGTATTTTGGATTGAAATCTTTAAAATAGGCATTGCCCCTTGTCTCCACAAATGCTTTCCCCTGATCCTGTTTTCTCAGCAAAGAGCCCACTACCCACCCAACTGTTCGCACTCCAACTGGAGGGCACCCTCCACCCCTGATCATGCATGTCTTGTCGGCCTGCAGACCCCTCCGGGCTCCCTGTGGCCCCACCGTGCTCTCGAGCAGCCTGGCTCTGCCTGGCTTCGCCGGAGCCTGCTTCCGCTTGTCTCGGGGTGGGTGCCCCTTGCCGGCTGTTTCCTGACTGGGCTCAGTGTTCCCACCCTCCTGCTCACCTGTCCCAGCATCAGCGTGTGCCCCTGTTTGTAGCTGTTGCTGGCTTAATCTACTGTGTTCTCACACCTGTTGGGGGCAGAATGTGTGAATCTTCTCGATTCTGGTCGGGTCCCTGTAACGTGCTGACAGGCACTGGTTCCCAAAGTTACTAGGCGTGTTCCACCTTCTCTGCATGGCCCCTGGGTGCCTGCTTGGGGTTCTCACATCCAAAGGCCACCTGGTGTCCTGCGTTGATTCCTCACTAGTTGCTTATTTTTGGCTTCTCAGCCGTAGAACTGAGATGATTTCAGTGAGATCCAGTTAACACCGTTATGAGCTTTCTGTTCCATTTTTTTTTTCTTTTTTTGTGCGGTACGCGGGCCTCTCACTGTTGTGGCCTCTCCCGTTGCGGAGCACAGGCTCCGGACGCACAGGCTCAGCGGCCATGGCTCACGGGCCCAGCTGCTCCGTGGCATGTGGGATCTTCCTGGACCGGGGCACAAACCCGCGTCCCCTGCATCGGCAGGCGGACTCTCAACCACTGCGCCACCAGGGAAGCCCTGTTCCTTATTTTAAAATGAGATTCGAGATGTGATGAGCTGAGTGCAGATTTAGCTCATCCTTCCCACGCTGTCCTCCACCACTTAACCCCTATTCAGGTATGATTGTGACGGTGACCCTGGCAGATTGAAGCTTGGTTCTGCGGCTGCCACACACTGGTGGTCAGTGTGCTGACTACCTGTTATCCTTCCCTGAGCGGCTGGCACAGGTTTATCCCATGTGTGTCTCCAGGAGAGTGGGCCGCCTGCTGCATGTGGCTGTGCGAGTTTAAAGTAATTGACGCTTAGGGACTTCCCTGGCGGTCTGGTGGTTAGGACTCGGCGCTTTCACTGCCGTGGCCCGGGTTCAATCCCTGGTCCGGGAACTAAGATCCCACAAGCCACGAGGCACGGCCCCCACAAAAAAAAAAAAAATTAACACTAAGTAACATTTAGCTTCTCTTTCAGTTGCCCCAGCCACACATCAGGTGCTCCGGGGCACATGTGGCTGCCGTGCTGGGCAGAGGCCATCCCGCTGTGCCCAGGGCCAGCGGGCTGTACAGTAGGAGACCCGGCCTGACCTCGAGGACATGCAGCCGAGCCCAGCGGCTGACCCTCCCGCACCCCGGTGCCCTGGGGTCACCCTCCCAGCTGCCCTTCATCCCTCAGCTTTGCTTCACCTGATTTGTCATCTTCTATTTTTATAAGTCATTGTGGTTGTATTTTGGAACAAGATGGGGTATAAATGAGTGAATGAAACTCCTGTAATAAGAGTGTACAATGACTTTCTGTCTTTCTTTCTGACTGGATTTTAGTTCAGGGGCAGGCGTTCTTTGCTGGTGGTGGTGTCTCCTGTGTGGATGTCCTTTGATTATACAACTGGCAGAGGTTTTCCTAGACCTTCCCAGGGAGTGTATCTGATAACCTTACTACAGATTTACCTTCTAAGAATTGCTGAAGAAATGGGTGGGAATGTGCTGGACAAAGACTGTTTTCAAAGTTACTTATGTTGAGAAAGCATTATTCTCTCTCTGGCTGCTGTGCTGACCACTTGTGTCCCTGAGCCGGGGAGGAACTTGCCTGCTTGGCCGCATGATCTGAGCTTTCATCCCCTGATCAGCACTGTTCTGAGGGCTCTAGCACCGGTTCTGATGACCATTGAGATGTCACACATTTTATACGAATATGAAAGATCAAGAGGGAGTGTGAGTGGGTCCTTGGTGGTTGTGGTGTAAGTCTCTGGGTACAGCGGGTGCCTAGGGAGTGTGTGTTGAATGAATGGTAATTGCTCTGTCCATGCAGGTGTTTTTGATAATTACCAGTCTTAACGAATATTCTGTGACTAGAAAAGCTGTTTGTGCCTTTTGTCTTAGGGAAGGTTTCAGAGGCGGAGATGAGGACGTCGCTGAGGTCGCCCCCATGGGATGCTGTGCCCAGCTGGGACCACAGTCTCTGGCTGTTGTTGTGCTGTGTAGAAACAGCACGGCCTGACTGGCCAGGTTTGGGCTTATTTGTTGCTTAACTTTCTCTACCACTTGTTCATTCATTTTCCTTTTCAAGACCGACTACGTGACTCTCCGCCAAGAACATGAATTGCGCCTCTCCAGCCTGGAAGATATTCTTGGAAAACTGACAGAAAGATCTGAGGTATTCATGCTCTTGACCTTTCACTTGCAGCCCCAGCACCGTGATTTCCTTGATAAGCGTCAGCTGCAGTTACTGTGCTCACAGCCCCCAGCCTTTAAAGTGCTTCTTTTAGGGCGTTTGCTGCTATCCTTTATAAAACGAAAGGGAAATATTTCTTTTTTTTTAATTAAAAATTTTTTTTCTATTTATTTATTTTTGGCTGCGTTGGGTCTTCGTTGCTGCGCGCAGGCTTTCTGTAGCTGCGGTGAGCAGGGGCTACTCTTCGTTGCGTTGTGCGGGCTTCTCACTGCAGTGGCTTCTCTTGCTGTGGAGCATGGGCTCTAGGCATGCGGGCTCAGTCGTTGTGGCTCACGGGCTTAGTTGCTCCGCGGCATGTGGGATCTTCCCGGACCAGGGCTCAAACCCATGTGCCCTGCATTGGCAGGCAGATTCTTAACCACTGCGCCACCAGAGAAGTCCCCATTGTGTTGCTTTAATGTTTTGTAAGTGTGTCCAGCTCACTGGCTCCCAGGTGGGGGCGGTTTTCCTCACTGTCACCCAGCCTCCACAGGGTGACAGTGTCTGTGGACAAGGGAGTGAAGGTTCACCCTGAACCTTCTGACAGGGGATTTTCTGGTCAGAAAGTCTAGTCTTGTCAGGTGTTGGGCAGGCGGAGGGAGGAGACGGGCACCTGCATGGACATGGACGAGGACTGGGGGCGCTGAGGAGGTGGCCTGGATCCCCGATGGGCCTCAGGGGAGAGGCACAGCCCTCGGGAGCTCAGGACTGGCCGCTGTGTTGCTGACGGTGTCACAGGGGAGCAGTTGAGTCCATCCTTTGCTTAGATGTTTCCAGGGCGCCTGAGGAGGACGCGTGCCTCCGTGAGGGAGCTGGCCTTGGTCCTGTCCATGTCGCCGCCTCTGTCGAGTTACGGCCTATGTGGCCGCTGGGCCTCGGCTCGCGTGGGGCGGTGGGCGCCCGTGCCTGTGAACAGGCCGTGTTAATAAGTCGTGCCTTTGTGTGTGAGTCTGCCGTCCTCCTCCTTGTCCTGCCACATTGAAAGCACTTACCAGAGGTGGTGGTGGTGGCGGCATCTGGCTTCCTGGCCTGCATCCTGGTTACAGGAGCTGCTCTTTTTTTTTTTTTTTTTGCGGTACGTGGGCCTCTCACTGCTGTGGCCTCTCCCGTTGCAGAGCACAGGCTCCGTATGCGCAGGCTCAGCGGCCATGGCTCACGGGCCCAGCCGCTCAGCGGCATGTGGGATCTTCCCGGCCCGGGGCACGAACCCGTGTCCCCTGCATCGGCAGGCGGACTCTCAACCACTGCGCCACCAGGGAAGCCCCGGGAGCTGCTTATTTCGAAAATCCATCAAGCTGCTTTTTTGTATGACCTGTGCACCTAAGTATACGTTGTGTGTCGTCTTTTAAAAGTCTTCTTTGGAAAGTAAACGTCCCTCACCTGCCTGTCAACAGGCAGGTCTGGGCTTTAAATTAAGGGGGAAAAAATCCTAGATAAATATGTGTATTTTTATTTCTGTTTATATGTATATAGTCAAGTATATGATTTTATGGAAAGTTGCTATGTAACTTGTGTATTTAAATGGATTGTTTCTCCTACATTTTAGGCCATCCAGAAGGAATTAGAACAGACTGCACTAAGAACAGTCAGGTAGGATAAATCCAAATAAATTCCTCTCCTGTCTTCTGTGCTCCTCTCTGTCACGTGGGGCTGTGCCGTCCTTAGCAAGGGGCACTGTTTGCACCTGGGATGACTGGGCTGTGCTGCTGGTAACAGTCCCAACTGTTGTCTTTCTGGGAGACCCTTCAGGGCACCTGAGGATGGAGGAGGGGTCGGGGAGCTTGTTGCCATCCACCTCCATGCAGCACCAAAGACAGCGGGGGCCCCCAGCTTTGCTCTGGGGAGACTCCCTGCCCGGAGGTACCGGGAGGGTCCTCAGGGCGCGAGGAACGGGCCGTGAGTTCATGGCACAGCGTGGAGTGGGCTTCCTGCCTGGACCTCTGCTGGCTCTGCGGGCATCACAGTTCAACCCTGATCCCCCACTCGGCAGCCCCTCGAGGGGGCCAGACATGCGCCTTCTGAGCTGCGAGGCTCTCACCAAGGCTGGGCCTCCTCTGAGCCCTTTCTTTGTTGCTAAACAGCCCTGGTCCCTCAGCAGTTTCAGGGGGGTGGCGTTTGGTCCCTCGTAGCCTGGTTGCTTTTCTTCCACACGTTTGTCAGCTCCCCTGAAGTCCCCTGGCAGCATGGAGCTTCTTCCTGTCTCAGAGCCGCTCACTGTGTTCACACCCTTGGTTTTGTCACCTGGGTTCTCTCCGCCCCATTGTCTGAATAGGACACTGTTACCCTTTTGTTACTCCAGCCACTCCACTCACCCTCGGGAGAGAGCAGATGACGAGCTTTAACCTCTCGTCTTCCCGCTCTAGCTCCTGTGTGTTTCTGTGGGTCCTATCTTGTGATTTGAGACCTCAACCACCCTCATCTCAGGATGGGTATGAGTGTTAGCACACTTTTAACTTTCCTTTAGAGCCTTTACATATCAAAACACCTTTTGACTGAAGTCATGTGGCTCCTGCAGTGTTTACCCCAGAGTGCGCTCTTCTGAGATATGAACTGTTGGTACGTCAACAACTATAACTACCTATAAACAACTATAAATATAATATTGTAATATTTCATAATGTACAATACCTACATTAAAATAGAATTGTTAAAACCCTGAGCCATATGTGTTTAGTTTTCTCTTCCAGTCGCATGAAAACTTCATATTTAATTTTATAGTGATTATCAGTAAACACTGTCACAAGGCGATAGGTACAGGTTTAAATATTAAATAGTATATGAGAGCCCCCACCAGCACCCAGAGGAGCATAACCGCTGCTCATGGCAGGTTTGGCCCCCGCCTGGGCAGGTGTGCGTGTCTGTGCGTGTGCGGACCTTGAGGTGCGAACAGCCTCCGGGGCCTTGGCTTGAAACTTGTGTGCTGCTGAGGCACAGGGTGGTGTGTTCACAGCTGACCTGCACGGGGAACACGGGCGTTTCTCCTGCACGTGCTCTTGGCAGGACTGACCTGTCCTGTTGTCACCCCCCACCACAGCAGAGCCGACGAGGAGCCGCGCCTCCTTGCCGTGGCCCGGCATCTGGAGCAGGAGCTGGGGCGCCTGAAAGCAGACTTGTCCGGGTGGCAGCGGTTGGGGGCCAGCCAGGAGGAGGTGGACGCAGCATCTGAAAGAGTAGGTGTCCTCAGCTTTACGTTTTGTTTTATCATGGAAGATAAAAACACTCGAGTTGATATCTTTATTAAGTTAATTTCAACTTTCTTGAAAAATTTTGTTTTACTATATTTGAAGTTTTTAACCATCTTGAATAGAATAATTAAAAATTCAGCTCCCCTCGAATTCCCGTCTCTCCAGTGACACGAGATGTCTTTCCTTCCTCATGCGCATGGCCATGGACTCACCTTTACTGGGGGCAGGGCCGGTTGTATATCTTCTCACCAAAGTAGAGTCACGCTGCGGTTTCGTATCACATCCTCACGTCACCGACATGGCTTCAGGCCTCTGTATCCATGTGCAGAAGAAGAAATCTAGACATTTATAGCTACGTGAAAATGAAAACACGGACATTGGAGTGGCCCAGGTCATCCTAAGTCAAAGGCGGACGGTTGGTGGGGAGGAGGTCTCGCAGGCCCAGGGGGACAGTTTGCGGTGCAGGAAGCTGCTGAGGCCGATGGGGCAGCGCAGCAGAGATGCGGCCCAGCCCAGCAGGCAGCCCGTCTCCCTGAATGGGTTTGCAGGTCACGTGAATGACTGCTCCTGAGTCCTCAGGATGGCGAGGTGGTGACAGTCTCCTCCGGGGCTGGCTCGGGACACAGGTGTCCTCATGGCTGGGGGACTGTGAATGCCTGCAGCCTTTTGGGGGGAAGATTTTGAGATGGTCACAGGTCACAGAGACACACAGTCTTTGAGACCAGCAGCCACGCTCTTGGGACTCTGGGTGCAGAGGTGAAAGCGCCAGCGCAGGGGCCACGGAAGAGTGTGTGCAGTGTTGTGACAGTAGCGCTGAGGTGGCCCGAGTGCCTGCGTCAGAGCAGCGGCTGACCTGTACGGTGGGACGTGCCAGAGCCTGCAAGTGAGGAGGTCGATGTGCTCGCTTCGTCACGGTGCTGTGCTCTTCCTGGTGCTCCTGCCCCATCTTCCACTCTCTGTGGAGCAGGGAGAGGAGCTCATACACATAGTGGTGTGTGTGCAGAAGTAACGCACTTGGATGCTTCCAGCCTGCGTAAAGTTACCTTTTCAGTTGTGTGTGTGACTGTTTCCTTCTCAGACTGAGTTTGAAGACGAGGGGCCCTGTCATCTGCACCTCACCTGGGGCAGGGCCCCTCTCCTGCTGTCCCGTGGGCACCCAGGGCACCTAGGCTGTGCTCTCTCCTCTATCCCTGTTCCCCTGAATGTATTTCAGCATCTTTGGAGGGTTCCTAAGTTTCGTATGAAGGGAAAAAACCGTGTCAGGTTTCCATTATGGATTTTGAACTGCTGTGTGGTCTTTCCAGGGTATCTAAGGTGACAGAGTGAAGAGTTGAAACGATTTAGCTACAACAGTAGATTCATGTTATATTCACCAATGATTTTACTAGGTGGACGCCCAAGTCAGAGAAACTCTCAGACTCATGTTCTCCGGAGATCAGCACGAATCTTCTCTCGAGTGGCTGCTCCAGAAACTGTCTGCTCAATTTGTAAATAAGGATAACTTGCAGATTTTATTACGAGATTTAGAGCTGCAGATACTGAAGAACATTACCCACTACATTTCTGTGACAAAACAGATGCCAACTTCTGAAACTGTAGTATCTGCTGTGAATGGAGCGGGCGTTTCTGGCATAACAGAAGCGGTAAGTAGACAATGAGAATTGTTTAAAATTCACATGGTAGTGAAACTGATCATCTAGGTATTAAGCTAGGAGGTTTTTAAATTTATTTATTTATTATATATGTATGTATGTATTTATGTATTTAGCTAGCTAGCTGCGCCTGGTCTTAGTTGCAGCACACGGGATCTTTAGTTGCGGCATGTGGGATCTAGTTCGCTGACCAGGGATCAGACCCAGGCCCCCTGCATTGGGAGTGTGGAGTCTTCCCCACTGGACCACCAGGGAAGTCCCAAGCTAGCAGATTTTGATGTTTTGTTCTACGAATGGTCTTCTAGGGATGTGATTATGATATAAAAAGTGCTTAGCACCATGCAGGGTGCTGGGATCGGTAAGCTTCAGCTGTTGTTGTTATCAAACTACTTCTTAGGAGTACTTTATACTTGATTAATCTTTTTGTCCCAAAGACTTGGTCTCCCTGGGTGGCCACATACCTTCTGGAATTACACAAAAATTTCCCATAATACAGCCCCAAGTTACCATCTCTAACACTAGTCCTTGCTTTGTCCACTTTTTATGGCACTGGGGGTTCCGGCTCTGAGACTTTCTTGCCCGTGTCTGAGCCAGGGTCCCCGCAGTTGAGAGCAGGACTGAAGTTTGGGATTGCTGAGACAGCCCCCGTGCCCGTTGTCCCCAAATAGAGTTAACTGAAAACATGTCCTTCATTTCTGGGGTCGCCTCCGTGTGTGCCTTCACTGCCCAGCAAGCGCGTGCCATCGTGAACAGCGCCCTGAGGCTGTACTCCCAGGACAAGACTGGCATGGTGGACTTCGCCCTGGAGTCCGGGGGTGAGTGCCAGACCCCTGACCCAAAAGTGCTACTGACAGCGGGAGGCCACTCAAGAGGCTGTTACCTGCCCCACACCCAACAGTAGGGAGCTTGTTAGGACTTTCAAAGACCTGAGAAAAGAGCATTATTCTAGGCGAGCCCCTAGTGTTCTGCCTCAGAGCACAGCCAGGTTCCCCCAGGAGCTCTGGTGGCTGTGCTTGCAGCTCACGCGTCAGCTGTGGGTGTGAGCCTGTGAGATGACGCACATCTGCAAAGTCTCAGTTTGGAGGCATTTCAGTAGCTTTTAGGTTTTTCTGGCCATACGAGAGTTTACCACCACAGAAATGATTGATTATTCACTTATGATCTTGTGTGTTGTAAAGTGTGTGGGTTTTTTTAAGTATAGAAGTCCAGTAAAAAGAAACTGACCCTAGAGCAGCATGGGTCAAGCTGAATGAACAGAGAGAAGGATGGGGGTGCTATTCTGATTCCTCAAGGAAGTGGTCCGTTGAGTCTGGAAGTGCTGTGTGGACATGGCACAGGCCCTGGACCAGGTGTATTGGATAAACCACACTTGGTTTAGTGAAGCATCGTGTCTGTGGAGTTCTGTGACCATCCCTCGGTGGCGTCCAGGACAGCACACCCGGATCACACATGAGAACACATCTGTGAAAATGGGAATGACGTCACGTCAGTTCAGGGAGCATTTTGCCACCATACGTGTTAGAGAAAATCTTGGTTTTCTAAATTTTTAAAACTTAGGAATTGCAGATGAGGGCTGGTTGACTAATACAGTCTCTCGGAGGAAAGGAGGTTCTTGATGACACTTCAGTAATCAAGGGAGAGGGCCTGTGGGAGGGGTGGGGACGTCAGCCCACACTGAGAGTCAGTCACCTGCCCCAGCCGTTCAGGGCACCAGGCGATGGGGCTCAGAGCAGCCTCGCAGGAGCTGTGGCCCGTCCCCATCGCTCACCCTCTCACGGGGGCTGAACAACAGTGCGGGAGGCTGCTGTTGCCGGCGGACATCGCCACGTGCTTCCAGCGTCAGAAGTCAGTAAGGCTGCTTAACTGCTCTTGGTGTATATTTTGTTTAGAATGACTGTTTTAGAATGTTAAGTGAGTTTAGTTTTGTGTTTTGAAATTCAGTGATTTCTGAAGAAATCATTTTCGCAATTCAGAGACATCGACTGATGACTTAACAGTTCAGTGGGACCAGTAGTTGTCATTTTTTCTTAGAGGCATAATGAGCCCTCACAGGTTGGCATGTTATTAATTCAGAATTCTGATAATCCTGACAAGGCTGAACTGAACGTTCTGTTACTGAACAAAACATATATTGGCTCTTTTTAAGTGAAAAAACTGAGTCACTGTATTTAAGAAGACACTTTTTTAGAATGAGAATAAGATATTTTAAAAAGAATTCAGTGGTTCAGAAGTTTGGACCTGCTGATCAGCTATGTCAAAATCACATTGTTTGCTTGTTTAAAATTCCCTCCCATCCAATCCCCTCCCCTGTTATCAGGTGAGAAGCTCTAAAAGGGGCCTGCGGCTGCGTTTGCAGGTGTTCTGAGGGGTTGTGATGTGCAGCCAGCTTAGGGACTGTTGGCTTAGAATACAGACTGCTCAGGACTTTTTCGTTTTATTACTCACTTATTTGTTTTTCTTTTTAATTTATTTTAGTTGATGTTTCTTCCCACACCAAGTTGTTTTGGCCTGCTTTGGCACCAACATCCTGTCTGTCCTATTTCCTGTTGAGGGGCAAAGTGGACTTTTTTTTTTAACACTCTTTTTATTATTATTATTGAGGTATAATTCACATAACAAACTTCACCATTTTCAAGTGTACAGTTTCATGGCTTTTAGTATATTTATTATGTTGTACAACAGTCACCACTATCTAATTCCAGGACATTTCTTTTCTTTTTTTTTAATTTATTTAATTAATTTATTTTTGGCTGCATTGGGTCTTCGTTGCTGTGCACAGGCTTTCTCTAGGTGTGGCGAGTGGGGGCTACTCTTTGTTGCAGTGCACGGGCTTCTCATTGCGGTGGCTTCTCTTGTTGTGGAGCACAGGCTCTAGGCGCGTGGGCTTCAGTAGTTGTGGCACGTGGGCTCAGTAGCTGTGGCTCACGGGCTCTAGAGCGCAGGCTCAGCAGTTGTGGCTCACGGGCTTAGTTGTTCCGCGGCATGTGGGACCTTCCCGGACCAGGGTTTGACCCCATGTCCCCTGCATTGGCAGGCAGATTCTTAACCACTGTGCCACCAAAGAAGCCCCAGGACGTTTCTGTTTATTTCCAAATAGAAACCCTGTCCTTGTTAGAAACTTCCTATTACCCCAGCAATTTGTAATTGTCATAATATTTTATCACTTTGGCCTATTAAGTAGGTCCTCTGAAAACCTGACAGGTAACACTGGTGCCTGGTTGAATTCATTATTCTTTATTTTAAAACGTGAACAAAAGTTCACTCAGAGTCGCTGTCCCTATAGTGGCAGGCGGGGAGCCCAGTATTTTATTGTCTTTGGTTGGCGGTAGGGACTGTGTGTCCTAAAGCAGTTGTGAACTGTTGACACTGAATTTGGAAAAAGTAAAATTAAGAGTGGAGCTGATCTTCAAGTAGAAGATTCTTTATATGAGTTAGAAATGTAAGAATTTTTAGAACATTTCAGATAAATCTCTACAGGTGGGTAGTGATACTGCTTCTGAAACAGGATAAGATGCTGAGACACATTTCAACTCTGCTGTAGGTGGGAGCATCTTGAGTACCCGCTGCTCTGAGACGTATGAGACCAGGACCGCACTCATCAGCCTGTTCGGCGTCCCACTCTGGTACTTCTCCCAGTCTCCCCGCGTGGCCATCCAGGTGAGCAGGTGTGCGGGTCGAGGCCTCCAGCACAGTCATGGTGCCGGCTGAGACCGTTTTAGGGGTGTGCTTGTTTACCTTCTTGTTGAGGTGTAAGCTGGAGCGTGCGGACCCTCAGTCTACAGCTCAGGGGATCTGCATCAAGCGGACACGTCTGTGGACCCAGGAGCACAGTCCCAGCACTTCTAGGTCCCCTATTGCCCCCTCTCACCTCAAAGGTGACTTCCGATGCCATCTGTTGGTTCTGCTTGTGTTTGATTGGTGCAGGCGAGGCCGCCTATCCTGTCCTGTGTCTGGCTTCACCCATTTCTCTGGGGTGTCGCTCACCGTCAGAGCTGGAGCGCCTTCCACGAGGAGGTCGTGTGTCGCACTTCCTCGGTGTTTCAGGAGGTGGAACGGGTGGAGACGCGCAGGTGCCGTCAGGAGGATCCCCTCTCCCTCTGCACGTCACACCCACGGCTGCTCGGGACCAGAGGGCCCTGTCCTCTGGTGCCTTCTGCAGAGGCGCTGGGCGCCCTGCTGCTGCAGGGCCTCCCTTCACCGCCCGGGCTATGTCCAGGCAGGACTGAGGGACAGAGAGAGGCAGCGCTCAGAGGCATCCACCGGACCTCGGTGCTAACGCTGAGGACAATTTTTGAAGGAAGTTCCAGTGAATCCCTCTGTGTGAACCATGCACACAGTAGCCGTCTCTCACTTAAAAAGCACAAATCCGATCTCAGAGTTGGGAGTTGAGTTGAGCATCCAGTCAGGGTCAGTGAACCTCACGTTTTGGGTCCTCCAGTCCCATCCTAGTGGCCGTCTTGTCCTTGGGGGCCGCCCGGCTTGGCTTTTGTCGTCTGAGCTGCTTGGACTGACCGCATCGCCCTTGGCCCCAAGCTGCAGGGCTGTCCCAGAGGTCGAAGGGCTCCAGAGTCTCGACGTTCCACAGCAGGTCCACAGCCTTGTCCCTGGGCTGCAGGTTGGGTCTGGAGCTTAGGTAGCGGCCGGTACCTAGGTGCTGGGTGGATGTGAAGGGGCAAGTGGAGGCAGGCCTGCTGGGAACATCCTCTCAGGAGAACCGCATGGCTCCCTGGATGGGAGAGTTGAGACTGAGGGACTGTGAGTCATAGGTGAGGGGCTGCTCACAGGAAGCCAGTCTGCAGAGGATCCAGGACTGGCCCCTCCGCTGCGGCTCAGATCCAGGCCTGTCTGAGAGGGCACAGCCTGGCTCACCCCAGAGGAGTCTGGCAGCCTCTGCAGGCGGGAGGGCTGTGCCAAGGGCCCGAGCCCCTCACGCAGGTGGGCAGCGGCGTGTTTGGAGGGGCAGGAGACGCACGCATGGCATCGGGATGAACGGGGAGTGGGGGCCCACATCGTCCTGGCCTCTGAAGACATGCGGCTCTACCGACTTGACCAAGCCCTGGCGTGGGCTTGTGGCTCCTCTGTTGCTGTTAAAAGTGCTGTCACGATGAGTGTGCGCCGCCTCTGCATCTCGTGCCTGTGCCCACACGCACTCGGCTGGAGGTGGCTCTCCAGTCAGTCAGAGGGTAGCCGCATACGCCGATGCTTGGGCTTTTGCCCAGCGCTGCTTCCCTCGGCGATGGTGTCAGTGTGCAAGAGTGCGCGTCCTCACAGCGTGCACAGCAGATTTTGTTCGGTTCAGGGTTATTGGCAATCTGTGAGATGAGACATGGTGGCACCACGTCATTTAAATTCGTAATTTCTTGTTTTCTGTAGGGCAGCGCATCTTTTCCTGTCTGAGGACCGCCGAGAGTTGTGTTTCTCTGAGATGTGTGTGCCGCCCTTTCTCTTTAAGGTTCTGGCTGACTCAGCACTTGCCTCACACTGCACACAGTGGCCCTTTGGGATTAAGTCACAAATGCCTTGCCTTACATCGTCTTTTGATGTTGCTCACAACCATTTCTTACTAGCAGAAATTCCATTCCCCGCCCCCCCCGCCCGATGTTAACCAGTTTTTTCTCTTACTGCTCCTGTTTTTCGAGTGGTTAAGAGCTTGTTCAGGTATTGGGTTCTAGTGTTTATTGCCTTTTCCCCAGCCTGACGTCTATCCAGGCAACTGCTGGGCGTTCCGAGGCTCCCAGGGGTTCCTCGTGGTGAGGCTGTCGATGAAGATCCACCCGACCGCCTTCGCCCTGGAGCACATACCAAAGACCCTGTCACCCACGGGGAACATCACCAGCGCCCCCAAGGACTTCGCGGTCTACGTGAGTGCACCCAGTCCCGGGGCGGCCCCTCCTCACCCCGTCTGGGAATCTCCTGGAGACGAGCCCTGTGAAGGCTGGGGACTTGAGTATATTACCGGTGCCGCTGCCCTCCCCTCTGCCCACTGACCTCTGAGTAGCCAATAAATGTGGAGGGAGACGTTCCAGGGCTTCCCCAGGGAGGGAGGCTTGGGGCGCAGGGGGACGACAACAACCCGGCTGTGGGAGGACTGGCCTCTCATCTGCTTGGCCGTAAAGTCTGTTCTGACAACACCATGAGGCTGAATGTACAGAATGGAATGAGGACGTTGGGAAAAGAACATCCAGAATCCCAGCACCTACAGAAGTCACCATTAACACTGGTATTTTCCCTTAAAAAGTGCAGTTGAGGGACTTCCCTGGCCGTCCAGTGGTTAAGACTCCGCGCTTCCACCGCAGGGGGCACGGGTTCAATCCCTGGTTGGGGAACTAAGATCTCGCGTGCCGAAAAAGAAGTGCAGTTGAGACAATACCATTCATAAAATTTCACTTCCTGCCTTAAAGAAACAAATTGACCGTTAAGTATTTGTCCATGGCAGTGAACTTTATTGTACCAGTTTCAGGTGTACAGACAGCAGCATCTGACATCTGAATACGTTAGAGCATCACCACCCGTCACCCACGCTGGACCCCTTGCCCTGCTCACCCACAGGGTGTGAAGTGATCTTCACACACTTCTTTAAAGAGCAGCACCGAGTGCCCTTGTCCATGTCCCCAGTTCGCCGTGTTGACTACTAGTTCAACTCCCCACGTTTCAGGATAAGCCTCTTCACTGTTTGGTGATCCTTCAGGCTAGACACTCAGGTGGCGTTATGTTTCAGGGGTTCGAAGGGGGCCTTTGATTCATCGCACCATACGCATTGTTAGTATGAGAAGCGTTCCTTATCTTGTAGTTCCCTTTCTAATTGAGTCCTCTTTTTTCTAAATCTCTGCTAATTTGATAGATCTTATTTTAATCTACATTTCTATGTATTTCACATGCATGTTTCATTTTTTGTAGATTCTGGTTTTGTTTCTATTCATTTATCTTTTGGTATCTTAGTTTCCTTATGAATATTCGAGCTTTCTAATATAAAAATATTAATCATGTGTTATTCTGTTACAGATATACTTCCCACTGTCAGTCTTAATTTTGTGTTTAGTTACACCTGCTCATTACCTGTAATTTCTTCCATGGCATTTTTGTACCTAGAAAGTCCTTTTCCTTTATGAAACACATTCAAATTAGTCACCTGTACTTCCTCCTGGTTACTTTTTAATTGTGGGAAAATACACAGAACATAAAACTTCCCATCTTAACTGTTTTTAAGTGTGCATGCAGTTCAGGGGCATCAAGTACATTCACACTGTTGCACAGCCATCACCACTGTCATCTCCAGAATGCTTGTCATCTTCCCAAACTGAGACTCTGTCCCTGTTAAACACTGTCTCCTGTCCCCCAGCTCCCCAGCACCCGTCCTCCTCCTCTTGGCTGTGTGAGTTGACCTCCTTGGGGCCCCACACTCTGCTGACCTGTTCTCTTTTCCCCAGGCTCATCACGTGCCCCTGGGTTTCCACTTGGGAGCGTGGAGGGCTACAGTGGGCCACGTGGGTGTCGAGTGTGTTCTGCTACATGTTAGCTTGCCCTCTCCCAGCCTCAGTTTTCCTGATCTGTATAATGGGAGGAGTAATGCCTACCTCACGGGCTTTGTGATCTGCGAGAAGCCCTTAATAAAATGCCCAGCACACAGAGGGCCTTACTTTAATGGAACAGTAATTTCCCTCTCCCAGTTACCTCACTAACCGTTTTTCCTTTATTTAGTGACTAGATGGTTTTGTTTCAGGGATTAGAAAATGAGTATCAAGAAGAAGGGCAGCTCCTGGGACAGTTTACCTACGATCAGGAAGGGGAGTCACTACAGACGTTCCCCGCCCCGGTAAGGGTCCCTGCGCTTCACACAGGCTTCAGGCTCCCGGGTCTCCTCACTGCTGCCTGCGTCCACAGGACCTGTCAGCACTCACAGAGATGCCCACAGGGTGTGAGGGCCAACTTCTGAGAAAGTGGACCTGAGCTTCCTAGCTTTTCTGTTCCTGAATGAGCCTTTTTAGTATATAATTTGTTCTGCATAAACGTGTCACAGGTGATGAGTTCTCAAGAGTTTCACCTGAACTTTGTGTGCTGTGACAGATGATCCAGTTCACGTTAAAAGCTTAATCTCCAACTTGGCTGTTTAATCTCAGATCTCTTACCTGGGGAAGTGATTGGGCTTGGTGGTAGTAATATGAAGTAAGTGTGTTTTGTTTTTGTCTTTTTTTCCCCTCCTGAATTGCAGAAAAGACCAGAAAAAGCTTTCCAAATAGTGGAACTTCGGATTTTTTCTAACTGGGGCCATCCCGAATACACGTGTCTGTACCGGTTCAGAGTTCACGGAGAGCCCATCAAGTAAAGAGACATTCACTGTTCGTGTACATTTTGTATATACGGGGCAGCCTGGAACACTGGAATCCTTCATGGACACGGGCACACAGAGAGCAGGATAATGTCACCCCTGAAATAAACGCACTGACTACCAGCAGGACTTGGGCGTGGAAGCGATAAATGCTGACACCCAGCTTGCTGTTCTGTCCACGGGAAACACTGCATGTTGACTGCTTGGGCTCAGAGACCCGCTAGCTACAGGTGGTCTCTGTGGAAATTCATTTGAATGTATGGTTCACAAAGACACTTACTTTTGGCCTGGGGGATTTGTTTTTGAACATAAAACTCTTTGTGTTTGCTTGACATCAGGAACAAAGCAAAGGAAGTTAAAAGGTTTGGAGTGTTCTTGAAGCCTTGACAGCGGCCTTCACTGGCCCTTTTAAAGGACCTTTTGGGGCAGATATGTGTTCAACCCAGCACACGTTTCTTTCAGGGAAGAACAGTGTCACCAAAGTTCAGAGTTCTGAACTCCCTTTCTTTAGGGTGAGATTCTCCTCTATTCGGCACCAGTAGTTCTTTCAAGTCACCAGGTGGGGAAGTAATGAAAATGGGTTTTCCTGCCTAGTTTGCTCCCACTTCTGAGAACGATTTTCCGTCAGGTCTTGGCGTGTGAACATCCATTCAGGAGCCCTGGAGAGTTTCCCTTTGCAGGTTGAAGTGGGTCTGCTTCGAAAGGGGATGGTCTGGATCTACACAAACATGTAAATAGAGTTCTCAGGTCTCCACTAGGCTCATCCCATCAGATTTTCCCTGCAGTTTTACTTCACACTATGAATAGGAACCAAGAAATCCAATCTTTTGGATATGTTCAGGTTTTGTTTTGAATTTTTCTGGAAAAGCAAACACTAACATGCTCGAAGTCTTTCAGAGGCTTATGCTTTTATTCCACTGATGGTTGTTAAAGGAGATTGTCCAGTGTGGCAAATTCATAAAACCAGGACATTTGGTGATTAGGTTTTCTTACAGCAGCACTTTGTACTGGCTCTGGTTGGGATTTGCCTTTTATTACAGCTGTTGGCCATTCTCTCTCAATTCCTGTGAGACTTGCTTTGGTTATAATTAGTATTTAATATTTAGACTATTTTACTGAGCAGACTTTATAAATGAGATATCTGCAAGGCACTTAAAGTGTTACAGATGTTTTACCTTAAAAATTATTTAAGTTTTATTGGGTTAAGACAGTCTTTTGGTGTACCATAAATGTTGTATTTTCAGAAAAAGATAAAATGATGGTGCTGACTGGTTTTCTGAAGAGTTTTATGTATATTGCACAACAGTCCTCAGATATACAAAAACTACATAAACTAGCATTTTTTTCACTCTTGTTAGAATTGAAACTAATGCCTATGCAGTTAAGTTGGGTAAAACGTATACAGATGTTTCATATATTACAGGATACATATATAGATCAAAATTTCCTATATAAAACTAAATTTGGGAGATGGGGTGGAAATATTTTGAATATTAATTTATTTTTAAAGATGAGAGATAGGACTTTGTGCAATGTATTTTTGTAAATGCTTTTCAAAATATTTGTCATTGGTAGAGCTTCTTTCGCTGCCACCAAATTGGTAAGATGCTATCGAAACGTTTAAATAAAGAGTTTTAATTTTTAAAAAAATGCATGTGATATTTCAGATGAACAATAAACTGTGTTTCTTTTCTGTACCTGCTTTGTCTCTGCCCCGGGCGGGGAGGGGAACACAGCGCGTGGAGCGGCCCCTCCCAGGACCCCTCTGGGCCGGGAGCGCGTCCGGCACGCGTTGTCGGACCGCCGGACTCAGAGACGCGTGCGTCCCCGCCGTGCGCGCCCCGCTCGCGGGCGTGTCTCCACGCTTCCACACGAACCACTTACGAGAGAAGAGCGGCGAGTTTGAGTCTCGGACGTCGGGGCGAGCGCTGATCCCGAGCGCCCGAGTGGGAAAGCTGCCCCGAGACCCCGAGCCGCCGGCATACCCGCAAATTATTTATTGTAAAGTCTAAATACCTCAGCGGCCTCAGTTACAGCAAGGACCACCCCGAGCCTGAGCTGCATTTTCCCGACCGCCTGCCCGCCCTCGTAGCGCTAGCTCCGCCCCCCGGAGTCACGTGCCGCCCTCAGCCGCGCCCCCGCGGTCGTCGTCTGCAGGCCGCGCCTTCACTCTCCGGAGCCCCGCCCTTTGATCGTGTGCCCGCCTTCCCCGGGCTGCGCAGGCCCGCCCCTCAGTCACGTGGCCGCCCGCGCACCGCCCGCGGCTCCTCGTGAGCCACCGTAGAGGGCTTCGGGCGGCCGCCGGGACGGAAGCCGCGAGGCGCCGCCGACCGCGCCTGCGACAGCGTCAACCCTGCGCGGAACGCCGGCCCGATGGCGGCGGCGGCGGCGATGGCCGAGCAGGAGAGCGCCCGGAACGGCGCCCGCAACCGCGGCGGCGTCCAGCGCGTGGAGGGCAAGCTGCGTGCCAGCGTCGAGAAGGGCGACTATTATGAGGCGCACCAGATGTACCGGACCCTCTTCTTCAGGTAGCCACTGCGCCGCGGCCGCCGCCTTCCAGGGCTTTCCGCCCGGCCGCCGAGTCTGGTGCCCCGCCCCCGGCCGCCTCCCATTGGCCGCGGCGCGCCTCCCCGCGCCCCCATTGGCCCGTGCCGCTGCCCGTCGCCTGGGCGGTGGGAGCAGGGGCCGTGCGGCGGCCGGGGGCGGGCTGTGGCCCGGGAGCGAGACCCAGGACCCCGACCCAGAACCGTGACCGAGACCCCAGACTCCGCCCAGACTCTGGACTCAGACGCAGACCGAGACCCCAGACCCAGCCCGGACTCTGGAAGCCGACGCAGGCCGAGACCCCAGACCCGGCCCAGATTCTGGACTCCGACCCAAACCCGTGGCCGAGACCCCAGACCCAACGCAGACCCCTGATCAAGACCCCAGACCCGGCCCAGACTCCGGATCCCGCCCCAAACCCCTGACCCGCCCCAGACTCCGGACCCAGACCCAAAGCCCTGGCCGAGACCCCAGACTCCGGACCCAGACACGAACCCCGGACGCAGACTCCGGACCCCAGTCCCCGGCCCAGATCGCCCTCCCCCTCCCCCGCCCCGACCCGAGCGCCTTTGGGTTTGAAGCCCCAGCTCCGAGTTCCACGGTTTTCCTGCCTCTGGGAGTCCCGTCGCGAGGCTGTAAACATCTTTCTCCTCTTGTTGTGTAGCCCTTGCTCACCCGGGTGTCTTGTTACTAAACCAGCTGTTCCCATAAAGCCGGTATTTTTGTTGTACCTGCGCTGCCCGCTGGCCACGTGCGGCAGTTGAGCTTCTGAAATGTGAGTCCCTAACGGCCTGGGCGGTGAGGGTAAAAACGCGGCCTTCAAAGACTTAGCGCAGAGAAAATGTCAGGTAATTAGTTAGGAACCTTCAACTCTTGATCGCACGTTGAAGTGATGCTTGAATGTATTGGATTAAATAAAATGTCTTTTTTTAGTGTGGCCTTAGGAATTTAGGTTTTCTTAAACCTAGCTCAGTTTTCTTTTGGACTGCAGTGTGTCACACCGTTTCTGCTGTCATGCAGCTACTGCTATAGTTTTTTAGTTCTTACATGTGTAAGGCAATCCTGTATATTACACACGTTCTGTTAGCCTTCGGGTTTCTTGCCAGAAAACATTTGAGACACTCGTTAGCATTTAAAGATAGTTTTAGAGGATTTAATCTGTTCTGTGGAATGCTTTTTCGTTCTAAACTGCTGCAGAACAGCAAATATTTTGCTATGATATCTAAAGGCAGTCATGCCTGCCTTACACCATTTAGGCCTAGATTAAAATTTTTTCTTTAAATAGCAAGTTGAATCAATATTTTGGCAACTCTGGCAGTACTTCCTGCTTTGGTTGTAGTTGGGTTTAGACGTAATGCTTCGTGTCCCAGACCGAGTTCGAGCTCTGTCGCCAGAGGACCAGGTAGGGGTGAGTTGATTGTTCTTCACGGGATGAGCCAAAGATGTAAGTAGGCTTTAAGGTCTGTAACGTCGAGCTTTCGGCCTGGCAGCTTAGCCAATCAGATCTGTGTGATGGGGAGCTTTCATAGCGCTCAAGATTTGTCGTGGTGCTTGCTTTTCTTGGGGACTTTTATATAAAGTATTTGCCCCAGTGACTAGTCAGCAAAACTGGATCTTCCCAAAGATAAACATGGTGTTCCTTGTTTTGAGTCAGTTCTGCAGTTGCTGCTGTACCAGGAACGTGATTGTTGATTAGCTTTGAAGAATCCAGTCTCTGTGCCCAGAGTGTGCTTTGTGGTGACGTGGGGACAGATGCAGGCTGTCCACCAGCCCGGCCTTGACCTGGGTTCGCCTTCTCCCTCTGCTCTGTGACCTGTGATCCAGGACAAATTGTTGAATCTCTTCTCTGAGCCTTGGCTTCCTCTTTGATCTTTTAGGGGTTCCTACACTTCTTCAGAACTCCTGAGAAGTAAGTGGTCTCCTGTGGCCTCTTTGGGGGCTGCGGTGGACTCAGGCACGGTAGCAGTTGTGGCCGCCCGGGGGCCCAGCTGAATAGGCCTGGAGTTGTCCCTGTCTCTGCTGGTACTGTCCACGTTCAGACCTGCGATTGCAGCCCTGGTTTAGAGCTCTGCACGGGGGCCCTGAGAAGTCAGCTTCGCTCTTTTGATGTCTTTCTATAAATAAGTGCTTTTAAGTTGTTCATATAAAATGTAAAACTTGATGGATTTTGACATACGTACACACCCAAGAAATTATCAATCAAGGTACTGAAAATACCCATCATCCCCAAAAGCTTTCTCATCTGCCTTTACAGTGATTTTTTCACCACCTGCCCCCAGGTACCCACTGATCTGTCATGGTAGATGGGTTTGCATTTTCTGGAATTTTATGTAAGTAGAATTGTATAGTATGGTCCTCTTTTTATTTGGCTTTTTGAATTCCCCCAGCATGATCATTTCAAGATTCACCTTTATGTGTATCATTAGTTAATTTTTATTGTTGAGTGGTGTTCCATTGTATGGGTGGACTGTAGTTTACCCATTCACCTGTTGCATAAGTTCACCAATCTGTGCTATTTGAATTCACTTACACTGTGTCTCCCAGCAGTTTGAGGAGGGGGAGGAGGAACTGGGCAGCCCGGGAGGTTGGACTTATGGGGGGTCGGTGCCGCCGCCCGGGGCAGGAGCCAATGGTTCTGAGAGAGGCCGAGCTCCGTCTCCTCGAAGGTGCGGGCGCCCAGGGTGCTCCCTTGTCTCTTCAGCCTTCTCTCTGCGGGGACGGGAGAGGGTCCGTTTTCCGGGTCCGTTTTCCAGGCCTGAGGGGTTGTTGGTACTTTGGTGACTGCTCTGTAGGGTGGCCTGTGGCCTGGAGGGGCCTCTGCACCCGCCAGGATTTAACTGTGAAAGGGGCCTCACTGCCCAGGGGCCTTCCTGAGATGAGTGTCGATCGTGGATGTTTTGTGTCTTAAATCAAATGAAGAAGTTTTTTGAAAGAGGAACTTCAAACCTGTGTTCTCAACCACCTGGGGGTAGGATGGAGCGCCTGGGAGAGGGCGTGGGGTGGACACTGCGTCTGCGTCGTTAGTGTTAACGCTTGTGTCTATGCTCTGCTTTAAAAAAAATGCAAAATGAACGACTGCACGGACGCAGTGCGGGGGGGGGTGGGTGGCTGCGGTGGGGGAGGGGCGCCGGTGCTCTGAGCCCCCAGGCCTCGGTGGCACCCCGTCCCCTCCAGCTCGGGCACCGGGAAGCCACATCCGCCCTTCCCAGGGCTCTGCGGTGCTCAGGGTGCCTGTCACTGCTGCGGGGTTTCCAGCGTTCCTGGACCTGCGGCGGGCAGCTCCAGGCCCCCTCCTGCGGGGCAGGGCTGCCCAGGGCTGTACGGCTCCGGTCACTGGGGGAGCCGCCCCAGGAATCCAACCTGCCTGCCTCTCGGGGCTCCGCTCCCTCCCCAACTTTCTAGGCATTCATCTCTTGCTGTGCCTGGGGAGGAGAGTCCGGAGCCCTGTCGCGTCCCCAGAGCCGAGACGGGCTGCGTGACTGTCCCCTAGGAGGCGTGCCCGCCGTACAAATGTCTGTGCCGGTGGTGGCGCGAGGGCTTATTTTTCCAGAAGCCCCCGTTCCGTGCCCACGCCCCCAGGTGCCCCGGTCTGCCCCTCGGGGTGCGGGATTCTCCTCCTGGTCCACCCCGGGTGCTGACCGGGATGAGGCTGCTGCTCCCGAGCCTGGTGCGGAAAAGTCCTTTTCTGTGGTTGGTCCCGGCCTGAGCCTCGGGCCGCTAGCCAGAGGGCAGCGGGGCTCCCCGGCTCCGGCTCCGGCTCCGTCTCCGTCTCTGACTCCGCTTGTCTGGGCCGGGACGCAGGTCTGACCGGCTGGGCGGGTTTCCTTCCTGATCGTCCCTGAGAGGAACGTGCAGCCAGTGGGCTCGGTGTCCTGCACTCAGCTCGGGCCTGGCCCTGCCCCCCTGAACGTGTCTCACTTGTCTTGGACGGAGCATTCTTTCTGTCCCGTGTGTGCCGAGTTGCCTGTCAGGCTCTCGTCCGTCTGCAGTTCGGGAAGCCGGCTTTTCCCAGCTTCCGTCCCTGGTGAGAAACGTTCCAGGTGGAAAGTGGTCGGGGTGGAGCGGGCAGCAAAGGGGGCAGCCCGGCAGGCCCTAGGCCCCAGCACGTGGCCCTCGCCCGGTTCTCGCTGCCCCTCACCACAGCCAGGCCTGTGCTTGAAGCTGGAGGTGGCCCCTGGCCCCTCGCTGCTGAGACCCCTGCCCAGCTGCAGGGAGGCTTTGCTTCTGGCCCGTTTGGGTGGAGAGAGTGCCTGGCACACTGTCATCAGACGGCGCTGCTGCTGCCGCGGGGCGCCTCGTGGGCGGGAGGGCTGGGCCATGGGCACCCAGCGCCGAGCCTGGACAGACGGGGATCGGGGGCAGCTCCGGGAGGTGCCCTCGGGACCCGAAGCCCAGCTCCGCTCCGTTCTCAGCGGAGGAGTATGTGGGGCGGGTGCTCGCTTCCTACTCGGATGCCGAATCTTTGGGATCTGATCTCCGAAACCAACCCCGTGAGTCTGGGTGGTCGTGCTCCGGCGGCCTGTGCGATCCCGGACCTGGTCTTCTCTCCGTGCAGGTACATGGCCCAGAGCAAGCACGCCGAGGCCCGCGAGCTCATGTGCTCAGGAGCCCTGCTGTTCTTCAGCCACGGCCAGGTGAGACGTCTGCCCGGGGACAGGGTTGGCATGGGGTGTCCAGGGAGAGGCCTGGTGGGCAGCCTGGGCCGAGCGCCCCCGTGTTCCAGCACCGGTGTGGGGCCCGAGGGCTAGTGGCCTTGGTGCTCAGAACCATCTCTTAGGCGCAGTCGGTCGCCGGTTTCTAAACCAGAAACCAGAGCCACTGCCCAGCCCCGTCTTCTGAAAACGGGCCAAAGCCTCGCGTCCCCCTGACAGTTCTTTTGTATGTTTTATAGCAAAACAGTGCGGCTGATTTGTCCATGCTGGTCCTGGAGTCGCTGGAGAAGGCGGAGATCGAGGTGGTCGAGGAGCTGCTGGGTGAGACGGAGTGGACGCGCGTGCCGCTGCCACATCGCCCGCTGTTCCCCCCCCAAAGCACCCAGCCTCCCTGGCGCGCGGTGGGTGCCACGTGGTCTGGAGCCCCTGCCCCATTGGGCGAGCCCTTCTGCGAGCCGCCCGGCCGGGGAGGCGCGCGCGGATCCCCGCTGGGGCGGCCCCGCTCTCTTCTCCCCGACACAGGCTCAGCCGTGGGGAGGCACCACGGTGAGGACGGTTGGGGTGGCCCCAGGACCCCCCCCCCGGTGTGCCTGCCGCTTCTCCGCTTTCTTTCAACGTGAAACAGTTGTTTTTAATTAATTCCTGTGAGACGCACAATACAGAGCAGAAGCAGCCGCGGGTTCCTCTGGGTCAGGCGTGTGTGGGTGTCGTTTGCAGAAAGTCTGGCCAAGCTGTTCAGTCTGATGGATCCCAACTCCCCGGAGCGAGTGGCGTTTGTGTCTCGAGCCCTGAAGTGGTCCAGTGGGGGGTCCGGGAAGCTGGGCCACCCCCGGCTCCACCAGCTGCTGGCCCTCACCCTGTGGAAAGGTAGGCCGTGGGTGGGCGGGGGCTCCTGCGGGCAGGTGGGCCAGGGAACAGGCGGCCCTTCTGATGCTCTCGGGCCGCTGCTGGCGGGGTCCGTTTGGATCAATTAAAATCACCTGCGCTGCTGGCGGGGGTGGCGCCGCCCTGGCTGAGTGTGAACACCTGCTGCGCTCGGGTGGGCGGGGCGTTCCCTTTCAAGGAGCTTCCGCTCCCCTGCCGGCCACCCGCTCCCCCGCGCTGGGGCCTCCTTCCGGGACGTCCTTCCCCCGGTCCTTCCCCCGCCGCAGGCGTTCTGCCAGCACTTCTCTTGTAAGTGAGCGTTTGCGGGGGGCTGTTCAGTCCACGAGAGGGGGTCGTGTCCCGGGCTCAGGCAGGGGAAGGGGAGCGGCCTGAGTCGCTCTTGGGCGGGTGTGAGGGGGTTGTGCCGCCTGGGGCCTCGCGTGGCGGCCGTGTGCGGAGCTCATCCGCGTGGTGGTCAAGGCGTCTGGGCCCCACCGGCCAGGTCAGCTCTGTGTCTCGTCCTCACGGGCCGTCACCTGGGTGGGGTCAGGCGGAGGAACGGCGACCTTGGGCAGGTGCCGCGGGCCCGACCTCGTCTGAGGCTGTGGGAATTTGGAAGGTCTAGATGCTGTGTGGTCTAGACCTCTGGACGCTCGTGCTGGGGCTCTGTCGACGGGTCCGTTCAGCCAGCAGCCGCCCTCCGCACTGCCTCGTCGGCCGGGCTGGCCACCTGCAGCATCAGCGCCTCGATTCACACCCGCCTCACTCAGCCTGTGTGCCAAGGTGCCAGGCAGAGCTGGAGGGGGTCTGTGGGACCCGTGTTCGTGGGACCGGCGCCTGGCTTGAAGCAGGGAGTGTGGCACCTGCTCAGTGGCTGAAGAGCTGCTCAGAGGCCTCGCTGGGGTCGAGAGCTGTTAAGCTCTCGTATAGTTAACGTTAAATGTTTGAACCTCAAGACCCAGGCATCTTAAGGTGTCGCGTCAGGAACAGATAGCAAGTGAGGCCCAGCGGGCCCCCGTGCCTGGGGGAGGCTGTGCTGAGGGGTGTCTGCAGGCCCCCGGCGGTGGGCAGCCTCCGAGCAGGCGTGTGGTGTGGCCCGGGGCCCGCCATGCTGTGCAGGGCGCTGTGGGAGACCTGCCTGCTCTCGGTGTCCCCGCTCCGCTGGGGTCTCGCGCAGGCGACTCTCCGGGGCTTGAGGGCGCCTAGTGACCTGCCGGATTTCTCTTCTCACGTGGAGGCTCTAAAACCAAAAGGTCGCTCTTGGGGTTTGAGGGAGAGGAGACCAACAAAACACGGTACCACACAGAGCAGGCTCTTCCCTGAAGTCGCCCTGCAGTGCTGGGAGCTGATGCTGGGGGGCAGTGGTGATCTGGGGGTGCCCAGGTGGTAGGAGAGTGCTGGTGGACGGTGGAAGAAGGCCCAGCCTGGGAGGCGTGCCCTCTGTCCGGAAGGAGAGGGAGCCAGTGCGGCGTGTGAGTGGGAACTGGGGCGCTGCCCCGGAGCTGGGTCTCTGCCTCAGCACCACTGCCCCCGGGCGTCCTTCCTGCGCTGCAGGGGAGCTAGGTGCCAGAAGCACCCCCAGCTGTGACGGCTCACACCGGCTCCAGACCTTTCCCTGTGTCTGGAGTAGGGGTCGAGTCGCTCTGGGTGAGAGCCATCGGCGTGGAGGGTGAATCCAAGGGGGAGGAGGGGCTGTGTGAGTCCAGGTGAAACTGGGGAGGTTGGGAGTTTGGTCGCTTTTTAAGAAAACAGACCATTAGAACCCACTTAGAGCTCAGTAGCCGGTTTAGAGTCAAAGGCTCAGAACAGCAGAGCATCAGAGGAAGCCCGTCCCTGGAGAGCCGGCCTCCAGCCCCATCCTAGTTCCTTGTCAGAGCGGCAGACTCGGGGCGGAGGGGGCCGCTGGGCTCTGTCGTGCACACAGCGCACGGGCGGGAGGTGGGTTCTGCCCCGGGGCCTGACGCCGCCTCCCGACCAGCTCCCAGGTGACCCCGATTCGAGTGGGGACGGCCTGGCCTCTGCTGCGGACACAGCCCAGGTGGAAATCAGTGCGGCAATGACGCAGGACCGCCCTCCTCCCTGCCTGCGGGGCGGGGGGAGGAAGGGCGCTCACAGCTGCCCCCTTGCCTGCCTCCGCAGAACAGAACTACTGCGAGTCCCGGTACCACTTCCTGCACTCCAGCGACGGGGAGGGCTGTGCCAACATGCTGGTGGAGTACTCCACGGCCCGGGGCTTCCGCAGCGAGGTGGACATGTTCGTGGCCCAGGCTGTCCTCCAGTAGGTACCCGCTTGCTGTCCGGCCCTTGCGTCCATGGCCTCCTGGGGTCCAGGGCTGGCCTCTGGTTGAGCCTCGCGTGAGGACAGGCCTGAAGTCACTCAGTGTCCCACACGCAGCTCACATCCCCCAGTGTGACCCTGCTGCTGACCTCCGGGCACCCCAGACGTGCCCCTCAGCTCCCCTAGGCCGACTTGTAGCGTTTCCATTGGCGGTAGAAGTACTTTCTGTGCTTTGAATTAGCGTTTTGTTGCCATTGATTTTCTATTTTCCCCATTATCTATCACGTTTGGGGGCGGTGGTTAGTGTTGTGCAACCATTTTTTTTAGGACACATACATTTACCAAATTTTCAGCCTCCTGGGATGTGAAGGACGTGTGCGTCACAGCCTTTGTTCAAAGGCCGTTTGCCTTCCCAGGTGTTTTGTGCATCCAGACACAGTGATGGGGGTGTTGCCCGCCCGCTCCCCACCTCAGCTCTGTGTCTCTGCCCCGCTGTCCTGGTTGGGCCGCCTCCTCTTTTGTTTTCTTTCGACAATTTATTTTGAAAATACTGAAACACAGCAGAGTCGCCAGAGGCGTGAGCATCCTGTTGGGCTCACACAGCCGGGAGCCCACGTTGGGTGACCTGGGGCCTGACCTCCCGTCCCAGGGGACCATGTGTTTGTCCCACTGTGTGTCTGTCGATGAGATTACTCCCTCCCAGAAAAGCACTTGGATCTGGTGGCCGGCCTTGGGATGGGGTGTGTCCCATGAGTTGGGGTGGACGGGGAGCTTCCGAGCGCCGACATGTCACCACTTGTTGCTGAATCTGCGACTTTGAAAACGAAACCTGCCTAAAATCCAGAACTCGCTGGCCCCGGCTGTGGCATGTGGTACCAGTGTTTCCTCTGGCATGAGCCCGTTCTCGTCCATCTGTCTCTGTCAAGGGCGTGCACCACAGTAAAGTCCGGCCGTGGACACGTCCTCCACGGGGCGGAAACAGGAGCCGGGGCAGCCTCTGGGCCACCGTGCTCTTGCGGGTAGACAGGTGTGGGACAGGCTCAGGGAGCCCCGCCGCCTCCTGGATCTGCTGACCTTGAGCACGTCACCTTCTCAAGTTAGTTCTCCCTGGCCGTAAACCTTGGGACTCCCTGGGGTGGCTGGTCCACGCGAGGGGCCTGGCTGGTGCCCTCCGTGTATGGCATGGGGGCATGGGCCACACGGGGCCCTCTGGGCAGGCGCTTGTAGAAACCCGTTTCCTCCTTCTCCGGTCAGGTGTGCCCACTCACTGGGATGTTATTTCCAGGTTTCTCTGTTTAAAAAACAAAAGCAGCGCGTCAGTGGTGTTCACGACGTACACACGGAAACATCCGTCCATCGAGAGCGGCCCTCCCTTCGTGCAGCCCCTGCTCAACTTCATCTGGTTTCTGCTGCTGGCCGTCGATGGGTGAGCGTGCGCGTGTGTGTGTGTGTGTGTGTGTGTGTGTGTGTGTGTGTGTGTGTGTGTGTGTGTGTGTGTGTGTGTAGAGGCATGTGGGTGAGGCATGTGCTTGTGTGGAGGGGCGTAGACGTGTACGTGGAAGCACGCAGACGTGTGGGTGAGCATGCGTGTGGGGGGGGTGGAGTCTTGTGGTTTCTGTCCTTGTCCTTGGTCTTGCGTGGGCGTCGGCTATGCTGTGCTCTGTCCTGTTCCAGGGGGAAGCTGACGGTCTTCACGGTGCTGTGTGAGCAGTACCAGCCGTCCCTCCGGCGGGACCCCATGTACAACGAGGTGAGGGGCGGGGGGAAGCTCCGCGGCTCCGGGCAAACGCTGGAGGGGGAGGTGGAGAGAAGCTGTGCGTGGGGTCTGCGTGCAGCCTCCGGCTCAGCGTCCTCCGCGACCACACCTGTGCCTCTTCCAGTACCTCGACAGGATAGGACAGCTCTTCTTCGGCGTGCCGCCCAAGCAGACGTCTTCCTACGGAGGCTTGCTAGGTGAGGGGCTCATGGGTTGGGGGGCTCATAGTGGGGGCTTGTGGGTGAGGCCCAGAGCGTGGTGTGCCGGCCGGGGGAGCGGAGCAAGCAGGGGCCTGGAGCGGGGCCCGGTGCCAGCAGGAGGGTTGCGGGCTCCTAGCTGTTTCCCTCTGCGTGTTCCCCAAGCAGAGCTCGTACGGCCCCCGATGAATAATCGTCCCCTGGGGTCCCTCTCCGTTGGCCACAGAATCGAAGCCAGATTTCTTTTTTTTTGTGGTAAAATACACGACATACAATTCCCCACCTTAACCGTGCTTAAGTACGCAGGACAGTTGTGTGAAGTACATGCACATTGTTTTGCAACGGATCTCCAGAACCTTCCGTCTTCCCAAACTGAGACTCTGCCCCCATTAAACACTGGCTCCCAGTCCCCACCCCTATTTTCTGTCTCTCTGAACCTCCAGGGACCTCACATAAGTGGAATCACACAGTGTCCTCCTGTGCCGGCATATTGTCACTGTCAGGTTCAACCCTGTTGTAGCAGGTGCCAGGATTTCCTTCCTTTTTAAGGCTGATTCATGTTCCATCGTGTGGATAAGACTGCATCTTCAGTGGACACCTGGGTTCTTCCACCTTTGGCTGCTGTGAATGTGGGTGTGCAAGTTATCTCCTTAAGGTCTTGCTTTCAGTGCTTCTGGGACACCCAGAAGCAGAATTGCTGGATCTGTTTAATTTTTTGAGGAATCGCCACACTGTTTTCCCACAGCAGCTGCTCCCACAGCAGAGGGCACAGGGGTCCCAGTTCCTCTACGTTCTTGCCAGCTGTTGCTGTTTTCTGGTCTTTTCGACAGGAGTCATCTTATTAACGGGTCTGAGGTGGTGTCTCTGTTTTGATTGTCCTGATTTGCATTTCCCTAGTGGCTAAGCACGTTGCGTATCTTTCGCGTGCTTATTGGCCATTTGTGTGTATGCCTGTTCGTGTCATTTGCTTATTTTTGAATCATGTTGGTTGTTTTACAAGTTCTCTACGCTGGGTATTAATTCCCTCCCAGATATATGATTTGCAAATATTTTCTCCCGTTCTGTGGGTTGCCTTCTTTATTTTTTTTTAAAGACTTTATTTTTTTAAAGCAGTTATAGATTCACAGCAAAGTTAAGAGGACGGTACAGAGATTTCGCATAAATACCCCTTCCCCGCCCCAGGTGCGGCCTCCCCATTATCAGCATCCCCCAGTAGATGGTACCTTTATTATGGGTGAACCTGCACTGACATGTCATTATCACCCAAAGTCCAACATATCGATACATAAATTAGGGTTCGTTTTTGGTGTTTACGTTCTGTGGGTTTGGACAAATGTGTGATGACGTGTATCCGCCGTTACAGTATTGTGCGGAGTCGTTGTGGGCCCTAAAAAATTCTGTGTGTTCCACCTGTTCCTCCTCCCCTCCCTTGTTGCCTTTTTACTCCCTGGAGTGTCTTTTGACGCACAAACTATTTTACTGTCCATGAAGTCTAATTGGTCTATTTTCCTTTTGTTGCTTCTGCCTTTGGTGTCATTTCCAAATCCAGTGTGACAGAACTTTTGCCCTGTGGTTTCTTCTAAGAGTGTTATTATTTTAGGTCTTCCATTTAGGTCCTTGATCCATTTTGAGGTGTTTTTTTTATGTGGTGTTTTACTTATAGAAGGGTCCAGCTTCATTCTTTGGCATGTGGATTTCCAGTTTTCCCAGCACCAGTTGTTGAAAAGACTGTCCTTTCCCCATCAAGTGGGCACAGAACCCTTGTCAAAAATCATTTGACCATATATGTGAGGGTTCATTTCTGGGCTCTGTATTCCATTGGTCGATATCTGTCTCTATGCCAGGACCACACTCTTTTGATGACTATAGCTTGGTAGTAAATTTTGAAATGAGAAAGTGTGAGACTTCCAGCTTTGTTTGTTCTTTTTCAAGATTGCTTTGGCTATTTGAGTCCCCTGAGATTCCATATGAATTTTAGGATGGGTTTTTCTATTTCTGCAAAAAAATATTTGGGGGATTTGAGATTTCATTCAATCTGTACATTGCTTTGGGTAGTATGACATTTTAACAATATTAAGTCTTTTAGTCTAGGAATATGGGATGTTTGCATTCATTTATGTCTTTAATTTCTTTCAGGAATTTTTTAAAGTTTTTTGATCGTACAATTTTTCACCTCTTTGGTTAAGCTAATTACTAAGTCTTTTATTCTTTTTGATGCTATTGTAAATGGAATTGTTTCTGTAACTAAGTTATTTTGTAGACTTTTCAGAAATTTTTACAAGTAAAATCATACCACTTGCAAGCGGATAATTTTACTACCTTTTTTCAACTTGGAATTCTTTTCTTTCTTTTTCTTGCCTAATTGCTCTGGCTAGAACTTCAGGTTCAGTTGACCCTTGAACAACATGGAGCTTAGGGGGGGTGCTGATTCCCTGCACGGTTGAAAATTGGCATATTAACTTACAGTTGGCCCATCATATCTGCGGATTCAACCAACTGCGGACTAGGTAGTACTTTAGTATGTATATAGAAAAAATGCACGGTAAGTGGGCCCGTACAGTGCAAACCCGTGTTGTTCAGGGGTCACCTGTACCATGTTGAACACAAGTGGTGGGGGCAGCATCCTTGCCTTGTTCCTGATCTCAGAGGAAGAGCTTGGAATCTGTCACTGCTGAGTGTGATGTCTGCTGTGGGTTGTTGTATATGCCTTTTATTACATCATAATATGAGATGGTTTCCTTATGTTCTTTCTTGGTGAGTGTTTTTATGAAAGAGTGTTGAATTTGTCAAATGCTTTTTGTGCATCATTTGAGGTGATCATTGGTTTTTTTTTCCTTCACTCTGTTGTGGTGTAACATGTTGATTGATTTTCACATGCTGAGCCATCTTCGCATTCCAGGAACAGATCCCACTTGGTCATGGTGTCTGATTCTCTCACTGTGCTGCTGAATTCGGTTTGCTAGTATTTTGTTGAGGATTTTTGCATCAGTGTTCATAAGGGATATTGCGCTGTAGTTGTTTTTCCTCATAGTGTCTTTTCTGGGTTTGGTATTGGAAGGATGGGTGGTACTAATTCAGGAGCTTCCGCAGTGAAGCCGTGAGGTTCAAGGTTTTTCTTTGTTGGGAGAGATTACACAGTCCCCTTACTCATTAGAGTCTCTTCAGAGTATGTATTTCTTTGTGCTTCAGTCTTGGTAGGTGCTGGTGGCCAGATGGCTGACCCTGCCTCTCAAGGCCAGGCCACCTCTCCGTGTCCTGCCCGTTCTTCTGACGCAGCCTCGGGGCTCCGAGACCACTTGAGTCCTAATCGGACTCCTGCCCTCCAGCAGGGTGGGGACCAGTGTAGTCCTGCACTTAGAAGTGGGTTTTGCCATCCTTAATGTTTTAAGTTTTATTTTTGAATAGGTACAGCTTGTCTCACAGAGTCCAGACGTGCAGGCTCATACCCAGCCCTGCCACTGTCCCATGGTGACTTGCAGGCCAGGCAGTGCTAGGTTTCCTTAGCTTCCTTCCAGGGGGCACTTTGCAGACCTGCAGACGGCCTGCAGCGGCAGGACCAGTGGGGCTGGCCCCTCGGCGCTTGGTCACGCTGCTCTGACGTGCTGTTGCTCTTGGCCCTGCTCATGGGGCTCTCCTTGGGGGAGGGTGGAATGAGCGGTGGTCGTTCTCATGGCCATCGTCAAACTGGGCTCCGTGGAAAGGCCTTCCTGCCTCCCAGATTAGTTTAAACGCTGTTTCCCCTTAAATACAAGTTGGACTTCTTACCTGTAAACTGGGTCTGTCTGGAGTTTTAGTGGAAGGTGTGGGGGGCCACTTTCCTTCTCCAGGCTCTCATGTCACGGCGGCCACTTGTCTCGGTGGCTGTGTCCTGTCCTGCCCACACCTCGGGCTTCTGCAGCGTCTGTCCGTCCTCAGTCATGGTGACATTTTAGCATGTTCAGTCTCGGGCTGCTGTGACTGTCAGCTACGCACTGCGTTCCCGTCTGACTCTCTGCGTTTCCCCACAGAACTTCCAACCGCAGCGGCGCCAGGTGCGGTGACTGGGCCAAGTTCACTGCAGCTCGAGGAGGGTTTTACCCTGAGGGCACTGCTTGCCCTTTGTTTGTTGTTCCCCTTTGCGAGTTGGTTTAGGGCACTTCTTAAACTTTGCTTTTCTGTTGACATGATAGTTCTTTGGATAAAAATTAGGTAAAAAGGAAAAGTGTCCATCTTGACAAGACCCACAGCAGTCAACGTTGTTACGTGTAGCCTTCGGAACTGTAATATCTGACTGACTTCTGTGTCACTTGAGAGTTTAACGTGGGAGTGAGTTACCTGCTGCTCGGCCACCCGTGATCCTCCCGGGCCCATCCTGGCGGCTGTGCAGTGTCCCCTCGATGGGCACCTGGGTCTTCTCCCCTTGCGGCCCCAGCAGGATCCCTGCATCTCTGGCGCAGCAGACACATTTCTGTGGAGAGACCCCCCCGGATGGGGCTCCGGGGTTGAGCCGCTATAGTCTTGCCAGGCCCGGGTCACGGCGCCATGGGAGGAGGGGGCGTCCGGGGGGTCGGGCAGCGGGTGAGGTGCGGCCGTGGCCATGACAGCGCCGTGCACCTCCTTCCAGGGAACCTTCTGAGCAGCCTAATGGGCTCCTCAGAGCAGGAGGGCGAGGACAGTCAGGACGACAGCAGCCCCATTGAGCTCGACTGACGCCCGCGGACCTGCAGGACTCAGCCTGGACCGCGGCGGGTGCGGCTCCCGACGCAGGTCCAGACCTCGGGCTCCGGCCGAGGCCGAGGGGCCGCACGTTGGGTGTTGTGGGGCTGCCGGGGCCGTGCTGGCCAGGCCGCCGTGTACCTTGAGATGACCCCAATAAAAAGCACAGGCCCTGCCGCGCCTCCTCTCCCGGCCCTTGTGTCTGGTTTGCTTGGGGAGGGCCCTGTCGCACGCAGCGGGGGTGCCGTGCCCCTCAGGCGGGGCGGGGGTGGCCTGGCACGTGTCCTGGGGAGTGCCTGGGCGGCTGCTCCATGCCACACCCCAGGAGCTGCAGCCGAGCGGCCAGCTGTTCGGAATGGTGTCTCGTCTGGGAGGCTGCAGGACCGTCCACCACCGCGGGGCAGTGTTCATTGTCTCCGGGTGACCGACTCCTGTGACCTGATGTCTAGGTTGTAACCGAATGATCGGCCCCGGAACGAGCAGGTCTGTCCCTCCTCACTGATGTGTGGCAGATGCCCCAGGATAGTTACAAAATGGGAAACACTTTTATTTTTTCACAATTATAAGAGTTGTAGAGTAATACCCAGTGATCATGCATGGGAAGGAACGGAATACACACTTTTATTTACTGTAAAAATGGAATTCAAAGGAAGGTTGCTGTTCGTGTTGAGTTTAAATAAACCCTTTCTACTGGGCTTGGCAGCACTCGTCCTTTCTGAGCCCCTGGGGCTGGTCGTGGCCTGGGCGCCCCCCGTGAGGGGCATGGGCACCGTGACCGGTGTTTTCCAGTTCCGTCCGCAGTGTGTCCTTGGTGGGCGGCAGCAAGTAGCCAGTGTTGAGAGTGGTGTGATTTTAGATGTAAATATACAGTGTTTTATTTCAATCTGCAGAAACCCCATCTGTGGACAGGTGAGGCCTCACAGGCTCCTCAAGCAGCCTGTGGGGCTGGGGGCGCCCTGTGGTCTCAGCGCTGAGTGGGACACGTCGTGCTCTTGTCGCAGGTGGGCCACCTTTGTCTGCGACTCCCCCACTTCTGTGCAGGGGCTGCCCAAGCCTGCGCCAGCCTCGGGCCTGGTGTGGACCATACGGGTCCTGCCTTATCTGAGAAATTCTTCCCACCGGTCATGCAGCTGTTCAGGGTGTTTTGTCGTTTCTCTGGAGTTTTCTGGGTAGAGCATGTGGGTGTGCACACGCTCAGACCCAAGTGCACAGACCTCACACTGGTGCTGAGTGGGCACCTGAGCTCCCAGGGCCCGAGGCCGAGTCCATGAGGGCACGTGGCTGGGTGGCCCTGCATGGTCAGGAAGGCCTAGGGGAGCCCGGGCTCTCGCTCCTGACCCGGGGCTGCTCTTCTGCCTCGTCTGGAAGACAGTGGACCTGGGTTCTCAGGGAAAGGGGGACCCTGCGGCACCGCGTGGGGCAGGAGGGGTTTAGGGGAGAAAGGGGCCGCGGCCCTGGGTGAGCCCGTAGCTGTTCTCACCCTCGGCCCAGCCATCCTGGGGGCCCCTGACCCGGCAGCCTTAGCTGGGCCCCCACTGCCAGGGGAGGGGGGGGCTTGTGCTCCCCCTTTTACCCTGCAGTCCCTGCTCAGAATCCAGGTGCACGATGGGTCTGAGCTGTGGGCGCTCGCTCAGATGAGAGGGGAGACGATGGGGGCTCGGAGGAAAGGTGCCTTCCCTCATCCCCTGGGTGTCGCCCACAGCCAGGCCAAGGCCCTTGGGTGCCCCTCTCCTGGCTGGCAGGTCCTCCTGGGGGCCAGAGCCCCCACTTTATTCCAAGATGTGACATGGGGGGGGACACCCTGGCTCAGGGCCCCTCTCCTGGTCCCAACAGCTGGACCAGAGCTCCCCTGGGAGCACGTCTCAGCCACACAGGACGCCACCCAGATAACCCAGCAGGTGACACCCTCAACTACACACTGATTTCCTGGGGAGACGGGACCCCCATGCACGTCCTGCCCCCAAGTTCACCACCACACAGGGTTCCTTCCCTCCCTCACCTCCTCCCCCAGGTATGTTCTCACAGATGTCACCCATCCCCCCAGGGCACCCGGGGAGAGGCACGGTGGTGGTAACCACCGCGAGTGGCACGCTGGGGTCCGGGCAGCAACCTGGCCCGGGCCTCCATCCTCCAAAGGGTTCGCAGACCGTGAGGGCAGGCGGAGGGCAGGTCGTGTCGGCGCTGAGTCTGGAGCCGGTGTGGGAAGGACCCAGGCTGGGGGCGGGGGTGGGTGCAGCCAGCCCTGTGGCCCAGGCCCAGGGGGCTCCAGCCGTCAGGGCCTCTGGCTCCCGGGACCCCCGCGGACACGCAGGTCGGCTTGCTGAGGGAGCCAGGGCCCTGTCTGCCACTCCAGCCCCCGGGACCCCACAGCTGACAGCGGATGTTAATAAATACTTGTTGGAGGTTGGGGGGAGTGAGGGGACACGGCGGGGTGGGGGCATGCAGGCGGGCCCTCTGTCCCCGCAGCCCAGCCTCCTCGTCAGGGGTGGGGTCCCGCGGAGGTGGGGGGCGGCAGCTGGGGGGCCTCAGAGGAGGCGGTCTGGCGGGCGGGAGATGAGTGGGGGGCCGTGGGCGTCACACCAGGGGCAGAGGCCCGGCGGGGTCGGGCCGGGCCGGGCCGGCTCCCAGCGGCGTTCCAGAGAAACGGGTCCTAGCGGCTCAAGCTCAGGCCCCACCTGGCCACATTGGGGGCTGCCGAGTCCCTCCTTCCGCCGGCCGCTGCCACCACCTCACCTGCCACGTCTGGCGAGTCCGGAGTCCTCAGGCCTCCAGGACCGTCTCGTGCTAGGGTTTGTGCTTGAAGTGGGCTTCCACTGGAAAAGGGACAGGGTCCCAACCGGTCAGGGCCGCTTGGGGCCATGGGACTGGGGCCCCAGGCCGTCCCGCCCACCTCACCTGCGTACTCCTGGGGCAGCATGGGCCTGTCCACCACCTTCCGGAAGGCCTCCATCCACGCCCGCTGCTCCGACTCCGTTTCGCAGGCTAGTAGGAACCGGCGCTCTGGCGTGACGATGGTGATGCCGTGCGGCCAGTGGTGGCCCTGGGTAGACGGCGGGAGCCCGTCCAGCACTGTGTAGCCGCTCTCCCTGCTGCCGATGAAGACCTCCCCGCGGGCGAAGGCGTCCTGGGTGGGGGGACCGGGCTGAGCGCTGCTCAGAGCTGCGTGCGGCCCCCAGGCCCGGCCCCTCCTTGCCAGCCGGGCCCGTCATCTCCAGCTCACCCAGCAAAAATGCTGGTCGGCGCCTCCCAGGCAGGCGGGTGACCCAGGAGGGCACGTCCACACCACGGGGGCCCTGGGGCCGCGGCCCATCCTTACCAGGGGGTCCTTGAAGTACATGAGCCGCCGGTCGTCCATAGTGAACCAGCGCTTGCGGAAGCCTTCCGTCTGCTGGGGGTCGAGGGCGCCACTGGTCGGCCCGAGGCAGGCCCTGCCCCCACTGCCTGCCCCCCTTCCCCCAGGGCAGGGCCGCCGGCACGTCCACTGTCCTTCCGCGCATGCCCGCGGGGCCCTAGCTGGGCTGTGGGACCGCCTGGGTCCTGGGATCCGAGTCCCCCATGTCTGCCCCCATCCCCCACGTGGCAGGGACCTGGTGGTGCACAGGGACACGTGGTGGGGCGGGGCCAGGGCAGGGCTCGGAGCTGGCTGGGGCTGGACCCAGAGCCCCGAGTCAGCGGAGCCCGCGCTCTCGCAAAGCACTGGAGGAGGGGGGTGGCGAGTGTCACTGGCTGGCTGGCGCTGCTGGCACGCCCCCGCCCCAGGATATGACCTCAGAGTGCGGCCTGGGCATCTGGGGTTGCAGGTCAGACCCACCTTGGGCCCCGTCTTCTCCATGTAGCCTTCCTGAAGGTAGTTCCTGGACAGCTTCGGCACCAGCTAGGGCAGAACCACTTGGGCTGGGCCCTGGGAGCCCCTCCCCAGCTGCCCCCCTCCCGTCCCGCCCTTTCCCCCCTCCCCCTCCCAGCGAAGCTAAAACACCCCGGAACGAAGCAGAACTACTGTGGTCTCCAGGGGCCTCCGGCCAGTCAGCAGCGGGGGGTCTCGGGGGGGGGTTGTCCACGTGGGCCCTGGGTCAGCTCCCAATCCCGTCCCAGCCTGGGGCGCATGGCCCCCGACCCGGGTCGAAGGTAGCAGCAGCAGCCACTCACGTCTGCGTCGCTGGCCCCTGGGAAGGCCACCTGCAGGTAGTGGAATCGAGCAGCACGGAGCGCGTTGAACCAGTCCACCATCTCCTGGGGGTCAGAGGCTGGGTGTGGGCTGTGGCCCCAGGGCTCCTGCACACCCGCCCCATCCCTCAGCGCCTGGGCCTGCTCGGGGGACACACCCGGGGTGGCCGGGGAGGACAGGGAAGGCTCCAGCGCGGCCGGACGCCCAGGCAGCAGGAGCGGGCCGCGCCACCGACAGCCACCTCAGGACAGGCAGGGACAGCGGGTGCGGGGCTGCCGTCCAAGCTGCCCCCAAGCCCTGACGCTGCTTCGGGCACCGGGCGGTCTCTTATCCTCTCAGATCGTTCTACCTTTATGACCTGCTACCTCTAGCCTATGGGGGAGGCCCGTCTATTTATAAACCCACCCAGAGCTGCCACCTCCCCGCCACCGCCACCGAGGGAAGGAGGGCAGAGCTGTTCCCGGAGGCCGGCCCTGGCCGCACGGGGGGGCGCAGGGTCCGGCTCCCCAGGCCGAAGCGTCGCAGCCCAGGTGCTGCCACCCCGTCCCTCCCACCCCAGGCCCAGCGCCCGTCCTGGGGCCGGCCCACCCCCCCGGCCTTCTGTGCCCTCTCATTCCTCCTGGCTGCCATGCTCGCTGCCCCAGGGCCCCCCCGCCCACCCCTCGTCCCCGCCACAGGCTCCCCCATCTCCCCCCCATCCCTCCCATCCCTCCCCCCAGGCCGAGGTCTCCCCCAACCCTGGATGGACCGAACGTCCGCTCTCCCTGCGGACACCTGGACAGACGGTGCTCCTCCCTGGTCTCCAGGTCCCCTGGGTCCTGCAGTGTCACCCCGACGCCCACCTCCAGCCGCACCTGAGGCCCCACTCACCTCCCTGCCCACCTCCGTGCTCTGTCCCTCCTGCCTCGGCGCACGGGACCCCCAGCCCAGCCCACACAATCCAGGCTGCGACATACCCTCTGGGCACTGCCAGGGAGCCCTGCTCAGGCCTGGTGCCCCCCAGCCCCATTCCAGCGCACCAAGTCCCTCTGGTCCCTTCCCTGCCCGGTCCCTACCACTGCCCCCCGCTCGTCTCAGGACCTCCCTTGACTCACGGAAACCAGAGGGATCGTCCAGAAATTCAAGTTGGGCTGCAACACCCTCCCCCCACTGCATCTCCAGTATAGACAGACATCTGCAGGGTCGGGTCAGCCCCCTCAGCAGGACCACCGCGTGCTGTCCCCCACCCCTTCCTCTTCTCCTTTCCCCCATCCTCAGCAGAGTCTCAGCCATGGGGCCTTTGCACGCACGGCCGTTTCCTCCTCCTGGACCGTGTCCTCACCCCTCGGGACATCACTTGTTCTCTCACTCTTCCCAGCACTCGGCGCATTTGGGGTTTTAAAGCCGCCCGTCTGATATACTCTCTGTCTCTCCTGCCAGACTCTGCTCTCACTCACCAAGGACAGAGCCACGTCAAACAGGCTCAGCTGCACCTACGCACAGGCAGAGCGGGTGCCCACAACCCTCTGGGGACTCGGGCCAGGACAGCAGCCCACTGCTCGTGCAGAAAGCCTCTGGGCTCCCAGCACCTACCCTCTGCCTTCCCTGGGCTCAGCCTCCCCACAAGGAAAGTGAAGGTAGAGGCTTCTGGGTAAAACTGAAGACTTACTCACGTTCCTTGAGTCAGCTTCCCTCCCAAAACCTGTTAGTACTGCATAAGGGATTGTTTTTTCGAGGCTTAACCCCATGAGATGGTGAGAACAGTCACAAAGTGCCAGGAGCTGGCAGACAGGTGGAGGGGTGATCCAAGACAGCTAAAGCGGAAGCCACAGAGGAAAGCTGAGGCAAGCCCAGTTTGTACTGCAGACCCCAAAGGGCTTGGGAATGCAGAGCTCTAGGTTCCCCTGGAAGTGAGAGGGGGGTTCTAAGCAGGAAAACTGGCTAAGAGACTGCCCCTCTGCCACCCTGGCAGAAGATGGAGCTTTATTCTTTACAGGGGGTAGAAAGAGAGGGTCTCAGGGGAGAGTTGTGCCAGGCACAGGGTGTGTGTGTGTGTGTGGCGGGGTGGGGGGGGGCACCATTCCAGAAAGAGTGAAGCTACATGACTGCACACCAAGCCTGAGGCCCCTCCTGTTCCCTCTCAGCTCCCTCAGTGCTGGGACTCAAAGGTATCTGCACCAGGCAGGAGGGGTTTCCTCCAGAGAATCTGACCAGCCCCGAAAATCCCTCCCATGGAAGTCAGAGAACAGAGCATACAAACAGGAAACAGCCACTCAGAAGAAATAAACATTGTTCAAGGATAAGAAAGCTTCAAATTTAACATTAATAATCAGAGATAAGATACTACAATCAAGAAACAAGAACAATGTACTTTGAAAAAGGAGCAACTGCGAAACCCAAAAGGAGCTCTGAAGGTTGAAACGTTGAGAGCAGGAAGAAAACTTTCAATAGGGAAGTTGCAAGACAAAGTTGAAATTTTCTAGAAATCGGTGAAAAAGGGAAAAAGTGGGACTAGAATGAGAGAACCAATCTAAGACAGCCAATATCTGAATAACAGTTCTAGAAAATGAGAACAGAGAAAATAGAGGAGGAAATTATTAAAGAAAGAACTCAAGAACTCTTCCCCCACCTCACGGGTGTAAATGACTAGGCAAGGAGGGCTCACCAAACTCCCAACACAGAGAAGGAAGAAGAGACCCAGGCCCAGCCTGTCATCGGGGAACTAACTCAAGCGGAAGCTAGGATTTTCAGGTGTGCAAGGTCTCTGGAAGCTTGCCTCCAAGGCACTCCTCCTCAGCAAGCTACTAAAGGGTTTGTTCCACCAGGAGGAGGGAGTAAACCAAGAAAGACTTAGGTTCCAGGAAATGGAATCAGCCCAGGACCGAGATGTGGCCACAGGAGAGATGATTCCAGAAGGGTGAAGTTGGTTGCTGCCCAGGACATATCCAGGGACTTGGACAGTCAGTGGCGAGGTGAGTCAGTAATGAGGACGTGGTTAACCGGGGGGAAGGGCAGGAGAAATGACACGTGCAGGAAGTGAAAAGTCAGTGCTAAGGCTTGAGGGCATTTTTGTGGTCATGGTAACGTACAGTCTGAATACAGGTGCGGACAGAATAGCAACGTAAGGGTGACGGGTGAGGTGGGAGAGGCGCGGGCCTGGGCGAGGTGAGGGGTGGGGACTGCAGAAAGCCAGCGCCTCATCCGCGTGCTGGGACATCACCAGGCGATGGGAACATGGACACATCTGGCAGCAGCACAAGCATGTTCTGCACCTGGATGTGGATTCCCGAGGGATCAGCTAACAGCTGAAAAGAGGATTCTGGGAACATGGGGTAGGAAGCACTGGGAATCTGTCTCCCCACCTGGAAAACAATGGCACTGGCAGAATCTGACTGATGTAACCATTTGTAATTCTGAAGTCTGCTGAAGTCTTAACAACTTCCAGGGGAAGACTCGGAGAGTACATTTGTGGTTAATTTCAGTCAATTTCAGCTCTGAGAACAGATGCAGCTACCCATCCTCCCCCCCCCCCCCCCCCCCCCCGACAGGCCGCTGTGCAGGTGTCCTGGAGCAACTTACACAGAGTTTGCAGGAGCTCGGGTGGGAAAAAGGGGGACTCTGACCTCCACATATCAGGGATCTGTGCTCTGATCACAGGGAGACAAAGGAGGGGGGCATTGTTGCAGCCCCTCCACCTCCAGCTCAAGACCTCCCAAAGATTTAAAGTGCGAGCACCCACTTTCTCCCCTTCACTTTTGGTTTTCCCCCTTTGGGAGCCAGACATCAAAAGACTAGGACATTAAGAAACAGCTGCATATACAGGGGAAATTACCAAGTGACCACACATGACCAGGGAAAGGCTCGGAAAAAAACGTGAGCAGAAATTAAGTTTACACCTCACGCTGATCCTCGGCACAGACACAGCTCCAACAAATAAAACAAAAAGCCCAAAAGCAAGAGCTAGCTAGCTAAATAAATAAATAAATAGCCTTGGGGAAAGGGGAGAATCTGATTTCCAGAGTTACCACATTATCAGAATCAAATGTCCAGCATTCAACAAAAAAATCACAAGGCACACAAAGAAGCAGAAAATGGCCTTTTCAAAAGAAAAATCAACGGAATCTGTCACTGAGAAGACTTAATGGCAGATATACTAGACAAAGACTTTAAAACATGGTCTTAAATATGCTCAAAGAAAAGAATATTTGGAGAAAGTCAAGAAAATGCATAAACAAAATGGAAATAACAATAAAGGGAAAACCTAAAAAGAAACCAGAAAAGAAATTCTGAAACTAAAAGTACAATCATGGAAATGAAAATTTCACTAGACAAATTCAAAGGCAGAAGAAAGAATCAACTTGAGAGGAAAATGGAAATTATCAAGGCTGAGAAACAGAAAAAAAGATTGAAGAAAAGCAAGTAGGGCCTAAGAGACCTGTGGGACACCACCAAGAGACTGACATATGCACTGTGGGAGTCTCAGAAGGAGAAGAAAGAGAGAAAGGGATGGAGAGAATATTTGAGGAAATAATAGCTGAAAACTTCACAAGTTTGATGAAGGACATGAATATAAACATCTAAGAAGCTCAACAAACTCCAAGTTAAGATGAACTCAAAGAGGTCCACTCTGAGAAACGTTTATAATCAAACTTTGAAAAGACAAAGAATCTTGAAAGCAGCAAGAGAGAAATGACTTGTCACATATAAGGGATCCTCAAATAGACTATGAGTAGACCTCATCAGAAATGCTGGAGGCACAAGACAGCTAGCCAGTATATTCAAAGGAGGAAAAAACAAAACCCTCTCAATAAAGAATCCTAGGGCCTCCCTGCTGGTGCTGTGGTTGGGAATCTGCCTGCCAATGAAGGGGACACGGTTTGAGCCCTGGTCCAGGAAGATCCCACATGCCGTGGAGCAACCAAGCCTGTGCACCACGACTACTGTGCCTGCACTCTAGAGCCCATGAGCCAGAACTGCTGAGCCCGTGTGCCACAACTACTGAAGCCTGTGTGCCTAGAGCCCATGATCCACAAGTGAAGTCACCCAGTGAGAAGCCTGTGCACTGCAATGAAGACCCAACACAGCCAAAAATAAATAAATAAATATTTTAAAAAGAGGAGAGATTAAAGGTAATGTTTAAAAAAAAAAAAAGCAAGAAAGAAATGCTCAGGGAGTCCAGGTGAAATGAAGGAACACTAGACAGTACGTCAAAACCTTGTGGAGAAACAAAGATCTCAATAAAGGTAAACACATGGGCTATTATAAAAGCCAGTATTACTGTAACAATGGTTTGTAACTGTGCTTTTTGTTATCTACATGATTTAAGAGACTAATGCTTTTAAGGATAAAGCAAAAAAAAAATTAATGTAAAAGCTAGTATTACTGTAAGTTTGGGTTGTGACTCCAAACCTTGTGTTTTACATACTTTAGGAGATAGTGCATTTTAAATAATTAGTAGGGGGTTTTTTGGTTTGTTTGTTTTTTGGGGGTTTTTTTGATCACTCATTGTACAAAGATGTAATTTTGTAACATCAACAACCAAAAGCAGTGGGGATGGAGCTAAAATAGTAGAATTTTATACTATTGAAAAAACATTCAAAAAGCTGCTATATATTCAGTTTAGAATGTTTTAACTTTAGTATGTTAAATGTTATCCCCATGGTAACCCCAAAGAAAACAGTGATAGAATATATACAAAAAGAAATAAGAAAGAACTTAAACATTTCATTACAAAAAATAAACACAAAATAAGACAGGAATGCAGGAAATGAGGGACAAAAAATCTACAGGGCATACAGAAAACAAATAGCACAATGATAGAAGTGAGTCCCTCCTCATCAGTAATTACTGTAAATGTAAATGTATTAAACTCCCAATCAAAAGACAGAGTTTGGCAGAATGGCTATAAACACATCACCCAACTATATCCTTTCTCCAGGAGACTCACAAAATTGTGGAAGGTAAAAAACCAACAGATCAAAGAAGAAATCACAATGGAAATTAGAAAATATTTAGAGGTACATCAAAATGAAAACACAACATACCAAAACTTACGGAATGCAGCAAAAGCAGTGCTAAGGGGGAAATATATAGCTATAAATGCTGACATTGAAAAACAAGAAAGATACCAAATCAGCAGCCTAACTTTACAACTTAAGGTACTAGAAAAAGAAGAACAAACTAAACCCTAAGCTAAAGGAAAGAAGGAAAAAAAGATTAGAGATCAATGAAATAGAGAACAGAAAAACAATAGAGAAAATAAATGTAAACAAAAGTTGGTTCTTTCAAAAGATAGAATTGAAAAAACTTTAGCTAGATGGACTAAGAAAAAAAAGACAAATTACTAAAATCAGAAATGAAAGTGGGTACATTACTACTAATTGTACAGAAATAGAAAGGATTATAAGAGAGTACTATGAACAACTGTATACCAACAAATTAGATAACCTGGATGAAACTGGATAATCTCTTAGAAACACAAAACCTACCAAGACTAAGTCATGAAAAGAACAGATAATCTGAAAAGACCTGTAACTAGTAAGGAGACTGAATCAGTATCAAAAGTCTCTCCACAAAGAAAAGCCCTGGACCTCATGGCTTCACTGGTAAATTCTATGAAACGTTTAAAGAAGAACTGATACCAGTCCTTTTCAAACTTTGCAAAAAATCAAAGAGGAGGGGACCCTTCCTAACTCATCTGTGAGGCTAGAATAACCCAGATATCAAAGCCAGACAAAGTCACTACAAGAAAAGAAAACTACAGACCAATATATCTTATGAACACTGGTGCAGAAATCCTCAACGATATACTAGCAAACTGAATTCAGCAGCTTATTTAAGGATTATACACCATGACCAAGTGAGAGTTATTCCTGGAATGCAAGAACAGTTCAATACATGAAAATCGATCAGTGTAATACACCATATTAACAGAATAAAGGGGGGAAAAAAACTACATGATCATCTCGACGCAGCAAATGCATTTGACAAAATTCATATGGAGTCTCAAGGGAATTCAGACAGCCAGAACAATCCTAAAAAGGAAGAACAAAACTGGAGGAATTCACTTTTGATTACAAAGCCACAATAATCAAAAGAGTATGGTCCTCATAAAAGACCCAGAATTGCCACAGATATCCTGAAGGAAAAAGAACAAAGCTGGAGGCAAAACCCTCCCAGACTTCAGACAGTACTGTAAAGCTACAGTAATCAAAACAGCATGGTACTGGCACAAAAACAGACATATGGATTGGTGGAACAGAAAAGACAGCCCAGGGGACTTCCCTGGTGGTCCAGTGGTTAAGAATCCACCTTCCAATGCAGGGGACGCGGGTTTGATCCCTGGTCGGGGAACTAAGATCCCACATGCCACGTGGGACAACTAAGCTCGCCCGCTGCAACTACTGAGCATGCAGGCCACAACTAGAGAGCCCGCATGCTGCAACTAGAGAGCCCATGTGCCGCAACAAGGAGCCCACGCGCCACGTATTTTTTTTTTTTTTTAAAGAGAGCCCAGAAATAAACCCACACACCTATATAGTCAATTAACCTTCGACAAAGGAGGCAAGAATATACAATGGGGGAAGGACAGTCTCTTCAACAAATGGTCCTGGGAAAGGTGGACAGTTGCACGTAAATCTATGAAATTAGAACACTCCCTGATACCGTACACAAAAATAAACTCCAAATGGCTTAAAGACTTATAAATATAAGACATGACACCATAAAACTCCTAGAAAAGAACATAGGCAAAACATTCTCTGACGTAAATCGTACCAATGTTTTCTTAGGTCAGTCTCCCAAGGCAATAGAAATAAAAACAAAAATAAACAAATGGGACCTAATCAAACTTACAAGCTTTTGTACAGCAACGGAAACCATAAACAAAATGAAAGGACAACCTACGGATTGGGAGAAAATTATTTACAAGTGATGTGACCAACAAGCGTTTAATTTCCAAAATATACACACAGCTCCTACAACTCAGTAACCAAAAACCAAACAACCCAATCGAAAACTGGGCAGAAGACCTAAATAGACATTTCTCCAAAGAAGACATATAGGTGGGCAAGAGGCACATGAAAAGATGCTCAGCATCACTAATTATTAGAGAAATGCAAATCAAAACTACAAGACACCACCTCACACTGGTCAGAATGACCATCCTCAAAAATTCTACAAACAGTAAATAGTGGAGAGGGTTTGGAGAAAAGGGAACCCTTCTACACCATTGGTGGGAATCTGAATTGATGCAGCCACTATGGAAAACTATGGAGTGCATGTAGCACTGGGGGCATGTAGCACCCCAGTGGTCATTGCAGCACTATTCACAATAGCCAAGACATGGAAGCAACCTAAGTGTCCAATGACAGAGGAATGGATAAAGAAGATACAGTACATATATCCAATGGAATATTACTCAGCCATAAAAAAGAATGAAATAATGTCATTTGCAGCAACATGGATGGACCTAGAGATTAAGTCAAATAAGTCAGAAAGAGAAAGACAAATACCATTTGATATCACATATGTGGAATCTAAAGTAAGACACAAATGAACTTTTATGAAACAGAAAAAGACTCAGAGACATAGAGAACACACTTGTGGTTGCCAAGGGGGAGGGGAGTGGGGGAGGGATGGATTGGGAGTTTGGCATTAGCAAATGCAACCTTTTTTTTGCAAACTAGTATATATAGAATGGATAAACAACAAGGTCCTACCACAGCACAGTGAACTATATTCAACATCCAGTGATAAACCATAATGGAAAGGAATATGAAAAATAATATATATATGTATAACCGAATCACTTTGCCGTGCAGCAGAAATTAACACAACATTTTAAGTCAACCATACTTCAATAAAATTTTAAAAAGCAAACAAAAAAACCCCAGTATGGTCCTGTTATAAAAACAGACATACAGATCAATGGACTAGAATAGGAAGCCCAGAAATGAACTCTTACATATTCAGTCAAATGATTTTTGATGACAGTACCAAGACCATTCAGTGGGGAGAGGACAGTCTTTTAAACAAATGGTGCTGGGAAAACTGAAAATCCACACACCAGAGAACGAAGCTGGACCTGGGACTTCCCTGGTGGTCCAGTGGTAAAGAATCCGCCTTCCAATGCAGGGGACGCGGGTTTGATCCCTGGTCAGGGAACTGAGATCCCCTGTCTCAGGGCAACTAAGCCCGTGCACCACAACTACTGAGCTTGCATGCTTCAATGAGAGCCCACGCGCCCTGGAGCCCACACGCCACAGCTAGAGAGAAGCCCATGCTCCACAACGAAGAGCCAGCGCGCTGCAGTGAAAGATCCCACATGCCTAAATGAAGATCCCACATGCCACAACTAAGACCAAATGCAGCCAAAAAAAGAAAGGAAGAAAATAAATAAAATTTAAAAAACAAACAAAAACAATGAAGCTGGACCCTGACCCAATTAACTCAAAGTGAATCAAGGACCTAAATGTAAGTCCTAAAACAATAAAGCTCTTACAAGAAAACACGGGGCAAAAACTTCACAACATCGGCCTTGGCAATGATTTCTTGGATGTGACACCAAAAGACACACGCAACCAAAGAGAAACAGATGAATCCAACGAAACGGAAATTTAAACATTTTGTGCCTCAAAAGACCGTTCACCAAGTAACAGGCAATCCACAGAATGGCAGAGAATATTTGCAAATCACCTATCTGATAGGGGATCAATATCCAGAATAGAGAGAACGCCCATGGACAGACTTTGAGGGGTTTGCTTGGGGTTCCTCCCACCCTCGCTGGGTGGGGACACAGGGGCGATGGCCACAGGGTGGGGTGCAGCACTCTGCCAGCCAGCTGCCACCCTTGTCTCTTCACAAGGCCTCTAGGCCCCCTCCCCAAGGGCCCGGCTGGCTCCCCACTGCAGCCATGGCAGGGTGGTCTGGTGGCCCCTTGGCCCCGTGCCTGCCACCCTGGGGGTCCACTGGGTTCTCCTGAGACAGTGGGGGTGGTCCAGCCGCCACCACCCCACCGTGCACCCACCTTGCCGTCCTCGTGGTAGACGAAGATGTTTCGAGTACTGTTGTCTTTCAGGTAGGTGACCTGCAGGCCGTGCGGGTGACCTATCTTGGCCGGCTGGAAGGTGGCGTTCAGATGCTCGATCTTCATGATGGCCTTGGGCTCCTTGGCCTGGGAAGCAAGGCCCGGCCTCAGCGCTGGGCTGGCAGGGAGTCTCCAAGGTCAAGGGAGCAGGCAGGGTGGGCTCCGGATGCCGGCCACACACCTGCTGTCCCGCGTGGCTTTGAGCAAGTTACTTACCCTCTTTGGGCCTAGGCTCCCTGGTCTAAGTCTAAGGTAACAGCATCCCTTCCTGGGGGATGACAAGGCAAGTGCTCAACATGTAGGCTGACCCCTCCTCTGCCCCGTCTGGTCCGCCCTGCTCGCGGCCGGGCCCCCCCTCCTGCTCCCATCCTGCCAGCCCAGCCTCTCTCCTCTCCTTGCACTGGGGGCCGGCGGACTGCCGTGTGGCGCCCTCTGGCAGAGGCGGCGGGCCTGAGGGCCACGAGCTGCCGTGGTCACTGCATCACAGGGTCACGTTCTGACCTGGAGCCGGTCTGCTCCGGGGATGGGTGGGGCTCGGCCAGCTGCCCCGCCACACTGGGACCCCCGGCGCCTCCCCACGCACTGCCTGCAGCACCCGGGGTCACCCTGGCGTGCTTGCCGGGTGCCGGTCCCCTCTGTCCCTCACAGGCCTGGGAGTGTCCGCCAGGGGAGGGCTTGCCACCTCTGTGCCCCAGGATCACCCACAGCACAGGGAGTGGCTGTGACCGGGGTGGGTGGAGGGGTCCCCACGGGGGCCGGCAGGTCCCCACGGGAGAGGGCAGCTCATTTCCCGGGAAGGGCACAAGGGCAGCCAAGGAAGTGGCACCACCGTCCAGGGGCTAGTGTCCAGCCGCCCCAGGCCCCGGGTGGGAGGCCCGGCTGCTGCCCTTGGCCCTGTGCCCAACTCACGTCACTTCTGTTGAAATACTTGAGGGCCCCCTCGCGTTCCGTCAGCACAAACTTCCGGCTTAAGAACTGCCCGTTGTCCCGGCCGCGCTTCCAGAGAAAGCCTTCTCGGTACCCTGGGGGAGAGGGGCCCAGTCAGACGGCCGCCATGGACCCGGCCTGGCGGCTGCCACCCTGACGAGGCAGAGGCCGGGGTGGACCCTGTTCCCGTACCCGGGGGACCCGCAGCCCCCAGGTGCCGCGAGGCCGGCGGCTGTGAGCGGGCGTCAGCCTGTCCTTGGACCCCAGGCCACCCCCTCTCCACCGGGCTGCACGTTCCTGCCCTTTTTCTCTTCTTTCTCTTGGCAGGTGTGACAGGCACGCGGGGATGTGAGGGCACCGGGCGGGCACATGGTGTGCGCTATTTGGGTGTGAGCAAGGGCCTGGGGACGGGCCAGTGTCCTCGATCATCCGGGGGTCCCAAGGGTACCACAAGGGTCCTCGAGAGAGGGGGGCGAGGGAGAAGTGAGCCCGGCAACACTGGGGCGATGGGGCCTCGGCCAAGAATGTGGGGAGCACCCCGGGGCTGGGCGGTGCAGGGGGAGCCCCCAGGAGGAGCCAGCCCTGCCCCCTCCTCAGCTTTGGCCCCGAGCCTCATCGTGGAGCCCCGACCTCCAGGGACCGCAGGGTCCGTTGAAGGGTCCACAGGGTCGCTTGAAGGCACGAAGCCCGCGGTCAGCGTCCCAGCAGCAGTGGGTGAGAAGGCAGCCCCTCAGGTGGCCGCGGCCGCCCTGAGCCCTCTCTCGCCCTCTCCCCTCTGCCCGTTCTGGGGCTTGTGTCTGACGTCTGCCCCGCACGTGCCCCAGGGGCTGGGCCAGCTCCCCCTCAGCACCACGCTCTGGACGTGCTGCTGCCAGATCAGGGATTTGCGCCTCTTTGTCCCCAGCGGGGCCCTGTGGATACCGGGCTGTCCACCCACACCTGGTGGACAGACGCCTGGTCGTTCCCGGCCTTCTTGAGCAGCTCTGCTGCGTCCAGTGCGGCCCTGTCTTCCAGGGGGCGCCCCACTGCCCTTGGGCATAGTCTGGGGGCACATGGCTAGGGGCGGGGGCCCTCACAGTCATTGCCCTACAGCTTTCCCTCTGCTCCTGCCCTGGGGAGAGGGTCCCGCTGCCCACGTGCGCTGAGTGAGATCCCTGCCAGGCGCCGTCTGAGGCTGGTCCGTGCTGGGGGTGCCGTCAGTAGGGGTGGTGCCCAGAGCCCAGAGCCTGACGGCGTGGCTTTTGTAGTTTGGACGCCACCGCTGGGTCCTGGCCCCCAGCCCCAGCCTGCTGCCACCCATCGGCTGTCCCGGCAGCCGCACGTCCAGCACCATGGGGGCTAGGAGCTGCTTCTCTGCTCTCGAGATGTGTGGTCCTCAAGACGCAGCAGCCTGGCGGCGGGGACGGGGCAGCTGGCGCCTGCCTGTCTGCGGTGGGACGGTGCCAGATGAGGCCTACTCCCTTCCCCCCGCGACTCAGAGGTCCCTGGCACCCTCAAAGCCTGTGCAAGACACGTCCCCCGGGTCCCCGGCACACAGCGCCAGCAGGCACATCCCCTCTGTGTGCACCAGGGAGCAGGGCCACCACCGGGTCCCCAAGCTCAAGCAGGGCCCTCCCTGGAATGTTTGTTGGCTGACTCAGTGAGCATTTGGCTGGAAGCCCACTTGCCTTCGGCTCAAGGCCGGCCCCCCTGGACCCTGCATTAGCCACACAGAGAAGTGCCCAAGGCGCAGCTTTTCTGCAAGGACGTTCCCCGCCAGCACCCCTGGCCACGCACTTGCACGGCCATCTCATGTCCCCCACATGGGCCTCTAGGAACATCCTGTGGTCATCCCCACTGCAGAGGACGAAGCTGAGGCTGGCGTGGAGTCCTGTCCAAGGCCAGTGGCCAGCAAGGCTGGAGACGCCAGCCCCCAGGAGCCCGCGCCTGCCTGCGGGGCCCAGCAGGGGGCAGCAGCGCCTCGGGGTGCCGGGCCCGGAACGGGGGCGTCTCTGCCGCAGCCGGAATGGCACTCCCACTGGTCACGCCTGAGGCGGCTCTGCTAACATGTCCCGGGCCAGCCCAGGGGAACAGACGGAAACGCTGGCCCGAGTCTGCCTGGCTCCCAGGCCCAGCGGGAGGTGCTGGCCAGGCCCCTGCCTTCGCCCCAACAGACGGGCGGCTCCGCGGCCTGAAGGTGGCGGCCCCCGATCTGCCCACGTCCAAGCTCGCCCGAGCCGTCCTCGCTCAGTGGCCCCCCAACCCCGTGATGTGGGACGTGCGCAGCCCAGACTGCCGTGGGGACGCCCGCCCACCGTGTCCCGGGCTCCGAGCCGCGGGCCCCTCGTCACCCACCCTGAGGTGGGCCCAGGCCCTGGGAGATTCCCGAGCCCACTCCCGGGCTGTCGCGGTGCAGCACCCGGCACACAGCTGCGGGCTGGCAGGGTCTGCTGCTCGGCCTCCCGCGTGACCCCTGCGAATTGCACCCCCCTGCCCCGGCCCACACCCGGGGCCCGGCTGGCTAGAAGGGACCATTTTCTCCCAAAGGGCTGGCCGGTGCTGGGGCAGAATCCAGGGCGTTCACCCAGTATTTACTGAGCGCCTACTGTGTGCCGGGTCCAGGACTCGCTGCAGGGGAGCTGGAGGAAGCAGGCCGCTCCCAGCCCCGCTCAGCCGCCTCTTCTCAAGCCCTGCGTGGCGTGGCCCGGGACGAGCCCAGAGAGACCGTGGACGCCAGAGCCGGCGATGAAATGCCCACTGGGGTGGACCAGTGACCAAGTCACAGACTGACCACCCCCCAGTGGACAAGCAGCAGGGCAGCGGGGCAGCTTCTCAAGTTGGACACGCACTTCCCACGTGACCCAGAGAAACGTGAAAACACAAACGTGGTGAACACACGTTCACGTGTTCACAGCAGCTTCACGCGTCAGCGTCACCGACTGGACACGACCCATGTCCCTCAGCCGGGGACCAACTGGTCCCTCGCACAGCGGACGCTGCGCTGAGACGGCTGCGCACCAGGCTCGCAGGGCAGCCAGGCGGGGCTCAGGCGTGCAGCGCCGAGGGGAGCCGTCCGTGAGCTTCCAGCGAAGGCGCACGTGCGGGCACAGAGCAGACCCAGGCAGGTGGGGCGGGGGACCCAGGCAGCTCGAGGAGCTGTTCATCAGGTGTGCAAGTCACACGTTAACGTCGTAAAAAACTGGAGCAGGGACCACATGGCCGTGCTGCAGGGAGGCACAGGGCTTGCCGGGGGCTGGGCCAGGCGCCCTGTGCCCAGGCCCCAGGGTGGCCCTCCCTGGCTAGGAGGTGGGCCCCCATGCCGGGTGGCTTCTCCTGGGCGGTGCCCCGTGGAGAGTGTCCCCTGGGCACGGGTGGCACTAGGGATAACCCCTCCAGCCGCCTCCCCAGAAGGGCCAGGACCTGGTTTCCGGGTTCTGCTCCCCAAGAGGCCGGCAAGAGAGCCCTGGGAGCCCCGGTCCTCCACCTCTCAGGTTCCCAGCTGCTCCGGCTGAAACGGCCAAAGGGGCCAGTGGGGAAAGGTTGAAGGCCGAGGGTCAGTGGGCGCAGGCTGGGCTGAGGGTGGTGCTGCTAGGACTCAAAGCCCCTTGTCCGGTGTTCCAGGAACATCACAGGCTTTGGGAACAGCACACGTGGCGGGTGCTTCTGGGTGTGAACGTGGGTGTGAACACAGGTGTGAACCTGAGATCCGTGTGTGACTGCATCTAAGAGCACACGCGTGTGAACGTGTGATTTGTGGCTACACGCACCATGGGAGTGTGTGTGAGCCCGTGTGAACACGCAGGGGTCGTGTCAGGGTGGCACCAGGAGGGGGACAGAAGCGCCTGCCTCGTGTGTGGTTCCAGCCCTGCCAGGGATGCCTCGGGCCCTGGACGCCCTGCGCCTGACGTCCCTCCACGGTCCCACTGCGACCCTGCGTCCCCACCACACAGGCGGGGACGGGTGGGGGGGCCCCGCCGCTCCCCCCGGGAGCCCCCGGCCCACCACCCCCAGGGCTCCACGCTCTCCGAAGGGGGCTGAACCCGCGAGGCAGGCCCGACCGAGCCGCGCAGGAAGCGCTGAGTGTGTCGGCATCGGGGGCGGCCGGCCCTCCGGACAACAGGGGCCCTTGTCGCCCGTGGAAGGCGGCCGTTGAGGCTCTGGCTGCAGGCGGGGACGGTCCGGGGACGGAGCCAGGCGCAGCTGTTACCCAGGGTCACCCCGGCGAGGGGCCTGCGGGGCGGCAGAGGCGCAGCCCGGCCCCGGCGCGCCCAAGCCTCGGTCCTGTTATCCCGGGGCGAGCACCTCCCGCACCCATGACCTTGGCCGAGGTCAGCCAGCAGCGCCAGCCGCACCGGTGACCTCAGCCAGGCTGGCACCTGCCGCCACACCCACCACCACAGCGGAACCGGCAAAGCCAGGCTGGCACCCCAGCAGCGCCGAGGCCGCCGCCGTCCTACCCGGAGGCCGCGCCCCCGCTCTGGGGGTTGCTGGCCAGTCCCCACCCGGGTCACATCTGTCCACAGCGCTTTTGCTGTGGTGACTTTTCCCCCACGGCCACTTAGTGGGCACCTGTGTCCCCTCCCTGCCCTCACAGCTGGGTTCCTTGTTATCACAGGGACCCGTGGAGACGTCCTTTGCTCTGGCTCGGATCCTGTGACGCCGCTACCGTGCTGTTGCTCAGACTGTCCAGCTCGGCCCCGGCAGTGACACTTCCTCCGCAGATGCCCTAAGCGCACCGGGTGGGGACTGGGCTCGCCTGAGGCCCCGGCAGGCGTCGTGCTGGGAGAGACCCCCGCCCACGACCGAGGGTCCCCAGCAGCCCCCCGAGCCCACCCCAGGCAGGTGGGCGTCCCGGCCCGGCCTCCCTTGGCCACGTCACACCTTGGAGCGGCCCTGCCCTGGCCCCGCGGTCCCCCTCCCTGGCACATCCCCATTCTCGGGGACCGTGGGCGTGTCGGCCCCTGTGCTGTGGGAAAGGCGCTCCTGGGGGGGCTGGGCCTCGCCAGGGATGTGGCTGGGGCGGGGGGAGGGGCGGGGGGGCGAGAGGAGGCGGGGGGGCGGGGCGGGCCGGGGGCCTGGTCGCCTGCCATCCCGACAGAGTGCCGGGCGGGGCTCTGGTCCAGGGGCCCCGGCCAGCCAGGCAGCAGCGGCTGTGAGAAGCGGCACCCCGGGTCTCCTGAACGCCGCCCTCTCCCAGGAGGAAGCCGGTGGGGGCAGCGGTGGGCGAGGGGGGGCTCCGCCGGGAGTGAGATTCAGAGGCTGTTCAGGACCCGCGCACAGAGCCAAGGCTCAGGCACCTCTGGTAACCCAGGGGGATCCCAGCAGCTGGTGCCCCGGGCACTCCCCACGTCTCCTTGAGGGGCCCTGACCCACGAGTGGCTTGGTGAGCACTTCCGTGGAGTCAGAGGACCAAGCTGACGGTCCCCAGGGCCCCACACACCCAGAACTCTGTGCCTGTAAATCTCAGGGCTCTGCTGGACGGGGGGCGGTGGGGAGCCACAGATGTGAATCTTCAGGGCTCGAGGGAGGGGGGCGTTAGTGTTCTGGGCAGGGTGGGTGGGCCTAGAGAAATGGGAATCAGAGCCCCATTAAGGGTCTCTGCACCAAGGCCACGAGCAGCTGCCGCCTCGTGTGGGGAGCACAGACAAGGCCCGAGGCCGGGGCCCCCCATGCTGGAGGTGACGTGTGAGTCGGCGGGGAGGCTGCAGAGCTGCAGGGGCCGGGCGATCAGAGATGGGGGCACGCGTGCACAGGACCCCCGGGGTGGGGGCCGGCACCGCCTGCTCCAGCCAAGCTCTCACCGTCACCCCCTGTGGGGCCTGCACCCCGCCCGGTGCCCCCTCAGCAGCACCCCAGCAGCGTCCCTGGGCCCAGCTGAGCTCGCCCCCCTCGCGCCCCGTGAGGGCTGGCCCTCTGCGGCCCCCAACACAACCTATCCAGGCGAGACAAGGGCCTGCCTCCGCAGGTGGGCCCCAGCCTTTGCTCTTCGCTGCCCCGAGGGTCTGACGGAGAAGCCGCGGCCTTCAAAGGCCTCCCGCTCCATCCCGCCACGTGTGCACCCCCAACGGGCTCTCCCCACCCCAGTCCCCTTGCCCGGCGCCCGAAGCACTCCCGAGGTGTCGTTTCACGAGAGGAATGGCAGCGGTGCCACCCTGTGCACAGCCTGCCCTCTCGGGAGGGCCCCAGAAGCGGGCCGGTGCGCACACATCTCCCGGCCATCGTGACTAGGTCACACGCCCACCCCTGACCAGCCAGGACCAAAGCTAAGACTCTTCCTGACGCTTGGGTGAAAGTCACACTTGCCCTTTTCTCAGGGAACCCAAAGGCGTTTCCAACCCAGGTGAAAAGTCTGGACCTGCCGCAGTAAAGCCACCACCGGCAGGGGCGGTGCCGCCCCGAGAGCAGAACCAGAGCGGGAAGCACGAGCAGGTCCTGCAGCGCTGACTGAGCCCCCCGGCTCAAACTGTGCCTGAAGCCAGAGCAGCTGTGTGAGCCACTTCGTTCCCTCTTCTCCTGGCGCCCACCTGGGTTGCCCTACTCTTGCTCACCACCAGAGGTCCTGACGCGGGAACAGGCACAAAGTCCCGCACCTGCCTCTGAATCGAGGCCGCACGCCACGCGTTATAAATCGCCGAGATGTTTATGCCTGGGAGACAAAGGCTGTGGGGTGAGCCTTCCTGGGGTCCCAGAGCTGGGAGGCCGGGTTTCAGGCAGGACGGGGCACAAGCGCCCCAGGGCTGAACAGGCACAGGCGCCCACGTCCTCTCTCCCTCGCATGTCAGGGGCATCAGGAGAGGAGGAAGTGGCTCTCTGGGGTGGACCGTAATTGAATCCCGGCCACGTCCCAGCCCTGGGCCACATCAGGGGCTCGGGAGGAGAGGGGACCTGGAGCCGCCTGCTGTGCAGGAGCGTGGGCTGCACGCAGAGCCCCTCCCGGCCAACGGGGGATAAAGGGGCCGATCCCACGACAGACCCCTGGGCCGCCCGCATGTGATCACCCCCAACCCGTGTGCTGACAGAGTCCCTGGGGCCTGGCCCCCCCTTCCCTGGGCCCCACTGGCCCAGGCCCATCCACACCCCTCCTGCCAGGACCCACCCACCCTGCGGGCCCTCCTGCTGCCACCAGGCTGGAGGGCCCCGGGCAGCCCCCCACCCTTCAGTCGGGGTTCAGGGCTGGGCTGTGAGCAGCTGCGGGGACCCCTGGTGCCAGGTCAGCCGGCTGGTGTCAGGGGCCAACGGATGGACACGGATTCAGAACACTTAGGCGGTCGCCCAGGTTCCGAAGGACCCTGCTCCAGCTCCGTGAGGTAGGGGCGGGGGGAAGGAGAGACAGAGCGGAAGGACAAACGGACAGGCGCCGGCGTCCTCACCTGCAGAGTAGGGCTCCTGCCGCTCGGGGTGGGCGAACTCCTGCCGTTCGTACTTGGCCCGGATCCACTGTTCCCGCAGGAGCCTGGGGAGAGAGGGGACGGGCTGGGGGACAGTCTGGCCTGAGCGCAGGCCCGCAGGAGCTGCCGCGCAGAGGGGGGCCCTGGGCTCGGTCGTGCCGCCTCGCAGGGCCACCAGCTTTGGGCTTGAACACTGTCTGCTCATCAGGTAGTTTCACCACTTCATAGTCCCCTTTGTAAAACTGAGATGTAATTCACGTACCATAAAACCCACCCGTTTAAGGGTTCGCTTCAGCACTTCCTGGTGTCCTCACAGGCTGCGCAGCCACCACCAGGGTCTGGTCCCACAACAGTCCGTCCCACCAAATGGAACCCCATCCCAGTCTGCAGTGCCCCCGCCTCCCGGCCCCAACCGTGAGTCCGCTTCCCGCCGGGACGTCTCCTGTGCCTGGAACGTGCGACGTGCTCAGAGTGTCTGGGGCTCATCCATGTGGCAGCTCAGTCACCGCCCCCGCTCCGTCTGGGAGGTCACGCTCATGTTCGGGTCCAGAGAAGGAAAAGGCCCAGCCAGCACCTGCCCCCCAGGGCCCACCCCGTGCTCCCCGGAGAGCGGCTCCCCAGGGCAGCAGTGGTCGCAGGTCACGGGAGGGCAGCAGGCAGGGGAGGCAAGGCAGTGAGGAGAGGGCTGGCCCCACGGCCCCGCAGCTCCCGGCCGCTCCCCTCTCCCAGGCCGCCCCCTCCCGTGGGGTCCCCCACGAGCAGCCAGGTGGGCACTTGGCAACCCTGCCCTCAGCCCGAAGTCTTCGGCACCAGCTCCCGTCCCTCCGGAGCTGACACGGCCCCGTGACCCCGGTGGCATGGCCTCACCTCGGCCCCCCTCAGCCCGCTGTGCCCACCTGTGGTCCTGGCAGCCCCTGGCCCCCTCATCTCCCAGATCTCACGGCTAATGTGCAAAGGCCCCCGTCCCCAGACGCCACCACAGCCCGAACTTCTGTTTCTGATGCAGGTAGATTTGAACTGATGTCACTGCAGAGGTGGCTGCAGCTGGGGGGCAGGGGCCAGCTGGGGCAGAGCTGACCACTTCCTCCCTGCGTGGACTCATGGGGCCCGTCTCCCACCGGGCACCTGGGCACCAGGCGGGGGCGGCCACACCCGCTGCACGGGCTGGCGGACGACCGATTCCCGCTCACGGGCCTGCCCTCACAGGATGCTTTCCCCTGGGCGCTCAGCCCCACGTCACTAACCTGCTCAAAAGTCAGGGGCTGTGCTGTGCCCCTGGGGAGGTGACCCCTTGGCCATGGCCTCCCCTTCTGCACAGACGGCCTTGGGAAGACGGTGACAAAGTTCCATTCTCGTGCTGGGGGCAGCTCTCACCTCCAGCCGCCCCTGCGAACCCAGACCTCCTCCCGTCTCATCCGTGTGACTTCCGAGGCTGTCATGGGCCACACGGTGTCCCCATCCCGCCAAGTATGTATGCTGGAGTCCCGACCTGCATGACCTCGGGCCTACCCTTGTCTGGAGACGAGACGGCCGAGACCAGTGAGCCGGGACCAGGCCATCCTGGTGCAGGAGCCCTAACCCCACGTCACCGGGGCCCTCAGGAAAAGGGGCGTCTGGACACAGGCCGCAGAGGGACAGCCACGTGAGGACACGGATGCCGGCCCCGGGAAGACCACCCCACGCAGCCCCAGGACTGGGAGACACAATTTCTCCTGCTCACGCCGCCGGCCTGTAGCCCCTCTTCGGAGGCCTCGCCTGGGACCTGCCAAGGGAGGGGCACCCACAGGCCCACAGCTGCCTTGAGTGGGGCTGGCTCCCAGCTGCCCCAGCCACACAGCAAGCAGGAGGCCCGGCTTCCAGCAGAGGCCAAACTGAGCGGGCCGGCCTGACCACCACCCGCGACGCTGGGGTTGAAACTCAGGGCACTGGTGGCACCGGAAGGGAATGTGGGCCCCGGCCGCTCTCTGAGTCACGCGCCCAGGCCCTCTGCTTCTCACGTTGCCCCAGCTGGCGGGGTGGGCTCCCAGCTCCAGACAGCTCCAGACAGCAGTGGGGCTGGGGGACACTGTGTCCAGAACCCACCCTGGGCCAGACCCTGGCCACCTGACTCACCACCTCATTACACCCTCGTGATGCCCCGGGGCAGGGGGGGCAGGCGGCATCCTTCCAGCTTCACGGCTGAGGAAACGGAGGCCACTGGGTCTTAGACTGCCGGGAGGCTGGTGCGGCCCCTGTGCTGAGTGCGCACAGCTGAGGAGGTGCACCATCTCCACAGTGTACGCGGGCATTCACACCCTGCTGCACAGCGCTCCACAGTGTACGCGGGCATTCACACCCCGCTGCACGGCTCACCCCGCTGCACGGCTCTCCACAGTGTATGCGGGCATTCACACCCCCTCCACCGCTGCACCTTCTCCACAGTGTACGCGGGCATTCACACCCCGCTGCACCGCACTCCACAGTGTACACGGGCATTCACACCCCGCTGCAAAGCTCTCCACAGTGTACGCGGGCATTCACACCACCTCCACCGCTGCACGGCTCTCCACAGTGTACGCGGGCATTCACACCCCGCTGCACTGCTCTCCACAGTGTACGCGGGCATTCACACCCCGCTGCACTGCTCTCCACAGTGTACGCGGGCATTCACACCCCCTCCACCGCTACACCTTCTCCACAGTGTACGCGGGCATTCACACCCCGCTGCTCAGCGCTCCACAGTGTACGCGGGCATTCACAACCCGCTGCAAAGCTCTCCACAGTGTACACGGGCATTCACACCCCGCTGCACTGCTCTCCACAGTGTACGCGGGCATTCACACCCCCTCCACCGCTGCACGGCTCTCCACAGTGTACGCGGGCATTCACACCCCCTCCACCACTGCACGGCTCTCCACAGTGTACGCGGGCATTCACACCCCGCTGCAAAGCTCTCCACAGTGTACGCGGGCATTCACACCCCGCTGCAAAGCTCTCCACAGTGTACGCGGGCATTCACACCCCGCTGCACAGCGCTCCACAGTGTACGCGGGCATTCACACCCCACTGCACAGCTCTCCACAGTGTACGCGGGCATTCACACCCCGCTGCACTGCTCTCCACAGTGTACGCGGGCATTCACACCCCGCTGCACAGCGCTCCACAGTGTACACGGGCATTCACACCCCCTCCACCGCTGCACCACTCTCCACAGTGTATGTGGGCATTCACACCCCCTCCACCGCTGCACCTTCTCCACAGTGTACAGGGGCATTCACACCCCCTCCACCGCTGCACGGCTCTCCACAGTGTACACGGGCATTCACACCCCGCTGCACTGCTCTCCACAGTGTACGCGGGCATTCACACCCCCTCCACTGCTGCACCGCTCTCCACAGTGTATGTGGGCATTCACACCCCCTCCACCGCTGCACAGCTCTCCACAGTGTACACGGGCATTCACACCCCCTCCACTGCTGCACGGCTCTCCAGTGTACACGGGCATTCACACCCCCTCCACTGCTTCACAGCTCTCCACAGTGTACATGGGCATTCACACCCCGCTGCACAGCTCTCCACAGTGTATGCGGGCATTCACACCACCTCCACCGCTGCACGGCTCTCCACAGTGTACGCGGGCATTCACACCCCACTGCACAGCGCTCCACAGTGTACGCGGGCATTCACAACCCGCTGCAAAGCTCTCCACAGTGTACACGGGCATTCACACCCCGCTGCACAGCTCTCCACAGTGTACGCGGGCATTCACACCCCCTCCACCGCTGCACAGCTCTCCACAGTGTACGCGGGCATTCACACCCCCTCCACCGCTGCACCTTCTCCACAGTGTACACGGGCATTCACACCCCCTCCACCGCTGCACCACTCTCCACAGTGTATGTGTGCATTCACACCCCCTCCACCGCTGCACGGCTCTCCACAGTGTATGTGGGCATTCACACCCCCTCCACCGCTGCACAGCTCTCCACAGTGTACAAGGGCATTCACACCCCCTCCACCGCTGCACCTTCTCCACAGTGTACACGCGCATTCACACCCCCTCCACCGCTGCACCGCTCTCCACAGTGTACACGGGCATTCACACCCCCTCCACTGCTGCACAGCTCTCCACAGTGTACACGGGCATTCACACCCCCTCCACTGCTGCACCTTCTCCACAGTGTACACGGGCATTCACACCCCCTCCACCGCTGCACGACTCTCCACAGTGTACACGGGCATTCACACCCCACTGCACAGCTCTCCACAGTGTACGCGGGCATTCACACCCCCTCCACTGCTGCACCGCTCTCCACAGTGTATGTGGGCATTCACACCCCCTCCACCGCTGCACAGCTCTCCACAGTGTACACGGGCATTCACACCCCCTCCACTGCTGCACGGCTCTCCAGTGTACACGGGCATTCACACCCCCTCCACTGCTGCACAGCTCTCCACAGTGTACATGGGCATTCACACCCCACTGCACAGCTCTCCACAGTGTACGTGGGCATTCACACCCCCCTCCACTGATGCACGGCTCTCCACAGTGTACGTGGGCATTCACATCCCGCTGTACAGCTCTCCACAGTGTACACGGGCATTCACACCCCCTCCACCGCTGCACGGCTCTCCAGTGTACACGGGCATTCACACCCCCTCCACCGCTGCACGGCTCTCCACAGTGTATGTGGGCATTCACACCCCCTCCACCGCTGCACGGCTCTGCACAGTGTACGTGGACATTCACACCCCCTCCACCGCTGCATGGCTCTGCACAGTGTACGCGGGCAGACCTGAGCACCTGAGTCTGGGGAATGGGGCGGGCTCGGGTCCTGTGAACCTTCACTCAGTGGAGGTTTCCGGAAGGTGGGGCCCATTGGGGTTCAGAGTACCCTCCCAGTGGGGACACCTGGTCACCCAAGAGGCCCTGACCACGCAGCCCTGCAAGGAGGCTTTGCACGGACCAGGCTGCAGAGGGGCTGGCCGAGCCCTGGGCAGAAGACAGGCCTGTGGCCGGTCTGTCCCCTCGCCACACGCTCAGAGCGGTGGGGATGCAGGATGTGCATGCGAATGGCCCAGACCACAGAGGAGCCTGTGGCTGGGTGAGTAAAATCAGGTCTAGAATCAGCTGCCATCTTGCTGATTCATACCGAGATGGAGCCGGTGGGGTGGGGCGCGAGTTCCCCGGGAGCCCAGAGCCCAGGATGCGCCAGGGCCTGGGGGGCCGGCCTGCCCGTGAAGGGGTGTAGGGGTGGGCGCGGCGCACTGAGGTGAGGCCGGCCTCGGTCTCCCTGCCTGTGAAGTGTCCGCACTGGATGCGCCTCCCAGCCTCCCCACTGCGGCCGCCAGCAGCCCCCCGGTCTCCCACGCCTCGTTCACACAGAACTAGAAACACACAGCCCTGCGTGCAGCCCGGGTCCAGGTGCCACCGGGCGGGGTCCCCGGGGTGTGGGGTTCACCAGTGAGTCAGGAGGCGACAGCGCTGAGCAAACAGGAGGGAGGTGCCGCCCGGGGGGCCAGGGCCCTCGCAGCCATGGGCGTGTCCCCGGCCTGGGAGGAGGTGGGGCTGCGTCCCTACCCTCCTTTCCCAGAAAAGGAAACTCCGGGAGGGGCTCTCATCACAAGAGGGGCCCTTCACCTCCGAGCCGCAGCTGAGCAGCTGTGACACGGGCCAGCTGAGGTGGGGGCCGTCAGGGGCGTGAGTGACCCTTGAGGGCATTGGGAGGGTTGCCAGGGATGGATGGGTGGGTCTGATATGGGTGGAGAAGGTATGAGGGGTGCTTGGGGGGGCCAGCTCGTGAGACAGGGGAGGGTCCCCAGGAGCCCCCCAGGAGGGATCTGGAGACCCCTGGTGGGCAGGTTCCCTGCTGGTGCTGAGCCTGACACAGGCAACCGACCCCACGGGGCTGGGGTCCCAGCCCCACCCCAAGCACCTCCCCTGACTTCCAGAACCTTCTGGAACCCCACAGTGTGCTGCCCTGTGCTGGGCGCCGGGAAGAGAGATTCGAGGAGCCCACCCTCCCTTGAGCCCATGGGACCCAAGGAGGAAAGGCCTCTGCAACCCCTTGGCTCTGAGGGGGCCAGAGGAGGGGGGAGGGGTCCTCAGGAATGAGCGGCGGCCGAACGGAGCCAGCCTGGGGGCTGGGGTCCCGGGGGGTCAAGCAAGGGCCTCGGGTGGAAGGAACAGCCGGGGGATGTTGGGGCGGGAGGGGCCTGGGGAGTGGCCATCCAGCCCGGAGGGGGAGCCACTCAGGGACCACGGGGGCGGGAACCCAGGTGGGGTGCAGATGGGGACACTGAGGTCGGTGCGGGGCTGGGGTCACACGGGAGCAGGCCCGCCTCCCCAGGTCCACGCCCGGCGCACCAAGAACCAAGACCAAACGGAGGACAGCCTGGACGGGGCCCCCAGGACGCAAGCCCGGCGCCCACCTTCCCTCACCCCGGCCCCTCCCGCCGCCCAGCGGGTCGTCCGGAGCCGTCTCCAGAGCCTGCGCGTGCCGGCTGTTTACCAGCGACCCTGACAAAAGCCCTTTGTTACTCACTGGCAGTCGGAGGCTGAGGGCCGGTAGTAGAAGGGGGGCACTTTGGACTCGAATGTGGCTCTGGCGACATGGTTTCCGCGGGAGGTCATGAACTGCAAGAGAGAGGGTGGGTCAGGGCCCCAGAGGCCAAGGCCGGCTGACCCCAGGGCCCTGGCAGCTCGCTGCCTGGAAGAGGTGAGCAGGGGCAGGGGACTGCCCTTCCCCACAGCTGGCTGGGGCCAGGTGCCTCCAGAAAGGGGCCCTCCTTGGGACGAAGGCCCTTGCCCTTGGCCTCACACGAGGCCTGGCTTGTCCACTCTGCCTGAGCGGCGCAGAAGGAGCCCATGTTCCTGTAGGGCAGCCAGGCTGCAGAGACCAGGCATGCGACTGCAAGCTGTGAACAAGCTGGGGGGTGGGGGTGACGGGGAGCCTCTGGAGCAGCCGCCACGCGGGGCGTCCCGGGCACAGAAATAGCACGTGCAAAGGACCTGAGGTGGAGCGAGCTGGGCGTACTGGAGGAGATGCCCTGGCCTGGCCTGGCAGGTGTGGGAAGGGGGCCTGACCACAGGGGCCTCAAGGGCAGGGAGGGAGTCAGGTGCTCTGACCCGTCCCTCTAAGTCATCGCATTTGAGGACCATCAGGCCGTGGATGTGGAGGATCAATGGGGAAAAAATCACAAACAATAAGATACTTCAGCAAAAGGCTGGTACCAACTTAGAGTCCTAAAAGCGATGGCTTTTCTATACAAAACACCAATCTGCTCAGAGGTCTAATAGGAGGAAAGGCCCGCCGCTAAGAGCAGGTGGACAAAGCACCTAAGAACTAGCTCTAATGAGGATCATTCAGTCTCTATGAAGAAACTGTCCTGTGCTCCAGGGGAGCAAAAGAAACTCCAAAGACATACCAAGTCCTTGGTCAGGGAGACAGGAAGCATGCTGTCTCCTTGTGTTGGTCTATTTTTAGCAATTCTCAAAAAAAGAAAACCAGGAATAGAATTTTCAAGAGCTAGCAAAGATTCTAAAGTTCATTTTAAAATTAACAAGCAAAAGCATCCTAGAAAATTCTGAAAATGAAGATGCTTCCTACCAGATATTCAAACCTGTTATAATGCTATTATGAGTCAAACAGTTCTGACCAGAAAGCCTAAAAGGTCCAGAAACAGATCCAATAGGATCTAATATCCAATACTAAACAGGTTAGTAAGACAAGTGGTGTACAAGAGTGGTAACATCTCAGATCGACGGGGGAAGTGCCCATTAGTTGATGACCAGTAAGAAACTGGAAACTATTGGAGAAAAGGGGGTATGCTTTTCAGCAAAGTAAACTCCAACTGGATTAAAGACTGAATTTCCAAAGTTAAACAACAGAAATAGTAGATGAAGGGAATTTCTTGGCGGTCCAGTGGTTAAGGCTCCATGCTTACACTGCAGGGGGCACGAGTTCAACCCCTGGTCAGGGAACTAAGATCCCGCGTACCATGCAGCATGGCCAAAGGTAGATGAAAATCATGGGATGATTTAAAAAATAATTTTAGGAAAATATGGAAGGAAATCTTCATGACTTTGGGTTAGGAGTGGATTCTTAGAGGTGACACCAAACGTATAAGTAACAAAAGAAAAAAAAAATCAACGGAACTTCATCAAAATTAAAAACTTTTGTGTTTCTAAGGACACCATCAGGAAAGTGAAAAGATTTATGAAACTTAAAAACACGAGGCTCATGAGAAATGGACACAAAATGCCACACAGCATAGGATTTGCCAGAACAGGCAAATCCAGATGACAGAAAGCCAACTGGGGGTCTTAGGGGGAGGGGAGTGGCCACTAAGGGGGACGGGTTTCCCCTGAGCTGAGGGAAATGTTCTGGAACTAGACGGAGGTGATGGTTGAACAAGATTGTGAATGTGCTTTATTTTTTTACTGCAGCGTAGCTGACATACAGTGTTGGTTTCAGGTGTACGGCATCGTGGTTCGACATTTATACACATTACGAGATGACAAAGTTATTACAACACTGTTGACTGTGTTGACTGTGTATCCCCTGTGCTGTACGTTACATCCCGTGACTTATCATATGACTGACGTTCGTGCCTCTGAATATCCTGCACCTACTTCTTCTGTTCCCCCACCCCCTTCCCTCTGGCAACAGCTGTTTGTTCTCTGTACCTATGAGTCTGTTTCTGTTTTTTAATATTTGTTAATTTTTTTTTTTTTTTTTTTGCGGTATGTGGGCCTCTCACTGTTGTGGCCTCTCCCGTTGCGGAGCACAGGCTCCGGATGCGCAGGCCCAGCGGCCATGGCTCACGGGCCCAGCCGCTCCGCGGCATATGGGATCCTCCCAGACCGGGGCACGAACCCGTATCCCCTGCATCGGCAGGCGGACTCTTAACCACTGCGCCACCAGGGAGGCCCAATATTTGTTAATTTTGTTTTCCAGATGCCACACGTAAGGGAGATCACACAGTACTTCTCTTTCTGTGTCTGACAGATTTCACTTATCATAATACTACCCTCTAGGTCCATCCATGTTGTCGCAGATTGTAAAATATCACTCTTTTTTATGGTTGAGTAATATTCCATTGTATATATACACCACATCTTCCTTATCCATTCATCTGTAGGTTGCTTCCGTATCTCGGTTATTGTAAATCACGCTGCAGTGAACACGGAGGTGCGTATATCTTTTGGATTAAAAATGTTCTAGTAAGCACCCAGGAGTGGGACTGCAGGATCATATGGTAGTTCTGTTTTTAATTTTTGGAGGAATCTCCATACTGTTCTCTGTAGTGGCTGCACCAACCAGTGTAGGAGGGTTCCCTTTTCTTTACATACTCTCCAGCATTTATTACTATTATTATATTTAAATGAATTTACTTATTTACTAACTTATCTATCTTTGGCTGCGTTGGGTCTTCATTGCTACGCGTGGGCTCCCTCCAGTTGCAGCAAGCAGGGGCTGCCCTTTGTTGCAGTGCGCGGGCTTCTCACTGTGGTAGCCTCTCCTGCTGCGGAGCACAGGCTCTAGAGTACAAGCTCAGTAGTTGTGGCTCACGGGCTCTAGAGTGCAGGCTCGGTAGTTGTGGCGCACGGACTTAGCTGCTCTGCGGCATGTGAGATCTTCCTGGACCAGGGCTTGAACCCGTGTCCCCTGCATCGGCAGGCGGATTCTTAACCACTGCGCCACCAGGGAAGTCCAGCATTTATCCAGCATTTATTACTTGTAGACTTTTTAATGATGGCCATTCTGACTGGCGTGAGGTGGTACCTCATTGTGGTTTTCATTTGTATTTCACTAATAATTAGCGACAGTGAGCACCTTTTCATGTGCCTGTTAGCCATATGTATGTCTTCTTTGGAAAAATGTCTGTTCAGGTCCTCTGCCCATTTTTAATTGGACAGTTTCTTTTTTTGATACTGAGTTGTATGAGTTCTTTGTATATTTTGTGTAATAACTCTTATTGCATAAATTGTTTGCAAATATCTTCTCCCATTCGGTAGGTGGTTTTTTCATTTTGTTGACAGTTTCCTTTGCTGTGCAAAAGCTTTTTAGCTTGCTGTGGTCCCATCTGTTTATATTGCTCTTGCTTCCCTTGCCTGAGGAGACCAGTCCAAAATGATATTGCTACGACCGATGTTAGAGCGCATACTGCCTGTGTTCTCTTCTAGAAGTTTTATGGTTCCAGGTCTTATATTTAGGTCTTTAATCGATGGTTTCAGGTCTTACACTTAGGTCTTTATCCATTTTGAGTTTATTTTTCGTATATGGTGTAACAAAGTGGTCCAGTTCCATTCTTTTGCATGTGGCTGTCCAGTTTTCCCAACACCATTTATAGAAGAGACTCTCCCCCATTGTACGTTCCTGCCTCTGGATTATTCGCTTCATTTTTTAAACATTTATTTTATTGAGGACTTCCCTCGTGGCGCAGTGGTTATGAATCCGCCTGCCAACGAAGGAGACACGGGTTCGAGCCCTGGTCTGGGAAGATCCCACACGCCACGGAGCAACTAAGCCCGTGTGCCACAACTACTGAGCCCGCGAGCCACAACTACTGAGCCTGCGAGCAACAACTACTGAAGCCCATGCGCCTGGAGTCCATGCTCTACAACAAGAGAAGTCAACACAATGAGAAGCCCACACACCACAAGGAAGAGTAGCCCCCGCTCGCCGCAACGAGAGAAAGCCCGCGTGCATCAACGAAGACCCAATGCAGCCAAAAATAAAATTTATTTAAAAAAATTATTTTATTGAAGTATAGTTGATTTACAACGTTGTGTTAATTTCTGCTGTAGAGCAAAGTGATTCAGTTATACATATTATATATTCTTTTCATATTCTTTTCCACTAGGTTCATCACAGGATACTGAATATAGTTCTGTGTGCTATACAGTAGAACTTTGTTGTTTATCCATTTATACATAAGAGTTTGCATGTGCTCATCCCAAACTCCCAGTACTTCCCTCCCCCAGCTCCCCTCCCCACCAGCAACCACGAGTCTGTTCTCTGTGTCCATGAGTCTGTTTCTGTTTCACAGATAAGTTCATTTGTGTCATATTTTAGATTCCACATATAAGTGATATCATAAGGTATTTGTCTTTCTCCTTATGACTTACTTCACTTGGTAGGATAGTCTCTAGGTTCATCCATGTAGCTGTAAATGGCATTATTTCATTCTTTTTTATGGCTGAGTAGTATTCCATTATATACATGTACCACTTTGATTGTTCACTTTAAAATGAATTTTATGTTATATGAATTTCACCTCAGTAATTGAAAAAATTACATAGCTCCTTAAGAATATAAACTGCACTTTTTGCATTTTAAAAATAATATTTTAAAAGTAAAGTTAAAATACAACCAACAGGATGAGAAGAACTACTTGCAAATACTAAATCTGATAAGGGATTTGTGTCCAGAAGACATAAAGAACTCAATAATAAAACCACCTAACTCAATAATAAACAGACAACCCATTTTTAAAACGGGCAGAGGATCTGAATGGACATTTTTCCAAAGAAGATAGACAAAAAGGCACTTCCCTGGTGGCACAGTGGTTAAGAGTCTGCCTGCCAATGCAAGGGGCACGGGTTCTATCCCTGGTCTGGGAAGATCCCACATGCCGCGGAGCAACTAGGCCCGTGAGCCACATCTACTGAGCCTGCGCTCTAGAACCCGTGAGCCACAACTACAGAGCCCACGTGCCACTACTGAAGCCCGCGCGCCTAGAGCCCGCGCTCCGCAACAAGAGAAACCACCGCGATGAGAAGCCCGCGCACCACAATGAAGAGTAGCCCCCGCTCGCCGCAGCTAGAGGGAGCCCGCGTGCAGCAATGAAGACCCAATGCAGCCAAAAATAAATAAATAAGTAAATAAATTAAAAAAAAAAAAAAAAGAAGACACACAAATGGCCAAGAAGCACATGAAACGATGCTCAACGTTACTCATCGTTAGGGAAATGGGGACCAAAACCACAAGACCCCACCGTGCACCCAGCAGGACGGCTGAAGTCAGACAGATGGCAATGGGCGCTGGAGAAGACACAGAGAAACGGGGATCCGCATGGATCGTTGGTGGGAATGGGCAGCTGTGCTGGGAAGAGCCTGGCAGATCCCCAAACATTAAACACAGAGCCACCGTGAGGCCCGGCAGTGCCACTCCCTTCTGAGAGAACGGAAAGCACAGAAATAGTCTGAGCAGCACTGTTCAGAAGAGCTGGGAAAACGAGACAACCCAGGTGTCCATCAGCTGGTGAACGGATAAACAAGCTGTGGGCCATCCATGCGATGGACATGACCTCGGCCACAAAAAGAAGTGAAGTGCGGACACCTCGATGACACAGATGAATCCTGAACACATGGTGCTCAGTGAAAGACGACACAGGAGCCGCACGTGGTGTGATTCCACTGACTCGAAGCGTCCGGATCAGGCAAATCCATGAAGACAGAAAGCAGAAGTCCTACTCGCAGCAGGAGCTGGGGTGGGGAGAGTGCTGGGGAGAGGCGGCTAGTGGGCACAGGCTTATCTGGGGACATGAACATATTCCGAAATTAGATCGTGGCAATGGTTGCACAGCCCTGAGAATTCATGAAAACTACTGAATTGTACATTTTAAAAGGGTGAGGTGTATGGTGTGTGAATGACAGAAATCAAGCTGTTCTGAGTAAAAATAATCTGAGGGTAGGGCAGGCCTATCTAAGTGTGCTGTAAACCCTAAAACCACAAAAGGCAAGGTTGATAAATGTGATTACTTCAAAGTAAAAACGTTTCCACTGCAAAAACCACCATGAGCAGAGTCAAAAGACACCCTTGAGAAAAACGTCTTCACCTACCGTCTCTGAGGGCTGCAGCCCTCCTACGTGAAAACCCCCGAGAAAACAGAAGCAGCTCACAGCGGCGGCCCAGGGCCCGGAAGCTCACAGATGGCTCTGAAACGTCTAAGATGCTGCACCTCACACTCAAGACGAGAAAAGACCCTACTGGGAACAAGGGTTCACCTCTCTGTCGGCAAAGACGGGCCCCGAGAGACAGGGGTCGGCGGGAACGCGGGCAAACGCTCTCACACGTGCGGGCACAGGCGTGGCTAAGAGGGGAAACTGGCAAAATCCTTAAAACTAGTCACGGAGCCTCTGACCTCCCCTTCGAGGAATGTGAGCCCCGCCGTTGCCCCCGGCAGGAGGTGATGCTTCTGTGAGGCCGTCCGCGGCCCGGTGGTCACGGTGGGAAGACCCCCTGTGCCCTTGTGTGCACGGAGGAGCCTGCTGGGTAAACTGGGACTCTCCAGGCAGGGGTGCGCTGGGCAGCCGCGGCCTGAGACACACGGGCGTCCCAGGGGCACCCGCGCTCCCCGGAGTCTGTGCACGCGGACACGGGGAAACGCCCCAGGGTCCACCACCCGTGACCGTGGTCCGTCCACACAGTGGGTGTCACCGGGCCTTTATAAAGGGGGGGAAGCGCTCGCATGGTGGTTTAGGCCTGGCGGAGGGGTGGGAGCTGAGGGCTCGGGGTTCTTTCTGAAGTGATGAAAATGTTCTAAAATTGACTGTGGTGATGATTGCTCAACTCAGCGACTGTGCCATAAACCACTGAATTGTGCTTCAAAGAGTGAGTTGTGTGCCTTGTGAATTATATTTCAATAAGCTTCTTTAAAGAAGATGCTATAGAAAAATACAAAGTTCGGGGGAAAAAACATGAAAAGAAACAAAAGGAAAAGGCACGGATGAGGGTCCCGCGCGCCCGGCCCACAGCCAGGGCTGAGCTCCCCGCATCGCGGCCGCCCTCCCGGGAGCGGGCCTGGCTCAGGCAGGCTCAGAACCCCCAGCCAGCCACCAGCCCAGGGACTCAGGGGCAGAGTGAGGGGAGGACCGGAGCCCGGAGGCCCGGCAGGGCCCCTTCCACACCGACCCGCCCCACCTTGAGGCGGGGGTCCAGCGCCCTGCAGGCCAAGCCCTTCCAGCCCCTCGAGGTCACCTCTGTTTTAATGGCAGAGAAGAGGGGCAGACGACAGAAACGGGATGAAGGCCCCCCTCAGCTCCCAGCACCCCCGTCCCACATCTGCACCCCTGGCACCAGCCCGGCCTCTCTTCGGACCTTCTCACGAGCGTTCGGAGGTGGAAACCAGAGCTTTCCTGGTGGCACCCGTGTCCAGGACCCTCTCCCTCTCTCCTCACAAGGCATCACACCCTGCAGGGCGTCAAGGCAGCCTCCGCCTCCACTGTCTGACCACTGGGATGAGGGTGCCTCCAGCCACATGTGTGAATGTTCCACGTGCACAGGGCGGCTTCGTTACCTGCAGACTGACTTGGCACGAAGGCCTGGGTAGGCCCGGGACTCTGCATTTCTAACGAGCTATGGAGAGGCTGCTGCTACCAAGGCTACATGGACAGCAGCAAACTGCTACTCCCGGAAGCAGGGGGAGTGCACGGGGAACACCCAGCCTTGGATCCCCCGGCCCTGAGGCAGCCACCAGCCAGGGAACTCCTTCTCTCACTGGGTGGGCATGGACACCACGCCCCCTGAACCCTTGACCCTGGAGTCAAATTTGAGGAGTTAGGGGCCTGCCCCTCGGCTCCCACCCATCTCCCTGAAGCCTCTGTCAGGGGTCAGGCCCCACCTGGGCAGACTCCACAGCCACAGCCCTCTGTCTGGAACTCGCTACCCGAGGCTGTGCCCTGTTCTCACCTTCAGTCAGGCTGTGGGGCCCTGTCTGCCACCCCGGCCCAAGTCACCACCCCCTGCCCACCAGCAACCTGCATGTCCCCCTCTCTAAGGCCTTCTCCAGGGGCCAGCCACTCGCCACGCCCCCCATAGCAATTGTGCAATGAACACGGGTCAGGTGGATGGGTGGGTGGGTGGGTGGATGGGTGGATGGGTAGGTGGGTGGATGGGTGGATGGGTAGGTGGGTGGATGGGTGGATGGGTAGGTGGGTGGATGGGTGGACGGATGGTTCAGTGAAGGGCTTGACTTTTGTTACCTTCTGCGACTCTCCGTAAGGTTAGCAATAAAACCCTAACAACAAGGGGGCCTGTCCCATTGCACAGCTGCTCCATGCTGTGTTCCCTGAGCACCAGAATGTCCCAGGTGTGGGAAATGGGACCAAAGCCACAGGAGCCGCCCACGGAGCGGAGTCAATAGCCTCCTGCACTCGCTCGCTCATTCATTCACTCTGCAGCTGCCGCAAGAGGGAGGCAGGGAGAGTCAGTCCTGGCACTGGATGCACAGGGCGGGGGCAGAGGCCCAGGAGGGCCGAGGTCCAGCTGCTGGCCCCTTGGCCTCCCAACACTTGTGGATGGTCTCCCCGCAGCCTGGGATCCCTGACAGCCCAGGCCCCCTTGGGACACCAGAGGTGGAGCGACCTCCAAGGTGTCATGACCCAGAGGGTGGGGCCGAGGTCACCCAGGGGCAACGGGACAGGCCTGTGTCCCCTCCTCCCCACCTGGCACCCCTGCCTGGCCTTACCTCCACTTGGGCATCCTCCCAGGCGTCCAGGCGGACGGACTTCACCTTGCTGACCTGAGGGATGTTCCGGTGAATTCCAGAGCAGCTCAGACAGATGAACACCCCTAGGGTGTATGAGGCCCAGTCAGGATCTGGAAGACAAGGCCAGACGTTCAGGGCTCGCTGACCCCGAGGGTCCCCCAGAGGGGACACAACGCTGGACCAGGGCCCACAGGGCTGGAAGGCCCCCTCCCTTTCTGGCCTTGGTCTCGTCTGTGCAATGGGAGGCCAGCCAGGAGACCAGGTTCACAGGCTCTGGGGGCCCAGAGTGGGGGTCCCTGCCCCCCGCACAGAGGAGCAGCCCCACCCCATCATCCTAGCTGCTCCTGGGGACCGAGGGGACCCTGAGTGGACCACAGTAGCGCGGGAGACACTGGGGCAACGTGCTGATGAGAACCCAAGATCAGCACCCGTCCGACAGGTGTGACCAGGACACGCCAACACGTGTCACGTCCTGCAGTTGAGGCAACGGAAAAAGCAGAATGTGGCGAGGGCGGGGCTGTGGAGGCCCAACTGTGTCCATACTTTGAGAGGTTTGGAATTTTTCAACTGAACAGCGGCACCGTGGACAGCGAGGAACGTGATGCTTGTTCAGCTGGGCAGAGGGTAAATGGGTGCTGGCGCCCGAGTCCCCAGTTCATCCCCATCTGTGCGTCCACGTGGTAACTGCGTGACAGGCTGGGCCGCGGAAAGGAGTCCTACAGAGGAGGCTTTCTCTGGAGAGGACGGGTCGTCCAGTAAAGGCTTCCGTCTCTCAGGGAAGCTTCTGGATCGGACTGGTCTAAATCAAGATGCCCAGTGGCTCCCAGCCGAGGGCCACCAGCTTGAGCAGGCTTCCCTGGGAGCCCTTGGGGGGCTGGTCTGCACCCAGCCCCTAAACTAACAAACACCCCCCACGCCCGTGTGAGAGCACAGCACTGAGCCCACCCTGCGGTCACCGCCACCCGAGGGGCCCGGGAGCCCACAGACCCGGGGGTCGCTGGGATCAGCACATGGATGCCCCAGCCCCAGGTCAGAAGGGTACTTTCTTCTGTGATAAGACAAGGCTGGGGGACTTCCCTGGTGGTCCAGTGGTAGAGAATCTGCCTTACAATGCAGGGGACGCGGGTTCGATCCCTGGTCAGGGAACTAAGATTGCACGTGCCGCAGGGCAACTAAGCCCGCGTGCCGCAACTACAGAGACTGTGTGCCCTGGAGCCTGTGCGCCACAACTAGAGAAGAGAAAACCTGCATGCCGCAACTAGAGAGAAGCCGGCGCACCACAACGAAGAGCCTGTGTGCCGCAACTAAGACCGGACTCAGCCAAAAATAAATTAAAAAAAAAAAAGAAAGACAAGGCTGGGAGGTGGCTGTACCCATGGTGGGGGCCGGCCCAGGCCCCCCTCCCTGAGGACACAGCCCTGCACCTCCCTTCAGGGACCCCCAAGAACCCACCCTGGTGCCAGAGGGTCAGAGCTCTCCTCAGAGACCGAACACCAGCCACAGGCCCACGCAGCACGCGCACGCGTGTGCGTGTGGTCCGTAGGGGTGGCAGGCACCTCTGGTTCCTGGGTCAAGACCCCTCCAGCCCGGGGCCCTGGGCCCCAGACACACCACCCTGCCTGTCTGGGGAATGAAGGGTCAGCTCGCAGACACAGGGGCCCAGGCGGCTGGCGGGATGGGCAGGCGAGCTCGGGGGAAGGAAAAGCCCCGTTCTGGCACTCACGGCCCAGCTCACAGCCATCCAGTCCCGAGGCCGCACGGGGTGTGACCGCTCTAGGGTCTCGTGGAAGAAACTGGAAGACAGGGAGGTAGGTCTCCGGCCCGCGACACACAGTCTAGGTGGCACGTGGAACAGCGAAGCTTCGGGAGCCAAAAGGCCGTGTCATCCCGAGGGCCCCAGCCTCTCGGCAGACTCTCCACGGGGGGCTGCGGGCACCGGCGAGCCCGGCCTCCTACTGAGGGATGCTGGCCGCTCCCGGGGTCGGGGGCTCGGCTGCAGCTGGCCGGCGGCGGAGGGGCTGCCCTGCCCAGGGACGCCGAGGCAGGCGCTCTGAGGCCTCCGGGGGCCCCTGCCCTGCCGCCCCCCTGCGTGGGGCTGGCTGACAGCGGTGGCTCCCAACCGGGGCCAGCACAGGTCGGGGCAGCCCAGAGACCCGGGGGCCTCGGGCCTCACCCCAGCTCAGAAGGGCTGTGAGCGGAGGGGCCCCTCCGCCCTCCTGACTCCCACAGCCTCGCGCCCTGCTGCCCTGCGTCCCCCCGGCCAAGCCTCTGCCCGCTGGGCACACAGATGCTCATCACGTCAACTCTCTGTGCGGAGCCTTGGGGACCTCTCCTCCGCCCCGGCACCCCCGCCCCAGCTCACACGTCCCCCCCGGGCCTCCCCGACCACGGCCAGGACCCACGCACCCCTCGCGACGCCTCTCGCTCCCTGGCGTCGGCCCGTCCTGGCACTTAGGTCCCTGTTCACCACGGGCTGTCTCGGTCCCCAGAACGTACGTGTGGGGGGGGCCTGCAAGCTCCCTCCCGCTGCCCCAGGGTGACCGCTGGGGGGATGCCAGGGAGAGGCCACCACCCGCTGCCCTGAATGTGACCCGGGGAGGTACTCTGGTGGCAAGGGCTTGGCAGCGGCCACAAGCCGGGCCCCCGATGTACTGGGGTGCACAGGTGTGTGAGGACCCTGGTGGGTGGGCACGGGGGGCTTGGGTAGGGAGGAGGCCGCATGCCCCAGCTCTGAGCCTCTGGGGAGGGGTCAGCAGGAAACACTGGGGGCCAGGGAGCCCCAGAAGACCTCCAGCCCAAGGGCTCTTGGACAGAAGACCCCCACTCGTGACCAGTTTTCACTAGCTCGTGGGCGGCGGAAAACGTGCGTCTGCAGGAACCGACGTGCTACATCAGCCCTTTATCTTCAGGACGTGCTTCCCCACGTGTGTCACTTTCAAGAAACCGCTTGGCTGCTGCAAAGAGGACCCAGGAGAGCACCCACCTGGGGTCCCCCTGCCAGGCCCCAGCCCAGCCTGCCCCGCGGCCCACCAAGTGCATCCACCTTCCCCCACCCACCGCCAGGTCCAGCAGCGGTGCCTTCCCTGCAGAAGTGAGGAAATCCGGACGGAAAGCTAGCAGGTCCGAGAGCAAGTGAACGGAGAAGACAGGCACCCGGGGCCCGAGCAGGGTGGCCGCTGCATGTCCCGTGGTGCAGGAAACCACCTGCGATGGGGACGGGGACAGGACCGCTGAAAGTTGAACCGGGGCAGGGGGAGGGGCTGTGGCAGCCCTGCCCGAGCTCCTGGCACCCGGCCGCTCACCGGGACCCCGGAGGACTCCCGGCGGGACCCCGTGGCCCCGTCACACCCGCCTGCCAAATGCCGGGTCCCCCGCCATTCCGGGCTGTGCGTCCCGAGGCCGCTGACAGCACAGTTCTGGGCACAGAGGTTCCCTGCCCGGCGGCCACCACAGCCCGGCCGGTCCAGCCGCACCGCTCGTCCTGGGGGTTCCAGGGGCTGCTCCAGCTCGGCCCACCCTGGCCCGGCCCCCAGCACCTGCCGGCTCACCAGCGTCTGCCCCTCCGCGGGGTCACGGCGCCAACACTTCCCAGCCTCGCCTGCAGCTCGGCTTGGCCGCGGGACCCGAGTCTGGCCAGTGAAGCGTGAGCAGGGGGACCCACATGCCCCCAGGCCCAGCCGACAGCCACCCCCACCCACCGCCGTGCTCCGGGCCCATCCTGGGCTGATGGGGGACTCAGGGGCCGGGGCGGAGAGAAGAGCCGGGCCCCTGAGTCACTGCCTGGAGGACAGAGGCCCGGAGAGGGGGGGCCGGACACTGCCGAGGGGACAGCTGTGAGGACAAGTCAGGTCCCAGAGACGTGGGGCTGTCTGTTCAGCAGGGAGTCTGTCTGCCCGTCCCCTATGGCGTCCTGAGGCCCTAAGTCCCAGCGCCCGGGATCTGCATCAACAGACGTGTGCCGGCGGGGTGAGGGTGTGCCGGGCAGGCACTGCGGCTTCCGGGGAAGAACGCGCTGCAGGGAGCGGCGATGTCCCAGGGGTTGTGAAGAAAGACTGAAGTGAGGTCCCGGGGGGCAGTCCCAACCTCACCCCCGCGCTCCGTCCTCCCCAGGGACGGCAGTCCCAGAGCCCGGGGAGGGCGGCACCGCTCCGGGCTTCGCCTTCCTCCTCTGTGTGGTGGGACGATGGCAGCTGCTTGGAGGGTGACGGGTGAACGAGCCCCTGGGAAGGCCCTGGTGCAGGGGAGCCTCCCTGTGCACAGCTCGGTGACGCTGCTGGGTTCTGCTCTGAGCATGGACCTTGGCTCTGGCCCCCCTCACACCCTTTGTCTACTGAAGTGGAAATTCTGAGATTGGCCGAACAAGGGCCACCAGAAGCTCCAGCCCCGCCACGGGGCCAGGACCGGTGCCCTCGCACCCCCATCCTCTCACACAGGCTCCAGCAGGAGGCTGTCTGTCCCCTATCCCGGAAGCCCTGTTTACAGGACACTTTAGCAGGGACTGGATTGGCAAACGACAGCCCTCGGGCCTGGTCTCATAAAGTTTTACAAGCCACGGGCGTTCAGCCATGCCCATCATGTACATTCTGCTCACGGTTGCTTCTGTGGCGCAGAGACAGAGCTGAGCGGTTGTCACAGAGAACGTGTGGCCCACAAAGCCTACAACAGTCACTATCCGGCCCTTTACGTCTGCCAAGCTCTGCTCTAGAAGGAAAAATAGGTGTGACACAGAGAGCAGCCCAAGGCAGCAGGTGATTAGAACTGATGCCTCAAGGCCACCGCCCACACCGTCCATGTCTGATCACAGATACCAAAGTTCAAGGAGAGGCTACAGACTCGCCCAGTGTCATGCGACCGGCACAGGGACCCACTGTGTAAATTATAGCTGTCTGAACCCCACCCGCCCGCCCGCCCACTATGTGTGTGAGGGTGTGCACACGTGTGTGCCCACAGACACAACCTGGGCAGCCTCCTTCCAAAGAGGGCTCACAGAAGTTTAAAATTAAGGAATGGAGACCCTAAGCCTTTCATATAACAGTAAGGAGACAAGACGCAGCGAAATCAAGTGTTGGGGGCAGGGGCAACAGAAAGTTGTCACTTGAAGAGCAGGAAGTTGGTGCCTTTTTAAAAAACTATGGTGTCAAAAGAAAGCTGGAGTAGCAATTCTCATATCAGACAAAATAGACTTTAAAATAAAGACTATTAGAAGAGACAAAGAAGGACACTACATAATGATCAAGGAATCGATCCAAGAAGAAGATATAACAATTGTAAATATTTATACACCCAACATAGGAGCACCTCAATACATAAGGCAAATACTAACAGCCATAAAAGGGGAAATCAACAGTAACACATTCATAGTAGGGGACTTCAACACCCCACTTTCACCAATGGACAGATCATCCAAAATGAAAATAAATAAGGAAACACAAGCTTTAAATGATACATTAAACAAGATGGACTTAATTGATATTTATAGGACATTCCATCCCAAAACAACAGAATACACTTTCTTCTCAAGTGCTGATGCAACATTCTCCAGGATAGATCATATCTTGGGTCACAAATCAAGCCTTGGTAAATTTAAGAAAACTGAAATTGTATCAGGTATCTTTTCCGACCACAATGCTATGAGACTAGATATCAATTACAGGAAAAGATCTGTAAAAAATACAAACACATGGAGGCTAAACAATACACTACTTAATAACGAAGTGATCACTGAAGAAATCAAAGAGGAAATAAAAAAATACCTAGAAACAAATGACAATGGAGACATGACGACCCAAAACCTATGGGATGCAGCAAAAGCAGTTCTAAGAGGGAAGTTTATAGCAATACAATCCCACCTTAAGAAACAGGAAACATCTCGAGTGAACAACCTGACCTTGCACCTAAAGCAATTAGAGAAAGAAGAACAAAAAACACCCCAAAGTTAGTAGAAGGAAAGCAATCATAAAGATCAGATCAGAAATAAATGAAAAAGAAATGAAGGAAACGATAGCAAAGATCAATAAAACTAAAAGCTGGTTCTTTGAGAAGATAAACAAAATTGATAAACCATTAGCCAGACTCATCAAGAAAAAAAGGGAGAAGACTCAAATCAATAGAATTAGAAATGAAAAAGGAGAAGTAACAACTGACCCTGCAGAAATACAAAGGATCATGAGAGATTACTACAAGCAATTCTATGCCAATAAAATGAACAACCTGGAAGAAATGGACAAATTCTTAGAAATGCACAACCTGCCAAGACTGAATCAGGAAGAAATAGAAAATATGAACAGACCAATCACAAACACTGAAGTTGAAACTGTGATTAAAAATCTTCCAACAAACAAAAGCCCAGGACCAGATGGCTTCACAGGCAAATTCTATCAAACATTTAGAGAAGAGTTAACACCTGTCCTTCTCAAACTCTTCCAAAATATAGCAGAGGGAGGAACACTCCCAAACTCATTCTACGAGGCCACCATCACCTTGATACCAAAACCAGACAAAGATGTCACAAAGAAAGAAAACTACAGGCCAATATCACTGATGAACACAGATGCAAAAATCCTCAACAAAATACTAGCAAACAGAATCCAACAGCACATTAAAAGGATCATACACCATGATCAAGTGGGGTTTATTCCAGGAATGCAAGGATTCTTCAATATATGCAAATCAATCAATGTGATACACCATATTAACAAACTGAAGGAGAAAAACCATATGATCATCTCAATAGATGCAGAGAAAGCTTTCGACAAAATTCAACACCCATCTATGATAAAAACCCTGCAGAAAGTAGGCATAGAGGGAAGTTTCCTCAACATAATAAAGGCCATATATGACAAGCCCACAGACAACATCGTCCTCAATGGTGAAAAACTGAAACCATTTCCACTAAGATCAGGAACAAGACAAGGCTGCCCACTCTCACCACTCTTATTCAACCTAGTTTTGGAAGTTTTAGCCATAGCAATCAGAGAAGAAAAGGAAATAAAAGGAATCCAAATTGGAAAAGAAGAAGTAAAGCTGTCACTGTTTGCAGATGACATGATACTATACACAGAGAATCCTAAAGATGCTACCAGAAAACTACTAGAGCTAATCAATGAATTTGGTAAAGTAGCAAGATACAAAATTAATGCACAGAAATCTCTGGCATTCCTGTACACTAATGATGAAAAATCTGAAAGTGAAATCAAGAAAACACTCCCATTTACCATTGCAACAAAAAGAATAAAATATCTAGGAATAAACCTACCTAAGGAGACAAAAGACCTGTATGCAGAAAATCATAAGACACTGATGAAAGAAATTAAAGATGATACAAATAGATGGAGAGATATACCATGTTCCTGGATTGGAAGAATCAATACTGTGAAAATGACTCTACTACCCAAAGCAATCTACAGATTCAATGCAATCTCTATCAAACTACCACTGGCATTTTTCACAGAACTAGAACAAAAAATTTCAAAATTTGTATGGAAACACAAAAGACCCCGAATAGCCAAAGCAATCTTCAGAACGAAAAACGGAGCTGGAGGAATCAGGCTCCCTGACTTCAGACTATACTACAAAGCTACAGTAATCAAGACAGTATGGTACTGGCACAAAAACAGAAATACAGATCAATGGAACAGATAGAAAGCCCAGAGATAAACCCACGCACATATGGTCACCTTATCTTTGATAAAGGAGGCAGGAATGTACAGTGGAGAAAGGACAGCCTCTTCAATAAGTGGTGCTGGGAAAACTGGACAGGGACATGTAGAAGTATGAGATTAGATCACTCCCTAACACCATACACAAAAATAAGCTCAAAATGGATTAAAGACCTAAATGTAAGGCCAGACACTATCAAACTCTTAGAGGAAAACATAGGCAGAACACTCTATGACATAAATCACAGCAAGATCCTTTCTGACCCACCGCCTAGAGAAATGGAAATAAAAACAAAAATAAACAAATGGGACCTAATGAAACTTCAAAGCTTTTGCACAGCAAAGGAAACCATAAACAAGACCAAAAGACAACCCTCAGAATGGGAGAAAATATTTGCAAATGAAGCAACTGACAAAGGATTAATCTCCAAAGTTTATAAGCAGCTCATGCAGCTCAATAGAAAAAAAACAAACAACCCAATCCAAAAATGGGCAGAAGACCTAAATAGACATTTCTCCAAAGAAGATATACAGACTGCCAACAAACACATGAAACAATGCTCAACATCATTAATCATTAGAGAAATGCAAATCAAAACTACAATGAGATATCATCTCACACCGTCATCAAAAAATCTAGAAACAATAAATGATGGAGAGGGTGTGGAGAAAAGGGAACACTCTTGCACTGCTGGTGGGAATGTGAATTGGCACAGCCACTATGGAGAACAGTATGGAGGTTCCTTAAAAAACTACAAATAGAACTACCACCTGACCCAGCAATCCCACTACTGGGCATATACCCTGAGAAAACCATAATTCAAAAAGAGTAATGTACCAAAATGTTCACTGCAGCTCTATTCACAATAGCCCGGAGATGGAAACAACCTAAGTGTCCATCATCCGATGAATGGATAAAGAAGATGTGGCACATTGTATATAACAATGGAATATTACTCAGCCACAAAAAGAAACGAAATTGAGCTATTTGTAATGAGGTGGATGGACCTAGAGTCTGTCATACAGAGTGAAGTAAGTCAGAAAGAGAAAGACAAATACCATATGCTTACACATATATATGGAATTTAAGGGAAAAAATGTCATGAAAAACCTAGGGGTAAAACAGGAATAAAGACACAGACCTACTTGAGAATGGACTTGAGGATATGGGGAGGGGGAAGGGTAAGCTGTGACAAAGCGAGAGAGAGGCATGGACATATATACACTACCAAGCGTAAGGTAGATAGCTAGTGGGAAGCAGCCGCATAGCACAGGGAGATCAGCTCGGTGCTTTGTGACCGCCTGGAGGGGTGGGATAGGGAGGGTGGGAGGGAGGGAGACGCAAGAGGGAAGGGATATGGGAACAGACGTATATGTATAACTGATTCACTTTGTTTTAAAGCAGAAACTAATACACCATTGTGAAGCAATTATACTCCACTAAAGTTGTAAAATAAATAAATAAATAAAAAAGCTATGGTGATAAGACACTGTCACACATTCACTAGTAAGGGCAAAATTTACAAGACTGGTACCACCCGGTGTGGATGAGAGTGCAGAGCATGGGGTTCTCAGACACTGCCAGCAGGAGTATAAATTGGTTCAACCCACCCTGGAAAACGGTTTGCAGTTGCTTACGTAATTAAACATATATCTCTCCTATAACCCCGCAATTCTACTCCTCGGTATTTACCCAAGAGAAATGAAAATATGTCCATAAAAATTCACACATCCGACTGTATGTAAAAAGTACAAAGACTGCAACCAACAGGGGTTCATACCAAGAATGCAAGGCTAGGGCCTCCCTGGTGGCGCAGTGGTTAAGAGTCCGCCTGCCGATGCAGGGGATACGGGTTCGTGCCCCGGTCTGGGAGGATCCCATATGCCGCGGAGCGGCTGGGCCCGTGAGCCATGGCCGCTGGGCCTGCGCATCCGGAGCCTGTGCTCCGCAACGGGAGAGGCCACAACAGTGAGAGGCCCGCGTACCGCAAAAAGAAAAAAAAAAAAAAGAATGCAAGGCTGCCGTAAAATCTGAAAATCAATCGGTGTGATTCACCATATTTGCAGATTAAGAAAGAAAAGCCATAAGATCGTCTCAGTAGATGCAGAAAAAGCATCTGATGAAATGTAACACCCTGATAAAACTCCTCAGAAAACTAGGAATAGAGGGGAACTTCCCTAACTTGATAAAGGGCATCTGTGAAATACCTACAGCGGACATCATACTCAACGGAGAAAGGCTGAGTGCTTCCCCGCTAAGACGGGAACTAGACAGGAACATCTGGTCTCTTCACTTCTATTCAACACTACCCTGGAGTGAACACTGGACGTCTAGGGTAGGGGGGATGTGAAGAATGGAGAGTGATGGCATTTCTTTTTGGAATAAAATGAAAATGTTTTTAAACTGACTGTGCTGACAGTAGCCCAACTCTGTGAGTACACGAAAACCACTGAATTGTTCACTTCAAATGGGTGAACTGTATGGTATATAAATTATATCTCAATAAAGCTATTTAAAATTTTAGGGGCTTCCCTGGTGGCACAGGGTTGAGAGTCCGCCTGCCGGTGCAGGGGACACGGGTTCGTGCCCCGGTCCGGGAAGATCCCACATGCCGCGGAGCGGCTGGGCCCGTGAGCCATGGCCGCTGAGCCTGTGCTCCGCAACGGGAGAGGCCGCAACAGTGAGAGGCCCGCGTACCGCAAAAAAAAAAAAAAACAAAACAAAAAAAACTATTCAAACTCAGTAAAAAACCAAACAACCCAATTACAAGAACAGGCAAAAGAAGACGTCAAATAAGCACAAGGCGGATGCTCCCCATCTTACATCGTCGGGGAAGCAGGGCTGACTGCGCAGGACCCACGGGGGCTTGTGGGGTGACGGCGGATACTTTTCCCATATTCCAAAGTGGTGCGTTTTATCCTCTGTAAGTCACACCTCAATAAAAGTGAATTTAAGATTTAAGAAAGATGTTCGTGTCTACAACCCCAGACCTGTCCCAACAGACTGGAGAAGCAGGAGTCAGGGCCTCCGCCCCCTGCGTCCTGCCCTGAAGGGTTGACAGGCACCTGCTTCCTCTCGAGGGGTGCGTCCCCCAGAGTGATGTCCAGCTGGCGCCCGGGGGCCACATGGGCCGATCCAGAGGCCTGGTCTGTCCTGGGTGTCCTCCAGATCCTCACACCTGTAACCGTGTCCTCGGGAGTCAGCGCCTGCCGCCCAGCCTCCTGCCGGTTCCTTCAGCTGCTGTAACAGCTCTACGGCCTCATCACACTCACTGCGCAATGACTGACCACGTTACCCTGCCCCTCCTCACCACTCCCTCTGAGGCTGTATCCTGTCGTTAGTCCAATTCTACACAATAAGGCAAAAAAAGCCCAGAGAGGGTCAGATGGTGCCTGAGGTCACACAGCAACAAAGCTGGGATCAGACGGCAGGCACGTGTCTCCCACCCTCCACCCCAGAACCACCTTCCTGGTTCAAAGAAGGTGGGTGCGAGGACGTGTACGGGTGGCCGGCGCCCACGGGAGCCCCAGCCCAGCATCCAGGCTGGTGAGGAAGCCTGTCCATCATCTCGGGAGGTGACTCCCCCGCTGCCCCCTCCTGGGTCTCCCCCAGGGGCTGGTGGGGAAAGGCAAGAAGATGGTTTGAAACAGGTTTGAAGCAGGAGGCGGCGTGACCCCAAGCCCAGCCTGCGCACCGCAGTTTGGGAAGCCCACAGTCCCCGCCTGGGGGAGTCCCCCCAACCCTGCCGTCACGCGTGGCACCACGTCAAGGCCACCAGGAGAGGAGAGGCCTGCCTCTGCTCGGGGGAGGCACCGGCTGCTCCCTGCCTGCCCAGCGCACAGTGGGCCTGCAGTGCCCCCGACGCACGGGTCACCCGTGGCTGGGCTGAGTGCTTGTCTGTCCTCTGCCCCTGCAAATTGCTGCAAAAATCCTAAAGGCAGTGAGAAGGGCACCGTCCAGGGCCTGCCAGCCCAGCCCACAGACCACCTGCTGCTCTCAGGACTCACCGTCCCCGGAGGGCCGGTCAAGCAGCACATGCCAGGAACGGCACCCCTGGGCGCTGGGCCTTTGGGCCCCAGGAGGGCTTTCCAATCAAGAGCCCCTACTTTAAGGAAGTGTTCAGACCCTGGGAGGTGAGTTCTGGGGGTGACTCTGAGAAACAGTTTAAGGTCCCTGGGGCCAGGCAGAGTGACTGCCCCCCAAAGCCCCCAAAGCAGTACGTGGAGACCAGTGGGGTGTGCAGGCCCCTCTCCGTGGCCCTGCAGGCAGCTCCAGGACAGTCTCCTGTGTGTCCCTCTGGTTGGTTAATGGATTAACTCTTCCTGCACTGTGCCTGCACTTCAGCTAATCGGTGATTCACTTGACCCCAGCCCCTCCCTCTTCCCGACAAAAGCCTCTCAGCACATCTCGGGCAGGAGGGCCGCCCTGGCCTGTCCACTGGGGATGCCGACCCTGAGGCCAAGGACCTCCGGGGTGGGCGCGTGTGCACGCGTGCAGCAGGGGCGATGAGGGGCTGGATAAGGGCTGGCAGGAGGTCCCCAAGGGAGCAGGTGGGTGACCTTCAGCTTTCCTAGTGGACAGGCTGTTCCCGCAGGCTTCCCTCCCAAGCCGCTGGGGCACAGCCAAGTCCACCCCATCTGCACAAGCCCCCCTCCCGCATCAGGGCCAGGAGACAGGCACAGGGCTGGGGTGTCCGTGTATATGCGAAAGCCCCACACTCCTGAGCTCAGAGCCCCTGGGGTGGAAGGGGGCCCACTGCGGGAGGAGAGCTGGTCGGGGTACCCCAGCACCAGGACCCCCTTAGTCCCAGGCAGGAGGGCCCCACACCTGGTCCGGGCTCCACTCTGGCTGCACCCTGTCCCAGCGGGGCAAGGGGCTGCCGAGCCGTCCAGAGCCTGCCCTGCCCCTCTCTGTCCACTTCTGAGCACCCAGGACTCAGGAATTCCTTGCGCAATGGCCTGGGCCACGGGGTGGCCAAGGGCATGGGCTGGTGTGGGTGGAGTGCATGGGGCCCCGCAATAAGAGGGGGCAGAAGAGGGGCCAGGCCTGAGTCTCCACGTGCACTCCTGCCCCGGCCCCTCAAGTGCCGGGGCTGCTCTGTGCTTCTCCAGGCTCCTGCCGCACCCTCTCTGAATCGGGTTGACCGGGCCTGCCGCCCAGCAGCCTGCTCCAGGCCGCCAGCTTCCGCCTGGCTCCTCTCCCTTCTCCTGCCCTCCCCCTGCCCCTGCTCTGCCCGGCTTTCTCCTAGGGCGCTCGGAGTGACTCAGCCCCGACTATTTCCGTCTCCCGGACCGAGGCCAGGTGAGACACGTCCTGGGGCTGAGCCACCAAGAGCAGGTGTGTCCCTCAGCCAAGGCCCAGCAGGGGGAGGAGGGTGTGTAGTGGGACCTGTCAACGGAACGGTGGGTCTGGCCGAACGCTGTGGCCCAGCTCCAGGGACCTCGGTCCCCGCAAGGCAGTGGCCCAGCAGTGAGGAGGGCCGAGTCCTGGTGGGCAGAGCCAGGCAACTGGCTCTGGGCAGAGGTCCCAGTGGCCGCCTAGGGGCCCACAGCCTGTGCCCACGGCCCGTCACAGGTACTCCTCTGCTGGGGCCGGCCTTCGCCTCAATCCAGGTCCCGCGCCCAGTTTCCTCTGTTGGCACTTCCCAACACACAGTGCAGCCTGGGGTGTGTTTATCCTCTGTCTCCCGCTGGAATCTAAGCTCTGGGAGGGCAGGCAATTGGCTTCTGTGCTTGGTGGTTCCCATCACCAAAGATGGCGCCCCGCATACAGCAGGCGCTCAGCGAATACCTGTGGTTCACACCTTCTCCTCCCTCCCCGCCCGGTGCCCAGTCCACTGAGAGGCGAGCACGGGACCCAGCCTTGCTCAGCCTCCCCTCCTGAGCCCTCCCCACCTGCCTGGCCTCGTCCCCTCTTCTCTCCCGCACCGTCCTTCCCCAGCTCTCCCATCACTCCGGCCAGCGCCACGCACACGGCCAAAGTCCCTCTCTTGGCCCCGAGGTGCCTTCCAGACGCCCCCCATCCCTCTCATCCCCACCGCTCCACCACCCCCATCGCAGACCCCGCTGGCCTCCATGGCACCGACCCCATCCTTCCTGGACCAGGCAGCCTCTGGCCAGGCCGCCTGCCTCCCAGGGGTCCTCCTGCCTTCCAGGCCGTGTGCATACCCCTCCCCGCCAGACACCCTCCCGGCATCTCATCTGGTCTCTTGGCTGTGAAAACTGTACTTTGAGCTAGACGGAGGTGGCGGTCACACAACCTGGGGATGTTCTAAATGCCACTGAATTGTTCACTTTTAATGGCCAATTTTATGCTATGTGAATTTCACCTCAATTAAGAAAAAGGAAAAGAAAAGGAAACAGTGACACCCAAACAGTCATACCCCTCCGGCTGTTTTCTGCCCGCCTCTACCTCTGCCCTCTTTCCCCCAGGACCGTCCCGGTGCCGGGCTCGTGCCTCCACTCCAGGTCTGTCGCAGCCTCTAAACCAGCCCCTGGTCCCCAGCCCACCTCCCCAGGGCCGGCCCCAGCCAGCGACGGCGCCTCACCGGTGCTTCCTTGAGCCTCGGCTAAAAGCCGGGGCGCCCTTGTCCCACCCTGCCCTTCACCCCCATGCCCCGTTTGCCAGCAAGTCCTGCTCCTCAGACTTCAAAATGTATCCAGGACTTGATCATTTCCCACCACACCACTGTCACCTCTGGCCTGGAGGATTCCGGAGCATCCAAACAGTCTACCTGCTTCCATCTCGCTTCCCCGCCTCAGACCCTCCCTCCCGGAGGCCCCGCCTGCGCCCCAGGCCTCCTCTAAGCTCATGCCTCCTGCTCTGGACACACCGGCCTCTCAGCTTCTCCCTCCACCAAGCCAGGCTCACGGCCGGCCCGGGGCCACGGCAGCTGGCGGGCCCACCCGCCTCCGGAGGAGCCACAGCCCCCCGGGGGGGGACGCCGATGACCCTGGTGCCCGCGGTTACCCACCCGTCCCCTCGTCACATCCCAGTAACACCCTCCTCCCAGTGACCCCCACCCAGACCCCAGCCGCACCCAGGGCCACACCCTCACCCTGTCACCGCAGAGGCCGCCCGCTCCCACTCAGGGGCCCTGTTGCGACCCGCCTGCCCTGCACCTCGAGAGCACAGACCCGAGTCTCCACCACCCTCCCTCTGCTGCACACCGCGGGCCAACTCTCACCCACCGAGGTCTCGCCCAGGGGGGCCCCACGCACAGGGAAGGGCCCAGCCACGTACAGGTGCGCAGGGTGACCCAGGACCACGCATCACGGGGACATCCTCGTGATGGGAGGCCAGGGCCCCCCTTCCCGGGGCTTCCCGCATCAGAGCCGCTGCTTCACCCTCTCCTCCCCGCCCACCCCCGCCACCTCACGCCGGGGGACAGAGGCGCCCCCGCCGCCTCCTGTGCTCTCCTGGTCCTGCCTGTGTCCACGGAGGTCTCGGCTCCTTTCACAGGGTGACTCCAGGCACTGCCGCCAGCTCCCACCATCCCGCCCTGCCAGCCAGCAACCCCTGAGCTGCCCCGCCAGGGGTCAGTTCAGTTTGCTCTCTTCTCTGACCCCCTCGCACGCAGGCGTCCCCTCCCCTTTGTTAACAGCTGTCTTCACGGGGGTGTCCGCCCTCCCCGGTGGCCCCTCCCCATCTCCTCTGCTGGCTCCGCTCCTGCAGGGAGTGCTCAGTGCCCACACCTGTCCTCCATCTCCCCTCCCCCGGGACCCCAAAATGTGGATCAGGCTGCTCCCCACCAAACCCGCCCCAAACCCGTCATTAGACGAGGTGACCCTTGCACAAGGTGACCCCACGCTTCCCCTGTTGTCCCAGAGCCTCCCTGCATTCAACCCCCTGCCTCCAGCTCCCTAAAGAGGCCAGGCCTGGACCCAGGCATCTGGGCAGCTGCTCCGAGAGTCCAGAACGCTCCTCCTCCAGATTCCTGCAGGCCCAGCTCCTTTTCACAATGCAGGCCCCAGACGGCCCATCATCTTCCCTGACCACTCTTGATGCGGCAGCCAGCAGTGGTCACCACTGCACTAGCCACCCTCTGCCTGTCCCGTCTCTGCATGGGGTCACTTGCTCATCATCCATCTCCCCCACAGAATGCAGACACGTGAGCAAACAGCCCGGGCGACGGCACAGGACAAGGCGCTCCTGCACATGCATGGGATGGAGTACGGGGGCACCCGCACCGGAGTCCGGGGTGGGCAGCCAACTGAAGGCTTGGCGCTCACAGGCCTCTGGGTCCATGGGCAGAGCCGCGCAGCCACGAGCCACCTCTGCAAAGTGGCAGGATGCCGCGGACCAGGGTCGGGGGCCAGGTGAGACTGGCTCACTGCTGTCCACCTCTGGGGCTGGAGGGAGTGCCCATCCCGGAGAAGATTCTGGGAAGATGGCTAGGTAGGAAGCACCAGAAATCTCTCTCCCCTCCTGGAAAACAACGGTACTGGCAGAATCTGACTGAGGTAACAATTTTTGAACTCCAGAGCCTGTTGAAGTCTTACAACTTCCAGGGGAGAACTTGGACATAAACTGCAGTTAATTCTGCTCAATTTTAGCTCTGAGCACAGCAGGCCGCTGGGCACGTGTCCTAGTTGCAGCTGGCACTCAGTTTGCAGGAGCCAGGGTGAAGAAGGACCTTGTCCCTCCAATGTCCGGGATCTATGCTCTGATTGCTGCTTCTGACCACAGACTGCAGAGAAAGGGGGAGGCAGCCTTTGCTGCAGCCCAAGACCTCCCGAAGACTTAAAGGGCCAGCACCAGCTTTCCCCCTTCATTTGTGCTTCTCCCCTTTGGGGAGCCACTCATTAAAGACTAGGACATTCAGAAACAACTGCATATATGAGGCAAACTAGAAAGTGACCACGCATGACCAGAGAAAGGCTTAGAAAAGACCTGAGAAGACATTAAATTCACTCCTCAGGCTGACCCACAGCACAGACACAGCCTATAACAGCCAGGGGAAAACAACAATTACTAACTAATGGCAAGCCCTGCGGACGGGGCAGAGGTACCGTATCATCAGATTCCAATGCCCAGTGTCCAACAAACAACACAAGGCACACAAAGAAACAGGGGAGGACGGCCTATCCAACGGGAAAAATAACTGAACAGAATGCGTCCCTGAAAAGGACTTAATGGCAAGTATACTAGACAAAGATTTTATAGCACAGCCGTAACTATGCTCAAAGAACAACAGGAATATGCGGAGAAAGTCAAGAAAACAATGCATTAACATAAACAAAGTAGAAATATCGACAAAGAGATAGTAAGCTAAAAAGAAATAAACAGACAAAAAACCTGGCGCTAAAAGTACCGCTGAAATGAAAAATTCACTAGAGAGATTCAAAGGCAGATATGAGCAGGCAGAAGAAAGAACAGTGAATGTGAAGATATGAGCATAGAAATTATTGAGGCTGGGGAGAAAGAGAAAAGATTGAATAAAAGTGAGCAGTGCCTAAAGAACCTGTGGGACATGATGAAACAGAGCAGCATATGCATTACAGGAGTCCCAGAAGGAGAAGAGGCAGAGAAAGAGACATGCAGAGAGAATGTGTGAAGAAAGACTCACTGAAAACGTCACAAAGTTGATGAAAGACATGAATATAAACATCCAAGAAGCTCAACAAACTACAAGGAAGATGAACTCAAAGAGGCCCAAACTGAGAAACATTATAATCAAACTTTCAAAACACAAAGAATCTTGAAAGCATCAAAAGAGAAGCAACCTGTCACATACGAGGGATCCTCGAATAGATAACGAGCAGACTTCTCATGAGAAATGCTGGAGGCATAAGACAGCCAATATATTCAAAGTGTTCAAGGCAGGGGGGGACCTCTTAACAAAGAATCCTCTATCCAAGCAAAACTGTCCTTCAAAAGTAAGGGGGAGGGACTTCCTGGTGGTTCAGTGGTTAAGAATCTGCCTGCCAATGCAGGGAACACGGGTTTGAGCCCTGGTCCAGGAAGATCCCACGTGCTACAGAGCAACTAAGCCCGTGCGCCACAACTACTGAGCCTGCGCTGTAGAGCCTGTGAGCCACAACTACGGAAGCCCGCGTGCCTAGAGCCCATGCTCCACAAGAGAAGCCACAGCAATGAGAAGCACACGCACTGCAATGAAGAGTAGCCCCCGCTCACCACAACTAGAGAAAGACTGCGTGCAGCAACCAAGACCCAAAGCAGCCAAAAATAAATAAATAAAATTAAAAAAAAAAAAAAAGTAAGGGGGAGAGAATTCCCTGGTGGTTCGCAGGTTAGGACTCCGCGCTCTCAGTGCCGAGGGCCCAGGTTCAATCCCTGGTTGGGGAACTAAGATCCCACAAGTCATGCAGTGCGGCCAAAAAAAAAAAAAAAGTACAGGGGAAATGAGGACACTCCCAGATAAACAAGAGCTGAGGGAGTTCGTGACCACTAGGACCACCTGCAAGAAATGCCCAGGGAGTCCTGTAGGTGAAATGAAGGAACACTAGATGGTACCTCAAAGCCATGTGGAGAAACAAAGATCTCAATAAAGGTAAATATGTGGGCTATTAGACAAGCCAGTATTGCTGTAACAATGGTTCGTAACTTTTTGTTATCTACATGATTTAAGATACTAATACTTTTAAAGGAAAAAAATTAATGTAAAAGCTGGCATTACCGTAACTCTGGGTTGTGACTCCAAACCTTGTTTTTTACATAATTTAGGAGATGGTGCATTTAAAATAATTAGTGGTTTATGTTTTAGGGCACACAATGTATAAAGATATCATTTTGTGACATCAACAACTGAAAGAGGTGGAGACGGAGCTATAAAAAAGCAAAGATTTTGTATGTTATTAAAGTTAAGCTGCTATAAATTCAAATCAGAATGCTATAACTTTAGAATGTTAAGTGTAATTCCCATGGTAACCACAAAGAAAATAGTTATAGAATACACACAAAAAGAAGTTAAGAAAAAAATTAAATATTTCACTAAAAAAAAAACAAAAAATATGACAGGAATGCAGGAAATAAGGGACAAAAAAATCTACAGGGCATATAGAAAACAAATAGTACAATGATAGAAGTAAGTCCCTCGTCATCAGTAACTACTGTAAATGTAAATGTATTAAACTCCCAATCAAAAGACAGAGATTGCCAGAATGGCTAAAAACACATCATCCAACTGTATCCTTTCTCCAGGAGACTCATTTGAGATCCAAAGTCACAAAGAGGTTGAAACTAAAAGGATAGAAAAAGATATTCCATGCAAACAGTAAACAAGTTAGAGGAAGAGTGGCTACACAAAACAAACTTTAAATCAAAAAAGGCTACAAGAAACAAAGAAAGACATTATATATTCATAAAGGTTCAATACAGCCAGAAGATATAACAATTATGAATATTTACATAGCTAATGACACACCATCAAGATACATGAAGCAAAAACTGACAACTTGAAGGGGAAAATAGGCAATTCTACGGTAACAGTTGAAGATTTCAATATTCTACTCTCAATAATGGACAGAAGAACCAGACAGAAGTAAGGAAACACAGAGGACTTAACACAATAAGCCAACTAGACCTAACAGACACACAGAGAACTCTCCACTGGACAGCAGCACACGCATTCTCACAAGTGCACATGGGGCATTTGGCAGAACAGACCATACCTTAGGGCACAAATTAAGTCTCAATAGATTCTAAAAGACAGATATCATACAAAGTATCTTTTCTAACCACCACGGGATGAGGTTAGAAATCGATAAAAAAGAAAATTGTAAAATTCACAATTTTGTGGAAATTTAACAACACGCTTTAAACAACCAATGGATCTAAGAAGAAATCATGATGGAAATTAGAAAATACTTAGAGATGAATGAAAACAAAAACACAACATACTATAACTTATGAGATGCAGCAGAAGCGGTGCTAAGGGGGAAATTTATGGCTATAAATGTGGACATTAAAAAAAACAAGAAAGATCTCAAATCAGTAACCTAACTTTACAATGTAAAGAACTAGGAAAAGGAGAACTAAACCCAAAGCTAGAGGAAAGAAGAAAGAAATAAAGATTAGAGCAGAGATAAGTGAAATAGAGAACAGAAAAACAATAGAGAAAATAAAGGAAGCCAAAAGTTGTTCATCCAAAAAGATCAACAAAATTGACAAAAATTCAACTAGATGGACTAAGAAAAGAGAGAAGATTCAAAATACTAAAATCAGAAATGAAAGTGGGATGGACCTAGAGTTTATCATACTAAGTGAAGTAAGTCAGAAAGACAAATACCATATGACATCAGTTACATGTGGAATCTAAAATATGACACAAATGAACATATCTACAAAATAGAAACAGACTCACAGACGTAGAGAACAGACTTGTGGTCGCCAAGGGTGGGGGGAAGGATGGCATGAGGGTTTGGGATTAGCAGATGCAAACTATTACATATAGGATGGATAAACAACAAGGTCTTGCTGCACAGCACAGGGAACTATATTCAGTCTCCTGTGATAAACCATAATGGAAAAGAATATGAAAAAGAACACACACACACACACACACACACACACACACACACACAAAACTGAATCACTCTGATGTACATCAGAAACAAATAAAACACTGTAAATCGACTATACTTCATATAAGAAAATAAACTTAAAAAAAGAAAGAAATGAAAGTGGGGATATTATTACCAATTCTACAGACAAAAAAAAGATTATAAGAAAGTACTGTGAACAACTGTACACCAACAAAATGGATAACTTGGATGAAATAGACAAATTCCTAGAAACACAAAACCTACCAAGACTAAATCAGGAAGAAATACATGATCTGAATAGACCTATAACTAGGAAGGAGATTGAATCCACAATCAAATTCTCCATACAAAGAAAAGAACTGGACCTCACGGCTTCAATGGCAAATTCTGCCTAACATTTAAAGAAGAACTGACACCGGGGACTTCCCTGGTGGCACAGTGGTTAAGAATCCGCCTGCCAATGAAGGGGACACAGGTTCGAGCCCTGGTCCAGGAAGATCCCACATGCAGCGGAGCAACTAAGCCCGTGCACCACAACTACTGAGCCTGTGCTCTAGAGCCCGTGAGCCACAACTACTGAAGCCCAAGTGCTTAGAGCCTGTGCTGCACAACAAGAGAAGCCACTGTAATGGGCAGCCCGGGCAGCACAACAAAGAGTAGCCCCCGCTCGCCACAATTAGAGAAAGCCCGCATGCAGCAACAAAGACCCAATGCAGCCAAAAATAAATAAATTTATTTAAAAAAAGAAGAACTGACACCAATTCCTCTCAAATTTTTTAAAAAATTGAAAAACTGAAGATGAGGGAACACCCCCTAACTCATTCTATAAGACCAGCATAAACCTGATACCAAAGACACTATAAGAAAACCACAGACCAATATACCTTGTGAACATTGGTGCAAAAATCCTCAACAATGGGCTTCCCTGGTGGTGCACTGGTTGGGGGTCCGCCTGCCAATGCAGGGGACACGGGTTTGAGCCCTGGTCTGGGAGGATCCCACGCGCCGCGGAGCAGCTGAGCCCGCAGGCCACAACTACTGAGCCCGCACGCCTGGAGTCCATGCTCTGCAACGGGAGAGGCCACCGCAGTGAGGGGCCCGCGCACTGCAGTGAGGAGTGGCCCCCGCTCGCTGCAACTAGAGGGGGCCCATGTGCAGCAACGGAGACCCAACACAGCCAAAGTAAATAAATAAATTAGATAATTAAAAAAAAAAAAAGTCCTCAACAAAATACTATCAAACTAAATAGAAACAGACTCAGAGACATAGAGAACAGACTTGTGGGTGCCAAGGGGAGGGGGCTAGGGAGGGTTGGATTGGGAGTTTGGGACTAGTAGACGCAAACTATTATATACAGGATGGATAAACAACAGGTCCTACTGTATAGCACAGGGAACTATATTCAATATCCTGTAATAAACCATAATGGAAAAGAATATGGAAAAAAAGAGTGAATGGTTAAACCTGGGTAATGGGTATATTTGTATATGTTTGAAATATCCATAATAAAAGACTTTAAAAAGTTTAAAAAAACACTATCAACCTGAATTTAGTACCATATTAAAAGGATTATAGGGCTTCCCTGGTGGCGCAGTGGTCGAGAGTCCGCCTGCCGATTCAGGGGACACGGGTTCGTGCCCCGGTCCAGGAAGATCCCACATGCCGCAGAGCGGCTGGGCCTGTGAGCCATGGCCGCTGAGCCTGTGTGTCTGGAGCCTGTGCTCCTCAACGGGAGAGGCCACAACAGTGAGAGGCCCGCATACCGCAAAAAAAAAAAAAAAAAAAGGATTATATACCATGACCAAGTAGGAGGTATTCCTGGAATGAAAGAACAGTTCAATACATGAAAATCAATCAATGTAACACATCACTTAAACAGAATAAAGAGGGGAAAAAACACATGATCATCTCAACTGGTGCAGGAAAAGCATTTGAAAAAAGTCAACACTCTTTCTAAAAACAATCAACAAGAAAGGAATAGAAGTAAACTAACTCCACATAATAAAAGCCATATATGAAAAACCCACAGCAAACATAATAGTCAATGGTGAAAGATTGAAGGCTTTTCCTCTAAGATCAGGAACAAGACAAAGTTGCCCTCTGCACCACTTTTGTTGAACACAGTACTGGAACTTCTAACCAGAGGAATTAGGCAAGAAAAAGAAATGAAAGACATCCAAATTGGAAAGGAAGAAGCAAAATTATCTCATTTGCCAATGATATGATCTTATATGTAGAAATTCATAATGACTCCACAAAAAAAGCTGTTAGAATAGACAAACTACGCAAAGCAGCAGGATTCAAAGTTAACACACAAAAATCAGTTGCATTTCTATATATACAGAACAATTTGAAAAAGAAATTACAAAAACAATGCCATTTACATTAGCATCAAAAAGAATAAAATACTTAGGAATTATCTTAACCAAGGAGGTGAAAGACTTGTACAATGAAAACTACAAACATTCCTGAAAGAAATTAGAGGACATAAATAAATGGAAACACCCCCCATGTTCATGGACTAGAAGACTTAATATTGTTAAAATGTGAACATTACCCAAAGTGATCTAAAAAGGCAATGCAAACCCTATCAAAATCCCAAAGAGTTTTTTGGCAGAAATAGAAAAACCCATCCTAAAATTCATAGGCAATCTCAAGGGACCTCCAAAGCTACAGTAATCAAAACAGTGTGGTATTGGCATAAAAACAGACAAATAGACCAATGGAATAGAATACAGAGCCCAGAAATAAACCCTCACATATATGGTCAAATGATTTTTGACAAGGGTGTCAAGATCAATCAATGGGGAAAAACAGTCTGTTCAAGAAATGGTGCTGGAACACTGGATAGCCACATGCAAAAAAGAATAAAGGTGGACCCTTACCTAACACCATGTACAAAAATTAACTCAAAATAGATCAAGAACCTAAATGTGAGACCTAAAACCATCAAACTCTGAGAAGAAAACATGGGACAAAAGCTTCATAACACTGGATTTTTTTAAAATTTATTTATTTATGGCTGTGTTGGGTCTTCGTTTCTGCGCGAGGGCTTTCTCCAGTTGCGGCAAGCGGGGGCCACTCTTCATCGTGGTGCGCCGGCCTCTCACTATCGCAGGCTCTCCCGTTGCAGAGCACAGGCTCCAGACGCGCAGGCTCAGTAATTGTGGCTCACGGGCCCAGCCGCTCCGCGGCATGTGGGATCTTCCCAGACCGGGGCACGAACCCGCGTCCCCTGATTGGCAGGTGGACTCTCAACCACTGCGCCACCAGGGAAGCCCCCATAACACTGGATTTGAAAATGCTTTCTTGGCTATGACACCAAAGGGCACAGGCAAGAAAAGAAAAAAATAAACAAGTTGGATTTCACGAAAATGAAAAAAAAAATTTTCCTTTTGGTTGCGCTGCACGGCTTTGTGGGATCTTAGTTCCCTGACTAGGGACTGAAACCAGGCCCTCAGCAGTGAGAGCACTGAGTCCTAACCACTGGACCGCCAGGGAATTCCCTCATGAAAATATTTTATATTTTGTGCATCAAAATAGACTATCCATCCAGTAAAAAGGCGACCCACAGAATGAGAGAAAATATTTGCAAATCATATATCTGATAAGGGATTAATATCCAGAATATACAGAGAACTCCCAAAACTCAACAACAAAAAACAAACAACCCCATTTCTAATGGGCAAAGAATTTAAAAAGACATTTCTCCAAAGAAGATATACAAATGGTCAATCAGCCCACGAAAAGATGCTCAGCATGACTAATCATTAAGGAAATGCAAATCAAGACCACAGTGCGACACCACCTCGCACCCATTAGGATGGCTACTATCCAAGAAACAGAAGCAACAAGTGTTGGTGAGGATGTGGAGAAATTCGAACCCATGTGAACTGTTGGTGGGTGTATGAAATGGTACCGCCACTGTGGAAAACAGTACAAGATTACTCAGAAAAATAAAAATAGAATTACCAAGTGACCCAGTAATTCCACTTCTGGGTATATACCCAGAAGAACTGAAAGCAGAGTTTTGAGATGTTTGTACACCCATGTTCATAGCAGCATTATCCACAATAGCTAAAACGTGGAAGCAACCCAAGTGTCCATCTGTGGAAGAATGGATAAGTAAATTAGAGTCCATTCATACAATGGAATACTATTTGACCTTAAAAAGGAAGGAAATGGGGCCTCCCTGGTGGCGCAAGTGGTTGAGAGTCCGCCTGCCGATGCAGGGGATACGGGTTCGTGCCCCGGTCTGGGAGGATCCCATATGCCGCGGAGCGGCTGGGCCCGTGAGCCATGGCCGCTGAGCCTGCGCGTCCGGAGCCTGCGCGTCCGGAGCCTGTGCTCCGCAACGGGGGAGGCCACAACAGTGAGAGGCCCGCATACCGCGGGGGGAGGCCACAACAGTGAGAGGCCCGCATACCGCAAAAAAAAAAAAAAAAAAAAAAAAAAAAAAGGAAGGAAATGGAAATCAAAAGAGAGTTAGTATGTATAACTGATTCATTATGTTATAAAGCAGAAACTAACACACCATTGTTAAGCAGTTATACTCCAATAAAGATGTAAAATATATATATATGTAAAAAAAATAATAAATAAATAAAATTAAATTAAAAAAAGAAAATATTGCTAAGATTTATGGGGAAAAAAAGAGAGTTAGGATAGCTATACTTAGAAAAAATACTCAGAAAAAATAGGCTTTAAAACAAGTACTGTAATAAGAGACAAAGAAGGTCACTACGTAATGATAAAGAGGTCAATCCAACAAGACGGTATAACATTTGTAAATATTTAGGTACCCAACGTAAGTAACACCTAAAACTGTAAAGCAAATATTAACAGACCTAAAGGGAGAAATAGACAGAAATACAGTAATAGCAGGGGACTTTAAAACCCACTTTCACCAATGGTTAGATCATCCAGACAGAAAATCAATGAGGAAACACTGGCTTTAAACAACACATTAGACCACGGACTTAACAGACATACATAGGAAATTCCATCCAGAAGCAACACAAGAATACACGTTCTTAAGTGCACATGGAACATTCTCCAAGATAAATCATTTGTTAGGCCACAAAACAAGTCTAATTTAAGAAGACTGACATCACATCAAGCATCTTTTCTACCCACAATGGTATTAACCTAGAAGTAAAAAAATTGGACAACTTGGAAGAAATGGATAATTTCCTAGAAACATGAAACCTACCAAGATTGAATCATGAAGAAACAGAAAATCTGAACAGACTAATTACTAATAAGGAGATTGAATCAGTAATCAAAAGCCTCCCAACAACCTGAAGTCCAGGACCAGAAGGCTTTGCTGGTGAATTCTACCAAACATTTAAAGAAGAATTAATACCAGTCCTTCTCAAACTCTTCCAAATAACAGAAGGGAACACTTTGAAACTCATTTTACAAGGCCAGCATCACCCTGATACCAAAACCAGACAAAGACACCACGAAAAAAGGAAGTTATAGGCCAATATCCCTGATGAACAGAGATGCAAAATCCATAACAAACTATTAGTAAACTAAATTTAACAATGCATTGAAAGGATCATATACCATGATCAACTGAGATTTATTCCAGGGATGCAAGGATGGATCAACGTTCCCAAATCAATCAACGTGATACACCAAATGAAGAATAAAAATCATATGATCAGGAACAAGACAAGGAAGCCCAGTCTTGCCATTGTTATTCAACAAAGTATTGGAAGTCCTAACCAGAGCAAATAGGCAAGAATAAGAAAGAAATGGCATCCAAATAAGAAAGGAAAAAGTAAAACTGTCACTGTTTGCCGATGACATGATATAAAATATGGAAAACCTTAAAACTCGATCAAAATGTTAGAACTACTACACAAATTCAGTAAAGTTGCAGGATACATAATCAATATACAATAATTTGCTGCATTTCCTTACACTAATAAAAAGAACTAGCAGAAAGAAAGAAAGCAATACATTTACGATTGCATCAAAAAGAATAAAATACCTAGGAATAAATCTAGCCAAGGAGGTGAAAAACATGTACACTGAGAACTATAAGACACTGATGAAAGAATCTGAAGAAGACACAAATGAATGGAATTATATTCTGGGCTCATGGATTGGAAGAATTAATACTGTTAAAATGTCCATACCCCCCAAAGCGATCTACAGATTCAATGTAGATATCTACAGAAATCCCTATCAAAATTCCAATGGCATTTTTGACAAAAACAAACCATCCTAAAATTTGTATGGAACCTCAAAGAAGCCCAAATAGCCAAAGCAATCTTGAGAAAGAGGAACAAAGCTGGAGGCATCATATTTCCTTATTTCAAACTGTATTAGAAAGCTATAGTAATCAAAACAGTATAAGAAAAAAGTATGGTATTAGCATAAAAACAGACACACAGATCAGTGGAATAGACAGCTTAGAAATAAGCCCACACATATATAGTCAATTAATTTACAACAAAGGAGCCAAGACTATACAAGGGATAAAGGACAATTTCTTCAATAAATGGTGCTGGGAAAACCAGACAGCCACATGCAAAAGAATGAACTGGGACCACTATCTTACACCATACACAAAAATTAACTTGAAATGGATTAAAGACTTGGACGTAAGACCTGGAACCATAAAACTCCTAGAAGAACATAGACAGTAAGCTCTCTGACATCGGTCTTAGTGATGATTTTTTGGATTTGACACCAAAAGCAAAGGCAACGAAAGCAAAAATAAACAAGTGGGACTAAAAAGCTTCTGCACAGCAAAGGAAACCATCAACAAAATAAAAAGGCAACCTATGGGAGAAAATATTTGCAAATCATATATCTAATAATGGGCCAATACCCAAAATAACTCATACAGTAGCAACAAAACGAAACAAAACTCTTCAGTTAAAAAACGGGCAAGGCCTCTGAAGAGACACTTTTCCAAAGAAGATAGGCAGATGGCATGGTATATGAAAAGATGCTCAAATCACTAACCATCAGGGAAATGCAAATCAAACCCACATTGAGGTATCACCTCGCACCTGTTAGAATAGCCATCATCAAAAAAAACCAAGAAATAACAAGTGTTGACAAAGACGGGGATAAAAGGGGACCCTTGTACACTTGGGTGACAATGTAAATTGATGCAGCCACCATGGAAACAGTATGGACATTCCTAAAAAATTAAAACTAGAACTTCCATACCATCTAGTAATTTCACTTCTAGATAGTTTACTGAAGGAAATGAAAACAAATTCAAGAAGATATCTGTATCCCCGTGTTCATTACAGCCTTATTTACCATAGCTAAAATGTGGATGATTGGATAAAGAAAATGTGATATATATGAATATTATTCAACCATAAAAAAGCAGGAAACTTGGCCATTTGTGACAACATGGATGGATCCTGAGGGCATTATGCTGAGTAAAATAAACCAGACAGAGAAAGACAAATACTGTATATGCAATCTATAAAAAAAAAAAAAAACCAAACCTCAAACCAAAAAAACCCCAAACTCACAGATACAGAGAACTGATTGGTGGTTGTCAGAGGTGGGGTGGGGTGGGTGAAATGGGTGAAGGGGGTCAAAAGGTACAGACGTCCAGTTACAAAATAAATGAGTCCTGCGGGTGTAAGACACAGCATGGTGACCACAGTGAATAACACTGTGCTGTATATTTGAAAGTTTCTAAGACAGTAGATCTTAAAGGTTCTCATCACAAGGAAAAACTCTGCGCGATGAAGGATATTAACTAGACTTACTGTGGTGATCATTTCTCAACACGTACAAATACCGAATCCCTACGCTGTACACCTGAAACTAATAAGACGTGACAGTCAATTATAACTCAATTTTTTAAAGAAGGTAGGAAATTCTGACACCTGACACACCACGATGAACATTGAGGACATGATGTTCAGTGAAATAAGCCAGACACAAAAGGACAAATACTGTGTGATTCCACTTATGTGGGTCAGATTCATAGAGACAGAAAGTGGAAGGGTGGGGGCTGCGGAAGAAGAGGGAGTCGGTGTTTAATGGGGACAGTTTCCGCTTTGCAGGATGGAGAGGAGCTGTGAGGCGGTGGTGGGGAAGGCTGCACGACAACGTGAATGTACTTAACACCACTGAGCTGCACACTGAAAAATAACTGTTTTGTATATTCTACCACAATGAAAAAACAATTTAACTCAAAACCCAAGTGGGCTGCGGCCCCAGGGAGCAGGGACTGCCTGCCCAGCCCACTCCGCAGCAGCCCCCTGCCAACCACTCTCTCAGGGGACCCTCTCCCAAACTAAGCCAAATTCCCTAAATTCCTCTCTGCCCAGGTTCACAGCGATGTCTGAAAAGTCACCTCTGCCTTGAAGCCTTGCAGGGTTGAGGGAGGACCTCCCGCTCTGAGTTCACCCCCTTGGTCTTGCAGGCAGTTGCTCCAGTCCTGGCAGAGCTGTGAGGATGGGCCCCCAGGGCCACTCATACCCAGACACCCCCGGTCCAGGAGCAGCAGGGTCTCCACACTGCCGTCCCAAACCATCTGTCTTCTCAGAAAGCTCTCCTTAACGAGCCCAGACCTCACCGCCAATCAGAAGGCCCACGTGTGCTCAGAGCTGGTTTTGCCTGGCGCTCTAGGCAATCCCAAGGTCCAGGTGACATGCATTAAAGCCCCACAGAAAGATAACCCACACCTCAGCCCAATGAAAGAGCTGAGAGGCCATGTCCTTCCTGGGCATCAGACCTGAGCTTCAAAGGTGACACTGTCATTTATCCCAACTAGGCAGGTGACTCAGAGGAAGTAAGAGGCACACCCCCAAGGTGGAGGACCCCCCCCCCACTGCCGCCAGGCCTGCAATGAGAGCAGCCTCTCTGGAAGCTGTTAGACAAGGCCCTGTGTTCAAGGGCAGGGGACCCGTCCTTGGAGAGGACAATGGGAGGGTCTGGGAGCAGGTCCCATGGGGGCTGCAGTCAACCTCAGACTGCATTCCTCCCAGCAGCCCTTGCATGGCCAGCTGTGAGGTCTGCCCAGATCTGCTCTGGTGGTTAGGGGGGCCGGGGACCACCCCGTGTCCTGTGGTGCAGAGTGCAGGCCGTGGGGACCCTCACCCTTGAGGCACCCGGCTCCTGGTGGGCTTCAGTTGAGAAAAGCAGCCATGAACCCGTCCATGTGACGGTGTTCTGTGCCCCCTCCAGCCCCCATCAATGCCAGAGTGGGCCCGAGTTGCCTATCTGGGCCACAGCAGGGATGGGAGGTCCCAGTGACACTCCACAGTGGCCCAGAACATGGACGGACCAGTGGGGCTCCAGCAGAGACCATGGGCGGGCATCACATGGGGGTCACGGAAGGTCAGGGCAGGAGAGCTGGGCTGCCTTTGAGGCCCCATGTCCCCTAAGACAGCTCAAGTTCTCAAGGCCTCCGTCTCCCCAGCTGTAAAATGGGGGCAACAGCCCGTATCTTGTCTGCTCCTCAGGCTGCCAGACAAGATAAGGCAAGATGCTGAGGTCATGGACCGAGTCTGAAAAGCAGAGGCGGGCCCGACACCAGGGAGAGCCGGCCGCTCCCGACCCCCTGTACCTGCTGGAGGGCCACGCCCCTGGGCCGAGTGGGTGGGTGGGCACAGCAGCTGCAGGGCCCACGACACCAAGGAAGCCCACTGTCCCTCCTGCCAGGGAGGCTCTGGGTCCAGAGAAGCCCCCGCTGCGCAGGGTGGCCAGGAAGGAGAGGGCCGGGGCCAGCTCCCCGCTGCCCGGGCCCCCCAGGCCAAGCCTGAGAGCAGACTGTGCTGACCGCCCTTCCTCACCAGACTGCTGCTTGGCATGGCCGCTCTCCCAACAAGTGGAAATACAGGTCTGGGAGAGGGAGGTGGGACGGCGGAGCGGGCGGGAGCAGGCTCGGAGGGAACGGTCACGGCCGAGGCGAGGCGGGCCCTCAGGGCGGCGGGGAAAGGCCCTCAGCCTGCCGCCCCTCTGGGACACTCCAGCTCTGGCGTGGCCTCTCGAAGCCATACTGCAGCTGCCCAGCAGATGCCCAGCACTCGGCGGGGGCGGAGGCTGCACCGGAGACCCCTCCCAGCCCAGCGGGCGAGCAGCAGAGGAGAGCTGGGGGGAGGGTGTCCTACTTGCGGGGTGTCCAGAGACTGTGTGTCTCAAACAGGAGTCTCAGAACAAATGCAGAGTCTTCCCACCTTCCCTCCCTGGGGGCTCGGCCACTCCCCACTGTGGTAGGCTTGTTCTGAGGGGCTCAGGCTAGGAGCCCCCCCCCCAAGTGGAGCGCCCTGTGTGTCCCCGCAGAGCCTGGGGACAGCCCCTGAGCTGAGCCGCCCTCCCTGCTGGGGGCCTGAGCAGGTGAGCCTCTCGGGGCTCTTCCACCCCCACCGCAGCGAAGCCGCGCCAGGGGCTGCCAGCCCAGAAGCAGGGCGCCGCTGGTCCGAGGGCAAAGCCTTCTCTCCTCCTGCCAATCCCAGCACACGTAGACCCAGGGCTCTGGCGCCTTGGAAATCAACCCGGAGCGGGCGCCACCCAGGAGCAAAGTCTAGGAGATGCCTGCCGGGAGGATGGGATGCGGGGAGCCTAGTGCTTGTTCCGAGCTGCACCTGCCCCTCTGCCCCACCTGAATTGGCCACCTGCCCCAGAGCAGTGAGGCCGGGTGGGGGGAGGGGCGCCCGTTCCCACGGGGTCCACGTGGAGGCGGCAGGTGCTTCCTCCCCCTGGCGCGGGGTGCAGGGCTAGAGGGGGGCTCCAGGCGGGGGCCCATGACGTCACCCGCAGGTGGGGGCAGGGCCAGGTGGACCCCCACACCCACGCACAGAGGCCCACGGCCCGCTTGTCCGTCCCCTCCCTGCAGCCGGTCGCCCGCCGCGATTTCCTCTTTCTTTGCGGAGCCCCAGGTTTCGCAAGGCGGCGGCGGTCCGCGGGTGACAGCGAGACACGCAGCCTGGGGGAGGGGAGGCGGCGACACAGCCGCAGGCCAGGGGCCGTGGGCGGGCAGGCGATGTCCGGGTCCCGGCAGGTGCCCTCGGGCCCGCGCCCCACCCGAGCGGGAACCAGGCTGCGCTGCCCACGCCACCCCCCACCCCGCCAAGCAGGCGCCGCAGCACCCCTCCCCGGCCCCGGGGCTGGCATCCAGGCCGGCACCCACCCCGGCGCATCCACTCGGGCCCTCCCCCACGCGGGCCGGCCACTACCCGGCCCGCACCCACCCAGGCCCCCAGCTACCCCGGGCGCAGCCAGCCTGCCCGCACCTACCCGGGGCGCCGCAGTCCGCGCAGCGCGCGTTCGCTGGCCGCTGCAGCAGCTCCAGCACGGCCTTCCGCCGCTCCTTGGCCATGGCCGCGTTGCCGCCCCCCGCGACGCCGGGTGGGGAGCGTACGCCCCGCCGCGCTAGGGCGCCGCGCAGGCCGCCCGCCGCCGCCGCCCCTGCGCCATCCTGAGCAGCTCAGCCCGCGCGCCGGTTCCGCATTCCTGCCGCCCGGCCCGGCTCCACCGCCGCCGCTCTCGTCGCCGCCGCGGCAGCCGAGCGTGTGCCGGCGCGGGGCCCGGGGCGCACGGCGCGCTCTGGCCGGCGCGGCCCGCGGGCGGCCCCCAGCGGCGCGGGCGGGCGGGCAGCCTCCTCCCGCGCCGGCCAGGCGTCCCAGCCCGCGCGCCCGGCGTCCCAGCTCGCGCGCCCGGGAACCCGCCCGCCCGCGCGCCCGGGGACCCGCCCGGGGAGGTCTGCCCGCCGCCGCCGGCGCCGCCTCCGCCCACCCTATCCCAGCGCAGCGGCCCACCTGCCCGAGCGAGAGGCCACCAGCCACAGTGGTGGGGGGCTTGAGGGAACCGAATAACCACAGGCCTGGGTGAGATCATCCTTCGGTCATTTGGGCCCCAACAGCGCCTGGACACCTACTGTGCGCCCAGGGGGTCAGCGCACCAGGTCCAATGGGCACGCTGGGAATGCTTGTTGGAGGGAGGGGTGTGTGCCCAGTGCTGGGTGCCGGGGCTCACACCATGGCTGCCCTGGGAGGAGATGGCCGGCAGGTGGTAAGGCCCAGTGAGTGCGGTGGGTGCTCAGGCCAGAGAAGGGCTCCCGCCGTCTACCCAGCAGGGACAGGACAAGGGGTGGGCCGCGGTGCTCCCGATAAAGCCCGTTTTGAGCCAGGAGGCCAGGACCCAGACAAGAGGGTAGTAACATGGGGAAGGAGGGAGGTGATGTGCCCCTGCATTTTTTCAAATTCTTTTCATTTTCTTCTTAAATTATGAATGCAACGATGCATCTTGTTAAAAAAAACTGAAACAGTACCACACTGAAAAATTACAGCCTCTCCCCACCTCCACCCCCGCCCCAGCAACTGTGAGCCAACCATTGTTAGCACCATTAGCGTCCTTCCAGAATGGTCCTCGGCCTGTTAGGACACCAAGGGAGTCCCTATTCCTCTGGTCTGCTGCTGGGGGTTTTGGGTTGGTTTATTTTCACTGAGTAAACTGTACATACCCCTTTTCGAGTCCATACATACAGATCTACCCCTTTCTTTTCCAATGGCTGCGTTCCACTCAGAGCTGGACAATGACTTGTTCCCCAGTGCCTGGCTGAGGGGCGGGCATTTTCCATCTGCTGGGATCACAGTCGGACGCTCTCCAAGCGTCCCGGGTGGGTCCACATCTGGCAGTGGCACCTCTGGGACGAGGGGAAGAGCATCCCAACTGGTGACAGGCCTGCCACCTTGCCCTCCGCGGAGGCTGTGCTGGTGCCAATTCACCAAGGCCTGGCCCCTGCCCGGCCCCCAGCCGCCCACTCTGCCCAACAGCAGGGACGCGGTCCTTCTAGGGCGTTGTGGGAGGGATGGGTGGCATTTTCATCTCTGGGTCCCCACGCCAGGGTCGGAACCTGCCACACAGCAGAGTGGAGCACGTCACTTAACGAAGACAGGCTGACGTCAATCACAACAACAGCTACTCTACCAACGGCACCAGGCATTAGGTCAGACCCCTCGCATGTGTTTTCTTATTTAATCCCCATTTACAGATGGGGAAACTGAGGCATAGAGCAGTTCAATCACACCCAAGGTCGCACGTGGCTTCTAGGTGGAAGGGCTGGGATGAACATACAGCTCGGAAACAAAGAGACACCCCACCCCTCGAGCAGGGCAGGGTTGCTGAGGGTCCAAGAGGGGCAGGGAAGCTAGAGGGGCCTCGGAGGAGGGCAGGTGCGGAGCAGGCAGGGCTGAGCACACAGCCACGCCCTGTTTGGCGGTGGGTTGTTCACCTTCTCTGTCTTCCCACCTGGCTAAGGAGGTGAAGATACTGTCCAGGTAGGCAGGAGGAAGTGAGAATTCAAGAAGAGGCGCCAGGTCATGAAACAGACTCTTGAAAGAGGAGACAGGCAGGTCCAAAATCTGAAGCCCCCCGCCCCGGCGCCCAGGCTGGAGTGAAGGCACGGGGTGCAGTGGGGCTGGGGTGCGGGGCTCAGGACTCACAAAATTCAGAAGGTGACAGGCAGCCCAGGGTGGGCCACAGCCAGACAGGGGCTGGCCCAGGGTCCTGGGGCTGCTGGGAGGTGCTGGGGGCCAGACCCCAGGGTCCCCGCACGGCCCTGGGGGTCTGGCTCCTGTCCTGAGGGGGATGGGGACAAAGGAGAGTGACCACTCTGTCTGCTTTTGTGGGGGGCACCCGAGGGTGAGTGGGGAGACAGCTGTGCTTGCCTGGGTGTAGGGGACGGGAAATGCCCGGGACTCAGGGCCTCGTGGCCCGAGGAAGGCGTTGGGGACAGTGGGGCTGCTAAAGCCCACAGAAGATCCAGGGAGGGGTCCACTCCAGGGCTGGGGACAGAGTCCAGGGCAGTCGACGGCAAGGCGGCTGCAGCGGGTGGGCCGCCCAGGAGGGGGCTGGGCAGGGGAGAGGGGCCAGGGCCCGCTGGGCACCGGCACCAACGGCCTGGGCAGAGGAGGGCTGTGTGGGAGGTGGGGAGATGGCCACGAAGATGGGCAGTGGGGGGAGGGAAGGGGAGGGCCCAGAAGGTGAGGTCGGAGGGCCAAGGGGGGCTGCAAGGCGATGGGGGTGCTGGCAGGCAGAGGACAGGCACTGGGAGGGGGTGGGGGCACCGGGGTGGGGGTGCAGCAGGCATCCCCATCCCCACAGAGGATAGTGCAGCCCCCAGCCACCGGCAGCTGTCCCCAGACTCCTAAGGAGCTTCGGTAGAGCAGGTGGGTTGGCACTCCTGCCCGGACGGGGAGGGGAGGGGACACGCCGAGTGCAGAGGTCGCCAGCAGCAGGGGCGCAGCAATGCTCGGAGCTCCCTGGCTGACGCAGGTGCTGGCCTCTGGGCAGCCCGGCCCTTCCTTCCACAGGCCCCTCCCCTCGACAGCATTCTCGCAGCGCCTGCTGTATGCAGAGCCCTTAGCAGCTTGATCCGTATAAGTAGCGGAGAAGACGGGGAGCCCCAGGCTGTGCCAGCACCCCTGGCCTGAGACCCCGGTTTAGGATGGATTAGCCCCAAACCCCGGCACGGGGGTGGGGAGAGCAGGTGCTGCCTTCCAGCCCTTCCCTGGACACGCTGTGGCTCTGGGGCTGAGCAGCCACAAGGTTCCGGGGTGGCACTGGGCGAGAAGGGAGCAGGGCAGGAACCAGGCCAGAACCCTCCTGGGGCCTCGGGCAGGGCTGCAGCGGCATCCCTCCGCCTGCGCCCACCCTCCTCCCTGGGCCTGCTGAGCCAGACCCCGGAGGGGACCCCTGTGGGTCTTCCCAGGAGCGGGGTAGCTGGGGATTTGGGATCAGCCCTCCACTGGGGGCCAGGACTCACGGGGGCTGAGGAAGCAAGCACCTCCCAGAAGGGTGGAGATGGTACGAAGATGGTGGCTAAAATGAGCGACAGGGACACGCCTGGCCACGAGGACCAGCTTCCTGGTGTGGCTCGGGACAGTTCCTGTTTTAAAGCCCTCACCCAGTGCAACTCCTGAGCCTCTGCCCTCAGCCTCCGGCCCCACCCCCAACAAAAAGGATCTTTTTTTTTTTTTTTTTTCCACCAAGAGAAACACAGAAAAACCCAAAGAAAAGGTGACCCTTGGTACAGCACGGCCACTCAGGAGCTTTGCGTGTGCTTAACAGACACAGATATGGAGGCCCCTCGCCACCCCAAAGCCAGGGGGCAGCAGGGACAGGCCCCTGGGACCAGGATGGTTTCTCCATCTGACAGTGGCACTGGCCCTGGAGACCCCCTGGGAAGGCAGGGTCTCAGGGTTGTCCCCAGAGGTGACATGTGGGGTGGGGTGTCTGTGGGGGCAGGGCGCTATGGGTTGTTTAGTGGGTTTGGGGACATTTAAAATTTTTTTTTGCTTGGTGTCCCTAAGAGAACCAGCATCTGGCAGGAGGAGGAGGGTGGAGCATCTCTCGGGCTTGAAGCGAGGCTGCCAGGACGTGGCTTCCCAAAGGCAGTGAGCACGGGCGGCCTGGCTGGGGCAGGGGCGGGAGCCGCGGGGAAAGGTCCCAGATGCAGTCTGGGGAGCCCGCAGCAGCAGCAACATCCAGCCGTGGATCTGCAGTTCACACGCAAATCAGCACAACTCAAAACTCACTTATAGGGGCTCCCCTGCTGGCACAGTGCTTAAGAACCCGCCCGCCAATACAGGGGACACGGGTTCGAGCCCTGGTCCAGGAAGATCCCACATGCCGCGGAGCAATTAAGCCCGTGCGCGACAACTACTGAGCCTGCACTCTAGAGCCCACGAGCCACAACTACTGAACCTGTGTACCACAACTACTGAGCCTGCGCTCTAGAGCCCACAAGTCACAACTACTGAGCCTGCGCTCTAGAGCCCGTGACCCACAACTACTGAGCCTGCGCTCTAGAGCCCGCGAGCCACAACTACTGAGCCTGTGTGCCACAACTACTGAGCCTGCGCTCTAGAGCCCACGAGCCACAACTACTGAGCCCGTGTGCCACAACTACTGAAGCCCGCGTGCCTAGAGCCTGTGCTCTGCAACAAGAGAAGCCACCATAGTTAGAAGCCAGCGCACTGCAACCAAGAGTAGCCCCTGCTTGCTGCAACTAGAGAAAGCCCGCGCGCGGCAACGAAGATCCAATGCAGCCAAAAATAAAATAAATAAATAAAATTTAAAAACTCACTTATAAAGAACTCTTACAAGTCAACGGGAAGAGGATCTGAACAGAGCCTTCTCCAAGGAAGACGCATAGATAGCCGGTGTGCACGTGACGATGCTCAGCATCACGCGTGGCCAGGGAGACGAGACGCGGCCGCACACACGCTGGGACGGGGGCAGTTCAGCCAGAGACTCGCCAGTGCTGACGCTTAAACACACTCACCACGCGACCCAGCAGTTCCACTCCTAGGTACACACCCAAGACAGAAAACACACGTTCACTCAGAAACACGTACGTGCGGTGTTACTCACAGGAGCCAAAGGGGAACCACCGTGTCCATCAGCAGATGAATGGATACACACAACAGGGTCCCTCCCTGCAGTGGAACAGGACTCGCCGCAGGAAAGGAAGGGAGTGCTGACACAGCTAGGACCTGGACGAACCCTGAACACGCGATGCTCGGTGAGAGAACCCGGTCACGGAAGGGCAGTGTGCGTTTCCACTCCTGTGAGTCCTCGATCTGAAGAGTATTTCCACGTGACAGTCCCAGCCCCTGTGTTGAGCCCACCGGGTCCACTGAACGGAGGGGTCCTTCATTCCGCCCCTCAGCAGCCCTTAGTGATGGGGAGGCCCTGGGTCACCTGCCTCCTGAGGCGTGTCTCCAGGGTCAGACCACAGGCCTGTCTGAGGACTGAGCACGAGGGACTCCCCCCACTCCCAAAGGGAGGCTGTGGAAGCATCTCACAGCTCACCAGGCTCTGCAGACTGCAAACAGAGCCGGGCCCGGGCTCTGACCCAACCTGTCGGGAGAGGCCTCGGACAGGAGGATGGGGCGGGGCGTGAGGGGTCTTGGATTTCCCAGAGAGGGGCCCTCTGTCTGTGCCCCACCCTGTCCATCCACCATCCATCCATCTCCCCTCCCCCAGGGTCTTCCACAACATCACTGACGTTCCTCCCCGCTCCCACTGAGAGGTGGGATCTACCTGCTCGCCCCTACTTGGGGCGGGAGCCAGGAGCACTCCAACCGGGGAGGACGGTGCTTCCGAGGCTGCCGTGAAAGGATGCGGCTTCCACCTGGCGCACTCTGTCTCTCCCTCTCTGTGTCTCTCCTCTCTGTGTCTCTCCCTCTATCCCTCTGCCGCGGTCTCTGTCTTGCTCTCCTGAGCCGCCACTCTGCCTGAGTCCCCTCAGCTCAGGTTCTGGCCACGCGGGAACGGCCTCGAGGAGCCTCAGCTACCACCTAGTGAGAACCCCCGGCTGACCGCAGTCCATCCGGGGCCGTGAGGGTGGTAACCATCAAATGCTGGGGTCAGAAGCCAAGTCTGGGGCGCTTCCACCCAGCGAGGGCACGGGGGTCTCTGGAAAGCCCGCCCCACGGTCATCACGCCCAGGACTCTCTGCTCAGAGCAAGGCCGGGAAGGGAGGCCTGGCGCGAGCCCTCCTCCAGTTCCCTGTGCCCCAGGGTGGTCTCCTCTGAACGGGGCTCCGCCACCCTCTGGCACACAGCCCGCGGGTGTGGACGGCGAGACCCCTGCCGCCATCACTGAGCCCGTGCTGAGCAGGGCGCTGGCCCAGGCAGGAAGAGTTGATGAGCCTCAGCTGGGGCCCCCACTGCACTCAGGGCCCCCCAGCTGGGCCGCCGTGTCAGCAGGACCTGGGGCCTCAGGGGTGCACAGCCCTGGTCCAATCTTTAGGTCCTGGAGTGTGGAGGCCGCTGCACATAACACTGTCCCCTCGGGGGCCCCCGGGGACAGCCCTCCCACAGGTGACTCAGGCGCTGCAGTGCCGCCACCGTCCAGCAGGGGCCGCCACACCACCACATTCTGTCCCGGAGGCACCAGGACCGCAGTCGCCGGAAGGGGAAGGCCCCCAGGCTTCTGTCCTTCGGTGGCAAGGCTGGCCCACTCCTGGCCTAACCAACCCTAACTGCCCCCACCACTGCCCTGACGTGGTAACGCGGCTCAGCATCCTCAGAAAGCCCTGTCCCCCCGACTCAGTCTGCAGCCCCCAGCGTCCATCGTGGGGCGTCGCTCTGTCCCCAGGGCCCGAGAGATCTGCTTCCCTTCACAGTCAGAAAGCGGCCACCAGAGGCACCGCTGGGGCCCCGGAAGCTGGCTCCTCACCTGCCCTCGCACGTAGCTCTGTAAATCCCACGCAAGGGCAGCCGGCAGAATCCTGCAGATGGAGGCTCCCAGAAGGTTCCAAGACTCCCCGACGCCCGCTCCCCCCCAGGGCTCTGCAGGAGCCCCCTCGGCCCTGTTCCCGGGGTGTGGGACCCCCACTCCACAAGCACAGCTGAGACGTGATTCCATCCCTCCAGGAGAGACTTTATTCACAGTGTTAAGGTCACTTGCTCCACAGGTTAACAGAACGTTCCCTATGCCTCCTGCAACAATAAAGCCCCTATTTTCTAGTCCATAAATACCTAATTTCACTGAAAGACTGACCTCAAGCACCAGGCAGGTAGAATGACAGACACCAGAGACAGGAGCCCTTTCTTCCCCAGTAAAGGCTGGGGAAGCGGCACCGCAGATGGGAAGACATGCTCCTGGGGGCCAGCCTGTCCCCCCAACCAGGGTCACTGCCGGAGCTCCCATTTCCCACGAGGAACCAACGCGGCCCCTCCCTTAAGAGCCGACAGGGTCCACACCCTGGTGGCGGAAAGCCTGCCCTCAACCAGCAAGTCCACACAGCACCCGACACACAAACCAGCACAGTCTCTGCTCATGGGCCGCATCAAGTTACAACCACAGGCACGCAACTTGTAGAAGACATAAAATACAACTAAACACAATGAGCGTTTTGAAACTAATGATTTTATTGTTTCTATAAAAATGATACGTGTATGTTATAAAATACAGCCATAAAGAAAGTTCCCTGCTGCTCAGCCAGAGGTGGCGGACTGGTCCGAAGGCATGCAGGTGCCCCCTGTGCCTGTTCAGCAGTTCCCCGCTGCTCAGGCCACTGAGCGGGTAGGAACCGCCACGGAGTGGTCTTAAGCTGTTCTTCCACAAACTCTTAAAATGGAAATAGGTTGACGGAGAATAAAGTTTCTAAAATAAAAAAGAAAAGTACCAGGAAACCACCCGGACTGGCAGGCGTCCTGAACACCTGCTGTTCAGGGTTCCAAACCTGCTCACACCTGCAGAGAATCGGGGACGTCCAGACAGACACCTGACAAGAAGGGGGGCCCCGTCCCACACGCCACGCCGGCAGTGACTCTGATCCTGGTTATTAAGTACATACCCATTCTCCGTCGTCTGCCAGCAACAAGCAGCAGCAAAGCCAGTGCCAAAGATTCCCAAAAAAATAGGGATTTAAACTCAGCCCTGAGAAAATTCGACCCACAACTGGGTTGCTGTGGATCATTAGGACAAGCGCTCAGCTGTCCTGGAGCCTGAGCAAGCCACCCACCACCCAGCCTCTCAGGGACCCCGTGCTGTGCTCCAGTGTCCTCCCAAACCACCGGCAGGTGGTGCTGCCGGCTGAGGACCGGCCTGAAGTGCACACGTCCTGGTCCCGGAACCCGAGACTCTGCGGCCCCACATGGAAAAGGGGACTGTGCAGGTGTGGTTAAGGGTCTTGAGAAGGGAGGCAGGATTATGCCGGGGCGGGAGGGGGCCCAATGTCATCACGAGGGCCCTAACAGGAGGGAGGTGGGAGGGTCAGGGCCAGAGAGAGGTGTGGGGAGGAGGCAGAGTCGGGGAGGAGAGAAGCCACTGGGTCTGATGGAGGACGGGCCTCGGGCCACGGAGCGCGGCGCCTCTAGGAGCTGGAAGAGGAGGAGACGGACCCTCCCCAGAACCCCTGGCAGGAGGGGGCTCACGGGAGCCTTTGGACTTGTGGCCTCCAGGCTGGGGCATAAGTGTGTTGTTTAAGCCACCAAGTCTGTGCTGACCTGTTAGTGGGGAAGAAACCTGACTTGCTTTTTAAAAAATAAAAACACTGCCTTCCTGAACAATAAACATATTCCAGCCACCCTGTGTGCTGCTTGAGGTTTTCACAGAGTTGCTAAAAGGACCTGGGGCCCAGCCAGCAGAGTGGAGGCCTGCGTGAGGCTGTAGACGGAGGGTGGCCTGGCCCTGCGCCCCAAGCTTCTGCCCCAGGGGCTGGAGTGAGAGCCAGGGCAAGGGGCTCCGTTAGCCTCACCTGCCGGGAAGGCAGCTGTGGGCCCAGGTCTGACCTGATTGCTCCGGCTTACCTCCTGCCTAAGGAGGACACTTGGAAAACATTCTGGAAATTGTCTTCTAATAATGTCACTGGCTCATCATCACGAGTATATACGAGAAATAAAAGGCATTCTTTACATGACAAATGATGGGCAACTAAAAATATCTCACAGGAGCTTTGGCAGGACCAGACAGGACGTCTGGACCCGAGCCTGGCGTTTTTAGCAACTGAGACCCAGGAGCCAGCAGGCAGTGCGGGAAGCTGCTGCCCTTTGTCAAGAGCCCGACTGTCCCCTCCTGACGCAGAAGCCACTGCGTGTGCATTCTATTTGAGATTCATGAATGTTTCAAAATGAGTATTTACCCAATCACGTACATAGAAAGTTCAACTACAAAGAGCTTAGCACAAAACATTTTTTTAAACGATTCTGAAATAATTCCAGACTTCCAGAAAGTTGCAGAAACAGGCCACAGTTCTGTCTGCCTGCTTCTCCCAACGACACCCTATGCGAGCACAGGACAAGAAGTGCTGTGACTGACCTGCGGGCCCTCGGGCTCCCTGGTGGCCCTAGCCTCCCTGGACCCTTGGCCCGGGGCAGCCCCTCCATCTGTTCTCCAGGACGCGGCCCTCCTGGGGAGCGCTGTTCTTCACTCTGCAGCCCGTCCCTCATGTCAGGTGTGCCTGCGTGTGCCCACCAGACTGAGGTGGGGCACTCCTGGCAAGACAACGGCAGAAGCAATGCCGCCTTCTCAGGGCATCGGTCGGGGCAGGCGCTGTGGGGGCCGGGCAGTCAGGCAACCACGCTGAGAAGCCTCAGCTGTTTGCCAAGTGCCTCGCGGGGCGCCCTCCAGACCAGGCAAAACTGTTCCACATCACACCGCCCACCCATCTCAGGACCACCGACGCCCCTTCCTCCCATGTGGGTTGGGACCCGGAGGAGGGGTGTCCCTTCCTGCACTGATACGTCTACCCCATTCATTATTTCCATCAACAGGGGCTCCTGGGTAGGAACTGATTCTGCAGCCGAAGCCCATTACAGTCCTTCCTTCTGCGGCTCCACTGGTCCCCCATCGGGCCACTGGGAGCTCCGTTGCATGTCCTCTCGACAAGCCCAGCATGGTTCCAGCAATTCCTTACTTTCTGACACAAGAGGGTCCAGCCTCACCTGGACTTTCCTGCCCCTGGGTCCTCCTGCTGGAGAGAGGCTCAGATCCGTGCTGCCAGGGGTCACTGCCCCTGGTCCCTTGGTGCCCAGAGCGAGGGGACGTCCGTACGAACACACGCGCGCGCACGCATACACACTTATACGTCTGCTTCTCTACCCGCTGCCCTGGCAGATGTCCGAGAACCAGGATCCCACACCCCCGGCTCGCATCACCCACAACACAGCTCCAGCTTTTTCCACCTTAAAATTCACAGCCTCAGAACCATTGTCCACATGAAGAACAAACATACTAACCAGGGTACAAATCTTGTCTTTTTGTCTCTAGTTTTAGTCAAAACACTATCTTCCAAAGCTACCTGGGCAAGTCCCGTCCCGCCGGCCCCTCTGCCGTGGGCAGAGTCAGCGTTTGCGACACGGCTGGGCTCAGGGTCACTGCCGCTGTCCCACGGTGGCCCCCCCACGTCCCGGTTTATCTTTCGAGCACATAAAACAAGAACATGGCTCCGAGTCAGAAGCACTCAGAGAGCTGCCCCCCATCCCCACACCTGTCAGCAACCATCCTCCCTGGTTTCCAGTTTGCCTTCCGGAGTTTCTTGTTGCTCAGGCACGCGGGTGTCGTGCTGGTTCCTTCTCCCTCTCTCACCACGACGTTCTCTGGGCCCTGGTTCCCCCTCGGAGCCCGCTCTCGGTGCGCCGCCCCTGGGGCAGCGCGGGGCCCTCCGTTCTCTCTCCCCAAGTCCTTCCTGCGGCCGCCCAGGGCCCCGTCTCTTTCCAATTGCAGACAACGCTGCGATAAATAACCTTGTGCGTGTGTGACGCTGCACTGTTGGAAAACACAGAATATTTTTGTGGCTCACTTTGCTGACAGAAACCATGGCTTTTCATAAACTAGCTAAAAATATGGAAACAACCTGCAGCACAATTAGAAGCACAGACAGAGAGCCGATGCTGAACAGTGACAAACCGCAGACGAAGCGCTTGGTGCTGGACCACCAACGTGGCCAGCAGTGCTGGGGAGCCCCGTGGAGGTGGGAGCAGCCTCAGAGGGACCATCAGGGAGGGCCTGACCGAGTGTGGCCACCACCGTAGGACCGAGGCAGAGGGACGTCAACACAGAGAACTGGACACGGCCGAGGAGCAGACCACGAGGGTTTCCCGGAGCCCAGCCTGGGTCGCCAGGCAGAAGAAGGGGGGGATCAGGGCCGGCTGTCCCCACCAGTGGGGACACACCTGGATCCTCCCAGCACTGGCCACACTGGGACAAAAGCCAGCTGACTCGGGGGCCAGAGCAGGCAGTCCACAGGGCAGGTCCGGGGGCTCCGCTGTGGTTCTGAGACCACGTGACAAGGCACCCCAGAAACGCCACCATGGGGTCTGCACCCCCAGGAGGTCTGTCCTGACAGTGCCCTGGGCAGCTCTCAGCGGGAACGCACTGCCCCGACCACGTTTAGCCAGGAAGCAGGGCTGGCTGCCGTCTCAGGGGCTTCCTCGGAGTAAAAGCACTGGAGGCCACCGTGCACATCGATCGACAGGGGGGACGTTCTGTTTCTCAGTTACAGCAAATGAGTTCCTAAAATTAAATCATCTAGTTTAACAAATATCATCTGATTCCAATCAGAAAATGGCCCTGGACCAGAAAGATACGTGGTGTTTGTGCATAACCAAAAAAAAAATCAAGAAGTCAGATAAATCAAAAGCCAGACTGCTTCCCACTTCCAAGCTTATCCTCTATTTTTGTTTAAAAAAAAAAAAAGAAAGAAAAGGCACGTATATTTATGAGTACAAAGAGAAAAGCATTTGGTAGGAAACGTTTTCCTGACAATCTCTGTCTACATAACAGACCACAACTCGTGAACATTTATCACTTTTGCACCGAAAAGACACACACAGAACCGGTGATGTGAATCCAGCATCTCACAGGAACCCGCGGTGTCCACTCACTAGGCAGACGTCATCCGGCACCTCACCTCCCCGGGACCCCCATCACACACCTGAACTTAAAGACAAAACCTAACACTCCTGGGGGAAAATGGGATCTAAAAGGGACAATGGTTTTCCAGAATCCTTTTGGGAGCTTCAGAAGACGAGCCATTTCCCAGCCACGAGGCGCATCCATCAGGGAGGGGTGTCTGTCTTGATTTCAAGCGGCACCTCGGGGATGTCACCAAAGCCCCTTCCTGAGCCACGGTACCTACAAGCAAGCTGCTGGGGCGGCAGGTCGTCGGACAACCCCACACAGCACTGCGGGCTTCTTCCCATCACGGTTCCGTTCTTGTCTCTGACTTTCCATCTACCAAATCTCCAAATCCCAGTTTTTCCAGAGGTTCTCGTGCCATCAGCTGCCTGAAAGGAAAAGTGAGAGCTGTCAGGGTGGCTGGGAGAAGGACAAGCACCGCCCACGCGGGGCCGAGGTAGGCCGTGGGCACCCGCCACCATCTCACCCCCAACCACTCCGTCCTGGGAACAGACCCCGATTCGTACCCTTAGACCTGCAACCCCGAGGAGCAGGAAGCAGCCGAGGCCAGGACAGAGGAGCCCCGCCGTGCTCCCGGCCACACCTCCCTCGTCACGGGGACCCGGAGCTTGCGGGGCCAGCCGCCTAGACAGCCAGCAGGAGACCAGAGGCAGAGCGGGTCGAGGTGCAGGGGCGAAGGAGAGCCTGGCGGCTCCAGGGTGCAGTCCCTCCACCCCCGCCCCCTTTACCTGCCCCGACTGCCATGCGCACGAAACCCAGCGGCCCAGCAACAGTTCTTAAGACGATGTCCCCAGAATCGCAAACCCCAGGTGGCACGATCTAACCTGGCAGCGGATTAAACCAACTATACAGCGATGGGAGGCACAAGACACTCCTTAAACCCCAAATAGGCAAATAACGATAAACCTTCCCACATCTTTGCCAAAAGAGTTCAACTGGCCGACAGTTCTTACAACTGATGCTCAGACTTCACTGTGGTCGCAGGACCACGACTCCCAAAGGACACCCTAATCCCTCGAGCTCGTGGTGGGACCTCACACGGGGGGGGGGGCTGTTAAGGATGAAGATGAAAATAACGTTGCCAACCAGCCAATGTGGAGACGAGACCCCAGGGACTGTCCAGGCGACCAACCTGATCCCATGAATCCTTAAAAGTAGAGACCCTTCGCTGGCTCTGGTCAGAGAGAAAAAATGTGAAGAGGAGAGAAGATGGGACACGTGCAGCACCGTGGAACGTGCGGGTGGAGAAAGGGGCCTCGGGCCGAGGACATGGCGTCGCTGGGAGCTGGAAAAGGCCAGGAGACAGCGCCTCCAGAGGGGACCCGCCCGCACCTAAGACAGTAACCAGTGTGCACTGGCCGCACCCTGGGATGGGCAGAGGGCCTTCCCAGGACCGTCTGCTCTACCCTGGGGCACCCGGTCAGGAGGCCCAGCCTCAGGCGGGAACCGGACCTGAGGTCGTGGATCACACGTGTGTTTGCTGGGTCTCTGCCAACAGTGCAACCCCAATTTTAACAGTTGCTGCTGTGAGAAAACGTGCCCCCACCTAAGTCGCAGACACGTCCACTTCAGGCTGACGGGGCCCGAATCCTCGTGAGGCGACTTGCAAACTCTACTGAGGTCTGGTTTTGAAAACGACACACGTGAAGTAGGTAGGGGCAAAATAAGGTCTGGAATGTCAGCAGAAAGGAAAAAAGAGGAGGAGAAAAGAGGCTTTTAAAAAGGGTGATGGGTAAGGGCAAAATGGGAAAAATCTTGACCCTGAATCTGGGTGATGGTTATGGAGATCCAGACGATCCTCTGCTTTTGTATGTTTGAGGATTTTCATTGAAAACAAACTGAAAGTCTCCAGTCAAAATAACTGACCAAGTCAGAAACACATACATCCTCGTACATTCATCCAAACATCGCCTGACCAACCAGTGAAGCCACTTGAATGGTGGGACCCACAGAGCAGCTGGCCGCGTCCCTGTCTCCCCACGTCCTCAGCGGCCCAGGGAGGCTGGTGCCCAAAAGCTGCGCTGGGTGAGGGGCCACCACATGGAGATGTGGGCAGCTCCCTCCCAGGGGCAAATGGGGAAAAGAGGGCCCTTCTGCTGGCCCTGCCTGGAAGCCCTGGTCAGGCAGCAGGAGCTGCTCTGGGACCCAAAAAGCCAAACCCTCCGAGCAACCTCACGCAGGAGTTGCTGGGCCGCGTGCTGGCCCCGGGATGACTGACCCAGGGACAGTGACCCGAGCTGCTTCGGGGAGGCGGGCGACCTGCTCACACTCTCACACAGGGCGGAGACCAGCTCCAATCTCAATCTCAGAGGCGTGGCCATACCAAGAAGAAACTCACGGAGTTCAGGTGTTTTGAAGATGCATCAATTTGAAAGAGAGTGACTGGAACGTGCAGATCCGACCGATGCGCTACTCGGGGACGGCAGAGCTGGCTTCGGGCCGGCCTGTCGTCAGATGCCAGCCCCGCAAGCCTGCGCGACTCAGGAAGCCACCTGAGGGTCCGTCCCCCGCAAAGGCCCCAGTGTCCCCAACAGCCCTCAACACACCGGGGCCTGAGAAGCACAGGAGATCTTGCCTGGGGGGGAATGTCTGAGCTTGTTACGGGAAAATGAAAATGGGACTCAGATTTATGTCAACTTGTCCTCAGACAAGGCCTCTGATGACTCGACTCCTTAGTGAACTAATGAAGGGCTCAAAAGGCAGAAATAAAAGTTCCCACCCAAGGATGTAATTTTACGTTACACACTTTCCCCGTGAAGGTTTACAATAGTACTTAATTTAAGGAAAATCTCAACAGATCAGTTAAGAGCATTCTTGTTTTCTTTAAAGGTGAGGTCCAGTAAATTCTGATTAAGACAGGAAGAATCAGGATTCCCTGGTGGCGCAGTGGTTGGGAGTCCGCCTGCCGATGCAGGGGACACGGGTGCGTGCCCCGGGCCGGGAGGATCCCACGTGCCGCGGAGCAGCTGGGCCCGTGAGCCATGGCCGCTGAGCCTGCGCGTCCGGAGCCTGTGCTCCGCAACGGGAGAGGCCGCAGCAGTGAGAGGCCCGTGTACCGCAAAACAAACAAACAAAAAAAGATAGAATCACTCCTCGTTCATCGTTCCTTACAGGGCCCACTGTCTCACCTGTCACGCTGCAAACAGCTCTGAGCCGACGTGGAACAAAACAATAGAGCACATACTTTTATGTTCCAAGAAAAATGTTTAAAGGTCCAAGAAAAATATTTAAAGGAATAAGCTGCGTACCCAAAAAACTTCAAGTCTTTCGACTCAGTCAGCATTTTTATGATGTGCGATTCTGAAAGCTGAATGACATGTCAGGAGCACCCAAATTTGGAAAGAAAATACTCGGAGGAAGGCAATCATGTCCAATGCTATCACTGGAGAAAAGGTTCCCATGATGGCTAAACAACTTGGAGTATAACTGAATCTCTGAAAAGCCTCAACTTCACGGGCAAGCAGCCCTACAGTTCCGAAACACAGGCTGAACTGAGGCCTGAGTGAGGCCCACACTTAACGACCTCTTGGAATAAACATTTTAGCCAGAGACGCGGGAGCGGGGAGAAGTCATAAACAACTGCTGGCGTGTACTTGCCTCTCCATCCTGCACTCCAAATATTCTTTTGACTCATTTCTGCACAAAGCATTTTCAAAATTATTGTCCCGGAGACACTTCATGAATTTCTCTTTAAAGCTTTTACATTCACCTGTAACGAAACAGAAAAGTGTTTCCTTTTTAAAGTGAAAACATGACAGGCCCGCCCGGCAGCCTTACTGGCAGCCCCCCTCCTCCCCCTTTGAAAACTGGTTTCCTCCCGAAACACGCTGGAAACAGACTGGAAAAAGCAAATGTACCAAGTGGGAAAGCAAGTACAGGAGAAGGAGGGCATCCAGGCGGCGGCGCCGGGGAGCTCACGCAGGATTCTCCCGACGTTGCCGCGTGTGTCTAATATTTCTCAGTGAAATGCTGGCACACAAAAAATCCATCCATAAACCTATCTCCGAAACCTTGGTTTCCACGTAGTTTGCGACGATCAGGAGCGTCCTTCGCTCTCGCGCGAGACACCCGTTTAACCCCGCGGGCCTCACACCCGCGAAGGACCTTGTCGACGCAACGTCGGCCCCAGACTGGAGGCCGGGACTCCGCGTCCCCTCCCCGGTTCCGAGGCCCCAGCCCCGTCCGGCACCCACCCTCGGGCCGCGGCGGGAGGCCCTGAGCCGGGACCGGACCCGGCCGGGCCGAACCCAGCCTCAGCGGCCCCACCCGCACCGCGAGCAGACGCCAGTGCCGCCCCGGCCGCGCGGCTCCAACGAGCCGGCCCAGGGCTGCGCCGGTCCGGCCGGGGAGCCCCGACCGCCCCCGCTCACCGAAGTGATCCAGCGGGAAGCTGCCCTTGTCCGGGGGCCGCGGCTGGAAGCTCTTGGACCCGAAGTTCATAGCCGTCGACATGATGGCGTCGCCCGGAGTCTTCAAGAGCGACGCGCGCTGTACGCAGGACGGAGAGCCGAGCGCCGAGCAGGCCCCCGCGGGAGCGCCGATCACGTCGAGCGGCGAGCAGCCCCTGGTCGCTTGGCCCGCCCCTCGCTCTATAGGGCCCGCCCTCACCACCAGGGCCCCACCCCCGGGCTCTAAAAGGCCCGGACCCTCCGCCAATTGCTCTGCGAGACCCTATGACCCAGCCGTCATCTCCTCACGATGAGGAAATGGAAGTTCGGAGAGGTTCAGCAACTTGCCCAAGGACACACAGCAGACTTGCACGGTCCTGCAGGCTGTGCCTGTGGGTCTCTGTATCCCCGAGAGTCTGCAGGGGCTTCTCCCCACTGGGCACCAGGGCCTAATCCTGGCGCTTGCCTGGTGAGAAGGAAGGAGCGTTAGCTTCCTGCGGCTGCCATAACAAAGTGCACACTCTGGGTGGCTTAGAACAACAGAAATTCTCTCAGTTCTGGGGGCCAGTCGTCTGAGATTGGAGCATCCACTCCTGGCCTCTCCCATCCCTGCTGGTGGGTTGCTGGCTTGTGGACGCATCACCCTATCTCTGCCTCATCATGTGGCCTCTCCCTGTGTGTCAGTGTCCAAATCTCCTCCTTTTATGAGGACGCACTTGTATTGGATTAGGGCCCACCCCGATGACCTCACCTTAACTAATTACATCGGCAAGGACCCTGTTCCCAAAAAGGTCACATTCTAAGGTAGGGGGAGCTAGGACTTCAACATATGAATCTGGGGACACAATTCAACAGATAAGAGTAAAAATGCATCATAAACAGGAAAGCCCCTGGTGGTCATTTATTATTGTTGTTATGGCAACAGTAACAACAGGGAAAGGGCTCAGTGGGGACCCCAGGTCTCCCCAGCAGAGCCCCTCCCAGCCCTGCACCCTGGGCAGAGCCTCGTGTGCCAGGCCCCGGACGTAAGCACAGAGGGGCCTTAGCATCACAGAGTCACCACTGGCCCCTCTGGACAAGCTTTCCTCCCCCCAGGCCCTGCCCCTTGTAATGTCAGGAGCTTGCCAGCCAGTCTCAGCAGACCCTCCCCCACAGGCCTGCCCCCTTCCAGGGCTGACTTGGGTGCCCCCTCCTCCAGAAGGCATCCGCTTGCCTCCACCCACTTGAAGCCCCCCCCCTCCCCCACAGCCCGTGGTACACACCACCGGAACTCTGTGCCTGAGGCTGGATTCTCTGTTTGTCCAGAGCCAGCACAGAGCTCCACCACACGTTTGTGGGCCGACAGCAGGGGTCTGCAGGGAGAGCCCATCCCGTTGTCTGGGCCTTGGTCGACCTGGGGCTCTGGGCCCACTTAAAACTACAAAAGGAAGATTGTACCTGTTCCTGCCGTATTAACAACCGTTCACACCGCTGGGGCCAGGGGCCGCACACTGGGTTATTCATTAATGTGTTTCCAGGGCTGGTGAACAATGGAAGCTTTTATTACCCAGCAAGTAGCACTTTTCCACCTGACTAGATCGCACCACTTAGCAGTAAAAGGGACAGCCCATCCCCACCAGGCTGCCCGTACCTCTCCGTCTGGCGGCCCTGAGGGACCAGTGAAGCACCAGAGGCCCAGTGACCTGGAGGTGACGGCCAGCTTTTAACTGACATGTCTGTACCTGACAAGCGGTTATTGCTTTGTAGGAGATGTTTAGCAGTGCACAGATTTGAAAATCGGGCAAGGAGCTAATGTTTTTTGAACCCCTCTTACGCACTGGGCTGATTCGTGTGGGGTCACGGGGCCGGGAACAGTGCCCAGAACACAGTAGGTGTTCTGTTAATATTTTTTGAAGAGGGAATCCCCTGGCGGTCCAGTAGTTAAGACTCTGCGCTTCCACTGCAGGGGGCGCAGTTTCGATCCCCGGTGGGGAAACTAAGATCCCACATGCTATGTGGTGCGGCCAATCAATCAATCTATGAAAATAAAAAAATATTTTTGTAGAATGAACGTAGTTGGGCAGGTATTATTATTCTCGTGTCACACGTAGAGACACAGAGAGGTCAAGCCCCTTGGCTTGAGGTCAAGAGACGCCACCGAAATGAGAAGCCCATGCACCACAACCAAGAGTAGCCCCTGCTCACCGCAACTAGAGAAAGCCGGCGCGCAGCAAGGAAGACCCAACGCAGCCAAAGATAAACAAATAAATAAAATTAATTTATTAAAAAAAAAAAGTCACATAGCATTGCCTCCGCCGTGGTCACAAGCTCCCACTCAAATTCAAGGGCAGGGGCTTCCCTGGTGGCGCAGTGGTTGAGAATCCGCCTGCTAATGCAGGGGACACGGGTTCGAGCCCTGGTCTGGGAAGATCCCACATGCCACGGAGCAACTAGGTCCGTGAGCCACAACGACTGAGCCTGCGCGTCTGGAGCCTGTGCTCTGCAACAAGAGGCCGCCATAGTGAGAGGCGCCTGCGCACCGCGATGAAGAGTGGCCCCCGCTTGCCACAACTAGAGAAAGCCCTCGCACAGAAACGAAGACGCAACACAGCAAAAATAAATAAATTAAATTAATAAAAACTCCTACCCCCAACATCTTCTTTAAAAAAAAAAAAAAAGGCTTCCCTGGTGGCGCAGTGGTTGAGAGTCCGCCTGCCGATGCAGGGGACACGAGTTCGTACCCCGGTCCGGGAAGAACCCACATGCCACGGAGCGGCTAGGCCCGTGAGCCATAGCCACTGGGCCTGCGCGTCCTGAGCCTGTGCTCCGCAACGGGAGAGGCCACAACGGTGAGAGGCCCACGTACCGCAAAAAAAAAAAAAAAAAAAAAATTCAAGGGCAGGGCCCCTGCTCTCCACGGGCGGAGGGCAAATTATACGAAGAGCTTACGGGCTGGGCGCTGTCATTGCAACATGCCATCTGCCTCAGCTAACAAGTGGATGGAAGGGCTGAGTGTGGAGCCAGGTGTGTGCAACTCCAGACCCCTCTAGGGAACACCCTGCACCTCGGGTGTCAAGGCCAGGTATGACCTGAGCCCCAGTCGGAGCCTGGCGACCCCTGGCCAGCGGGGCCTGGCCAATCAGGTCTGACCAGAACAATTCCCAGGCTTCTGCCTGAGTACCAGGACAGAGCCAGTGGAACTGCGCACCGGACTGCGGCTAGGAGGACGCGAGCCTGGGCGGTCGGCTGTCGTCTGGCCACCGTCACTCTCCCCAGAGTGCAGCCAGCAGACCCAGGAGCAAGGAGAATTCATCCAGATCCTAATAACATCATCTGGTCCCTGGATCAACCCTTGCCTGAAACTAACAGATAGCTGATCTTTCCACTTTGACAAATTCTGCTGTCAAAGTGTAATTTTCAAAAGGCTTTCAGCCAAATATATACTGAGCACATGTCAGAATTTTATCTCACCCGTTAACAAGGGAACGAGTCTAGATGGCAAGGCTGGTTCAGAGAAGAATGTCAAACCCTGACGGATCCACGTGCAGTCAGAGAAGGAGCTCGGGAACGAACGAGACTGCTGAGCTGGGCTCAGGAGTTAATGTCTAACATTGATGTCAGGTTAATGTCTTAACAGGACAATAAAGCCACAACCTTGCTTATCTTCTCCGCCAGACAGAAGTCATCTGCATGTTTATGGGGGAAAATCACCTGCACTTTTCCTATTTTCCGCAAGTTAACCTCCAGCTTCGCGGCACCTGGGCCTGGTCGATAATAAACGGCAAGTCAGAGAAAGCAACCCTCCCGGGCTGAACGGCACCCGGCAGGCTGGTTAGACAGTGACCCCGCGAAGGGACACATGTCACCCATTTGCCTTGTCTCTGCAAGTGGGGTAATTCTCTGAACTCTGCTTCCACGGTCTCCTGGGGCTGCCCTAACAGGACCACAGCCTAGGGGGCTGAAAACACCATCAACTCACACCCTGTAAGCTCTGGAGGCTGGTGTCGCAGGGCCATCTCCCAACAGCAGCTCCGGCGGAGGGGGAGGAGGTCCTTCCTGCCCCTTTCAGCTTCTGGGGCTCCCACGTTCCTTGGCTTGTGGCCATGGCCTGCACCTCTGCCTCTGTCACTGCACGAGAGGCAGGATGGCCTCTCTGAAGACCCGCCCTCCAAACAAGGTCCTATTCTGAGGTTCTGGGTGGATGTGAACGTTGGGGGGACGCCCTTCGACCCAGTGCCCTGCTCCAGCCAGTTTGGGGTTTCTTCCCTATGAAGAGTCCCACCAGGCACAGAACCCTTGGGTTCAGGTGCCTGCGATGCAGAGGCAGGCCCCACACCGGGGGCTGGGGGGGCCCTTCTGGACCCCAGGGTGTGGGCGCCACCTCAAAGTTCAGGGGTCACGAGCTTGAAAAATCACTCTTTTTGCCAAGAAAAGGGACCGGCTGGCCTGGAGCAGAGCTCAGGAGACGCCCCAGCATTTGGTGTCAGACGTCGGGGGGCAGGAAATGAAGGCACGGCGGAGACCAGGGACGCCCGGAGGAGGCGGCTCCTCCTGAGGCCCTGCAGACGCGGGGGCAGGAGGGGCCTCGCCTGGGGTGTGGAGCGTCGGGGGTGCAGCCACTTCCCCCAGTGGGAAGCAACCCCTTGGCTCAGGTAGCGCTGCCAGGAAGTTATCTTACAGCGACCGGGCAGCTGTGCACAGGGACGGGCACACAGGCTTTTTTTTAAATAAATTTATTTCTTTTTGGCTGCGTTGGGTCTTCGTTGCTGTGTGCGGGCTTTTCTCTAGTTGCGGCGAGTGGGGGCTGCTCTTCGTTGTGGTGCGCGGGCTTCACATTGCGGTGGCTTCTCCTGTTGAAGAGCACGGGCTCTAGGCGCGCAGGCTTCAGTAGTTGCAGCACGTGGGCTTCAGTAGTTGTGGCTCGCGGGCTCTAGAGCCCAGGCTCAGTAGTTGTGGCGCACGGGCTTAGTTGCTCCGCAGCACGTGGGATCTTCCCGGCCCAGGGCTCGAACCTGTGTCCCCTGCGTTGGCAGGTGGATTCTTAACCACTGCGCCACCACGGAAGCCCCACACAGGTATTTTTAGCAGGAGGTTCATAAGGGCCTGAGACGGACTGATGGACAGGCAGGCCCAACCCAGCAACAAGGCAGCAGTTACGTGGTGGGAAGGAGGCCCCTGCTTGGTCCTGGCTACATCGTTACCATAAAAATAAAATGCGGAGACTCTGGCTGATGGAGATGTTCACTGTCCTGAATGTGGTGAAGGTTCCCTGGGTGTCTACGCATCTCAGCTCGTCCAATTGTACGCTTTTACATGCGCTGTTTACCGTACGTCAATAAACTTGTAAAAAAAAAAAAAAAAGCGTGTACACGACAGGGTGCATCTCTGATGGATGCACAAGGAAGTGGTACGGTGGGGAGGGCGCTCACCTTGCTGAGGGACTGGGTGGACTTCCGGACTCTTTGCTGGTGTGTGTCTGTCACCTACTGGAATAGACAAATATCCCAACTCATACCTAGGAACCAGCCCTGCCCACACCCACCGCGCAGCTGAGGACACTTTCCTGCTGCCGAATGCCCAGTTTGCTGCGGCCCCGGGACCTCACGCAGGCGCAGCCTGTGCCACAGGTTGCTGGAGGCTGGCAGGACCCTTTCCGAGGGCTGGGCGGGGGCGAGGGGGGCGAGGGGGCGGGTGGGCGCAGCAGCTCTTTCTAGGAGTTTGTCTGCGAAAGCAGTGGAGCGTGAGGGGGGGATTTTATTATCGTCGTTGCTGTTAGTTCAGGGTGCGGGGCGGGGGGAAGGCGCTGGGTGAGCTGAGGAAAGGCGATGGGGCTGGCGGTGCCGGAGAGACGCCCGCAGGCCCTGCCGGCGCCGCCTGTGGGGACTGCCGGGCTCGGCCCCGGGACGCTGCAGACAGAGCAGCGTGGGCCGCCCAGGGGACGGGCCCCGGAAAGCTCGGACTGGACCCTTTGAGAGCCGTCCACCTCCCCTGTCCCAGACTCTTCTAGAACCTTGCCCCTCCCCCATCCATTCCCCCTTACCTTGGCTCCCCTCCTCCAAGGGTGACTCCAAGGCTAGGTCACAGGTCATAGATATCGGCTGTGGCCTCTGTCTCTCGAATACTCACTCTTGAAGACTAAAAATACAAGTCCCCGCCACCCCCCCGCCGGGTTCCAGAGGCCAGAGGCCCGAGCCAGCTCCCTGGCCCCACCGACCTCCCTCCTCCCGGGGAGCCCTGTGGTTTCCCCGGGATAATCTCCTGCCCTGTGGTCGGAAGACGATGACCAGCAGCCCCAGTCCATCTTCCACCGAATTCCTTTGCTGGGACCCGAGACACTCACGTCCTGGGGCCTCACTGCCCATCCCCCTGCTCCGCCCCGCCCATGACCTTACTCCGCTGCGCACCCCCACCCCGCACTGGACGGACGCCTCCCAGCTGAGCCTGCTTCCGGGTGACCCCGCCAGGCTGTCGGGGGCTGGAGCCGTGCAGGACAGACGCCGCTCTGCCGGTACCGGTCCCGACACGTCCTCCCCAGCGGCACCATCCAACTGCAGGGGCCGCCTGTTCCTCGGGGCCCGACCTCGCCAACCTGGATGGGGAGGGCCCCCACAGGGACCCTGAGTCCGTCTCCAGCGCCTCGGCCACACTGCACTCCCATCACGAGGGTCCTTCCCGCTCGGCCACCCGGGCGGGGCTCCCGTGGCCATGACCCGGGCCTTCCCAGAGCCCCTTCTGGCTCAGACCTCCAGGCTCTGCACAGGCTGTTCCCTCTGCGAGAATGCCCCTCCTCCTGTGACCCACCTCTCCAGCTCCGACACCCAAGGCACTTCCCGTGGCAAGGTCGCTGCCACACGGGGAGGGACCTTTTAGGATCCCTGTGCCACCAGTTTCGGTAGCCCTAGCTCCTGACCGAGCCTGGTACACGCAGGCACTCAGTAAATGCACGCTGGACTAATTAAGTGAACTGTCCTGGGCGTACAGGAGCCCCAGGCTATGCACCCAGTAGGGGCCTTGGTACCGGCCACTCAGCCCAAACGATCCGGAGACCCAGCAGTCAGAGAGGGGTCCTCCCTCACTGCAGCTCCACGGCTGTGTATCTGGACGGTCTGCCCGTGAGGTAGTGAGCACCCGGTCACAGGAGGTGTGCAAATCGGGGCTCAGAGTGGGTAAGGGCCCTCAGGCTGCCTTAGCTCTGGGGTTTGCATAGGGGTATGCATGGTGCCCCAGGAGACAGGCCTCGGGGTGAGGGGCCCAGGGGCGCGGATGGGGTTCCCGCAGCCTCGTGTTGGGAGCAGGCGCAGCCACTTCTGCTGCCAACAGCCCTCCCACCCCTCAGAGCTCGTTCCCCAAACAGCACCTCCTCCCCTCCCAGCTGGGCCACCAGGGTTTAGCAGGACACAGTGCAGCCCAGATGGGCGGGGGGTTCGTGAGCCCGGCCGCCGGTCGCCAAGCCCAGCCCTGCCTGAGGGGTGGGCCCCTCTGAGCGACCCACCGCCTCCCCGAACCCCCGCCTCGTCCCCGCGCAGCCAGGGCCTCCTGCCTGGGTGACAGTGCTTGAAAAGCCACCAAGGAGCAGACCGCCACTCGGGCGACCTCTCCGCCGGGGCCTCTGAAGTCCCAGGATTTGAGGCGTTTGCTGTGCAGACCTCGTGGGCCACTCCACTCCTGGTGTCCTCCCCTGGCCCCAGGCAGAGAGGAGCTGGGCGGACACAGGTGGTGGTGGGTTTGGAAGAGGCCAAGGGGTCCTTCAGAGGGAGGCTCAGAGCCTGGGGAGGACGGGGCCCAAGGCCCCTGAGCCCCGGTTCTGATGGGGAGACCGGGCAGAGGCCGAGACCTGTGGGGAGAAGACTGGCCGCCATGCGGTGCGCTCCCCAGCAAGGCAGAGCCCCCAGATGGCCCCCAGCCCCACTAGGCCCCTGTCACAGACTGGACCTCACATACCACGCACGCCTGTGGCTTTAAGCCGCCTGGCTGTCCCCTGCAAACTGCTCATTCCACATTCTTCGGGTGGTGGGATGGGTGGGGCTCCCCGGAGGCCTATAAGGCACAGGGGGGGCGGCGCCCGGGAAGGGAGCTGGGGCCTCGCCACGCTGTCCTCATGGCCCTGCTGCTTGTGGGGCTCCTGCTGCTCCTGGGGCTCTGGGGGCTCCTCCGCACCTGCACCCACACCTCCTCCCCGGCCCCCCGCTGGCCCCCGGGGCCGCGCCCGCTGCCCCTCATCGGGAGCCTACATTTGCTGCGAGTGTCACAGCAGGACCAGTCGTTGATGGAGGTAGGTCAGGGCAGGCACGTCCTCGGCTGGGCTCTGCGCCTGGGCCCCTGCCAGCCCTGAAGGCACCCCAGCCCCATCTCGGGAAAGCTGAGCCCCCAATTTCCAGGACCCCTGTGGGGTGGGAGGTTCGTGCCCAGCCTGATGCTGGGCCGACAGGGGACACAGGAGGCCCAAGTGCCTGCGTCGCCTCGGGGAAGAGAAAGACATTCCACCCCACAGAAAAACGGATGGGCAGACCAAGGAGCAGGGGGCCAGGAGTAGCAGGCCCGGAGGGCTCACTGGAGAAGGCAGCTTTTGATGAGTGCCTGCAGGAGGGCCAGGTTTGGGGGCGGCAGAGGTCTGGCGGCGGGAAGGACCAGGACCAGCGCAGAGAAGTGCCCGCGGCCTGGTGGGTGTGGCTCCTCCCACCTGGGCTGGAGGCTGAACACCCTTGCCCACCTTGAGCTGGCTGACCCGGTGAAGCAGAGGCACAGGCCTGGCCCCGCCCTCGAGGGCCATCCAGCCCGCCCACTGCCCCCCACCGCCCCCCCGGACTGAGCTCCAGCTCCCATGATCACTTGGCTGAGGTGCTTCCAGGACCCAATCATGAGGCCGCCTGGTGGCCCCCAGGCCCTGCAGGTGGGTGGGGAGCCGTGATGACCCGCGAAGTCAGGCTGCAGGCACCAGGGTTCTCAGGCCTGTGCCCAGTGCCAGGCCCTGGAGGCCACCGTCTGCACGCCGGTGGCAGACCGGGCAGTGGACAGGAGTGCAGGCCCTGCTCCATCCGTGTGATCCACAGCAACTCACTTCCCGCCCCCAGGCCTCAGTTTCCCCATCTGTAAACTGGGGACACAACAGCCCTCCCGTCTCAGGCAGGGGTGCCAGGAGGACAGAAGGGAGGGGGCACACACAGAGGCCCAGGGGCCTCCCTGAGTCTTCCACATATGGGTGGGTGGGGCCTGAGGGGCTCCAGGGGACCTGGGGGCGGGGCAGCAGGCTGATCCCTGCCTGTCCCTGCCAACTCGCGGAAGGAACAGTAGGGGCCGGTGTTCACTGTCCACCTGGGGCGCCAGAAGACGGTGGTGCTGACCGGCTACAAGGCGGTGAGGGAGGCCCTGGTGGGCACCGGACAGGAGCTGGCCGGCCGACCCCCCATCGCCATCTTCCAGCTCATCCAGGGAGGCGGGGGTAGGTGTGTGGTGGGGTAAGGGGGCTTCTGCCAGGCAGAGAGGGACCAAGGAGAAGGGTCGGTCCCTCTACCTCCGGCAGCTGGGAGAGTGCTCCCAGTGTGGCCCAGGGGGAGCACCAGGGTGTCCACGTGGCAGGCTGGGCACACCGGGGACCAGGGCACACCAGAAAGGGCTGGGCCAGCCGAGGCCAGCTCCAGGGGCCAGGCTTGGGGGAGGGAGGGAGGCCCCAGCCAGGCCCCCACCCCGTCAGTCAGCCCCCCGTTGCTCCCTCCTGCATCACCCGGGCTGCTTACGGGGGTGTCCGGCCCGCAGGCATCTTCTTCTCCTCCGGGGAGCGCTGGAGGGCCGCCCGCAAGCTCACCGTGCGCACCCTCCACGGCCTGGGCGTGGGGAGGGCGCCCGTGGCCGTCAAGGTCCTGCAGGAGCTGAGGTGCCTCACGGCACAGATGGACAGCTACGGAGGTGAGTGGGGGCTGGCGCACCCCCTTCCCGGGGGCCCCTCAGCTCTGAGGCCTCTCTCCACCCGCAGGCCGGCCCTTCCCGCTGGCCCTGCTCGGCTGGGCTCCCTCCAACATCACCTTCATGCTCCTCTTCGGCCAGCGGTTCGACTACCGGGATCCCGTGTTCATGTCCCTGATGGGCCTCATCGACCAGGTCATGGTCCTCTTGGGGACGCCCAGCCTGCAGGTGAGAGGTCGCTGCTCCCCGCTTGGTGCGTGGGGGCAGGGAGAGCCGAGCTGCCGCCTCGGGGAAGCAGCACGGCAGGCCCCAGGCGCGCTTCCACCGGCCACGCGACCCCAGGCCAGTCTCCTGTGCTCCTGGGAAACGAGGGGCAGCGGTCCTCGCCTCGTCCTCCACACCTTCCGTCAGCAATAGAGGCATCTGCTCGGAGGTGCGGGTGGGAGCCGGGCATTTCTTCCCCGGACATGGGGCTTGATGTCCTCCAGGCCCCCAGCCCTTGAACCGGGGGTCCTCCTTCAGGGTCAGGAATCACAGGGATCAGTCCTGATTCTCAGAACCCCCAGGGCTGTGTGCATTTCATTCTTTTCCAGAATGTAAACTGTTCTCATTTGTGGCCACCGTTACCAGTTTCAACCATACCGTGCTCAGGCACGCATGTTGAGGCGGGGTAGGCACGGATGCTGGCGCGTGGCTCACGTGCACTCCTCAGCCCCACCTCTCCAGGACCCGAGCCCATGGGCGTGGGGCGGGCACTCACGGCTTGGGTCCTGATTCTAAGTCATCCCTCGCGGCTGGAGGAGGCTCGGACGGGCCGGAAGATTTGGCCTCCGCCCGAGAGTAGCCTGGCCGAGTTCCGCCAGGGAGCCCCAGGAAGATGCAGGCCAGAGGGTCGGGGGCTCCAGGGAGACAGAACGTTCCGTGGCCTTCCATGCCTGTGCCCCGTGTGATGGCTCACATTCTGGGGGACACGGTGGTGCGAGTGTAGCCCGAGGGCGGCTGACAGCCGTGTCAGACAGGCTGTGCCGCGAGCCCCGTTTCACGGCGTCGTGAGCTGAAACTCTGAAGTTTGCAAGTCCCCTTCTGTTTTTCTCACGACGCAGCACATCCAAAGTTAGTTCCACAGCGGCAGCCCTCGCCCTTCTCCCTCGTCCCCGCTTTGGTGGGTGGGGAGCAGGGGTCGTGATGGCAGGCTCCCGCTATGACTTGCACGGACCCCCGGGGGGTCACCTATTGAGCGGCCCCACCTTCCGGCACTCAGGTGGACGACTTCATCAGAGCCCCCTGGGACTGCTGGTCCCACGGGGAGGGTGAGGGAGGGGCCCCGTGAGCAGGGAGCGGGTGCCCCCTTGTGGCACCTCTACCCGGGGTCTGGGGCTGCGCCAGGGCCCCCCCCCACAGGTGAGCACACCTGCCGGAGTACGGATCCGCCCCTCGCCAGGTGGGGCTGTAGCGCCTGTGCCCTCACCCCCCCACCACGCCGTCTTGCCCCCTGACCCCAGCTGTTCAACATCTACCCTTGGCTCGGGGCCCTCCTCCAGCTGCACCGGCCCGTCCTGCGGAAGGTGGAGGCGGTGCGGGCCATCCTGAGGACCCTCCTGGAGGCACGGCGGCCCCCCACGCCTGGGCGAGGGCCCGTGCGGAGCTACCTGGACGCCCTGATCCAGCAGGGCCAGGTGCGGGCGAGACCCACCCCACAACCCAAGAGGCCTGGGGGGCATCCCGGGGCCCCAGCCAGGAGGAGAGGGGCTGGGGAGGGAGCCGTGCTGGCCCTATGCCATAGCTCCACCTCCTGGGGGGGGCCTCTCTGAGCCTCAGTCTCCTTATCTGTGAAATGGGGCGGTTGGGAGGCCATGGTGAACCCAGAATGTCGTAGGTGCTCTGTAGATCCTGGCGCTATCCTTCCCGCCAGGCCTCTGTCTTCTATGCCTTTCTTGAGCCTGGGGCTGGGTCGGGGGGTCCATGAAGCCAGCCTCCAGCTGAGCCCAGCCCCACCCACCTCTGCAGGGGAAAGACCCCGGGGGCCTGTTTGCCGAGGCCAATGTGGTGGCCTGTGCTCTGGACATGGTCATGGCTGGCACAGAGGCCACGTCCACCACGCTGCAGTGGGCCGCCCTCCTGGTGGGCAAGCACCCGAGCGTGCAGGGTGAGGCCGTGAGCCCGTTCCCGCAGGGCCCAGGACCGAGGGGCAGAGGCTTTCCAGGACGCTGGCACCCACCCTCTTGCCCGCAGGCCGGGTGCAGGAGGAGCTGGACCGAGTGCTGGGGCCTGGGCGCCCCCCCGGCTGGAGGACCAGCGCTCCCTGCCCTACACCAACGCCGTGCTGCACGAGGTCCAGCGCTTCATCACCCTCCTTCCCCATGTGCCGCGGTGCACAGCCTCCGACACCCAGCTGGGTGGCTACCTGCTCCCCAAGGTGGGAGGGTCAGGCTCCCCCAACCCCGACCTGTTCCTCTCGTTCACGGTGGATGGGGCTGTGGGTCTCAGGGACTCAGGTGCCTGATGCCAGGGCTCCCCGTAGGAGGCAGGAGACGGGTTCATTGGGGGGCAGCCCTCGGCCTCACAGCCCCTCACAGCAGACCCGGGGCCACACCACGGGGGTCACCTGGGGTTAAGCACGAACCCCCAGCAGACCCCTGCCAGGCCCTGCCCTGCCTTCCCACCCCCCTCAGGGCGCCCTCCCCGTGGTCTCCGCCTGGGTGGACGGGGCGTCCATCTGTCCACCTGCCACCCTCACAGGGCACGCCCGTGGTGCCCCTCCTGAGCTCCGTGCTCCTGGACAAGACGCAGTGGGAGACCCCCCGCCAGTTCAACCCGGGCCACTTCCTGGATGCCGACGGGCGCTTCGTGAAGCAGGCGGCCTTCCTGCCTTTTTCTGCAGGTACCGCAGCCCCGCGGGCGGCGGCCTGGTCCCCGGGGCCTCGAGAGCTCAGGGTCCCCAGCCCACAGGGCTCCCCCTGCCCCGCCACGGCCTCCGGCACCCACTCTGCACCCCGCGTCCCCTGCAGGCTGCCGCGTCTGCGTCGGGGAGAGCCTGGCTAGGTCGGAGCTGTTCCTGCTGTTCGCAGGCCTTCTGCAGAGGTACCGCCTGCTGCCCCAGCCTGGCCTCAGCGCCGCCACCCTGGACACCACGCCCACCCTGGCCTTCACCACGCGGCCGCCGGCCCAGGCCCTGTGTGCGGTGCCCAGGCTGCAGGGGCGCTGACCACGAGAGGCCTGGCCTGACTATGGGACAAAGTCCCAGGGCCGGGGAGGGTCTGAGTCACTCCCAGCTTGGGGTGCTTGGCAGGTGATGGAGACAGGACGGAAGGACGGATGGCTCCCCCCCACTGGGCTCTCTGCCGTGGCCACCACAGGCTGCGTATCCCAACCCCGGCCGGAGAGCCCCACCCAGGTCTGACCCCATTCTCCCTCTCTCAGGCCCCGCACCACAGGGCAGAGCTGGGTTCCCTCCTCCCTCCATCCCTACACCCCCGGGCATCGCTGCTGCCTGTCTGCACCTGGGCCCCCTGCAGACCCTCCAGGGCGTCCCCCCACCCCCACGGGCACAGCAGCCCCTCACAGGCCTCCCCTGGGCTCCCCGCTGCTCCCTCCTGCATCCCCCTCCACACTTTCCCCATCTGGTTCCCCAGCAGGGCCAGCGTCACCAGACAACACCTGCCAGGCACAGAGGTGCCACCCACCTGCAGCTGGGGATGCAGGCAGATGGCAGGGGCTGCTGGGCTCCGGGATGACGTCCACCAGAGGCCAGCCTCAGACCAGCGTTCCCGTTTGCTCTGTGCCGTGCCAGGCCCTGCCCTGGGTCCAGCGGGTCTCCTGCAGACCCCACCCCGTTCTCAGAGGTCCTGGGCACCGTGCCCAGGCAGCACTCTGCCCCTGGAGCCAGGCCCCTGAGCCCTGGGGCCACCACAGAGACGCCCTTAGCAGAAGACCAGCTAGCCGAGGGGCAGCAGCCACCCAGAGGGCTCAGGCGGGGCTCAGGCGGGAAGGATGAGCAGGAGTCTGCAGGGAAGCCGCCTCCACAAGCCCCTCCCCAACTCCTCTTCCACATCTGCCCCCAGACCCTCCCCATGAACCGGTTCCTTGTCTCTGGGTGGAGGTCACCTCTCTGAGGAAGAGCACACAGAGGGGCCAGCTGGCGGTGGGTGGAGGGCCGGGGCCCGGGACATAGCAGGAGGTTAGCAATGCTGGCGGATTCTGCACAAAGTGCTGAGATCACACCGATGCCTTCCCAACACCTTCTCCATGAGCTGGATGGGGGCCAACAAGCCGCGGCTTCCGCCCTCCTGGAGCTCGGAGCTTGCCGACCGGACCGGAGGGAGGCACAGGGCTGGGGGCACACAGGAAAAGCCTCTTTTCCCAGCTGGGCACCAGAGGGCCTTCCTGGAGGAGGGTGGACACTGGGGAGCATCAGATGAGTACAAATTAAAAAGCCTGACCACGCTAAGTGTCACTGACCATGTGGGGAGGCTACCCTCGGGACGTGAACTGGTGAGCAAGGTGGGCTGGGAGAGCAAGGCCCAGGGCTTCCAGTGCCAGGCACCCTGTGACCCTCCAGGGGGTTCAAACGGAACGACCCAGGATGCACCAGTCAGCACACAGACCTTGGGGCAGGGGTGGGGGGTGGGGGGAGGGGAAGCTGCCTAATAACGAAGAGCAGGGCTGGGGCCACGACACGTCACGGGGGGCCCGGGAGGGGGCTGGGAGAGGGGAAGCGCGGGCTTCACTGCGCCCTTCTCTTCTTGTCGGTTTGGAACAGCTGGCGCTGGACGTGGGGCGCAGGGAGCCCGCCTCGCCCGGGGCACAGCCGAGGTACCAAGCTTCATTCTGCAGGGTGGGGGCAGAATGTTCCGGAGCCCACGGAACTGGCCCAAAGCTGCTGTGGGAAGAGACTCGGCTTTCTGGCAGCGGGTCCTGGTGGGAGGAGGTGGGTACAGCTGTAAGGAGGGAAAATACTAGCATCGCCATCGCAAGGCCCCCGCTCTCTGCCGTGGACCCAGAGCAGGAACCGTGGCCGCGGCACCTCCCGGGACATCCCGCTGGGCCCAGGTGCAGGACCCAGAAGCTAAGGCGCTTATTTTCTAACTTATAAGAATAGGTGTCAAAATGAACCACTTTCAAAGGTGATGTTTGTTTTCTCAAAAGAATCTGATTGGTTGGTTGACATTTTATGGCAGTTATTTTAATTTGCCATAAACAAATTTAAAAAGCCATCCTGCTGGGTTGGAAGGGGGTAGATCCTGGCAGAAAAGGTTTTAAAAATGTGCTGCTCCGACTTCCCTGCTGGCGCAGTGGTTAAGAATCTGCCTGCCGGGCTTCCCTGGTGGCGCAGTGGTTGAGAGTCCGCCTGCCAATGCAGGGGACACGGGTTCGTGCCCCGGTCCGGGAAGATCCCACATGCCGTGGAGCGGCTGGTCCCGTGAGCCATGGCCGCTGAGCCTGCGCGTCCGGAGCCTGTGCTCCGCAACAGGAGAGGCCACAGCAGTGAGAGACCCACATACCGCAAAAAAAAAAAAAAAAAAAAAGAATCCGCCTGCCAAGGCAGGGCACACGGGTTTGAGCCCTGGTCTGGGAAGATCCCACATGCCGCGGAGCAAATAAGTCCATGCGCCACAACTACTGAGCCTGCGCTCCACAACAAGAGAAGCCACCCAATGAGAAGCCCACGCACCGCAACGAAGAGTAGCCCCCGCTCGCTGCAACTAGAGGAAGCCCACACGCAGCAACGGAGACCCCACACAGCCAAAAATAAATAAATAAAATAAACAAATTTTTTAAAAATAATAAATAAATAAATAATAAATAAAAATACAAATGCGCTGCTGCTCTGGGCAGCCCGGCCACAGGTGGCCTTGGTGGCTTGAATGCAGCTGAGGGGGCAGGGGCGCTGGCAGGCAGAGACACAGCTGGGAACAACGGTGACCCCGGGGTGTCCGTGCATGGCGGAGGGAGTTGGGGAACCCTGTTTCTGGGCAGAGGCTCTGGTGGGGACGGGTCTTCATTGGGGGGACGCGCCTGGGACGTCAGGCGGGGGCTCTACCCCATGACCTCCAAGCCGGTGGCCCATCTTGCAGGCCTGGACTTCCCGGGCCGGTGCCCAGGCATCCAGATCACTGCAGCTTGGTGCCCTCAGGTGGTGGGTTGCTTGTCACCTGCACCAGAGCACCTCCACCTCCCACCCCAGGGGGTGGTCACCCCAGTCCAGATGCACATCTGAGGGGGACTGGGCAGAGGGCTGGTGTGAGTGAGACCCTCGTCACCCCAGTCCAGGGCTTGGGCCCCACCCTCTCTCGGCAGGGGACCCAGGCCTCCATTCTCAGGTTCCCCTTGCCCCCACCTTGAAATGGCCAGAGCCGGGCCAGTTGGCTGGGGCCCAGGAGAGCCAAGAGCACCTAGCCTCTGGGGATACCGATCCCTTGGCCCTGCTTTATGTTGACACGAACGCAGCACATTTTGCCAAGTTTGACGTCTGTCGTCTGACCCACGAAACCAGCCCCTGGACCCGCGTGCCGGACTCAGACAGTCTGAAAGCTTCTTCAGCTCCTCAGCAAGGGATGTGGGACTAGGAACTGGGGACAGTGGACATCTGCCCGGCCCCTGGGGCTGCCCCCGACCCCTGCTGAAAGGCAGAAGCCCTCCCCGCTATCCAGTGTGCAGATCGACACCTGGGTGGGAGCTGGCGGGTCAGTCATCTCACATTCTAGTTGGTTTTGTTTCATTTTTTAAAGTATTTTTCTTAACTGTGGTAAAACATAGAAAACATAAAATGTATCGTCCTACCCACTTCTCAGTGTCCAGTTCAGGAACATCAAGACCATTCACACTGCTGAGCAACCACCACCACCCACGCACAGAACATTCTCGTATTCCCAAACTGAGACTCCGTCCCCATTAAACACCAACTCCCCTCCCCTCCCCCAGCCCTGGGCCCCCACCCCCTCCTTTCTGTCTCTGTGACCTTGACTCCTCCAGGGACCTCGCAGAAGTGGAATTGCACAGTACTTGTCCTTCTGTAATGGTTTATTTCACTGAGCATCATGTCCTCAAGGCCCATCACGATGTGTCATCTTCCTCCCTTCTAAAGGCTGAGTCATAGCCCATCGGACGGATGAAGCACCTTTTAGCCGCTCACCCTTTGTCGGACACTCCAAGCTTCAGCTCCTGTTTCTTGCTGGCCGTGCGGCTTTTGGGAGAAGCCTCCGCGGGCAGACGTCCATCAGGGGACCCCTGGCATCGTCGGTCAGGAGGGGGCAGATGGGCTCGGCGTGAGGACTGGGCCCACGCGGGTTGGTCAGTCCCTGGACAGTCTGTTCCCACGGCTGCAGTGCCCTGGCCTCTTGGTCTTGAGGGGGAACCTTTGGGGGCCGGCGGGTGGCTCTTGGTCCAGATCTGCCTTTGGTTCCAGGGCTGGCCCCTGGCCACACCGCATCAGCCCCAAACCACAAGCGAACTCTCCAGAACAGACATACAGGCTGCGGTCTCGGCTCCCGGGTCTGCAGGGACTTTGACTGGAGACGATCTTCTGTGAGTCCAGGACCCGACGGTGTTGCGTGGCCGCCACCCACCTTGCAGGGCAAACCCGTGGTGGGGGAGAGCACACTGCGGGCAGGGGTCCCGGCTCGGGCGTCTAACTTCCCGAGGCCCCTCTGTCTCAGCTTCCTTCCTGCTGCGTGGGGGCGGCACATCAAGGACACTCTGGCTGGTCACTGTATCCTTACAGGACCGACGGGACACGCTCAACACCAGTTTACCCAAAGTGGACACGAACCTCCTGGGGGCGCAGAAGCAGCTGAGTCCCCACATCCCACAGGCGAGGCCAACAGGAAAACACCTGCTTCTCAGACATAAACCCGACAACTACCGGCTCCGTGGCGGTGGCTTCCTCGGAGGGCCGGGGCATGGGGGGCTGAGGGCCGGGGTGCGGGGGACTGAGGGCCAGGGCGCGGGGGGCTAAGGGCCAGGGTGCGGGGGGCTGAGGTTCTGACGGGCCAGTGGGCTTGACCGCACCTCAGAAAAAGCCCCGCCAGCCCCGCCAGCCCCATCCTGATCCCTCGGGGTGCCATGGCCGCTGACCTGACGGACGCCCGGGACTTCAACAACAGGTGGGGGCGCTCCACCCGCCCCCTCAGGGAGATGCTCCTCAGCCTACGGACGGACACGGCAGCCGGCGAGCCTAGTACCCGTGTGCAGCCACCAGGCTCAGACCCTCCACATCAACTGACCCCTGGGGCCATCAGAGTGCCACCTCTGACCACACAGGGACCCCAGGAACCGCCTGGACCCTGAGCTTGGTCCCACATCAAGCGATGCATCACCTCCCCTGCACCTACTGCCAGGGGGACGCCGCAGAGGACAGCACTGCACACCCTAACGGGAGCCCCCTAGTCGGTGTCCGAGAGCCTCTGTGCACAAGTGAGGGGAGCACCTGGCTCTCCTGGGCCGTTTCCCATTAACAGGAAACGAGGACCCAGTACCCACCACGTTTCCCTTTTCGATTTGGCTGCCAGGAAACCCAGAGCTATGTTCTTGATCAGTCAACCCGGATTCCTTAAAGAGAACCTGCCTCTTCCCTGTGTCCTGTGGACCTTCCTTTATTGTACGTCTATTTCTCAGTGTTTTTAAAATGCCCCAAAGCTTAGGAACAGTGAGGTTGGCACCCGGGCGGCTGCATCATCCACAGATTATCTGCAGAACTGCGATGGCTTGTTGTCACAGGGTGCTTTCCCGTCGGGGACCTCACCTCACCTGAGGGCCTCCAGGAGGGCTGGGCCTCCTCACTCCACCTCCAAGGTCTGCAAGGCCGAAGGAGGTGCCTGGCCAGTGGCTCCCACCCAAAACTGGACATGTATGTGTGTGTGCCCAGTGGGCAGGGGGGCAGGCCAGATGCCCCTCAGGGAGCAGCACAGCAGCCCCTTTCATGGGGGGAAGCAGAAGAGACTTTGGCATGGACGAGACTCGCCACGTGGGGTGGCGTGACCTTGAGTCCAGGGTCGGGGTCACAGGTGACAAGAGGGAAAGGCCCCAAATGGTCAGCGAGGGACCTGCCTGGGCCCTTGAGACGTGTGGCCCTCCTGGGCTCAGGTCACCCCTCCTCAGGCCACCACCCCCACCTCCGCCATTCAGACACTGAATTGAACTGAACTGAACTGGGGAGGCTGCTCTGAGGCGAGATCCCCGAGGGCCACGGTCGGGGCCCAGCCGAGCCAGGAGTGGCCACAGGAAGGCCCGGGACCTCATTCTGGAATAAAGGGCTCCTGTTACCCACGGGCTGTCAGCATGGAATTCACGAGAGCTGCCCACGTGACGCAACCGCTCGGGCTCTGCTTTCCTACTGCCCCGTGGCTACATGGCTCACAAACCTGCAACGGGAGCAGGACTCCGGGCTCGGCGCCCCCTGCTTCACTCGGGGTCACCTGGGGCGGCTCCCCCAACCCCATCACGGCGGCCTCGAAGCCACGTAGTGCCCATGCGTCTCCCAGGCTGGAAGCCGACCAGGCCCGAGGGGCAGAGCGTCACAGACTCGGTGGAGAGTTTCAAAACTGCAGAGTCACCCGCCACCACGTCTGACTGTCTGTGGAGACGGCCTGGCCGCACGCGCTCCTCCGGGGACGGGGGACAGAGCAGGTGCTTCCCGGCTGGGCAGGTGCGGGAGGGCAGTGCGTGTCCCCTGAAACATGGCCTGAAGAGCAGGGGTCAGCCTGCAGCCAGAAGACTACACGAGGGGCTCGCCTGGACGCCGTCCCGGGAGGCCACGGGGCCCACGCCCCACAGGCAGGGAGCAAGTCACACGACAAGAGCCACGGCCTCCAGAGGCCGGTTTTTATTGAAAATACACCCAGGTTTTCCCTGTAAGTGGCCAGCGGAGCCGTGGCCTGCCTGCGGAAGGAGACGAGATGGATGAGCCACAGCCCAGGCCCCTAGGTGAACACAGGCAGGGGGCCAGGCGGCCGGCACCGAGGGACCGCCAGACCCATGGGAGGGGGGGGGCCCAAGCTCCCACACGGATGGACCACAGCTGGCGGGGAGGGCCAGCTCTGGTGATCTCTAAGACACCCCGGGGACAAAAACAGGCATTTCCCTCAATAAGCAACTTCCTTGGGGGCCTGAGGGTCACTGGGAGGCCAGCTTATTTCAGAGTGACTGCGTCTGCTGTGAAGGGGTTAAAACCGTCACATCCCCTATAAACAATTCCTGGCCAAGGAATCAGGAGAGAGAAGTGGTCCCTCCAAGGGTCAGGGGCCAGGAGGGCCAGGGACCCCACCCCTGCACCCCCGAGCCGCCTGCTAGGAGAGCAGCTGCAGCACCTGCCGGACGCGCTGGGTCCTCCCCGGCAGCGGGGCGTCGGCGCTGGCACCTGCTTCATCCAGCTCCCGCATCAGCACCTCTGCCTTCTGCACCGTCAGCTCGCGGGCCCGGCCCCTGAGCCCCTCCAGGTAGGCCAGCAAGGTGGAGAAGTGCTCGTCGGGGACCTGGACGGGGCAGAGAACAGTCGTCAGGGCTGGGCGGGTGGCGCGTGGAGACTCAGGATGTCCACACAGGATGTCCACACTGTGGGCCCCGGGCCTGCAAGGGGACCGTCCAGCCCTCAGCACCCTCAGGCCGGGCCCCGAGGATTTGCTCCAGGACGACGGGCTGGGGGAGGTGGAAACGGCGGCCAGCCCGCTGTCCTCTGCTGGCCCCCACTCTTCTCCCCACAGACTCTGGCTTGCGTTCCCGAGGCTGGCAGATGTCAGTTTTCACGCCCTCCTGAAATGCCACTAAATCAACAGTAAGCAGATACGTTTTTAAAGAGATAAATCGGGCTTCCCTGGTGGCGCAGTGGTTAAGAATCCGCCTGCCAATGCAGGGGACGTGGGTTCAAGCCCTGGTCCGGGAAGATCCCACATGCCGTGGAGCAACTAAGCCCACGTGCCACAACTCCTGAGCCCATGAGCCACAACTACTGAGCCCGTGTGCCACAACTACTGAAGCCCACGTGCCTAGAGCCTGTGCTCCACAACAAGAGAAGCCACCGCAATGAGAAGGCCTCGCACCACAATGAAGAGTAGCCCCCGCTCGCCGCAACTAGAGAAAGTCCGTGTGCAGCAACAAAGACCCAATGCAACCAAAAATAAAAATATATAAATAAATTTATTTTAAAAAATAATAATAAAAAAATAATAGAGAGATAAATCTCTTAGAACAAAGAGAGTAGAGGAACAGATAAGAGTGACAACGTTTTGGGGCTGGAGATGAATGATGGTGACTCAGCAGATCTGATGAAGGTGAAGCTTAAGCTGAGAAACGCAAACCATGCTGTAGACCACCCGGCCCCCGAGCCTGGGACTCCGGAACTGGCTGTGTGGGTACTTCCGGAAGTGAGAGTAAAGATGGGGCTAAAAACAGGGGCGACCGGAAGTCCACTTCAAAGACAGCTAGTGACTCACACTGACTTCAAAACCTGAGGGCCACAGGGAGGAGGGGCAGGTGCCCTGAGCTGGCCCAGTGGGGAGTGGGCGTGGGGCTGTGCAGGAGTGGGGGGTGGTCCTGGGGAAGGAGGACCGGGCAGCACCCCGCAGCCTGGGGCTCCGATTCCTGCGGTGTCGCTGGCTTGGCTCGGCCCAGGCTTTGCACCCCGCTGTCGCCCACCCGCCCAACAGCCACGGCCTGATTTCAGAACTCAGCTCACAGGTGCCTCCTCCACGGAGGGTCGCCCACCCCCCATCAAGTGCACGCAGGGCAGAGTCCGCCCTCAACTTCCTTGCCGGTGGAGCCACTTAACAATTGTAATGAAAGCTACACAATTGCCACAGATGGTGACGACGGCCCCAGATAAATGGATTACAACCCACTGAATAAAACAGGAGAGTCCACGCTGAAGTGGGAAGTCACAGTCCACTGGAGCGGGGGTAGCGAAGCTCTTCCTTATCGGAGATGGGATGAAGGAAACAGAAAAGCCCCAGACAGGGTCACCGAGGGCTAGTGAGAGTGACAAGAGACGGGCAGCCCCTTAAGACACGGGGCCTGTTACTGAAAGAATCAGTAACTCTGTAGGAACAAACCCAACAGCCACCACCCACGTCATGTGATCAACATCGACACCAAGCCACCACTGACCAGCTACGAGGACGAACACTTACGTTTATTTCCCTGAGTCCGGGTGGGGATCTAACCAACAACGCCGGCCACGCCCTGCCACACGACAGCCCTTGCAAGCACATCAGGGTCACGAGGGTCAGTAACATGAGGGACGTGCCAGACCGGACAGGACAGAGGGGCAGACACCGGGTGAGTGCAGTTCTCGACAGGCCCCCGCCCAAGGATGCCACCAAGAACGTGGAGTAGTGACCACGTGACGTGGAGCCCTGACTCAGGCTGGGTTGTTGTCCCGTAGGACGCCCTGGTGTGTAGCAGGCGCACACTGGAGTGTCTGGGGGTGATGGCAGCTCCCAGCCTCAGCCTGATAGCCACACCCCACGAGGATCCACAGGGGGAGGGCGGAACTTCCAAGCATGTGGATGGTGGCCTTCCTGGAATGGCAGCCACCTCCTGCAGCTGGGAGCCTGGAGCTCCACGGATGAGTCCGGCTGCTGGGCAAACCCGGCAGGGGTTCTGACTCCCGACACTGAGCGGGTCCCTCCCCAAGCCCGGGTTTCATCTCTGTAAAACGAAGGGCTGGACGGGGTGCTCCCACAGGGCTTCCCGCCCCCCAACACCGAGTGTGCACCCACCTGGTCACGGTCATACATATGCAGCAGCAGCCAGGTCTGCCTTGTCTTCTGAAACTTCCAGTTCTTGTGCTGCTGGGCCCAGCTGGGGAGGCAAGGACACGACGTCTCAGGTACTGCACAGGAGCCGGAAGGCCTGCACCCACTGGCCTGGGTGGCCTTTCCTTGGCGGGGGGGGGGCGGGACATCTGCAGAGGACCCTCCCAGCGCGAGGGCGGGAGGGGCTCTCAGGGGTCTGCACCAGGAGGACCGTCACCTCCGCACGCCTGCCGGGGACCCTCGGCCAGGACGGCAGGACCAGGGGACACAAGGTCACTTTCTTTCAGCTCTGCACGGCCATCGTTCCACGACTGTAACGTGAACACTCTGAATCTCACAAACTCAGTCCTTCTTCCAGAAATGTTTATCGTGCAGGACGGCAGGACCGCCGACTGGAGCAGGCATGGCCTTCACGCCGTGAGCTGGGAGTCAGGGAGGAGCCAGGAGTCCTGACCCCGAGGGCCACGCAGGGGTCCCATTGGCCCAGCCTGCACGTCACCACCCAAGGGCCTCGGACGCACCGGGCCCCCAGGTGATGAGGATGCTGCGGCAAAGCGCGGCTGGTCCCGTGGAGCCCAGGCTGAAGGGGCCCGAGGTGGAGAAAGCAGGCCACGTCGGGAGCCAGTGCCCAGGGGAGACCCGAACGCTGGGGCGGAGGCCCCGAGACGGACAGAGGTCTGTGTGTCGGGCCCCGGGCGCTGGCGGCCGTGGAGGGGGCAGAGTGCGGGCAGCGGGGCTGCAGGACGGCGGGAGGTCGGCCTCCCTGACCGCCCAGCCGGTCCATTCTCTCAGGACAAGCAGCCCCGTGGCTGGCGGGGCTGAGGCAGAAGCACACGCTTCACGCCTGTGGAGTTTCCCACGTGCCGTGTCACGTGATGGCACAGCCACCCAGGCGCCCCCCCATGTCTGCCCGGGGACCACGGCACTTTGTGTGGCAGCCACCAACCGAGCAGGACCTGGCCACAGCTCCTGCCCTCCTGGGGGACCAACACCCCGCCTGTGCCTGGAGTCCCGCCTCCAGCGCTTAGTGGCGAGGCCGGGGTGACGTGTGTGTCCACAACAGGGCCCGGCTCAGCCTTCTGCAGCCGCAGGGGCGCCCCACCAGGAGGAGGCGGGAGGGAGGGAGGTGGGCGACTCGAGGGAGGGGAGGAAGAAAGGGAGAGAGGAAGGGCCACCAGGCTGGGGAGTCAGCGGTCCCTGGCCATCTCCTCAGGCTCCTCTGCTGGCCCGACTGGGAGGGCGCGCACTGTGTGGGCCACCGCCGCCCGGGGGACCACTCCCTGCTGCCAATAATGACGTAACTGTCTCTCGGCTCCAAACCCACTGCTCATCCTCTGCCCGCGAAAGTGGAGATGGGCCCTTCAAGATGTTTCCTTCCCAGACGGAACAAAGTTACACAGAAGATGCTGGACACATGGGGTGGGGAGGGGGGGGCTTCTTTCCCAGTGCAGGCAAGCAGCCCTCTCTGGTGTCCATGTCCACAGCGGCCCCCCGTGGTTCTGCAGTGCACCGCTTCCCCGCCAAGTCGGCTGGCGCGGCTCCCGTGACCTCCCTGCTGCCCGTGAGCCCCTGCGCTCCCTGGGCTCGGCCCGGCCCCCCACATCTGCTCCTCTGCGGTCTCCAGAGGGCCCTCGCCCTCGCTCCGGTTAAGCAGTCTTTATAATAAAGAACACCCCCGGCACCGGCCCCAGTCCAGTTACTGCGTCGCTCCACCTGCATCGCGCCCTGGCCAACTCATCTGCCCTGGAAGACCTCGCTCTTCCCAGGGTCTCAAGGTCCCTCCTGAGCTGCCAGAGGGTTTGGGAGGGAAGGACCACCTCAGGCCTGGCGCCCTCACTGCTGCATTGGTGACGCAGATGAGCTGGGCATGGGCCCGAAGAACTCCCTCCTCCCTGACCCCAGGGCTCTGACCAGGGTCAGCTCAACCCTGTGGTCCGCCGGGCCCCAGAAGCGGCTCGGGTGTCTGGAGCATCGGACTGGCTTCAGATGGGCTGCCCGGGCCCACGGGGAGCAAAGGGCACCTGGCTGGAGGCCTGGGGGGTGTGCGGCCCCACGGAAATTCACAACGGACAGAGGAGGCGGCTCCCAGACACACCAGGACCACATGAATGATGACCGAGTGACCACAGGGGCCCCCAGCCCCACCCAGAAATGCCTCCCCAGAAGGCAGGGACCCACAGATGGAGCATCTGCGTGATTTTGGCGAGCAGGGGAAGTGAGAGGTCAGAGGTCAGCAGGGAGGGAGCGCAGGCCCTGGGGGGTTAGGCCCGAGCCCGACCCTCTCAAGGGGGTGCTGCACCGCGAGCAGCTCCCACGAGGACGCGGCTCTCAGCACCGTGAGGTCGGGGACGAAGGATGTTCTCATGACCCAGAGGGGTGAGAGGCAGGTACGTGCGCTGCCTGCGGTTAGGGACCCACGGCTGCTCTGAAGCCACAGCACCCCACAGCTTCTGGTCCCCTGGGGGGCGCTGAGCGGGGCCGTCTGAGCTGCTGAGTAGGTCCACCGTCCCCTCCCCAGGACCACCGTCTTCAGAGCAGTCCCCCGACTGACAGCGGAGCCTGCAGGTGCCTCTCTTGGCTGCTTTGTACGGCCGTGTTCACCATGGAAAATATCACCTCAGCTGCAGGTGGAAGGTGCCGGGACGGGACCAGGTGTCAACGAGGGGCCTGCTGGCCACCCCCATACCCCCCAACCCCTGAACACAGCCCAGGGCCAGGCCCAGGGTCAGGGGAGGCTGCCGGGCAGCTCCCTCCGCCGGTGCGCAGGCTGGGCCTCCCCTCCCACTGGGCTCCACGTGGCCCCCGCCGGCCAGCCAACGGTGGCCCCTGCAGGGTGAGGAAGGCACCAGGACTTCCCTGGGCGGGGAGGGAGGCACTGAATCGAAGGCGTGTTTCCTACAGGGAGGCGGGCAGATCTTAACGGGAGCACCCCCACGAGGAAGGAAGGAAGGGAAGGCGCGATCGGAGATCCCAGCAGAGCCGAAGGAGGGCTGCTCCCGGGGTCTCAGGCAGGGCCAGAACAAGGCCCGAGGCTCCCCAGGGCACCCATCCCGGTTATGGCCTGTGTCCCCCTTTGTGCCAGAGCAGGCTCCGGCTGGGGCTGGGGGAATGGCAAGCCCCAGTCCATCCAGCAGGTGGGAGCCCTGCCCGGGCCCAGCGGGGCCCCAGGCTTGGAAGAGACGCGGGGTAGCGTCTAATGTTCCGCCACAGCCTCGCAGGCTTCAGAGACAGCAGGGGGAGCGGGAGGGGGACGGGGGCAAGGAGGAGGGGGAGGCCCGAACCCTGGGCTGCCCGTGCAGATGACTCATCGGTGCTCAGCCCGGTCCAGGAATCTGGAAGATTCCGCTTCATACAGAGCCAAGGAGGCCGGGCAGCTCCTCCTTCTCGGAAGACAGGGCTCTGAAATGCCCCTCTGTCTCCACGGTGCCCCTCCCAGCCTATCGCTGGGTTCACACACATCCTCAGGCCCCTCTGCCCTTCCAGAATCTTCTTCAGGGCCCCCAGAAACTCTGCTCCTGAACCGGCTCCAAGCCACCAACCCCAACCCTTGGCTGGACCTCGAGGATTCCATGAAAGAACACAGGTTCCTGGAGGGAGATGTGGGGTGTGTGCGACCTGTGATGATAGCGATGGTGGTGACGGCAACAATGCTGATGGTGGCAATGACGGTGGGGGGGTGACGTGGATGGTGACGTGGGGGGGGTGACGTGATTGGTGGTGGTGGTGACGTGGATGGTGACGTGGGGGGTGACGTGATTGGTGGTGGTGGTGACGTGGATGGTGACGTGGGGGGGTGACGTGATTGGTGGGGGTGGTGACGTGGATGGTGACGGTGGTGACGTCGGTGCGGGTGCTGATGTAGGTGGGGTGACCAGGTTGACAGTGGCGGTGAGATGCCATCTGCAGCACATGGCCCGTGAGTCCTTCATGGTAGCTCCAAGGCCATCACTCTGGCAGGTTGTCACAACACTATGAGGGGTAGGTGAGTGAGACTCTTTACCTGCATTTTGTTGATCTGAGGTGGAGGCTCAGGGGTAGCCTTGCCCAGGCGCCCGCAACTACTGACCGGTCACCGCTGACCTTGACGGCTGAAGCTACGCTTCTGGGTGCCAGACGCCCAGGCAGGGAGCAGGGGCTCCCCTGGCCCCACAGACACAGCCGCGGAGGCTGCGACCACCCGCCCCCCGGGGGCCCTGAGCCCCCAGCCCGTGTCGGTCTGCCTGCACCCCTCCGGGGCCGCGCACCTGCACAGGTAGTCCAAGGCCAGCGCAGCCCCCGAACGCCTGGCTGCTGGGCTCTGGGCCACGGAGATGCCCGCTTCCTGCAGCCGCCTCCGGGCCTCTTTCTTCCGCTCTTTCTTCCGCTTCCTCTCCAGGACCCGCTGCTCCTCCGGGGACACGGCTCCCTGGAAGCAAGGGGACCGCCATCAGGGCTTCGGGAGCAGCTATCACCGTGGCTCCCTGGACCCGGTGGCCCACCCTGGGCCGCTCGTCCCGGGATCCCGGGGAAAGTCCTGCAGGGTGGGGCGGGTGCTGCACGCGCCCACCGAGGACTCCCACCCCCACCCCAGGCTCCAAGGGCGGCAGGAGGTGCCTGGGAGAGTCTCTCTGGGGCTGAGCGGGAAGGAGGCGCTGGGAGCTGTGATGCGATCCCCCACCCCGCAAAGCAAACAAGAGCGGAGTCCAAGGTCTCCTGAGCTCCCAGGAGACAGGACCCAGCGAGTTCACTGTGTTGCAGGCCGGCAGCCCTGGGGACCCGGCCATGGCCCCAGCACTTCCAGGGAGGCCTCTGGCGCTGGCCCCGCACACCCAGCGTCCACAGCCCCCATCCCGGAGAGCAAGGCACAGCGGGGACCCTCTCATGTCCCGGCAGGCAGGCCGTCATAAATGCCAATCCCTGACAACCTTTGTGTTCCCACTCCACTCCCGCTCCTTCCGGAATCTTCTCAAACAAAAGAGCTGCTTTTGGGCTTCCCTGGTGGCGCAGTGGTTGGGAGTCCGCCTGCCGATGCAGGGGACGCGGGTTTGTGCCCCGGTCGGGGAGGATCCCACGTGCTGCGGAGCGGCTGGGCCCGTGAGCCATGGCCGCTGAGCCTGCGCATCCGGAGCCTGCGCTCCGCAACGGGAGAGGCCACAAGAGTGAGAGGCCCGCGTACCGCAAAAAAAAAAAAAAAAAAAAAAAAAGAGCTGCTTTCCCCAGCTCCTCCTCCTCCATAAACCACCTGGGATTTACCTGCCGTGGAGCTTCAGGACTGCACCGGGTGACTCCTGGCAGCCCTGACAGGGGACACACAGCCCACCTGCCCAGGAGGTACCTCCATATGGGGCTCAGGGCTCCTTTCCTGGGGAGGAATGGTGACCCGCCGCCTTGCACGGATGCTCCACGCAGACCTGACCCACACTGCACTGTAGCCGGGCAGAGAGGCAGGGGGACAGTGAGGGGGAGGGGGAGAGGCAGGGGGACGGGGAGGGGGAGAGGGAGGGGACAGCGAGGGGGAGGGAGGGGGGAGAGGCAGGAGGCTGGAACAGCCTGGAGGACAGGGCAGCAGGGGCTGTGACCACACAGCTGCCCGAGGGGTGTGTGTTTGCTTTAAAAATCACAACCATGCCTAAAACACCAGCGCCAGTAACAATCAGACTTCCGCTGACAGGGAATAAAACCAGATTTTCAAAATAGGATATTCTTCACTGGAGTAACACTGGCTCATAACGTTATGTAAGTTTCTACTTCTGCGGACCCAGCAGCGTGCTCACGACCCAACCTTTAGTTTCCATCTGTCACCCTGGGGTTGAGCCTCTAACCTGCCCCACGCTCCCCCATCCCTCCCTTCTGGTAGCCACCACCCTGACCTCTGTATCTTCTGTTTGCCTGCTTGTGTTTTAGATTCCACGTGAGTGAAATCACACTGTCTGACTTATTCCAGCACTACTACACCCTCCAGGCCCCTCCACGTTGTCACAAATCCCAAGTGGGGTGCGCTGGGGTCTAGGAGACACACCCCCTGGCTCACAGAGAAGCTGGCACTAAAAGCGGCAGGCCAGCCCTGCCCCTCTGAGCCACGCAGGGGGGCACTGCACCGGCCACCAGGCCCTAAGTCCCGGGAAGGGTCAGGGCTGGGGATTGGCCAACACTGACCCCCAAGGGAGACCAGCAGGTTGGGCAGGTCTGCGAAGGGAATGGAAGGGTCAGAGGCATCTGCCCCCAGGGTGGACGCACCCCCTCCACGGCTCCCGCTGTCACTAGGACACGGTGGTGTCCTCCAAATCCAGGTCCAGGCCCCTGCTGCCCAACCCCCTGACCCTATGGGGTGCTGGCTGCTTCCCCGAGGCTGAGCCCAGTCACACAGGAGACAGGAGCCAGGTCCCGCTCCCTGAGGGCTCTTGGGGTACTCTGCGGGCCCAGTGATGGCCTGAGGTGCCACTGTCCCCACGGAAGGGCACAGGAAGGAGGCTGTAGGGGTACATGGCCAGGGCTCTAGCGTGGGCCTGGGAGGGAGGGGACGTGGACCCCGGCAGTCCCATGGAGGGGGGCACCTGAAGGGTCCAACCGCCTCTCCTGGGGCTGCTGGAACGTCCAGCGTTAAGGACCTAGGTCTTGTATTAGGCACGGACTCTGGAAACTACAAAAAGGGCTTCTTTCAATCACTCTCGCTTTGGCCGGTGGTGTCCCTGCCGTGGCAGTGGTGGGAGCCCACACACTCCGTGGGCCCCGAGAGGAGCTGTTCGGAGCCATGAGGCCCAGGGGCTGGGGTCCAGGCAAGACACAGGGGCGGCAGCCAGGGGAGCTGGGGGCCCGGGGCAAACACTGAGCTAACTGGACTCTCGAGAAAAGCTGGAAACGCATGTTTACAAGTGAATCTCCTAAACTTTAAATGCTGGCTATTCCAACTAAACAACGTACACTACCGGGCCAAACCCTGGTGTGGACCACGTGAGGAAGCCAGCACCTTTGACCCCCTGGGCTCTACACACCTGCCCAAGCCCAGGGACGGTCCCCCTGTGGGACCTGTGTCCTCAGGCCTGGGGGCCCCCGCCCCTCCCACTGGTACTGCTGGCGGGGGGACAGCCCACGAAAACACAAGACCATCTGGAAGGAAGGCAGGAGTCCACAACCGCAGCCTGTGAGGGCCCTTCTGGGGACCAAGTTTCAGGGGAAGGAGAAGCCACACCCCCAGAAAGCCCTGCGGACCATGGCCACCCCGGGACTCCCCGCGGGCCAGGCCTGCTCCTGGGCAAGGCCTGGGGGCAGCAGGGGCAGCGCTGTTGACACGACGGCTCTCTGGAACACAGACCCCCTCCTCCCAGCTTAGCATGACCACGGGGAGCCGACTGCTGGGGCCGCCTCGGAAGCACCACACCACGCTGCTGCTCCAGGCAAAACACGGGACCTCACACGAAGTGAGGTGAAAACTTAAATTTCAGCAACGTATCCCCCTCTCCAGTTAGAGCTCTTCAGGGGTATGTTTCAAAGGGCACAAAAACAACTCAACCTGTGTCGAAGACCTCTGGCAGGATGTGCACCCAAGCTGATCAGCCACGGCTGCCCTGGAGGGCCCCGAAGGACCCTAGAGGACCCCGGAGGACCGTGGAAGGCCCTGGAGGACCGTGGTGGAGCCTGGAGGGCCCTGGAGGTCCAGGTACGAATTGCATACACGCATGAATGCCTGCATGCACCATATTAAGTAACGTAGCACATGGCTGATTAAAGGTGCATTTAGCACTTAAATCCTTACCGGCTTCTGGGCAACGTAGGCACTGAGTACATCCAGGAAATGCACTAAATAAACAACAAAACAAAAGGAAACGTGCTGACTTCTTACGGGAAGAGCGACACAGAGAAAACACAACTACATGAAGGAAGCATCCAGCCCCCGTGACTCTGGGCAAGAGACACAGAGCAGAAACAGCATGCCCTTGATTTGGAAAGGTTTCCACAGGCTCAGTTCAGGCAGAGAACCCTCTGATTTTTATTTATTTATTTTTTTTTTAGCGGTACGCGGGCCTCTCACTGTTGGGGCCTCTCCCGTTGCGGAGCACAGGCTCCGGACGCGCAAGCTCAGCAGCCATGGCTCACGGGCCCAGCCGCTCCACGGCACGTGGGGTCTTCCCGGACCGGGGCACGAACCCGTGTCCCCTGCATCGGCAGGCGGACTCTCAACCACTGTGCCATCAGGGAAGCCTGAACCCTCTGATTTGAAGGACAGGCTCGGGTCCTTCAGGCCAGGAGGCCCATCAGCCCTTGTCCACAAGCAGGGTGCCTGGACCCCTGGCGGGCCTTGTGCTCTGGCCACCGGCCCTGTCCTGACCCCGAGACAGGCGGTGTCGCCGGTCACACCCCAGCCAGAACCAGAAAGTGAAAACCCACAACCCTGCCCCCATGGGAGGACCCCGGGGAGCCCAGGGGGTCCTGTAACTTCAAGGCACTGGAAGCACGAGCAGAATGTGCAGGGGGACCCCCACTCCCTCCGTGATCCCTTGACCCCTTGAAGCGAGGCTGGCACCGACCGCTGGCGCCACAGACTGGACTTCAGTCCCTGGTCCCTTCGTGGAGGACTGGCCAGGAATGCAGGTAAAAGCGGGACACTCCGGAAGGACGGTCACCGTGGGACAGCTGCCCCCAGGGGAGGACCCCTCGCCCCGCACCTCCCCAGCCACTTCCGTAATGCGGACAGGCCTGCCCCGCCCCTGCCGGTGACACTACGGGGGTGGGGGGTTGGGGCCAAGACTCGGGGAGTAGCACCAGAGCTTCGGGCCCTGGCCCGCGGGCGCGGGGCCATTAGGAGACACTGACAGGGGAGGCGTCCTGCAACGCTCCATCGACCGGGCACAAGAGGCCCCCCGTCCCCACTGCCTTGCGAGGGCGTCCCAGGTTCCAAACGGGCCTCTCTTCCAGCCACCTTTTTCCTTCTCTCCAGTCTCAGGGAGCGAAGTCTTCATCTATGAACCGAGGCTGACCCAGGAGGGTGGGGCAGGCCCCGCAGAGGCCCCGGGAGGGTACAGAGGAGCCCATCTGCTAGATGGGTCGGTTCTCCTTCTCTGGGGTCCCCCTGCACCCCGACCATGTGTCAGGCTTTCAGGTGAGGCTTTCTCGAGTTGTGTGTGCATTTGGAGATGGGCGGTCCTGGGGACCCCTCTGTCCCAGTGTGGTTCCCCCCAGGGCCTCTCAGGCCCCACTCTGGGCGGGGCTCCTAGACCACCACGACCTCCCTGACCTCCCGCGTGGGCTCCCACTGGCCTGGCTCAGACCCCCTAGTCAGCTCCTGCCCAGGGCTTTGAACTGGATTCGCCCGGAGGCCCCAACGCACAGGAAGGGGTGGGGGGGGGGGTCTGGCTCTCCACGCTGGGGGTCACAGGTCTGGGGGGGAGCCAAGGAAGGAAGGGTCAGCTGGGGTGGCCTGAGACGGGCTACGTTTGGGGGGCCCCTGCTGCCTCGTGCTCACAGGTTACACCACACAGCTGCGGGGGACAGTGTAGCCCGGGCGGGGGTCTCCTGCCTGCAGACCCTCTGGTCCCCCACCAGCTCAGGAGAAGCTTGTGGAGCCAGGCAGTTCTGAGCCCCGTGCTGCCGGGGCACCGTGCAGGGGCCGCTCTCTCCGCCTCTGAGCTCAGGCCCAGAGCCAGGTCCGGCTCAGCTGGGGGGTTGGGGGGGGAGAGGGAAGGGGACAGCTGACAGCGGGATCTCTGACCCTGACGCCAGCAGAGCTGGGGGAGCCCCAGGGGCGTGGGCTCAGAGGGACCAACGCGGTGGGGAGAGAGCAGTGCCCGTCACCCACGTGTTCCTCAGAAGCCTCCTACTTCAAACAGCATCGAACTCAGCGTCGGGGTCCACCTTCCCTTCCACCACCCGGCAGGTGCCACTGGGCAGTGGTGGCCGCGGACGTGCCTTGATGAGGAGCCTGGGCTCGGCTGGAGCCAGCAGTGCAGGGACCCCCCCGGGTGGAACTTCCAGGCCCGGGTCGGGGGTCGGGGGGGCTGCTCCTTGCTGACCACTGACACACGGGGACAGGGTCATCGGCCAGCCTGCTGACAGAGGACGCGGGGTGGGGCCCCTAACCCACCCACTCTGTCCAGGCGAAACCCATCAACCACAGGACTAGGGAACTAGAAAGGTGTGCGTTAAAAATCCTTGCCAATGAAACATGAACCTGAACCAGGGATGAGCTGTGAGGCGTGACCTGACCCCAGTGTGAGGGCTGGGTTTAGGGTCAAAGTGACCCTGAGGTGGCGGGGGCAGGGGCCCGGGCAGCACAAGTGGTCCAGTCACTCGGCTCAGCTGTCTGTCCACAGGCCAGACAGCGTCCCCAAGGGCACGGCGACTCTCCAGAGGTGGTCGGAGCGCAGGTCCCTGCCAGGCACCCCCCGCAGAGTGATCCTTAACCACAGGTCTCTGTTCAAACACCGCCGAGGCCAGGAGCACCGGCTTCTCTCCTGGAAGTCCCATGGAGCCGGCTGAACCTTGAAGCGACAGGAGGAGCTCCGGGGTGGAAGGGAGGGCACCTGAGAGGAAGCTGGTCCCAGACTTGGCGCCTCCCCAGGCCACACAGCCCCCTCTTCCTTCCGCTTCTGAAGCCAGGCATCCGTGGGCAGGATGCCCAGTCCCCGCCTGCAGCTCCTTTGAGACACTGCTTCAGCTTGAAAACTAAACCTTAATCAGAAGCATTACTGCAATTATTAAAAGTCAAAAGGGAAACTCATGGCAGCCAATCAATTCCTTTTTCCTTTCCTGAAAATGATGAAGAACAAAAGAGGGAGTGTTTCCTGTAACATTTAAATAAAACTTTGTGTTTTGAAATAACTAGACGCAACTTGAAGGCAACACAGACGCCATGAGCCTCCCCCCCCCCCAACCAGCTTCCCTGCAGAACAAGAGCAGAAACACACAGGAGACACTAAGATTTCAGTTACAAATTGTTAAATTCTTTTAACGCTCATTCCCCCAACCTGTGAGTGATGCTGAATTTCCTCTGCTAATTCAGAAATAGAAACAGTGGTATGTACCCCTTTCATTTTATTTGCAGTACTCTGATTAAAACTAGAACAATTCCAGGGAGTTCCCTGGTGGCCTAGCGGTTAGGATTCCGGGCTTTCATTGCTGCGGCCCGGGTTCAATCCCCGGTCAGGGGACTGAGATCCCACAAGCCTCGCAGCTCGGCCAAAAAAAACCCAACCCAATTCCAAACAACTTCAGAAAGCATGCACACAATGCAGGGGGCTGCTCTGATCAACCCCGTGAGCGGCTGGGCTGGGGAAGTAGGGACGCTGCGAGCACCGTGGGCCGTGGGTGGCGGGCCCGGTGCCCTGCAGAGCTGCCGCTGCTGCTGCCGGTGCCGGTGCTGAGGCAGACACGGGCTCTGGCCTCAAGGAGCGCACGGCCGGAGGTAAGTGAGCTCCTGGAGGACAGGGACAGCGGCTGCCCCGGGCTGAGCGGCCGTTCAGAGCAGGGCACAGCTCCTCCATCCAGATGCTGCAGAGACCAGACGTTTTCAAATGCGTGAACCAGGATACACAAGCACAGGGGCCCACGCTGAAACAGATACCAGATCACAAAATACAGCCTCCGTGCTTCATGACCGCACCCAGGGCAGATCCACGTGAGCCGACACTGCGAGAGGTCCCTGTACAGTACACGAAAGCCTGGCCCCGCCGCCCACCCCCCAGGGCCACTGTGATCTGCTGTCAACACGCACAGCACAAGGAAACGCTCAACCCCAGTGGGTCCCAGCATCAGTGACACAGAGCCCTCCCAAGAACCCTGCCCAGCGCCGCCCCGCCTGCAGCCCCGGCCTCTACCACCACACAGCACCTGGGACAAAGGGCGTCCCTTCCCGGGCCCACGTCTCTCCCCTTCCCAGCCCATCACCCCCTGGTCCCCTTCCACATGGGTCTTGGACGATATGACGAAACCGCCAGACCCTCTTGGCCAGAAACACACGTGGATCCCGCCGGAGCCCAGCTCCCGGGTTACAGAGGAAGAGGTGAGGGTTTCGAGGGGTGGGGGCGTCGCCACGGCAACGGCCATGGCCCAGGCGGGGGGCTGTGCTACTGAGGGACGGTGGCCCCTTGCAAACAGGCCAGGGCTCTGGGAAAGGTCTTCCACATCAACTGTTTCAAACCCCGTGGCCTTGGCTGCCAGCAGGACCTGCCCCCGACCTGGGCTGGAGACACTGGCCCTTGTCAGAGACCAGCTTCAGAACAAAAACTCTGAGCACGGCTGCACGCTCAGCGGGCCGGGGGCATCGGCGACCAGAAGACTTAACTTCCATTCTGTTCTCTTCTGCAAGGATTAAAATGAACGTTTGCTACGTGCCAATATGCGCTTGAGAAGCCAGAAGACACACGAAACACAGATCAGGGTGCCGAAGTCAGGGAGTGGATGACCAGCCCTACGAAACTCTCTCAAGGTCCCCCGAGCTTCAGCCTGGATGACGGAAGGACTCTTGGCTCTCCCAAGGCCGTGCTGTGATCAACTTCTCATCTCCTCTGGACAGGGGTCCCGGCCAGCAAGGACAACCTCTCCGCAAGGCCCACACCTGCAAGATTGGGGGGGGGGCGGGCAGGACCCCCTCTGGCCTGTAGACAGCAGGAGGCCTGGTTTAACTGCCCTGAGACAGGAACTGTGTTTACAGAGATCAGGTTCGTTTCTGGAAGCAGGAAGTCCTGAGATATTTACTCATTTTACCTTTTCACAGGCTGTCCATCCGTTCCTGCCCTTGGATGGACAATAGAGCAAAGCCAGGCTACAGCTTCGGGGGACAGCTAGGATGGGGGAGATCCCTCGGCTCCCTTGAGAGGCTGCGATCTAGGGAGGAGGCGGGGGCAGAGCCCGCAGGGACACGTGGTCAAAGGAGAGCCAAAGCCAGCAGGTGCACGGGCAGGTCAGCACCGGCACGCGAGGCCCAGGACCTGGACCCGGGAACCTGGTGCACCCAGCGCCTCCCCCACGAGACGCCGTGTCCGACAAGCCCGGGCCAGGGGCCTCGGGGGGCACAGGCTGAGCTGTGGCCGAGCTGACGCAGGCCTGTGGGGGGAGCGTGAGGAGCACCCGGCTCCGGGGTCACATGGGCACCCACGGGCTGGGGGCGGGGGCAGGCCTGGTCCCCGGCACAGCAGGCCCTCGCGCTCACGTGCTGCTGAGGTGCGGCACGGAGACCTCAGGGCCACTGCGGTCTTAGGTGAGACCCCAGACCCCACGGGAGAGGGACAGAAGAACAGAGGAGACGCAGCCTGTCCCATCAGGGAGCGCTCCAGCCCACAGGAACGAAGCGGGTAAGAGGGCCCCGCGACCTACTCCTCCTCCGGCAGCATTTCCACTTCCAGAGCGGCTACCCTGCTTCCCCGATGAGCCCCGGGGCGGGGGTGGGCTGAGGAGGTCCAGCGATTCTTCTTAGCAGGCATTCATGGGGGGTGGCTTTCGTTGGCTGATTTTTAGCAGGAACCTGGCTCCTACACACCCAGTCTTTAAGGCCTCCTGGGGACACAGACTGCCACCCACCCCCACTGCCCACTGGAGATCTTCATTCACAGCCCCAAGGTCTCCCACCAGCAGGCCCAGGACCCCACACCCCCTTCCCAGCTGCAGAGGGCACAGGCCTTCCTGGCCCCCAGATCCCAAGAGCCACCCGCTCTCACTGCTTCCCAGAATCTCGGCTGAGCTTTTGGGTTAATCTCGCCCATATCCAGGGAGCAAACAGGCCCTGGCTGGCTGGCCTCTGCAGGAGCTCTGATGTCCACGCGCAGGACCGGCCCGTGGGCCCTCCTTGGTTCTAGGCAGGAGGATGATTTACAACCCTCCCCATCGCTTTCGCTGCTGAGAGGCCAACACAGGCTTGGGGCCCAGCTGCGCTCTGCACGGTCAACAGCCTAATGTGGACTGTCCCGGTATCGGAAGGCAAAGGTCACGCAGGGTCCGCTTCGTGTATTCAGAGAAGCTGCCCCCCCCCCCCCCGCTCTGCAGGCCCGGCCACGCCCACCTCCTCCCTACCAGAAGCTGCTTTCTTTTCATCTTTGGAAACGTGTGACTGACCAGGAGTTCAGGCTGCATTTTGTGTTTAACCTGGAAATGCAGTTCCGGGAGATGGACAGCCAGCGTGGGCAGAGCTGAGTACGAATAGTACGAACTGCGAGTCTAGATACAACGTTTAACACACAGAGAGCGAAACTTCCAACAACTTCTGAAAAAGGAGCGGACAGTCGTTCCTAATTCACAGTACTGATCGTGCCATTTTAATGAAAATCAGATTCTGAACGTAGGAGAAGCATACCACGAGACCACAAAGACCTCTCTCCCCCCCATACTCGAGGTGGGCCTGAGGCGCCAGGCTTCCCACAGCGTCCGACGCTGCCTCCCTCAAAGCAAAAACAATCCCACTTTTGCTCAAGATTTTCAATTACGTTTTCACCCCTTGTCAACCCAGCAGACTCTGGACTGTCCTCTTCCCCAGCGGCTTCTGCGCCTTGCGTCCTTGGGAGAGAAAACTGCACGACCGGGCGCAGAGCAGATACACCCGTTTGGGGCCGCGTCCTAACCCACCGCGGGCCTTACAGGGGCCCAGCTGCCCTCCAGCCCCGCAGGCACCAGGCTGCAGGCTCTTCAGGCAACAAAACAAAACAAAACATGTTAGTGGTTCCAAAAGAAGGAAACAGGAAAATCCAAAGGCTTCGTTAAACGCGCAGGTAGCACCTCACGATGTCAGCTCCATCCGCTGTTAAGTGTAACTTCCAAAGTCATTTCATCACACTAGGAAACTACTGATGGACTTCTTCCCCCCACACTTTGTAAGAATTCCTGAGTGTAACAATGAATTAAAAAACTAAACACTCACATTGCCAAGTAAAGAGCTACGCATACCCAGGTAATTTCACAAGCAAAATGGTAGATGCCCTGGTGGGTTCCGCCCCCAAGCCCTGACACTCAATGCGCTCTGTGGCGGTGGACCCCGCAGGGCTAAAGCCTCCGGCTACAAAGGCCCCGAAGGCGGGTCGCCAACGGTGATGACAGCCCAGCCTGGGGGAGGGGGCAGCGACGTGGTCCAGACCACTCCCCGCTCTTACAGAGAGAAGGTGGGGCCGGCAGAGCCCAGGGGACTGGCGTGGGTCCCGGGACGGAAGAAGCAGCCCACGGTCGGCGGGCACCCGAGGCCTCGCCCGGGGAGAAGGAGGCGCGGCGCGTCGAGTCGCGTCTCAGAGCCCCAGCCCCTCCGCGGTTCAGGACCCCGGGCCCGGAGGACTGGGCGCTCCGGATCCCCTCGTCTGGAAGCGGGACTAAGCAGCCGGGCCCCTCCTCCTCCTCCCCGCCCCCGCCCCCGGTTTCGGGTCTCCAGGGCGCCGCCGAGCCCCCGCCCCGCCTTGCAGGACGGACCCCCACGCCTCCCAGCCCCCACGGCCTGCTCCCGGCCCGGCGCACTGACCTCCGCGTCCCAGGCCGCCAGGTGTGCCCGGGACCGCGGCACCTCCGGGCCGCCGCAGCCCCCGCGCACTGCGCATGTCAGGCCGGCTAGGCTCGGCTGGAACCAGATCCAGCCGGCTGGGCGGTGACGCAAACACGCGGCTGGGCGTGTGGGCGGGACTCCTGGTGAGGCGGAGTCAGGCGGTGGGCGGGGTCGGCCCTGCACGGGGGTTGGGGGGCAAGGACCACCCCTCCCCCCCAGGCCGAGTGGGCGGTGGCTGCTGCGAGGCCCAGGGTGGGGGAGGGGGAGGAGGCGGGACCTCCGGGCCAGGGGAAGGCCCCGCCCAGAGCTCCGGCCACTTCGCGGCCCACGGCTCGGCCGCCGAGTGGCAGACGCTGAGCGCCCGCCCAGGGGTCTGCCTGTGGCTCTCCTCACGGCGCGGGGGCCCGGGCTCCCTGGCAGGTCCCCACAGGGGAGGCAGGAAAACCACGCGGTGCAGTTAACACGGACGCGTCTGCCGACCACAGGCTCGGGCCCCGCCCCCCATCTCTACCCCCTGCAGCCGGATAACCTGGCCTGCTGTCTCCTCCCAGGGCGTCTGCGCATGCGCTTCCCCTGACGAGCGCGCTCACTTCCGAGCGCCTGTCAACGCTCAGCTTCGGGGAAGCCTTATCTGCCTCACCCGCTGAACACCCCCTAGAGCTCCACCCGCTAAACTGTGAGCTCCACCAGCTTAAGGCCGGGTCTGCCCAGCGCAGGCGCTGACGTCACCCAGCAAAAAGCAGGTGCTCAATAAAGGCTCACGGAGTAAATGAATGAAGGTGTCCTTCTCCTAAGACAATACTGCAAATCAATTTTTATAGTCCGAGGAAAACCCCACTCCCTGGCGTGAGGACACGCTGTCCCGGGGGTGCTGAGGCCTTGCGCTGGCTGGCGGGTGTGGGCTTCCCACTTTGGGTGTGGGTGTCCCAGCTTCCCAGCCCGATGAGGACCTCCCAAGGTCCCAGAGCCAAGACTGCATCTTTCTGTGCTTTTCCTCTTGGCCATTTCCCCAGCACCCAAGGCTGGTCCACACACAGAGGCTCACTCAGGAGTGCTGCTAGGGACAGGGACAAGGACAGGCACGAGGCGGGGGCGGGGGCCAGAGCTGGGTGGGGGAGGAGAGTGGAGGGCAGGGCAGGGACTCGCTAGCCCACCACCACGGTCACGCCCACCACCAGAGTCACACCTCTGTGACCCTGTTTAAGCCCCGGGACGCTGGCGTCAGCATTCTCACTTTACAGATAAGGAAACCGAGACTCAGAAATGCTAAGACAAATAGTTTCAAGATTCGAAGCCACGAACCAGTTTCGTGGAATGGACTCCACTTGGGGTCTTCCGAGTCACAGAGGATCTGCGTGCTGATTTCCCAGTGCATTTCCTATGTCAGCCCTGCAACCCAAGAACCCCCAATCTGGTTTCTTCACGGTACTGTTCTGGTGACTCTAATGAGCCACGTGGGAGACTGGACAAAGGAGAGAGCAAGAGGGGAAGAGTTGGCCTGGGGCAGGGTGAGGATGGGACACCGCACACGGGGACACGCAGCCCAGAGGGACCTTCGTGCCCACTCCTCGTCTCACGCTCCCAGCCGCCCTGTTACCTACACTGTGCAGACGAGGTAAAGGGTGTGAAATGGACCGGGTGTGCCCGCTCCCGATCCAGCTCCTTCCCAGGCCCTTCTCTGCCCAGGGACCCGCCTGCAGCATACACTCTGTCCCCGCAAGAAGCAGGTGGGGCTCACCCCCAGAAGGTGCTGCTGGGCTGTGCTACCCCCTGGTTGTCTGTCCCTGGCCTGTGTCAGAGAGCAGCAGGCACAGGGCCACTCAGTGCACCCTGGGGCTACCTGTAGGGACCCCAAGAGAAAAGGCGCTTGGTCCAGCCCCGAGGGCCTTTGTGGCCAGAGTCCAGCTGGTGGAGTGGGACGGTGTGGCCGAGAGGCCTGCCTGCTGTGTGACCCCGGCAGCAGCACTGGGTCTACCCCTGAGGGGCCACAGAGGCCCTAGAACCCCAGGCAACTTGGCCCAGCAGCTCCTGGTCAGGAAGAGTGGGTACATAACAGACCTGGATGCATTCCACATACATTTGTTAAGCAACATCTTCACATGAGATATTCTTCTAAGTGCTAAGCTTACTGTGGGGAACGCCTGCTACCACAAACCATGTTCCAGTGCCCCCAGAACTCATATATCATAATCCTACCGCCCACCCGCGACGGCACTAGGAGGTGGGGCCTTGGGAGGTAAGTAGATCCTGAGGACGGGGGCCTCGTGAAGGGGATCAGTGCCTTCGTAAGAGAGGGCACTGGCTGTCACTAAGGAGAGCTAGCTCCTCACGCCTCCACCATGTGAAGACACAGCAAGGAGAACGGGGTAGAGAACCCACCAGACACCAAAACAGCCAGTGCCTTGATCTTGGACTTCCAGCCTCCAGAACCGTGAGAAAGAAATGTGTTACTTATAAGCCACCCAGCCTATGGCATTCTGTGATAGCAGCCTGAACTAAGACCCCCCTGCCGTCGTTAGACTGCCCTGAAAGGCTATAATACTAAGGAGGAAAATTAGGGACAACAGACAGACAGTCGGTTGACTTACGTTTTGCAATTTAAAATGGCTGGAGGAGGACTGAGGTCAAGGAGACAGCGTCAGGACAGTGACACCTGAGACCCAGAGGTGAGGGCACAGCCGTGGATATTTGGGAGAGAGGTGGTCCAGGCAAAGGGAGCAGGCAGCTACATCCCGGGGAGGGGGCACAGAGGCCCACGTGAAGCAGCGGAGAAGCCAGGGTGGCTAGGGGTGTGGGGGGCAGGGTCGGACAACTCTGCCGAGCTGGTGTTCTAGAAAAGCATGAAATTGCCACCAAACCCTCCCCCGAGGCAGCAAGAATAAGCTCTCAAAACCAGCACCCCAAGATCATGGGGATCATTCTGAGTCATTCAGCAAAGAATAAATATGTCCGACGCAGACATTATTAGCCGGAACGTCTGGCTGATCAGCACGCCCAGTGTTCCCAGGCACACCACCGCCTGAGACCCAACCACTGGTGAAATCACAGGAAATGCTGCAGGGGGTTTGGAACACCCGCCTGGATGCCGACATCTGCTCGCAACCCCCAGAGCTCCTGCACAAACCCCTTCCCTCACACGTGGCCCCGCCAGCGGGTCAGGCCCTGCTTGGAAGCATTTGGCGGGTGGAAATCGTGAGGGTGCGTGTGAGTATGGGGGGAGCCCCAGCCCCAGGGGAGCAGGGTCCGCTGTCGGCCACAAGCAAGAGGAAGCAAAGTGCTGCTGAAGGCCTTGGTGCAGCCAGCCCGCCAACCCCTCCAGGGACGGCCATCGCAGGGCCTGGCTGTCACTAAACCGATCACAGGCCTGACTCCAGAACCTTATGTCCAAGCCCAGATGGTTTTGCTGGAATTCTATTAAACACTTAAAGAAGAATTAAGTGCTTGCTCTGTGAGGCCAGTGTTACCTTGCTACCAAAGCCAGACAAAAATAGTACCAAAGGAAAAAGAATGAAAGAAAAAGTAAAATATAGACCAAAATCTCTCATAAATATAAACGCAAAAATCCTACTCAGCAACATATAAAAAAAAATTACACACCATGACCAAGCAGAGTTTATTCCACAGATGCAAGGCTGGTTCAGTTTTCAAGAATCAATCTAATAAACCCATCATATCGACAGGTTAAAGAAGAAATATCACATGATCATATCAACTGATGCAGAAAAAGCGTGTGACAAAATTCAAAACTCATTCATGATATACATTCTCAGAAAACTAATAATAGAGGACAGCTTCCTCAACTTGGTACGTAACATGTAAAACTGCCCCCTCCCCGCACCAGCTTGGGAACAAGGTGAGGAGATCCGCCTTCACCACTGCTATTCAACACAGCACTAGATGTTCCAGCCAGGGCAAGAAAGCAAGAAAGTGCAATCGAAGGCACTCGGATTGGAAAGGAAGAAACACAACTGTCTATATTTACAGGCGGCATGACGGTCAACATAGAAGAGGTCAACATAGAAGAGCCCAAGGAACCGACACACTTTTCCCCTGTGTATGTCTTATTACTGCAGCACCGTTTGTTGAAAAGACTCTCCACTGAATTACTTTTACACCTCTGCCGAAAATCAAGTTGCGGATGTGGGACAGTTTCTGGGGTCTCTATTCAGATCTGTGTCTCTCCCTCCTTTAATACCACACTGTTTGTTTTTGTTTACCACTAATAAACAGAGATTTATTTGGAAATTTCTAAACCTGCCATAAGTGGCACTTGCCAAGCCCTAGGCCCACCCTCCTTACCAAGCTCCAAGGAGCAACAACAGTCCTTCCCACCTCTCCCCTTCACCTCCCCCTGCTTTCCACCAAGCACGCCCACCCACACCTCAGGCCACGCCAGAGAACTAGAGTGCAGTCTCCCTCTAGGAGGCATTACCCCTGGGCCCAAGAGCCTGGGTGGCAGCCCTCCGGCATCCCAGGAGATGATGGCGGCCAGAGGTGCTTGCATAGGGTTAGGAAAGAGAATAAGGAAGGAGGCACCTGAAAAACCCCAACTTACCCCTGAACAAAAAAAGTGGCTCCTGCATGGAAAACCCTGCTCCATGAAGAGTGCAAATGCCCAAAGGATGGAAAACCAGCAAGCAAGGCTGGGCTGGTAGGAATGGCACCACACTGCCATGTTAAATTTCAGTTTCAGCGTTCATGGCTAACGCACAGAAATACAGTTGACTTTTGTATGTTGATCTTGCGTCCTGAAATCTACTGCACATCTCAGTGATGGCCATCCATCCAAGGCAGAGGGAGCAAGGCCACGGGTGGGGAACCAGCCTGCACGAATGTCCAGCATCTAGCCTCGGCCCTGAGCGCACGCTCTTCTGTACAGGGGAGCCTGCCGGACCCACCCCCCGTCATTTCCACAGGTCACGTGGGGGAAAAACCCACACCCCCACCCACCCTCCTCTGAGTCCTCGGGCAGGATCCTGGCATGGGGCAGACTGCCTTCCCCACATGGCTCGGCCAGACCTGGGCCTGGGACCCTTCACTGTAGTGGGGATGGTGCCCTGGCTTCCAGGGCCACGCCTGAATGGCAGGTGGCCAGCAGACTCCGGGATGCCCCCAGCGCGGGCTGCTGAGAGGAAACCCCGGGCCATGCGCCCCTCCGGGGACCCCGCTCCTGGTCTCCAGGAAGCACTGTGTCACGTGCACTATTTTTTTTAATTAAGTAATTAATTAGTTTAACTAATTTATTTTTGGCTGTGTTGGGTCTTCATTGCTGCACGAAGGCTTTCTCTAGTTGCAGCAATCAGGGGCTACTCTTCGTTGCGGCGCGCGTGCTTCTCATTGTGGTGGCTTCTCTTGTTGCGGAGCACAGGCTCTAGGTGCGCGTGCTTCAGTCGTTGTGGCGCCCGGGCTTAGCTGCTCCGCGGCATGTGGGATCTTCCCGGACCAGGGCTCGAACCTGTGTCCCCTGCATTACCAGGCAGATTCTTAACCACTGCACCACCAGGGAAGCCCCACGTGCACTATTTTTAATGTCGATTAAAGGTTTGGGAAGAGAAAAAATAAACTCCCAGAATAAAAACTCTGGTTCTTTCCCCTCCTAACCCCAGCTTCGAGGCGCGTGCATGTGAGGTCCTAACCGGCAGCAGCAGCGGCACTCCATCTGGCAGCGATCGACGGGCTCCCTCGAGGGACAGGGCGTGACGGAGGCTCCCCACCAACCGTCAGCAAGACAGCGAGTCCGGCTTTGTGAACCCCCTCCTGCAGGAGGAGTGGAAGGGTGAGCGCATATGGGGCAGGACGCAGGTCCCAGCAGGCGGCCCCGGGACATACTCAGGCCCACCGCCCTCCCTCTTTTCTCCTCTTTCTGTTATTAAGGGAAGTGTGGTGACCCCCTGTGTCCAACGGTGTGGCCCATCTCCCCCTCCGCCCCTCACCCCCAGACATCTCATCATTTCTTCACGCACACCTGGAACACTTCAGTGTACGGCTCTGATGTGATCCGTGTGTTTTATACCACACACACACACATGCAGTACACACAAATAAAAGCACACATGACTACAGCGGAACAGCTTTTTCTAAGTAACGGAATATTGTCATTGATTGCGTCATTTGGAAGCCGGACCGTGAGCTCTTCTTGGCTGAAAGTGTGGCAGAAAAGTTTCATCAGCAGAGCTGCGTGACGTGCCAAGGTCTCCCCTGACTCTGGGGAGCGCTGACTTGACTCCTTGGGAAGGAGCCTCTGAGGCTGCACCGCGGAGGCCGGCCTCCCAAAGTCAGACGACGACTTGGCGTCTCATGGGCTCCCACCGTCAACTTCCTCCACATCCTCGGCTCTGAGGGAAGATCCAGCTTCGAGAAAACCACGGAGCAGACGTGGCCCTGTAGCCACGCTGGCTCTTCCCCTCCAGAACCGCTCAGACGGCCATGGGGAAACCCGCACTATCCAAGCGGGGGAGCACCCTGGGGCCCATGGGCAGGGCTGCACAGAGGCTGAGGCGCTGCACCCACCACAGAGGACGGACTGATCCCCGCTCCTCAGAACAGGGAGCACGAGGGGCCACCAAAGCCCACCGACCTGGTACTGACCTGGGCTCCAGCCCATTAGCGTGGCAGGACCCTGTGTAGGTCGGTCCCTCTCGGGGCCTTGGTCTCCCCACCTGCAAAGCGGAGCTGCCGAAGTGTCCCCGGGAGCTGGGAGGCGCTCTGATGAGGCTGCCGGGCCGCACGGAGCCCCAGCTGTCTGCTCTGGTCAGGGGTCTGTTATCCCCTGGAGCCCGGCCTCTCTAAACCGGGCCTGGTGGCCACTGGGAATCCGTAAAGACTGTGGCACAAGGCCAGCGATCGGGGCCCCTTCCCAGGTCCCGCGGGCACCGTGGGCACTGTGGGCGACCTCGCCCACGACTACCCGCTCGCCCTGCACCCTCGTGCGGTGCGGAGAATAAGCAGGCTCAGCGCCTGTTTCTCTTGGACACAAGAGCCGAACAGCCGGGGCCGCGACGAACCTCAGTTAAGCACATCGCGGGTTAACCTACAATCCCCGCGACGATCCGCGCTGCTGCTGCTGGGTGAGGGGCGCCCAGGCACGGAGCCCCCACGTGCCCTGCTCCCCTGCGTGCGCGTGCCCCGTATTGGGGGTGGGGGTGTGCCCTCGTCTCCCCACCCGCGGCTGGAGCGGCCGTGCGAGAGCCGGGGCGGCCGGGCTAGCGAGGGCTGTGGAGCAGCGGCAGCGCGAGGCAGTGCGGCGCCGGAACCGGAGTGCGCAGCGGGGCCCTCCGTGCGGCGCGTCCGTAGGGCGGCGTCCGCCACAGCCGCCGGCTCGGACACGGAGGAGACAGCCAGGATCGTGGCCCACCACCGTGGGCCGGGGGTCCTCCACACATGGAGGCCAGGATGAGAAGACGGCCACGGGACAGGGGAGGGCAGGCCGCTGTCGGGCGAGCGTCGGGACACCTGAGAGCCTGAGGGGCCTCCCCACCCCGCCGGCCGGCTGCTGTCAGGCGGCCGCCCAGGGGATCTCGGGAGGGGCCACATTTTCCAGACCTAAGAAGCACCACGAAGGCCGTGCCAGGGCTGCTAGGCGTGCGGGGCACTCATCGGCCTCAGGCTAGACAGAGAACCGGGAGCAGGCCTCCGAGCGTGGCTGAGGCCGTGGTTTGGGCCTCGGTGGCCCTCCTCCAGGCTGGCCCGGCTGCACCTCTGCCGACTGCCGGCGTCCCTGGTGCTCCCCGTCGGGGACCAGAGCCCCGGCTCACGGCCTGTCTCGTGCCGGCCTGGGGCTCCTGAAGGGCGGGCCCCGTCAGCGTGCTGACCTCTCAGAACCACTGGTCTCCCCCAGGCCAGGAAAGGCGCAGCTCGGGGAGGGCTGACACCGAGTGCCGCTCCACTGCCCTCCTGGAGTCTGGGTGGCCCCCGCGCCAGGCCCTGCACGCCGAGGGCAGGGACCCTGTCACACACCCACCCCGGGCGCTTCTCACGTTAATAATGGGGAGGATGTGCTTCCACGGAGGACAGAAGAGGTGCCAGCAGAGGCCGCGGAGGGTGGGGTTTAGAAGGGGGGAGGGGCAGTGAGGCAACTGCGCTGACAAGGGTGACGACCCAGGATGACCACACAGAAACCACGGGCCCAGCTGTCAACTGATGTCCAACCCCGGCCCCTCCAGGGTGGGACTCGGGTTCTCACCAGGCCCTCACGCTTCCTTCTCAAAGTCAACTACCGGGGCCTGAGCAACACGACTTATAGAAACAGAGCCACAGAGACATCAAAACACATAACCTCACTACAAGCCACACTCGCAAGAACAAGGGAACTTTAAATGTTCCTTGCCCTTGACCCACGTTTCACATAGAATCACATTTCCTCGTAGGTGTGAAACTCCTAAAGGTGCATCTCCTAAAGGTGCAGAACTCCTACAAAGACCCACCTGCCTTGTCGGCGAGGGCAGCCGTCACCCTCCCCGCCCCCGAGGGAAGGACCAAGTGCAGCCCCCGCAGCAGGTGACCCTCGAGTCCCTGACCAGCAGTCCAGAGCCCCCGGCATGAGATGGACTGCTGCTTGAGGACAACCAGGAAGACTGGCCGAGTCTCAAGACTGGTGAGCAGTCTACATCCACGGAGGGTTGTGCCCATGACCCCAGCAGAGCGCCGGCCGGAGCCTCCGCTGCACAGAGTGTGGCGCGCAGTTAGGGCACCAGCCTTGTGAACACAGCGTGTGCAGCTACAAAGGTAGAGGCCTGGGGCCCGGGAGCACTTGCCTGCTCCTTGGGGGCCTTCACCAGAAAGAGCAGGGGAGGCCGACTCCTCGCGGTTTTCAAAAGTCAACACCAGACGATGCAGTTGGAAACCCAGGAACCAGGACCAGCTTCCCACACCTCCCTCCCCCAGGACGGTACAGCTGTCCCTGAAGACACCTGGGTCTTGCACAGGAGTTGGCCTGAACTCTGGGAGCAGCAGGCCACAGAGCTGGGGCCCCGCGGAGCGTGTTTACATTCCCCAGCTAGAGAACGCTGATCTGGGCTCAGCTGGAGGGTGGGTCCACTTTGAAGATCCCCCGACACACACAGACTCTGCCATTCTCCCTGGCTGGGGCCTGCTTGGTGGAGGAAGCCTTTCTCTGCAGATAAGGCAATGGGGCAACCCAAGGCTAACGGGCTGGGACGGGGCTGAACGCCTGCTTTTCCCAGTTACAATCAGCAGCTCACCAGGCGTGGGCACCCCGTGGGCAGACCTTGCTGAGCCTGGCATTCCAGGGACTCTGACCAGGAATTCTGGGGTCCTAGGCCTTTCAAAAAAGTAGACAACAACACGTCTTAGGCAGATCGCTAGGACGACCCAAAGTCCCAAGCCCTGATCTAGAAAGCAGAGACCACCTGAGTGCAAATTCTGGCTCCACTCTGCTGCATGACCCCGGGCACGCTGCTGAAGTTTTTTGAGCCTCAGTACAATTTAAAATGAGCAGGGCGCCGTACTCCATTGATGGTAAGACATATTTCCTCACTTTGACGACTCTAAGAGCAGCACGCTTCTTACAACAGACAGCGTCCGACTGTTTTCTTGTAGCGGTCCATAACGTTTTGGCGTGCGCAGCGCTGACGGAGTCTCCGACTTGATGAAACATGGAGCATATACCTTGAAAGGCTGCTCTGAGGGCCCAGAACAGCAGCTGGCACACAGCCCATCCTCCTTCGCTGCTGGATGTCAGTGCCAGCTGATGGGACTAGCCTTCCCACGGCTGGATGCCTGCCTGCTGCCCCAAAGACCTGGTGTTGGGAGGACGAGGAAGTTACGGTAATGACAACAGGGCCAAGGGGAGGGTGGGGGCCCCAGGGGTCTGTACATGATCTTGACAGAGAGCGAGAGGCAGTCTGGTCCCCCAGCTGACCCCCAACTTTCCTCTCCGATCCCTTGGTCAGGAAGCTGTCCTGTCAAGCAGGATGGCCCAAGGTGGAGCCCCGAGCCCAGCCGGCAGGACCATGACACCCAGGGCCAGCCTTGGTTACTATTACTATACTGTTCCGTCAACCCCTGGTCACACAGCACACGTGGATTTTCAGAAATGTTCTTAGCTCTGGAGCCAGATCGCGTTGCCAGGAGCACTATTACAGCACAAGCCTTAGAGCAGAGAAAACGACCTTGTTCTGTAACTTTCCCAACACCCAATTAGAACAGCAGCTACGAAATTAATGAGGCTGCAAACAGTGCACTGTCTCTTTAAATGGTTTTCCTGCGGCCAGTTGTTTACAAAGACATTCCTCAGGCCAGGAAGTAGGGGGTGAACCTGGAGCCGGCAAGCACTCTTGGCGAAGAGGAGCAGGTGCGCCTGGCAGGCCCCGATTACAACCTCCGAGGGCGGGGTGTCTGTCCCCTGCGGATTAGAGCGCGTTCTGACTCAGCAATCTGGCCCGCCCAAGACCTCGGCCGGCCACCGGCGCGCCCCCGGGGGCGGGGCGGACTCCGGGGCGGGGCGGGAGCGGCGCGGTCACGTGTGTACACAGGCCCGCGCGGCGTGCGCGCCGTCAGCCCCGCCGCCTCTCTCGGAGCCCCGAGCTGCCCCCCTCGCGGCGACTGCGCGGTCCGCGGCCCAGCGAGCCGGTGAGTGGGCGCCGAAGGCGGGGTGGGGGCGGATGGGCGCACTCGGGGTCTCGGCCCGCGCGGCAGCAGCACGGGACGCAGCGGCCCGGGGCCGGTGCTCCGCTCTGAGCTCTGACTTTCGGGTCCCCTCGGCCCCGCCCGGGCGCTGTCCCCCGGCGGGTGGGAGCGCTGTCCCCGCCCGTGGCTGCCCTCCAGCCGTGTGGAGCCCAGCCGGCCGGGGCCGCTGCCCTGCGGTCATTCACCTGTCCAGGGCAGCTGGGAGCTGCTGGCCGCGTAGGAGGCGCAGCAGCACCGCCGGCTCCTCACATGTCCTGCCGGGGACTGACCGCCTGCTCCTGGGTCACCGTGGTTGTAACTTTCGTCCCCTTTTATGATTACGAAATCTTAGGAACTTCTGGAACAACGTCTAAATGGAAATATCAAGTGTCGTTAATGGTCTAGGGACACTTGATAAAAAGATAAAAACCCCTGGGCATGAGGCTCCTTCAAAACTTGAGAAGAAGGCAGTGCCCCAGCCTCTGAGCGCCCATCTACCCAGGACCAGAAACCCAACACCAAGTTAATGACATGAACACGGTAGCCGGGTTCATGGTCTCAGTGGGGCCCTGGTCTCAGTGTCGCAGTCTGTCCGGGCTTTGGGGAGACAGAGGGTGAGTCTGGACCTGACCGACTGTTCCCCCAGTGCTGGATGTGCACTCACTTGGCAGCTCCAGGCCACCTGCCGACAACCAGCTCCGTGCCTCTGCGAGCAGCAGGCCCCCTCCTCCCCGCTCTCTGTCCGCAGCATCTAGCGGGGCTGGCCTTCAGTCACCCAGGGGCGAGCAGCCTGCTTTCCAGGCCTCTGCGGACACGAGTGTGAACACGATGACTCTGACTGTGCCCCAGGCTGCTCGCGCACAGTGGGGACCAGACACAGCGTCTCAACTGGCTCCTCACCAGGGCGCCACTGAGGGGGAAAAGAGACCCTATTGATAATTATGCTGAGGGGACGGCCACACACTCCATGACCCGCTGCAGGGTCCAGCTCCCCACACCGGAACCTCTAGTATCTTCCTAAATGAAGAAGTACTAAGATAAAAGGCTTTGAAAAACCATAGCTTCCATCTGGTGAGCGCGTACTGTGCCGAGTCATGGAGAGGAAGCTGGGGGGGCCCTGCCCTTGACCACTGCTGTCCTGCCTCCCTGGGGGGTATGGAAACACCCTGAGGAGAGACCAGCACAGCATTAGTTCTGCACTGACTGGGGGTCCCTGGAACTCAGAAGCCCCTGGCAGGCGGGTGACGGGAGAAGGGCACATATATCCACTGGATGTGGGTGTGTGGGGTTTTAGGTTAGAACGGAGAACTGCTTATACCTATTATATAACGAAAAAGTGACATGCTTGCAAAGATCCCTTCCAGGAAGTAGGCGTGCATGATTGCAGGTGGGAAGAGGGACCGGCCGCTTGACAGGGCGGGGAGGGGAAGGTGCTCCTTGGGGTAGCTGCATCCATCCTCCAGGCCCTAGGATGTCATCTGGACCCTGAAAATACAACCTGCCGCCCGGCCTTTCACGCCCTAGCTGCACACCAGGGCTGTGTCTGGGGTGAGGGCTGCTGTGCTCTGCCCAGGACAGACCCAGGCTGCTCCCTCCTTCAGCAGAGCGTCCAGCTACCTCCCCTTGCTCGCCGCCGGCTCCTCAGTGCTCTACGGCTAAAGCCTCTTGCACGACTGGGCCACACCAAGCTGCGTCTGTCCACGGGGCCTCACAGGCCCGGGACCCCAAAATACCAGCCAGGCATCAAACAGCAGAGGGGACTCAGTCTAGGGAGTAAAAGTGAACTTTACAATTTGAGAAGCTAAAACATGATGCTGCCAAGGGGCCGAGTTCGGCCCCCAAGACCTGCCAACAGAGCACCCTTTGAGTAGCGGAGGGACAGGGTGACACGGGCCACCTGTCCCGTGCGTCCCCCCACCCCGGTCCCCTTCCTCCCACACACGCGGTGGGAGGGCGGAGCGCACCTAGGAGTTTCCCAGTTTTAATGAGAACCAAGGAAACAACTGTTGCCATTACACCAAGTGTAATGGGCAAAAATAACTGCCAGCGCTCCTCCCTTGGAAAGAACCACGGGCAGCGATAAGATCTGTGGCTCCGAGCACCCCCCAAGTAAGAGCACACCAGGGAAAGGCAGGGCAGGGTGGGGGAGCCCAACAGGGTGCCAGTCTGCCCGAGCCTGAGTGGAGGCCCGGTCTGTTCTCAGTGTGGCCGTTGAATTTCTGAGCAAGTCTTCCTGGTTCTGTTTTCCCCTGGTTGAGATTACCTGGAAGGAGCGTTAGCCTCAAACCAAGGTAGTCAGGGGACAACAAAAAGGAAAGGAACTAGCGCTCCACAAACAAAAGAACACGTGTCCCGGGCCTCCCTGGTGGCGCAAGTGGTTGAGAGTCCGCCTGCCGATGCAGGGGATGCGGGTTCATGCCCCGGTCTGGGAGGATCCCATATGCCGCGGAGCGGCTGGGCCCGTGGGCCATGGCCGCTGGGCCTGCGCGTCCGGAGCCTGTGCTCCGCAACGGGGGAGGCCACAACAGTGAGAGGCCCGCATACCGCAAAAGAAAAAAAAAAAAGAACACGTGTCCCATACTCTTCCAGGGTGAGAAGCCTGGGGCCCCAGGCGGGCGGCCCGGGCCGTCGGTCCCCGTTCCTGCAGCCCTTCCTGAGCGGCGGACGTGCCCGTTCTCTCCCACGGAGAACCAGAGGCAGCTCAGTTTATGCCTGAGGCAGGCTACCTGGTTCACACTCACCACTCTTTGGTTCAGAACCTTAAAAAGCAACAGGCTACAAAAATCAGGACACCCCATCTACATAATGGACCGTTTCTTATCACAGCCAGGAAGGCGCAGCGTCTGTGACAGGAATCAGTAGCATAAGCTCTCTACACTGAAGACCTATGAAAACATCAGCCTTTCCGGAGCGTCTGGCTCCTACCAGCTGCATGTTAATTGTAGCTAGAGCCTCTGTCCACTATTACAAAAGGAAATAAACATTCAGGAGTCATTTTCAAAGCATTTTGATGGCTCCAGAGCATTCAGCTGAAGTCCAGGTATTATGGTGCGCTGCGGGTCTCCAGGACATCAGCCAGGCCGAGCTGCACTGCCCAGGCGCTTTGGGGAAAAGCCTGTGACACCGTCTCAGGCCTCCTCTTCCCCGGACACAGCCAGCCAGGCTGCAGGGCACCAATCAAGGAACGCTCCCCCTTCAGGGAGCTCTGGGCAGGTGGGAACAGACGGGTGCAGTGGGACGAGCTCGGCGACCTCGGACAGGAGTCAGCTGGTTCTTCGCTTCTGCGGGCTGTGGGCGTGCACACGCTCACACTCGTGCGTGCGCACACGCTCACGCAGGACCCCCTGCCCACCACAGCCGCCCGCTCCCTGCCCGGCTGCTGCTCTGACGTGCTCCTGGCATCCTCCAATTTCCACAGAGATCACCATGCACTGTAGCCCTGAATTTGAGCAAGGTTTTTAATTACCTGTGGACATTCACTTTTGAAGGGTTGGTTTATACCGTTCTGGGCTCTTTTAAAAAAAAAAAAAATCAAGGAAGAAAGACGCTGACACCTGGCCTCAAAACACTTCCAGCAGCTAGCCCAACTGACATGCAGTCCTTGCCAGCAGAGAATGAAAGAAGGGACGGGGAGCATCTGTAAGCAGGGGCGCCACTGGGGAGGAGACCGGCCCCACGGGGCTGGGACCCCAGCTCAGCGAGCGCAGCCCCAGAGACTCGCTGCCTGTGTTGTTCCCGAGGCCCTAGTGGGGTCCCGGGGACTCTGAGCTGTGATGTGGGGGCTGATGGGGCCCGCAGCCCCTCCCCGCGAGAACTCGCACTTGGCCTGTGCCCGCGCTCAAGCCCTCTGTCCCCTCTCCGCCCGCTTCCTCTCCCCACGTGTCCGTTGGCAGAGTCTGAGTGAGAGTTCACGCAGCAGCTTCCTCTGCAGTGACGGGCCGTGGAGGAGGGTGAGGAGCCGCAGCCCACCGCCCACGCCGGGGACTGGCCAGGCTCACCCGCCAACCACACGCACTCCACCCTCGCGATGACCTCCTGACCAGGGACCACAGCCAGGCAGCTGTGAGCAGGGTGCCCGGGGAGCCCGGTCTCGGCCCCTCGTCCCAGTTCACAGGCCACTGCTTGGTTCCCTTCGCAGCCCTCGGGCAAGAGCTCTCAGCAGACAGCGTGGGTCCCTCCCGAGGGAAGGACTGAGTCAGGCCAGGGGGTGCGTCCGAGCTGCCTTCTCTAAGTATAAAAGCAGGGCCCTTGGTGCAGCAGGGCTTGGACCTGCGCCCTGTGGCCCCGAGGTCCCCAGGTGGGCACCGCTTCACACCCGGCCCCGGCTGCTCCACCCCATTGACCAGGCCTGTGGCCAGTCCCCCGCCAGGGCCCCCCGGTCACCGCTCGCCTCACTGTGCTGCCCCCCCGCTGCCCTGGACACCGCGGCCCCTCCTGGGCTTCAGGGCTTCCTGGGCTGCTGAGCAGAGGCGTGGCCGTCAGCTCACCTTTCCTGAGGCCCAGCCACGCCCACCCAGAGCGGGCCTCCACACCAAGCCCGTGTCCCGCAAGACTCTCTCGGCCCACATGTGACTCCAGTCAGCACGGCCCGGCACCCACCCAGGCCACAGGGCCATCCGACAGGGCCTCCTGGGTGCCAGAGAGAGTGGCAGACATCCTGGAAGTGCCTGCTCAGGGCCCAGAGCAGAACGGGGACCATCTTCTCCGGAATTCAAGGCAGCAGGCGAGCTGCCCTGGGGCGCTCGGGCCAGCGCCGCACGCTCTGCACTCACGTCAGCGTCCACCTTGGAGCCAGGCGGCCATGGGTGTTCCTCTCGTGGTGTCTCCGCCCCTCCCCACCCGAGCCTGGAGCAGACAGCTCCTCGATGCCACGCGGCCAGCCGACAGCCCCGCCAAAGAGCCTCCCGCCCGAGGGGCACACAGCGTGACCACGGGGTGGCTGAGCCTTCCCAGGGCTGGAAGTTGGCGAGTCTGGGAGAACGTCTTCTTGAAAGATAATTATTGAAACCCAGAGAGGGTCTTGGAAGAAAACTATCAGTGCTTCTATGCGCGGCAACATCCGTGATGAATGACAGTCACTCCAGTTGAGGGTCAAGGAAGAGAGGGGACTCTAGAGACGGACGAGTCCTCAGAAACGGGTGCGGTGGGACAGAACCCCGAAACGGCTCCGTGCCCTGGGCCTCCCGTGGAGACAAAACCACTACTTCCACGTCCAGCAGCCCCGAGCAGGGCTCGCCCCGCCTGCCCCCTTGGAGGTGGTCGCCCTATCACCATGCTCTTCTGATGGGCTAGCTTGAGGTCAGTGGCAGTGCCGCTGCCCAAGTACCACAGGTGGACGCCAGCTTGTCTGACCATGAATCTCTGGCCTTGGGGCCTCAGCCTGGTTCCCTCCAGAGGGCAAGGCCAATGGGGTCCGAGAGGGGACCCTCTGTGCTGCAGAAGTGGTGACCTCGGCTTTGTTCCCTTAAAGGCTTCCCTCAGCCCCCGGTGCCCCACATGCAGCAGGTGGGCAGGGAGGCCTGAGAGCTTCCCCATCACACAAAGCAGCAGCCCCAGCAGGCCAAGCACAGGCCAGCTCGTTGATCGGGCCCAACACTGCCCAACTTCTTGGTCCTCTCAGATTCTCTGAAAGAAGCATGATTTTTGAGCTCCAGCCTCTCCCAAGGCTACCCTCTTGTGCCACACATGCAGCCAAGCCTGCAGAGAAAGACCCTGAGCAGGTGTTTCAGTGTCAGGGGCAACGTTCTGAGCCAGCTGAGCCCCCCGCCCCGGCCCACAGAGATGACCTCCACCCTGGAGTCTCAGGCCGGCGGTGCCCTCCCGCGGGCGAGGTACTCTCTGCTCTGCCAGGCTGGCCGCCCTCCTCTCTCCTCTCCACTGCTGGCCCCAAGCCTGGAACCACCCTGGCCCAAAGCTAAAGACCTCTCCATCCCCTCGAACAAGACTGGCCAGACGCCTGCTGCGTAGCAGCCACGCCGGGACCAGGCAGGGGAGCGGACGCTGTGAAGGCCGCCGTGCTTGCAGGGCCAAGGCTGCTGCTTCAGGAGCATAATCATAAACAAGACAGACAAAACCCTCAGACGGCGGGGTTGCTAGTCACCTTTAGATCAATAATTAATCCCCTTATAGGAGAAACAGGATAAAGCTGTAACTGGACCACCGAGGACAGCCCGAGGCACATACCAGTGCCGGCCTGCGGAGCTGCTTCCAGCTTCTCTGCTGGGCCAGGACACTGGTGCCGACCAGCCCGCTCCCCCGGCCCAGGCCCACATGCCGGCCGAGCAGATGATCAGGGCTCGGCGGTCCTGCCGCTGGCATCGCTGTGATCCCCGAGGCAACACGCCTGCAGGCGTCAGGCACGCCCCTGCTCCGTGGACCGAGGCTGGTTGCAGCCCTGGCTTGGCACGCCTGCCGCAGAAGAGAGGCGACCGCAGGCCGGGATCCGAGAGCAACTGCAACTGGGTCGTCTCTGGGCGGACACGCACACACCTGTATGTTCCCTGGGCCCAGCGGAGGGAAGTCAGGCAGGGTCCCTGGAAGGAGGCCAGGACCCCGACCAGGCAGAAGAGAGAGGTTCAGGCATGGAACCGGGACCCAGCCGGGCTGGCGGGAGTGGGAGTCCACGGAGGGCCCCTGGGTGCAGTCCCGTGGGAGGACAGGAGGTCGGGGCCACTCCTGGTGTCTCGTCTGATGAAGGGGCCGTGGACGAGACCTGGTGCGGGTGCTGCAACTGGGTGCTGGTGCCGGAGGAGGCGTGGGGGAGGTTTGGAGAGCGGAGATGCAGCGAAAGTATGAGAAGAAGGCGGCCACCCCGGCCAGCGAGTCTGGAGGCAGGCCTGAGGAGGCGAGGCGGGAGAGCAGCCGGACAGGACAGAGCCGGGAGGACGGGACAGAGCCCGGTGGAGCAGCAGCAGGGGAGCCGGCAGGTGGGGAGCCGGCGGTGGGGAGGGGAGGGGAGGGGAGGGGGGAGGGCGTGAGGGCATAGAAGAGGGCAGGCCCGGGAGCCTCGAGGGGCCCAGCGGGCAGCAGTGTGGGCAGCTCTGACCAGGAGGTGTCAGGTAGGCCCCAAGGACAGGGTGACAGGACCAGCCTGTTCCTAAGGCCAGCCTGGATGAGAGGTCACTGGGGTCCTTGCTCGTCCTGACCCTTGGAGCTGAGAGGGCTGCAGCAGGTGATGGGGCCATCAGAAGTTGGATTATCACTCCTGCCACTTGGGGAGAATGTGGCAGCTTTCAGAATGAAAACCGCCAAACGCTCCACATTGGGCGCCACCAAGGACGGCCCACCCAGGCACCGGGGAGAAGGAGCCCAGCCGCTCAGGGCCTACCTGGCCTCTTCTCTCCTGCCTCCGGGAGGGACGGGGCCGCAGAGAGGGCCCTTCCTGGAATCCTGGTCTCTGCGCTGGCAGCCGTTCCAGTTCCTCTTTCTCGGGAAGGAAGTGAACAGAGCTGGTAACTGGAAAGACAGCCCAGCCCAGCCCAGCCCGAGCCTGTGTGGAGGGTGGGAGCCAACCATTGTTCTCAGGCCCCCTCCTCACATGGCCTGGGGGGGTGGGGAGGAGAGTCTTGTTCCCAGATTCCTGCACTTGCAAAACCAGAGCACAAAGGGAAGTGGGGGGACTGCAGGCGGCTGGCGGGGGAGGGCGGGGGGCGGGGGCGGGTAGGGCCAGTCTGCGGCCAGGAGGGCAGGGCATCCTGCAGGAGCAGTACCGGGACCTGGACAGGGCAGGATGGCCGCCCCCACCAGCGTCCTCGGGATACCCGGCTGGGCTTCGAGCGGGTCTGACCGGCTGCTCTGCCGCCCGGGCGGGCAGTCACTTCCCGACACGACCGCTGCTCTCACGCCAGACTCACTGCCGCTCGGCAGGTCTGGGGGTCTCACGGTGCCACCTGCCGAGCGTCCCCAAGTGAGATCCCCCAGCTCCCCTGCAAGCCCACAGGCACCGCCCACGCAGTCCTGAGCCAGGCGCCCCCCCCCCCCCGGCCTGCGAGTGTCCCGGTGACACGTCCCCCTGCTGCCAGCAGCGTCACCCGTTTGCTTCCTTCCCTTCTTCCCACCCTGCGCGCCCAGAGGTGAGGATGGGCCTCCCCACTGCAGAAAACGCCAGGCACCTTCCTCTGTGCATGAGGCGGCCCCCCCAACAGGTGTCCCTGCCCTGGGCCCTCTGAATGACACCTGGAGAGCAGGGGCCTCCAGGAAGAACGTAGGGACAAAAAGCAAAGATGGACTGAAAGCAAGTGAAAACTGGTACTTTCAGCTCGTGATCTGCATCTGAAATCAGAAGTGTCCCCACGGGTGACAACCAAGAGGACGCACGCAGAGCTGCTTCTAGCCCATGGGGCAGAGTTTCTAAGATGTGTGTTTGTGAACTGCCGGAAGGTTCTTAATCTAAAACCCGGCACTGACTCTTGAGACACTCGGAGCCCCTCTCGGGCCGAGTGAGCCGGCCGTACGACCACGTGAGTCTGAGAAGGAAATTCTCAGTACGTTTACTCCGTGTGACCACCTCCCAAGAACTGAGCCAGTTTTCAGCCAGGGCAGGGCCCCTGGCAGCAGCCCTGCCCCTCCTCCGACAGCGCTCCCCCTGCCCTCCTTGCTGGTGGCCCACGAGCCCGCAGGGCCCCCCTTCTGTTCTCGGTTTCCGAGAACCTCTGCTCAGTTGACTTCCCCTGGCTGAGTCCGCTCTCCACGTGGATGGGGACCCCCAGGAGGGGCGGGGGCACCAGGGGACCCGCCGTGGGGCCATGGGGGGAGCCAGAGGGCAGGGCCGCCCATCCCACACGCTGGTCCTTCCAGACACAACCCTCGTGCCTCAAACTGGCTGGAAACAGAGAGGGAAGAGCCGCTGCACTCGCCCCGGGAGGAGGGGTGTCACGAGAACCCGCAGATGGACGCCTACGCGCGCGGAGGTGCGGCCAAGACACCAGGAGACGTGGGGCCCGGAGTGCGGCAGGGCAGGCCTGGTGGGAGAGTGGGAGTGCGTGGACGGCAGGAGGGTAGGGACTGAGGCCCGGGGGGCCGCTGGACGCCCTGCGAGCCGTGTGAGGCCGGAGTGGAGGGGGACCGGGCCGCAGGCTGGTCACAGCACGCACAGGCCGCTCTGGTGGACCGGCCCCCAGCCACTTTCCAGGCCGTGGCTCAGCAGGCAGGAGCCTGCAGGCATTTGGGACGGAGATGGGAGGGAGGGACCAGCACTGAGTCAGCAAGAAGAGGACGGAGAGGGCTCCGAGGACCCCACGAGGGCGTCACCTGCCTGGAGCTCCTGCCGGCTCGCCTGACCCCAGGGCTCTGGAGGCAGGACCCGTGTCCCTGCAGCGGCCGTGCCCCTCCCAGATGTGACGGAGCCGGCAGGCGGGCAGCAGCTCGGGACGTGCGTCGCCCCGACCCGGCACGCCTCGACCCAGACGCAGGATGGAGGGGAGGGTGGAGCAGGGGGATCGCAGGGTTCTGCGACTGATGCGGGAAACCAGGGATGCGCCGGCAGGGCTGCAGCTCCCACTGCGGGGGCTGCCGGGGCCGTGGGAGGCCAGGCCTCGAGTCCACCCCCTCCTCTACAGGCTTTTGTCACCGTGGCCCACCCAGTCACCACCCGGTCACCACCCATCACCAAACGGTGACAGCAGACACGTTACGGCTCCAAGAGCTGCACGCTTCCCTGGCAAACAGGGCCAGGGGGGCTCCCGGCCGGGAGGGTCCTCACAGCTTCCAGCCATGCCAGCTTGGGATCACAGAAAACACGCACCAGCACGGTTTCTGGCCGTCCCAGCTGGCTCAGGGGCAGGGAGGGGCCCAGGTCTGGTCGAGGGCAGGACTCACGCGCTGCTCTCCCCACAGCCCGCCATGTGGAGCTGCCCACTCAACGGCACGGGCGGCGAGGACCAGCTCCCCTGCCAGCACGTCCAGCGGGCCCTGTCCGCCCTCTCGCTGCTCTACCTGCTTGTCGGCGTCCCCCTCGGCCTGGGCTACAACGCCCTGCTGCTGCTGGTCAACCTGCACGACCCGGGCGGTATGACCATGCCCGACGTCTACTTCGCCAATATGGCCGCGGCCGGCCTGGTCCTCAGCGCCCTGGCGCCCGCGCACCTGCTGGGCCCCGGCGCTGCCGGCTGGGCCGTGTGGGACGTGGGCAGCGAGGTCCACGTCACGCTGCTGGTGCTGTTCAACGTGGCGGCGCTGGTGACCCTGTACTCCACGGCGCTGCTGGCCCTCGACTGCTACATCGAGCGGGCGCTGCCGCGCACCTACATGTCGAGCGTCTACAACACCAGGCACGTGTGCGGCTTCGTGTGGGGCGGCGCCCTGCTCACCGGCTTCTCCTCGCTGCTCTTCTACATCTGCAGCCACGTGGCCGCCAGGCTGGCCGAGTGCTCCCGGGTGCGGGACACGGAGGCGGCCGACGCCATCATGCTGCTCAGCGGGTACCTGGTGCCCGGCCTGGCCGCGCTGTACGCGCTCGTGCTCCTCACGCGGATCCGGAAGGAGGCCACGCCGCTCGACCGGGACGTGGGCCAGCCGGACCCCGCGGCGCACAGGCTGCTGGTGGCCACCGTGTGCGCGCAGTTCGGGCTCTGGACTCCCCACTACCTGACGCTCCTGGGGCGCACGGTGCTGGCTGCGCGGGGGAGGCCGGTGGACGGGCACCACCTGGGGACGCTGCTCCTTGCCAAGGACCTGTCCAGGTTCCTGGCCTTCGCCAGCAGCACTGTGGTGCCGCTTCTTTACCGCCACATCGACAGAAACTTCCCCGGCAAACTCCGGCGGCTGATGAAGAAGCTGCAACGTGGGCACCAGAGCTGCTCCTTGGACGAAGCGGGGGCACAACCGGCGATGGCGTAGACGCTGCTCCACGGGCCTCGGCCAACCGAGGGGCAGACGGCGCGTGGCAGAAGGCACAGCCCGCAGTGACCGGGTCCCCCGCGCCCGATGCTTGCTCCCTCCCGGGTCTGGCATCCAGGAGACTTGCTGACCCTGCATCGCCCGCTCCCTCCCTCCCTCTCCCCAGGAGACCAGGCAGAACCAGGCGAGTCCCCTTGGAGCTTCCCGTGTCCTCCCACAAGAAGCCACCCTCAGGCCAAGGCCATGATGTCCGAGCAGCAGGTGCCAGGTGTGAGGATGAGCTGTGCCATCGGGGCACCTTGCTGCCCGCGACCGGGTGTGTGCTTGTCTCCTACGGGTGCCTTTCAGGTCCACGCCTGCAGCAGCCTGCTTCCCTCAGCCTCGTGTCTGGCTTTCAGATGAGTGATGCAGATCTAACGCCACTATTTATACTTTGTTAAAATACTCCATCCCCCTTCCCCCTTGTTTTGTTGTTTATGAAGAGACGTTTGGTAGGAAAGTCAAAGGTATTAAAATGAAGGAGACACACGGAAGCGCACTTGGGGGATGGGTGGGTGGTGGGCTCGCAGGGCCGGGGCTGCTGGCGACTTGCGTCCACATGGACGTGGTGGGAGAAGAGTCCAGACAGGGCCTCTCCTGCCCCCAGGTGTGCCCCCGGGTCACGTCTGCTGTCGCTGGGCCAGCGTGGGTCTGTCCTAAACAAGTTCCCAAAGTGTGCACAAAATTAAATAAACCGAAGGAAGAAAAGTGCCGTTAGGATTTCTAACCTAACCCGAAAGCCGATGGGACTGCCGACGGGAAAGAGGGATTTGGACGGGCCGGCGTCACCGGGGCCACAAGGGTGCTGCCTGCTCCCGGGACAGACAGACAGACGGTGCAGACCAGACGACCTGCCCAGACGGGGCGGGGCGCGGAGGAGCCTCCCTTCCCCCACCCCAAGTCTTCACGAAGAAATTACCGCCCCACAACCCTCTGACCCTCAGTTCTGAAGCCCCCAAACTCCCTAGAAACAAAGATTCGTTTTTCAAGTTTGCAGCAAAGGTACGAGGGTACCTTTCTGAGGAAAGATGAATGTGATGGTGGGCGCTGCCCCAGACCCTGGGTTTCTGCCACATAAATACACGCATGTTCACTTCTGACCACCCAGCTGCCCCGAGGAGGAGGCTGGCTCTTTTCTGTGGCATCTACCGGGGAACTTGCCCCATTTGGTCCCAGTCTCTTGGGAAATTGAGCCCTGAGTGAGTTGCACTGCTTTTCTACGTGCAGACTGTTTCCCCTCCAGGCTGAAGAGCCTGTGCAGAATCACAGACACACACTGGGTGCCGGGGATGGTCCCTGCCCCGCCCCGCCCGATGTGGCCCTGGGGACGGTTCTGGGCAGTAAACCTCGGGGATGGGGCGGGACGGACTGAAGAGGTGTCTGGGCGTCTCCCTCGGTGATAACAGCACAGCCGCCTCCAGGGCCCCAGGCCGTGGTGGGATTTGCCTTCAAATTCCCCAGCCCCTCGGCTCCTCCAGCAGCTGCCCCAGCCTTCGACGATCCAGATCAGCGACAGCGATCACAGTGGGCTGTGCTGAGGGCGCCCCCGCAGGGTCCTGGCAGGTACGGCAGCCCCGTGGGAGCTGAGAATAAAAGCGCCTCCCCCCCCACCGCCCCCCCACCCCACCCCGCCGCTTCCCTTTCTGCTCTTTGCTCCCAGGGCTCCTGGGAAAAGGTAAACCCCCAGCGCCCAGATCTCTGCCTGCAGTCCTGCACCGCTCAGCCCAGCTGGTCTTCCCCAAACAGCACAGGGGGCCTGAAATCACTTTATTGCTTAACAGTTTCTCAGTGGCTTTGGTTGCAAGCTGTCTAGTCTCTGGGGGCCTGCTGGGTGGGGAGGTGTCAGGCAGCGGCAGCCACGCGTTCTGTCCCTCCCCCGTCCTGCGTCCCCCTCTACTGGTGACAGAGGGACACAGTGGGGTCTCAGCTGCAGGCCCCTCGGCTGCTCCTGCTGCATCTCGGATCCCCCCCAGGGCCCCCGCACCTCAGGGAACAAGCCCACCTTCGCCTCGGCCGCTGGTGCCACAACACAGAACCTACTTTCTGTGGACATCTGCCTGACGATCTCATGCTGAATTCACCTCGGTCACTTCCTGATGTCCCAGTATGTTTGGTTTGATTCCCAGTACTCCTGCCACATTGCCAAAAAATGCAGTGAATTTTTGAGCCGTTTTGATTTTTGGGTTCGGGGTGGTATGGCCATAGACTCGAGCCATTTAGAAGAGAAGGAGGAACTACTTGGAAAAAGCCAAGGTGAATGGTACACTCAATCCTTTTTTTTTATTTTTAAAAATCTCTGTTTTAATTAATTTATTTTGGCCACACAGCATGTGGGATCTTAGTGCCCTGACCAGGGATCAAATCCGTGCCCCCTGCAGTGGAAGCAGAATCCTAACCACTGGACCACCAGGGAAGTCCCCTCAATCCTGTTTTCATAACTGACCAGTCCTATATCCTTCAAATGCATTTGCAAGATACCAGAAGTTTTCCAGTTTATGTTCTAAGGTTGTTAATTCTGCTATTGACGCTTGACTCTGATTTTAAAGTTAACGATCTTATTTTTGTCAGTAGACAACAGGTCACCTACCTTGCCATGCTTCATTATTTAAGATCCCAAAAGGTGAGTTTAACCTTGAATTTATTTCATGAAGGTTATAAAATTTATTGTAGGAAACTGGGTCTTTTGCTAATTGTGGCAGATACATCAAGATATCAAACATTTATTCCGTTATAAAAAGCACTTGAGGGGCTTCCCTGGTGGCGCAGTGGTTAAGAATCCACCTGCCGATGCAGGGGACACGGGTTTGAGCCCTGGTCCGGGAAGATCCCACATGCCGTGGAGCAACTAAGCCCATGCGCCACAGCTACTGAGCCTGTGAGCCACAACTACTGAGCCCACGTGCCACAACTACTGAGCCTGCAAGCCCTCAACTACTGAAGCCTGCGCACCTAGAGCCTGTGCTCCACAACAAGAGAAGCCGCTGCAATGAGAAGCCTGCGCACAGCAACGAAGACCCAACGCAGCCAAAAAAAAAAAAAGGCACTTGATAAACCAGGAATAAGTCATTAAGAAGTTAAACTACACATCAAGTTCTTGAATTTAAAATCAGTTGGGAAATTTGGGGGCTTTCTCATTTCTAACGTGTTACATCCACCCAGATGGCCTGAATTGCTGCATATGTGTCTGAGAAAGAGAAAACTGCTAAAGAAGACCCACAGGTTTGAAGATTAAATTATTTGATTGTTATTAGCCAATTTCTGAATTCTTATGTGTGTATTTCCAGTGGTGTGTGACATGTCGGCAAACAGCAGAAAGTATCACAAAAACAGGTTTTTCCTGTCATGACTTAAACCCCAGCCTCTTCAGTTACCTCGTGGCTCCCCTGTCCTCTTCACAGCTGACCCTGCACCACGTGGGTCTGGACGCCCGCAGCCGTGGGGGCCCGTGAGTCCTATGTGGAGCAGCCGCTGAGCCGTCCGAGGGCCCATGGTGCATCCACGGGGCCAACGGCGGTCGGGTCCCACATGCCTGCGTCACTGCGGGGCCAGAGCCGCGGTACAGACGGTGACAGAGCATCTCAGTCCCGCTCTGCACGTCACGCACACAACCCTCCAAAGGGAACAGACCCCCACTGGCCTGGCTTAGGGCACCTCGGAGGGCTGCTCACACGGCTGTGCCCTCTGCCAACACTCCTTGCCCTGGACACTGAGAACCAGCACCTCCTTCACGCCTGTGGGTCTCTCAGCTGTTCCACGGGGAGAGCGGGCAGGGCCACTGCAAAACCGCCCGTCCTCACCGCCACGTGAGCCCACAAGGCAGGACGCCGATGGACTGCGCTTCTAGGTTCTAAGCAGGCTAAAAGGCGGCTGGGTAACCGACTGGCAGCCTCCAAGCAGGCGTGTTCGCGGAGCGCCCTCCAGTGGCCGCCGCGGCCCTTCACTCTCCGTGCAGGCGGGCCTGCGGGACTGGCCCCGGGCAGCTCCTAACAGCGTGAAGCGCTGACCCCAGACAAGGAGGCCCCGTCCCGCGTCCCGGAGTTTCCTTCAGAAGTCGGGCTGTGCAGATGCTCTGGCCCAGGAGCCTCGGGGCTCGCAGAACTCACAGCAAATCCTGCTTTTACAAGACACGCCCTCACAGCAGTGGAGGTGAGCTCAGCCCACGGGCTGCCGCTCCGCACGCACACGCGTGCACACGCACACGCACACACACAGCCCCCGGCGGCACTGAGCCCATGGGGCCCGGCTTTCACGGGGGCAGCCCGATACTACTTCATGCCGAATCTCTGACCTCCAGCAGGCGGGTCACTAACACAGAGCACTGCACGCAGGGGCCGAGCCATGGCAGGAAGGTAAACGGCAAGCAGAGCAGTCAGATAACGTGGACTTGTAAGAAATGCTGGAGCTTTTCAGAAAAACGTTTTATCAAGAGGCAACAGCGAGTGGTGGAACGGGAAGGGGCCTGCTTACGATGGCCAGCTGCCAGGCCCGCGGGGACTGCCCATCACCTGCGCACACAGGAAGTTTCCAAATCTACAGAGGGTCACACGAAGGGTCAGAGTTCCTTAGAGATGTGGCCTCGGGCATCTCTCTTCACCAGAAAGCAAGACAGAGCTAGAAGACGCATGGGTCGTGTCAACAGGACCGGGAGCTCTCCCCTCAGCCTTGCTTGGGACTATCTGAGCATAAAAACGACAGTGAGTGTGGAATTAAAAGTCTATGCAGGGCTTCCCCGGTGGCGCAGTGGTTGAGAATCCGCCTGCCGATGCAGGGGACTCGGGTTCGTGCCCCGGTCCGGGAGGATCCCACATGCCGCGGAGCGGCTGGGCCTGTGAGCCATGGCCGCTGAGCCTGCGCGTCTGGAGCCTGTGCTCCGCAACGGGAGAGACCACAGTGGTGAGAGGCCCGCGTACCGAAAAAAAAAAAAAAAAGTCTATGCAGACACTCAGAGGGAAGGAGGGAGGAGGGAGAAGAAGCAGGAAGTTGCCACCTTGTGACCCAGGGCCACCAACCCAGGCAGGACCGATGAGAGACCGGGGGTCCACGTGCATAGCGTCAAACACGCTGCCGCACCCGGCCCCTCGGCCCCTCGGCCCCTGGGCCCCTGGTCTGCGTAGCACAGGGGACTGAAGCGGACATGTATGCAGCCAGAAAGGCCCTCAAAGGCCGAGTCCTGCCGGTGGGCACGAGGCAGGCAGCAACTGGCCGAGTAGAAAGGGCTCCAGAGCCACGTGCCCCGCCCGCCCCTCCCACCAGCAGGGTGACACGAAGGGTGTGGGGGCGGTCACCACGTCTCATGCGCCTTCAGGGTTACAAGTCAGCGTGCTGAGGCCCTTCAGAAGACGCAGCCCAAGACGACAGTTCCCAAGAGGTCAGCATCCGAGTCAGACGGGACCACAGGGCAGCGTGGTGACAAGTGCTCGCAGGAGAGCCTGGCAGAGGCCGTGCCCCGTCCCGGCAAGCCGAGGGCGCACAGAACCACTGGGGCGACCCTGACTACACAGGTTCACACTCAGGACCCAAAAGCACCCATGACGGCAAAGATTCAAAAGCAAGCGTCCACAGAGGGGGTGGTTAGTAAATGACGGTCACCGCGCTACCGTAGCTACATACCCACTGAGATGTCTGCAAAACTGTGTAGGAGCACACAAAGCACTGAGGGGCTCGGCAGCACTCCCGCCGGACGTGGAGCCTGCTCCGTGTAGACACAGGGCCACCCACACCCCACACGGAACCCCCCACCACTGGGACGGGCTCGTCTCCCCACCCTCTGACCCAGGCAATCCTGGTGAGCGAGGCCCGCTTCGTAGACCCTCTCAGGACTGTCGGGAGCGGCGGCCAATAGCTGCCACGGAGGGCACAGCATCCTCAGGGCTCGGGCCGCGGGCGCTCCCGGGGAACCCGGGGCTGGACCTTGGTGACCCTTTTGCAAGGCTGAGGGAAGGGCCCCAGAAGCCCTGGCCCTTGGTCTGAAATTGGCACCAGAACAAGCCAGGGGTCCGTCTTCCCGGGAAATTCCAAGCCTCACATAAGAGCCTCCAAGGGAGGCTCCCGGCAGGAGGGCGGGTGGCCGGCCACATGGGAGAATGCTGGCGGCTTCACATGCCTCAAACGCTTCCCCTGCGAACCCACGAGCCCACCCTCAGGCGCTCACCGGGGAAAGGAAACTTACGCTCAGGTGAAAACCCACCCACAAATTCTGATGGCACCTCTGCTCGTAGAGCCCAGACCCAGAAACGACCGAACGTCACAGCGAATCCTGCTCGGGCCGCGTCGCGCGGCTGCCGAGAACAGGCCCCACCTGGCCAGGCCAGACGCTGACCGCCGAGGACCGGCATCAGGATGCCAGGCTCCTGGCGTGGGTTGCGCTCACAGAACGAATGCCCCCCGATGACAGACCTCACGTGGGCACATGCTGACACACCCTCCGGCTCCCGGGTCCAGCAGTCCAGGCGCAGGGCTGGACGCCACCAGCGACCCCCGCGTCATCGCTCTGACTCACAGCTCAGCTGTAAGGTGGGATCTCGCCTGCACCGCCTCGTGTGGATCACTGTCAGCTCGGAGCAAATCCGCGCAGAAAGCGGTACCACGGGTCTGCCCATGGTGGGCGCCCCGACTCCTGAGAGCTCACCCACCCCTCTCCGTGCCCTGTCCCCCCGCTTCTCGTTGGGGGTGAAGGGGAGGGGAGACCCTCAAGGCAACAGTGGATCCCAGGCTATAAAGGGGTGGGAATGGGGGCGTGGGACGGAACCGTGGACAGTTTCCGGAGAAAATGTCTCCAGCGTTTCATGTTATCTTCCCAAATACACCCAGAAATGGAGCTGAGGACAGCTGGTCAGCCCGGCTGGCAAGGAGGCTGTCGCTCGGTCAGGTGTGTGCGCCGGGGCCCCGCTGGGAGGAGGGCTCGGAGCCCCTAGACCCATCATGCTGCGCCAGGTGGGCCCTCCAAGACCAGGGACTCAGAGAGCCAGGTCCCAGGTCCCACCTGCCAGGACACCTGGCCCCCGGGCTGGATTCTGAAAGCAAAGGAAGGTGTGGGCATCCATGTGGGTCTGCAAGGTACTTGAAGCCACGAACTCTACCCTCTGCTCGCGTGCCTGGGGAGGAGAGGGAACGGAGCCCTGCCGGGTGGGCTGGCCGGATGGGGAAGCCAGCGCCCCAGCGCCCACCCCTGGCAAGGGGCTCTGCGGGGTCTTCCTGTCTGCGAAGCTTACCAAGCCTAGGAAGAGGCTGTTCTGGTGTCCGCCGTGCAGATGGGGAGGCCAGGACCCGAGAGTTCAGGTGGCCCAGGCGCAACAAGCTGCGGCCACGCCAGGACACCAACTCCCATCTGTGGACCCCACGTCCACAGCCCCCCCGCCAGAAAGCTCACGGTGTGGGGGAAGAAAGACGATGCCGTAAAGCTGGGGTTCGCTCTTCTTAAGTTAGTGGTGGAACGTGGAAGAGCTGCGTCCTCTGAAGCGGTAAACCAGCACCTCTGTTTGTTTGCTTTGCCTTAGCTCCACCACTCCAAACCCACCCACCAGGACTCTGAATCTGTCCACCCCGGGTGAAGCGAGACCTTCCGGCTGGGTCCCCCGGATTTGGGCCGACTTTGCCCCTCCAAACAACCTTAGCACGATGTCTTATCTTAAGCAACCGCCTTATGCAGTCAATGGGCTGAGTCTGACCACTTCGGGCATGGATTTGCTGCACCCCTTGGTGGGCTACCCGGCCACCCCTCGGAAACAGCGGCGGGAGAGGACGACGTTCACCTGGGCGCAGCTAGATGTGCTGGAAGCGTTCTTTGCTGAGACCCGATACCCAGATGTCTTCATGTGGGGGGAGGTGGTGCTGAAAATCAACTTGCCCGAGTCCAGGGTACAGGTGTGGTTTGAGAACTGAAGAGCTAAGTGCCGCCAACAGCAACAGCAACGGCAGAATGAAGGTCAAAACAAAGTGAGACCTGCCAAAAAGAGCACGTCTCCTGCTCGGGAAGTGAGTTCAGAGGGTGGAACAAGTGGTCAGTTCACTGCCCCCTCTAGCACCTCAGGCCCAGCCATTTCCAGCAGCAGGGCTCCTGTGTCTATCTGGAGCCCAACTTCCATCCCCCCACTCCCACCCCGCGCCATCAGATCCCTCGTCCACCTCTTCCTCCTGCAGGCAGAGGTCCTATCCCACGACCTATACTCAGGCTTCAGGTTATAGTCAAGGATAGGCTGGCTCAACTTCCTATTTTGGGGGCGTGGACTGTGGATCTTATCTGACCCCTATGCATCACCAGCTTCCTGGACCAGGGACCACACTCAGTCCCATGGGTACCAATGCAGTCACCAGCCATCTCAATCGGTCCCCAGCTTCTCTTTCCACGCAGGGATATGGAGCTTCAAGCTTGGGTTTTAACTCAACCACTGATTGCTTGGATTAAAAGGACCAAACTGCCTCCTGGAAGCTTAACTTCAATGCTGACTGCTTGGATTGTAAAGATCAGACATCTTCGTGGAAATTCCAGGTTTTGTGAGGACCTGCAGAACTTTTTTTTGTGAGTGATTTTTAAATATACTGAGCTGGACATTCCAGTTTTAGCCAGGCATTGGTTAAAAGAGTTAGATGGTATGATGCTCAGACTCATCTTCTGATCAATGTCCCGGGAGGCATAGAAGGAAAAATGAAAGGCCTTAGAGGGGCCGCCAACCAGCTACCTGAAATGGACAAACCATTTGATACTTAAGATCCTATCATAGTTTTAGATCATTGGTTTTACTGATTCGCAAAGTGATCGAAAGCATTCTAGCCACGTGCAACCAAATACCACCAGAAATAAACAAACAAAACTAAATTGTGAGGGAAAGGAGGTAAGGACATAGCCTTCTTAAGCAGAGGTGTTCCAACGTCTCAGCCAGTCCTTGGTTGAATCTTAGGAATGGACAGTGTCTCAAGCTCACTCACGTTTCACGACCAACTGGTAGCTGGCACTGAAAAGTTTTCAGGCTGTGTGAATTGTGCGACTGACTGTCCTATAGACGCACTGCTTTATTTAAAGAATAATGTTCACAAGAAGTCAATATGTGGTTTAAGAGACAGCGTGCGTCTTATATAAATGTACACCTGTGGTTTTCAGTCTGTGCTAGACTTCAAAACGGTGATCTCCTGTTATCGTATGCAGACTTGAACTCCACCTCTGCAGGGGTTCTTCTGTGATTGAATGGGTTATAATTACAAGCAAATTCAGAGCTACTGACTACTTATCTAAAAAGATTACCTTTGGCTGGAGGTGAGCTGCACTGAAACTTTACAACAAAATGTCTCTGGACAAGGAGAGTGAGAGAAGAGAAACAAAAGGACAGTAATTCATCTGTAATTTGCTGTTGGTAAGCCTAGCCGTAAAGAGACATTGGTCAATTGCTCTGACCCCGATGAATTTATAAACTGAGATCATCGTTGTTTATGCTTGCAGATGTTAACTGGAAAAGTTATATATGCATAAACCTTTCTTCCTGGATTTGGCAGATGTGTATAATTATATTAAAATGGTTCTAGCACACGTACACACACACACACACACGCACACAAACTGGGGTTCCCCTCACCCAAGGAAGGCCCCGGCCTTGGAGGGAAGGCCGGGAGGCACTCTGGGGCCAGGTTCGGACACACACCCTCCCCCTGCCCGGCCACCAGGCCAGGTGACAGCTGACAGCCACAGCTGCATGGCCCTGACCGCACACCACCAGCAGGGACCAAGGCGCATGCCCCAAGGGGCCTGAAACGCCGGCCGTCATGGAGATCAGACACCAGGACAGCCTGATGCTGTCTTCTGACCTGGGGTCGATGTTCACGAGATCTTTTCTCCAATTTGCCTTAATTAAAGAGACAGGCCAACTCATTTCCTCTCAGTCTGGTCACCAATCTTAATTGTGATGTCACCCGGCATCCTGGCAATCGCTCACGGCCTTAAGCGCTGGCACATGGAAAACATCACTATTCACTGTGTCTCTCGGACGGAGAAAGCCAGACACATACCTGGGAACGAGCGGCTCCAGGGTCCAGACCCCCCATGCCCGCGCGTGGGGTGGAGAGCAGGGTGAGGACGTGGGCAGTGCTCTCTGCGGGTCAAAATAAAGCCAGCACACCAAGCAGCATTCAGGCAGGGCATCAGCGCTGCACACACGTGTACAGGCATGTGTGTACAAGCACACACGTGTGCTAGAGACAGCAAGGAGGAGGGCCACAGCAAACCCATGGATGCAGAGACTGCAGTCAGGCAGCCAGTGTGCCTGAGAACGCCGTTGCAAACCCCGGGCCTGTGCAGCTTGGCCGCGGCCCTTCCCGTGTGTGGAGCCGGCCCACCTTCAGTGTTCTGTGGAAATGGTTTCCAGCTTATTGCCTTCAATTTCCTCTGAACAACAGCAGCGCTCTCTCCCTGCCTCATCAATTTAGTTAAAGTTTGCGGAGGTGAGACATTTACGTGGAAACAAAATGATTTCCAAGCCAGGAAGGCTGAGCCCTCGGGCACTGTTATTTCAAGCCCTCCCTCTCCAGGACTCAGGCCTGAGCAGAGCCCCCATCCCCAGGGAGAGGCCAGAACTGGTCAGAACTTCTCTGGGTCCTAAGGCGGCGACACCCTGCCTTCAAGCAACGTGGACTCTGGCTGTTCGTTCCCTCCACAAGGGCAGAGGCCCCATGAGACCCGTAGGATCCACCGACGGGCTGGAAATGGAGATCATTGAACCCCATCCTGGAAACCTTGCACTGAACCCTTCTGCGGCGCACATGCTATACTGGTTCCCAGAATGCGCTCCATCAGCACTGAGGGAGGTGGAGGGAGGTCCTGGGGGAGGGGGGGTCCTGGGGGGTCCTTGTATCCCACCCTGCTCCAGTGGGACCCAGCTTGAACCTGCCCGGGATCCACCACTTCCCATGGCCGCCCACCCTCCTCGGGAATCAGGGTAGGACCCAGAAAGCTTTCCAATGAGGTCACAGGGCGTCCCTAACAGGGCAGCCCAGGTCCCCCTGGTGAGAGCTGGCTCCCATGACGTGTGTCCACAGCCAGCGAGGACGTCGTAGCCGCGCAAGGTGTCGTGTTGGCTATGCGGCTTCGCGGCTACGAGGCTCTGTCCCCGTGGGCTCTTTAACCTGAGCACCTTCCTCCGGGGCCTCGCCAGGCTGGGGGGCCCAGAAGCCGGCCTGCTGGCGACGATGCTGTCGCTCGCGGCCATCAGCCGGCCTGGGCTGTGCCATCCTCTCCTTTCTGTCCAACATCTGCTACTTCAACACACAGGACGTGCAGCTGGCGATGCCATTCGCATTCCTGCCGTGGCGCCCTCTGTCCTGTCCGCAGGGGCTGGCCTGGCGGCCATCGGGGGCAGCAGCCCTGCTGGGCACATCTGGGGAGCTTTGCGAAACCAGGCTGTGTCAGGCAGACCTGCTGACAGCCTGGCCTTTGTCCTGCAGCCGGCGTTCCTCGTCCTGCTCGGCGTCCAGCGGGCCAGGCGGGCAGCTCCTACCCAGAGGGACGTGGCCTCCGCTCAGCTGGTGGTTCCTGGTCGCCCTGACCACCATCGCCCTCCACCTCCCCTACCACAAGTCTCTCCTCCAGCAGGCCAGGCTCGAGCTGCAGAGGGACGGAGGCTCCCCCAGGGACGAGCCACTTGGGAACGTCACGGAGCTGGCCCAGCCTGGCGAGAGCTGTGCAGGCTCCCGGCCACCCTCCTCCCCACAGCCGTGCGGCTGGGCCCTGCTGAGTGTCGGAGCATCTCTGGCAGAGGTGCAGGCCGGGGAGGCCGGCAACAGCTTCCCCCTGAAGGGGCTCAAGTAGCAGCCCCTGCCCATGGACATAAGCCACACAGGCCAGCGGGGGACTCTCCCAGCCCTGCAGAAACCCAGAGAGGCGTGCTGAGAGCCAACAGGGATGCCGGGCTGTCCAGAAGGTGCTTACTGAAAACGAGCTTTCTGGCTTTCAACTCAGTTTATGCAAAAGCATGACACCTTAGCCCAAACCAATACTCACACCTGAGGCTGGTGTGGGGAGTAAGTGCGGGCTGACACCTGACCAGGTGGAAGGTTCTAGCCTGTCTGCTGGCCGGCATCTCTCCCCTACCCCAACCAAAGGGCAAGGAAGGAATCTTGAAGATAAAAACATTACTCAAATAACTCATGGGCTTGTAATACCCTGGCCCTAAACGGTCGTGGCTGGTTGACCTCCAGCTCTGCCAGGAAGCGGGGGCCGCACAGATCTCAGCAAGAACAAACGTTGGTTTTGTCTTTTTAATGCATCATCACTGGGGGTCTGAGGACATCACCCACAGGCACAGGTGTCCAGCACTAAGACGACGGGTGTGAGCCTGTGGTGACCGTCACACACCTGTCACGCTGTCCGTGACCCGGCGGACAGCGGGGGCCCGTCACCAGGAGCTCTGGATAGACCGGCAAAAAGCTGTTTCAAAAGCCTCATCAGTTCTATTCGACAGTATGTGCAGAAAGGCTAGTAACACAGGAAACGTAAAAATCCAAGGGAGGCTAATTAGTCTTATTCCAAAGCTTATATCCATCCGTCTTACTGCATTTACATCACGGTTTTCTTGGTTGAGCAGAGAACAGGGACATGCAAAGGAAAGGCATCTTTCTGGCTTTATGAAACCTCTACCTTTGACAGCTTCGGTTTTTTTTTTTTTTTTTATTAAGGCCTTGGTTTTTTTAGTTCTTAGATTCACAACAAAAATACGAAGCATTTAAAAATTTTGCATTTATCTCCTGCCCCCAGACAGGCACAGCCGTCCCTCTCCGGGTGTCACGCCTGATGAAGCTGCATTGACACACCCCCACGGCCCCGGTACAGCCTCCACGCTGGGGCGCACCAGGTGGTGCCCGCCGCCCAGCTGAGACAGGTGTACAATGACATCTACTACTTCTCTGTCACGTACTCACACATTCATGAAACCTCTACCATGGACCCCATGCAGCATGCCCACAAGGGACAGAGCTGGGGGTCAGGGGTGAGCCGCCCCCCACCCAGACCATCAGCAGGACACGCAGCGTCGGGGCCGACGTGGAAAGGCTGCTTCTTCGTGTGACACATTTACCACCCTATGCTGGACGTGAAATTTTCCTTGTTGAGTGTTTCAGTATCACCGTCGTTCTTACGGAGTACTGACTCCGTTTACCTGGGCGTCAGGCTATGACCTGAGGACGGGCGGGGTTCTCCGGAGAGCTGTGCTCAGGCTCTGTTAGTCGGGGTCCAGAGCAGCCTCAATACGCGGGTCCATCCTAGGGTCTCCGCGCACGGTCACAACTGCTCACGGATGGGGCGGGGCTAGAACAGGCCGCCTCTGGGGGCTGGGGCGGCGGGGGTGGGTTCAGCCTGTGGCTCCGAGGACGCTCGTGCCCCGTAGGCAGATTCAGCCAGAGTCCAGGGGCTGCCACCCAGACCTGGCCCCTCCCCTCCAGGGCCGTGCTCAGCCTCCCAGAAGCCCAGCCCTTGTGCCCCCAGCGCCCGGGAATGGCCCCTCCCGGCCCAGGGCCAGCACATGGACTCCCCAGCCCCCCTGCCTTCAGGTCCCCTCGCTGCTCGGCCTGTGGTGCCAACACCTGAGAAGAGCCCTTGCCTAGAGTCCATCCAGTTTTCTCTGGTTTGTGTCAGGAGTGCAGGCCAGAAGGGAATCAATCAATCAATTCACAGTAACAGACGCCAACGGCGTGCCAGTCTTAGAACGAGACGAGGCGACGGCAAGTCCACGAGCGCGCAGGCTCCTGAAGAAACGGCGGCCAAGTGGAGGACTTGCTCACACTGCGTTTCTGAGTATGTCGGCTAAAGGAACCATCTTAGGACCCGCCACAAGAATGTAAACTGGTGGTTCTCAAACTTTCTTTTTAGCAGCAGGAGCCTTTCTTTAAACAAAGCTTGACACGGACAAAGGGCTGCTCTGGCTGGAGGGGGGGCGGGGCCGACCGCTGGAAGGTCGAGGCCCCCAGCCCCCCGTCCCGTCCCCGTCCCCGCGGCTCTGGTCCACTCAGCCCGCATCCTGCACCCCGTCAGGACACACAGAGCCGGAGAAAGAGCTCCAGAGCCAACCGAGAGCTAAGCAAACACACGGGCTCTCTGGCGGCGGGGTGGGGGTGGGGGGTGGGGGGTGGGGGGGCACCTGACTCCAGGAGAGGGTGTGCGGAATAAAGCGGGACTGACGGGGTGGAGAGCCACCTCCTGGGGCTCCTCGCCCCTCCCAGGACACTGATGGGGCCACTAGCGTGGGGCTGGACAAGAACCTGGGCCTGCAGCCTGGCCTTCTAGAGCATTCCACCCAGAGCCCCCAGGGACGGGACAGCCCCTCCCTGGGCAGACCCCTGTTCCCGTCGCCGCCGGCAGGTCCTTCTCAAAGGCCAAAAGGAAACGTCCAGGAGGCTCCTGGCAACGGCACAGAGGAGCCAGCTGCCTGAGAGTCAACATCAGCCGAGCCCTGGGCCGCTGCCTCGAGTCGTAAATACCGTAAATACCGCGGGGCCATGCGCGCAATGCGCGCCTGCGCTGGGGCTGGGGATCAGCAAACCCTTCCCACGACGGGGCTGCCCTCCAGGAAACGGCCGGGCCGCGGAAAGGCCGGCAGCTGTCGGGCACACGCACTTGCGCACGCGCAGGACCGGGACTCGTGACACCAACAGGGGCCCGACGGCTGTGTCGAGACGCGAGGAGGAGCCCGGCGAGGGGAGCGCCCCGCCCCCTGGCCCCACGCAGAGCAGAGAGCTGCGTGAGGCGGGGGCGGGGGCGGCGAGGGGCACCACCCGGCTGCTGACCGGATCAGGCTCCCCCCGCCGACCCAGCTCGGGGATGGACAGGAAGATCCCAAGAACTGCAGTTCAGCCCCAAAACGAGCACCCTTCAGGCCGATGGCCACCGTGGGAAGCTCCCGGCGAGGAGAGGAGACCTCGGGCTCAGAGGCCCTCAGACGGGCCGAGCCCCAGCTCCGAGGCCCCGGGACGTTCCTTCTGAGCTCGGTTTTGCCCTCAGTACCCCGAGATACCTACCGCCTCACCTGACGGGGAGCTCACGGAGGGTTCCGAGACGGTGGGCGCCACGCCGCCCAGTGCAGAGTAGGCGCTCTTTCAAGGCTGGATGTTAAAGTGTACAGACGGGGTCCTCGCCTCGCGAAAACGTCTACGAGGCCTCTTGGGCCCTGCCCATGCGCACATCAGCTGGGGTTCAGTGGCCTGACGCCCCCCAACACCGTGGGCTGGCCCTCACCTTGACCAGCTGCAGGGGGGTTGACAATTACTTACCCACCCGGGGCCACGAGAAAAGGGGGCCCGCGGCCTAGCAGCCCCAACTCGGCCCGGGACCATCGGCCCCAGGTGAGTTCGGAGACACCCGGACGAGGGGCGGGCCTGCAGGCCGTGGTTCCCGCCAGGAGGGAGCGGCTGTGCTTCAGTGACGTGACCCGGCTATTTCAGGGTCTGAAGTTGTGTTTTAGTCGTTTATTTAACTCAAGGGGAAATTGGACTTTCTCATGACTCATTGCTCTCAAAATGGCGTCTCCAGCATTTCTAGTGCTAAAGCCATCTTGCGTGTGCAGCTGGCCAGAAACAGGTCTAAAATCAAATCAGCCCCATTTATGTGATCGCGCCATTCTTTAAAAAGCGAACCTATTAGAAGCACAGCTGGAAAGAACTCTGAACATTAGTATTTTTCCATAAAAAATTCAACACTGTCTTCTGTGGAAACGTGTACGTTTCCCAAAGCACGCATCTGAAAGGATGTTAAGTCAGCATCGCTCAAAAAACACCTTCAGGCTCACGTGCACTCAGCTGGGAACAGAGCGGAAGGTTCGCAGCGAGCTGGCCCCCCCGGGGCTCAGGGGTCCCGCCCTCGCCTCACACTCCCGTCCCACCAGGCGGGGGCTCACCCTGCAGCGGTGTGCTTCGTTCATCCACTCGGAGTTCAGCCTCACCGCTTCAAAAACCAAAGAGGTGAAAAAAGGGACACCCAAGAGGAAGGTAGGAGATGGATTAAAATGCAGTGCTGATGAAAACCACGCAGCTCTCGCCGGCGGCCAGGGCACCGAGGGCCTGCAGAGCTCTCGGCCCCGAGCTGAGCCTGTCCAGGGACGCTTGGGGCGGCTTTGCCAGCCTCTCCAGGCCGATGGTGACATCCATCCGCCGGCAGGTGGGGCGCATGGTCAGTCGGCACTGGAAGTGGGGTCAGGCCGGTCCTGCCGGCACCAGGGCAGGCACACAGCGGGAGGGCGGCGGCCCTGGCGGAAAGAGGGGTCGTAGGGAATACCTGCAGGACAGGCACCTCCAGGGGCTTCGGGAGCAAAGGGAAGGGGAGCGGAGGCCACTCGTCTACCCGACTCTGAGCTCACCTGCCGAAAATACCTGCTACTTGCTGGGTTTACATTTCTTTCTACAAGTGTCTTGTGAAACTCCTAGGTGAAATTCTCTATGTATAATTCACATACTACTCTCCGAACTTAGGAAATCTAGTTTTAGTTTTAAAGGCAGTCCATTGCTAAAACAAGCAAGAATATGTAAGCTTCAACAGAGGATGATAGGTTTTTATCTAACGATAAGTAAGACCCATTTACAGTCCCTTCAAACTTAAAAAGAGGTTTGTATCGGTGGGTGGAGAAAAGCTGTTCAACTGGAAACTTCCCTGAAGACGCTTTGGTGGGACTGAGCTCAGTGCCAGAGGGGGAGAAAAAGGCCCAGCAAAAAAGGGGTTACATCCGGACCTGTGGGAGGTGCCCGCCCGCCAGCTGCGGGCCTATAAAGCCTGCCTGCGGCCGCCAGGGGCCAACCAACCGACAATCGACAGGGCTGCCTGCCGAGGACAACGGGCTGGGCTCCGGAGCCTCCACGCTCCTCTCCAGCGTCCCGCGAAGGTCCCGATTCCACCCTCAAGTCCAGAATCGCTGCCACCCCCCAGCTGTGAGGGCATCCCAGAGGCTGGCTGAGCTGCCCTCCCAGGGACGGGGGACGGGTCTGCTCAGAGGACACACGCAGGTGGCCAGCGGCAGCGCAGGTAAGCGTGACCCAGGCTCTGGGTCTGTGTTCGGGTCGGCGCCGGGACGGAGGTGGGCCGGGCAGACGGGGCTGGACGTCCCGGCTGGGTGCAGCACAGACCGGGCATCTTCAGTGAGGGCGGCTCAGCAGGAAGGGTCTTTCATGGCGCTGGCTGAAAACAATGCTAGCTGCTTTCCGTCCCGTTTTGTTCAAACAAGCATCTTTCTCCAAGAAGATTGCCAGGGCTCTGACGGCGGCGCTTCCCTTACTCCCTCAATGAGGACGCCTGCCAACCCGAGATTAATTTAATATATAAAAGATACTCACCTCGTAGATCTTACAAAAATGTGGTTCATTTTTCTAGATCTGGACAAGCAGTGGCAGTCTGAAACAAAATGATACCTGACTGTTTTATACTCAACTTTCTATTTGTAAATTCGTGGCCAACTTTCATGAGGAAAGTGTGTCAGCAGTAAGATTCATGCTTATGTTTTCATCAAACCACCATGAAAACAGCATTGGTCAAGGATCAAAGACCCATTTACCCGGGAAAGAAGTGACGCCAACACCTAACGAGCACAGGGGAGGGCAGGTGTGCCTCAAGGGCTCTGCTTGCCTTGGAGTTTCCTGAGAATCAGTCCAAAACTTTCCAAAATTCCCACGTTTAAAGAGCAAAACAAATACTCTAAGCGTTTCTTACAGAGAAATTTTTTTGTTTGTTTGTTTGTTTGTTTGCGGTACGTGGGCCTCTCACTGTTGTGGCCTCTCCCGTTGCGGAGCACGGGCTCCGGACGCGCAGGATCAGCGGCCATGGCTCACGGGCCCAGCCGCTGCGCGGCATGTGGGATCTTCCCGGACCAGGGCACGAACCTGTGTCCCCTGCATCGGCAGGCGGACTCTCAGCCGCTGCGCCACCAGGGAAGCCCCTACAGAGAAATTTAAAAGCAGAGGCTTTAAACATTACAGATGGAATCTGAGAATAATGGCATTTATGTGGTTCAAATTGGGATCACCTACCAAAGATGAATAAAGAACACGACACAACTAGTAAAATCCAGTTTATCAACCCCAGTGAAGCAGAGGTTACTGAACCCTTTTAAGATAACTGACGCCAAGGTCCCGATTCATCTCTTTCCTCTTTTTTTAGAAACTCTATTTTCAAGCAATAGGTCAGTAAGTACCTGCTGCTCTGGCAACTTTGAAAACGATCCCTGGCCACCTCCCAGGAGAGGCAGAAACTCTCCAAGGCGGTCACTAAGGCTCCCCCGCCCCGGCCCTGCCGACGGGGCTGCCCCACAAAGCTGGGGCCACCTTGCCCCTCCCCAGCCGTGATGCCCGAGACCACAGACCCTGCCCAGGGTGCCCCCGTCAACGCCACAGAGCCTCTGGGGAGCGCGCTGAGCAGAGCCCGTGTCAGGCCGAGCGCGTGAGCAGCCACCAGGGCGAGACGGTCAGAAGCAGAGGTCTGGGAGGGTTGCTCTCCCCAGCCTCCAAGTCACAGCGTTTCTAGGTTGCAAACAGCAGTAGAGAAATACATGCGGTTTTACAATAATTTGTCAAAACAGTGAAAAAAATTCAAATCTTATTTTCTAAAACAATGACCACCTTTATTTCTCATGTTCTCTCATTCCATGTTCTGAAAACAGTTCCATGTTCGGCTCCCAAACTTAGGGTGAGCCAAAAATGCTAGACTTCTTTGATCTGTATTATTGTAAGAAAAAGGACCCTGCTCCACATCTCACCAAGCGTGCTGGGCCCACTCCCTTCCAGAAAAGGCCGCTTTTCCCCTTCCCGTCTTAGTTCTCTTTCAGCAGCCGCCGAAATAAAACTATTTCGTCTCCTGACCACAACCCTCCTACGGCTTCCACGCGAACATCCAGCCGTGCTCCCTCCTGAGCTGCGTCCGGCGGGCCTGAGCACGAGTCACCGCCAGCCGCACTCAGACCCAGTGGCCCTGGGAGCCCTGGGGAAAGAACACGGGCCGTGTTCTGCGCTCGACTCCCCTGCTCCAGCACAGGGCCGGCTGGCCCTCCAAGCGGAGGGGACACGTCCAAGCCTGCCCCGCGCGCTCGTGTGCTGCACCCGTCCCGCGTCATCAGCAAGCCCTGGAGCCGCCGGGCTTGAATCCTCTGCTCTTGCTTCCCCAGGTGCCCGGGAGTGAGGGCTCAGGTGTGGCGTGGACACAGACGCAGACCCAGAGGCCAGGCGCCGACCTCCACCTCCGGTTGCACAAGTGCCCCTGGGGCCTGCTCCGCTTTTACAGATGCCTGGCTCACTTCCAAGAGCATCCCCTTTCCTTCTCAAGAGGGATTTCCTGTTAAACAACGGTTTCTGGGAGCCCTGCAGCAAATCCTGAGAGGCCAGCTGTCCCCCCGGACGCCCGGCCCAGCATGGAGACGCCGCCAGGCGCCTCCAACGGCTCCTCCGGCGGCCTCGGCCTGGCCCGCGCGCTGGCCAACGGCTCGGCCGCGCTCTCGGAGCAGCAGTACGCCCTCGGGCTCTTCCTGTCCTGCCTCTACACCGTTTTCCTCTTCCCCATCGGCTTCGTGGGCAACCTCCTGATCCTGGTGGTGAACCTCCGCTTCCGGGAGAAGATGACCGTCCCCGACCTGTACTTCATCAACCTGGCGGCCGCGGACCTCATCCTGGTGGCGGACTCGCTGATCGAGGTGTTCAACCTGGACGAGCAGTACTACGACATCACCGCGCTCTGCACGTTCATGGCGCTCTTCCTGCAGGTCAACATGTACAGCAGCGTCTTCTTCCTCACCTGGATGAGCTTCGACCGCTACCTGGCCCTGGCCAAGACCATGCGCTGCGGCCCGTTCCGCACCAAGCCCCGCGCGCGGCTGAGCTGCGGCCTCATCTGGATGGCCTCCGTGTCCGCCACGCTGGTGCCCTTCACCGCCGTGCACCTGCAGCACAGCGAGGACGTCTGCTTCTGCTTCGCAGACGTCAGGGAGGTGCAGTGGCTGGAGGTCACGCTGGGCTTCGTGGTCCCCTTCGCCATCATCGGCCTCTGCTACTCGCTCATCGTCAGGGTCCTGGTGACGGCGCACCGGCACCGTGGCCTTCGCCCACGGAGGCAGAAGGCTCTGCGCATGATCCTGGCCGTGGTCCTGGTCTTCTTCGTGTGCTGGCTGCCCGAGAACGTCTTCATCAGTGTACACCTGCTGCAGCGCGTGCCGCCCGGGGCCGGACCCTGCCAGCGGTCCCCCCGCCACGCGCACCCGCTGGCCGGCCACGTGGTCAACCTGGCCGCCTTCTCCAACAGCTGCCTCAACCCCCTGGTCTACAGCTTCCTCGGGGAGACCTTCCGAGACAAGCTGCGGCTCTACATGGAGCAGAAGACCGGCCTGTCTGCCCTGAACCGCTTCTGCCACGTGGCCCTGAAGGCGGTGGTCCCGGAGAGCACCGAGCAGGCCGAGGTGAAGTTCAGCAGTGCCGTGTAGGGGGGCGGGGTGGGGGTGGGCGGGGAGGGCCAGACACTGTGCCCCGCACGGCCCTACGGCACCCTCCCGCTGGCGACTCACACACACAGCTGTCCATGCATCTGGGTCATGAGCACGGGGCACGGACCCCCGCACACGCTGGATCACGTGGCAGACGTTTCTGACACTCGCTAACGAGAGCGAACAGGATGGGGACACTGGGATGAAGTACCCTCGTTTCAAAGCAGACGTGCCATAAATTTGCCATTTTAGAGGAACAGAACTCACGCAGCTGACGTGAACTGGAGGTGGAGGAACACTTTCCGCGCCTGCGTGTGTGTGTGCGTGTGTGTGTGCGCGCGCATGTGTGTGTACCGGGCGCCCTGCACCTCCCGCCAGCCTGGGGAGGGATGCCGCTGTGCACCTCCTGAAGGGTGGGGTGAACGCAGCGGTAACAACAACGATGACAACGCAGACCCCTCTCGTCAAAACGTAAAAAAGAAAATCAAACGAGTCTGGGAATGTCCAGTCTTTGTCAATAAAGTACAGCCATGCCGATTCTTCCGAATTCTCCACCTGAGCAGTTCCCTAAGGGGCCGGGGGGTGGGGCACTCAGAGCCTCAGCAGCAGGACCACCCCTTCCTCACCGAGAAAAAGCTCCCCACCATCTGGAGGCGCCCTCGCTGCCCGGAGGACTCTGGGGACTCCAGCCCACGCCCCGGACGCTCCTGGCACCTGGACGGTGCCTGACACGGGTGCCACACACTCTCTGGGCGCCAGGATAATCTCTACTGCGAACGCACCACACAGCCTCGCTCTTCTAGGCGCTCTGCAGGGCTGGGCCCCCTCCTCCCCAGAAACACAACCAAGACGGGACGCGGCTGGCCTTGCCGGGAGGACGGTGAACAATGTTTAAGTGACAGGAAGTGAGCCATTTTTAGTTTTAACAGTTCTCGATGAGTGCAAACCTCCGACAGTATCTGTCCCAAGGAAATATCTGCGTTCAGCAAGCGCCGTCTCCAGTGGCTCAAGCCCCACCGAAGCCTCGCTTTCCACGCAGACTCGCATCTTACGAGGTGAGAGCTGTTTTTAAGTTCCCCGACCCCCGCGAGTCCCCACCGCAGGAGCCCCGGCACTGAGGGCTCCATCAAGTGCACGCCTGCTCTCGTCCCCGCTGGGAGGGTGGTGATGGCTGGGACAGGGACAGACAGTGCGTTAGTGAACGGGGCCTGTCCCTGACCCTCCAGCAAACCCAGGAGGTGCACGCGCGGCCGCAAGAGTCTGACTTGACCGCTGGAAACCTTAAGCAGTAACGACACAGCCAGGAACCAGGCCCCCTCCCTGTGTGCTCGGCCTCCCCTGGTCTCCAACAGGCAGGAGCAAACCATGCGGAAGCCATGCAAAGCCACCCGAGGTCACAGTCCCCGTCCTTCCCCAGAGGTGCCTGACATCAGGATATCTGGGTGGGAACTGCGTCCGACCGAGGCCCCAAAGTGTTGATCAGGGACGGGGCAGCCCTCACTCCGTGGGCTGGCTGGGTGTTCACAGAACACCCCCCCACCCCGCACTGGCTAATCAGAGGCAGCTTCCATCCTGCGATCCTTGGTTCACCTGAGATCACAGAGCAAACCTGTCCTCCTCACACCTGACACACACCCCAGCAAGCACCGAGGCCTCGAGAGCTCTGTGGGCAGAGACGCGAGTCAAACAGGCCCCCGCACAGCACCCGCCACTCAGCTCTGGAAGCCCATTTCCTGATCTGCAAAACCAGCGGCACAACGGCTCCGAGGGCCCGTCGTGGGGAAGACAGGCTGCGGGATGGCTGGAAGGCAGGTACAAGGCAGAGGCCGTGACTTAACCAGAAGGGGTTCTTACTGAGCCAGAGGCCGGACCAGGTGCTCCCGGAGTCCCTTCTCACCCAAGACCCTAGAGCCCTGGCTCCGGGGGCAGAGCCAGGCTCAGCGCCCCCAGCGGGCTCCGAGCACGCACAGCCGCCCACCGGCGCACACACGTCCTTCTCGGAGCGCTTATCTGAGAGAGGAGGCTGGTTTCACGGTTTTCGCTGGAGCAGCACAAGATAAAGTCAAGGCGTCCGATGGCTTTGCTGTTTCCCGGTAACCCCGCTCTCCTGGGCAGTGACGCTCTCCGCATCCCGCCAAGAGCACAGAAGTGGGGAGCAGCCAGCACGGAAGGCGCGGCGTCAGCACCGAATGCGACTTCCTAACGTCCTCTGTGCTTAATAACTTGCTCCGAGCCTGGGAGGCCCCGAGCCTGGGAAGGCCCTGGCGGGAGGGCTGTGTACCCACCCCGTCGGAGGGAAGGCTGGGCCCTAACCTCCCTCTTGGCCGGGGTGTGGGGGCACCTCTGAGACGACCCTGAACCACCATGACCGAGCACATTAGCGAGGGCGCTGCCCTGATGGACACGGAGACTGGAGGGGGAAGGGCAGGCAGCGAGCACCCGTGGGAGCGGGTGGGAACTGGAGTTCGGGCTTCAGCCCCAGTGTCTGTGGCAGGAACGTGCATGGGGGCGTGTGGTGTGCGTGTGCCTGCTGGGCGTGAGCACCTCGGACGCGGACGGGCTGTGTGTGGACACGCTGCCACGGGCGCCTGTACCTTCCCCAGCCGGCCCTGCCCAGGCCTGGGCCTCCAGCACCCATACCCTCACAGGAGGCAGGTGCCTCGGGGTCCTGGACAGGGTGTCCCGCCAGGAGGCGAGAAGCATCAGGACAATGACAGGGTCACATCACCAGGACACTGGGACCCAGCTCAAGGGTTCCCACTGGACGACCTGGGCAGTTTGAGCATCGAGATCATTAGACGGGTAAGTAACCATCTACTATTGAAAAATGAGAATCCACGAGTCCATCCGATAACAAACATATAAATATCACCTAAATAAACTGAGCAATGAAGTAACTACAAGAACCCACAGGAATGAAGGAAGGACTGAAGGGGGGAGTGGGTGACTGGACGGAAAGGACCCTGCTCAGAGCAGAGGCCGCTGACTGGCCCGGCGGAGGGTCCTGGAGGGCTCGTCACACACGACCGTTGTGCAGCCTGGGACAGGCGAGACCCCTGACGTGGCTAAAGCAGGGGCACTCGCTGGACCAGAAGCAGGACGCCCGACCACTTTACCGTGGGGAACAGTGACCAAGAGCACAGAGACAGGACGGCCCGCAGCTCGGGGCTCCGAGGAGCCCACCCAATGGGCGCCCCGACGCGGACCCCAGGGCAGGCAGTGCTTCCCCACGTCCGAATCCGGGATCACAGCCAGAATCTAATGGGGGGGAAGCACCACCAGGTCCAAAACAGGGGCAGGAGGCAGCCTCCACCCACACCACCACGTCACGAGAGACGAAGGAGGCGGAGGGCTGCTCCAAATTAAGGGACGGTCAGGAGGCAAGCAGCTAGACCAGAATGTGGTCCTGGGGAGGACGGTCCCAGGAAGAAAAAATGCTACAAGCGGGGGGTCAGCTGGTGGAAGTGGACCCCCCAGGAGACTAAAGTATCACATCGACGCTCGACTCCCCGAGACCGAGGGCCGCGCTGCCACTGCGGGGACGTGAGGAGATGTCCTCACGCTAAGGGGACACACACAGAGGGAGAACGCACGAGCACTTTAGGCGGCAAAGCAACTGGGACAAGTGTGTGCAGTGTCAATTCCACGCTGGGGTGCACACTCCAAGGGGTCGGAACAGATGCTCCAACAAGCACTTGTGCATGAGTGTCCACGGCAGCTCCCGTCACAGTAGCTGGCGGTGGAAACAACCCAGCTGTTCATCAACAGATGAATACAACTCGGTCCGTCCACACGGCTCCTTGGCCCCGGGAGGGCATGAAGCACTGACACCTGCTGCAACACGGGGGAGCCCTGAACACACAGTGCTCCGTGAGAACCAGTCAGGAAAGGACCGCACTGGGTGAGTCTGCTGACGTGAAACGCCAGAGCTGGCAAATCCGCAGACGGGAAGCAGGAAGTGGGTGCCCGGTGCTGGGGGACGGGTGGGGAGGGGCTGCAAACGGGGACAGGGTGAAGCAAGCGTCTCCCGTTAGTGACCCATGACGGCCATACCGCTCTGTGAGCCCCTGAGAATCACTGTCGCACCCAAGTGAAAAGGGGGCAGGGACAGTAGGTAAGCTGCATCTCAGTGAAGCTACTCCTGGAAAGAACCGGGCGCAGCACTGGGTCCTCTCTCACAGCTGCCTGCCCTGCTGGACGTTCAGCCCTGCAACACGACTCGATGCCACTGTCCGTTTCTGCCCACAAAGGGGAGACAGCCTGCACTGCCTGGAAATGTTAAGGTTTAAGCCGTCTGGAACCTGAGAAGCTTCCGCTAACGTGTACTGCAAGTGTTCTCAATAAAGTTCTCTCTTCTTCCTTACTGCCTAGTAATTCAAGTTTTCTTTTCTTTTCCACAGTGGGAAACTAATCATCTGGGGTGTCTTTTGATATGTTTTTAAATCAAAAATAAAGGGAAAAAGACTTCAGTAAAAACTATAGCTGAATTTACTAGGTCATGCTCTGGCGCTTCATAAAGCCACGAAGGCCGGTTTTGTCCCTGTGACGACTCTCTATGGGGCACCCAGGGACCTGCGGGCTGGCCGTGCGGCCAGCACCCGGGCGGGGCCAGGCATCCCTCACCCACCGCCTCCCCAGGCACCCCCAGCTCTCTGTGGCACAAAGGAAGGGCGCGAGAGCAGAGGGGCGCAGACCGACCGCCGTCTCGCTGGGGCGCTGGCCCCGGGGCAGCCTGCTCAGAGCCCTGGGAGATAGACATGTCCCAGCTCCTCCTGCGCCACTTCCTCCCCAGCGACTTCCTATCTGTGACAGAACGCCTCCTGAGCCGGGGCGCGGCGGCTGCACAGAAGTGCCTCCTCTCCGGCCAGGTGAAGCGTCTGTCTGAACATCTCCTGCATCAATGGTTATCACGGAGACCTGCCTGCCGAGCACCCTTCTGGGGCGTCACCGAGGCCTGTCTGAAGATGATGTTGGCACTTAGCCTCGCAGCTGGGGGGACTCCAGGGACAGTGGAAGGCGGGAAGAGGAGGGCAGAGTCACCTGCGCCAACCCCACTCCCCACTGAGTGCCCGCCGGCCTCCTGGTCAAAGGTGTCTGAGCCTCTGAGCCCACCTTGCCCGCTGGCACATCCTGCAGGCCCCAGAAGGCCCGATGCAGCCTGCATCAACCAGCAGGCCCTCAGGGAACAGATGTGGGTCCGCAAGACAGGGGTCCCCAGGAAGTGGGGGCAACAGCCATCAGAGCAGGACCCGCCCAGGCTCCTCAACACCAGGCGCTGAGGCCGACACAGCACCGGGAAAGGCTCTTCCATCCCAGGACGCTCCATGCGCCCCACGGGCACCTGCTGGAGCCTTTGCCTTCAACGCCCAGTTCAGTGTCGTCAGAAAAGGTCAGCTGCTCTGAGTTCATCTGATTTTTGCCAATGTCCAGTGGGTGGGACGTCATCCGGGAACAAGGGTTTTAAAGGCCAAAGGAACAGAGAACAAAAGTGGACAAAAACCTGACTGTAATTCTAAGCCTTTATAAGTGGGTGGAATCGATCTAAAACTTATCACAAGACATCAGCTGTAGGGATTCCTGGGGAGCCCAGTTATTAGAAAGGGCACCGTCCCCGTCTGTCCAGGTGGCTGGTCCCAAGGACAGTGGACATCGGACACGAGGTCTCTGAAGAGGGAACAGACCCTTCACGCAGAGTCCCTGTTCCCGCACTGCTCCCTCTGCCTGGACCCCACTACTGCACTCACCCACCTCCTGCCGCCCGAGCTCCGGGAGAGGGTGGGCCATACCCTGGTCTGGACAGGGCTACGCACGACTCAGGCCTCCTGTATGGGCTGGGCCCCTACATGGAGGGAGCCTCGGTCCCATGCTGGGCCGCCCCCCGCCGGACACATGTGGGTCCCCCGCCCCCAGGAGACTCGGGCTCTTCCAGGGAGGTCACAACAAACTCCCACAGCCAACCAGACAGGAGGTGGGCCCCACCCCCTGCTCAGAACATTCAGTCTTCAGCAGACAGGACAGTTGTCTTTGCCGACTCAACAATGTACACCGCCCAGAAATGAAGAAACTCACAGCAGCCACGGTCTCCGGTCGCCCGTTTCACCCTTCACAGAGTCGACAGCAGCGGTTCTTGTCCCTGAAGCCGCAGCACAGACCCCCCGGGCGGCTGCCGTACCGCCCCTGGGCGTGGAGAGTGGCTTGCCGGGCACGTCCCGCTGAGCGAGTCCAGCGAGGTCCCCCAGAAGTCCTGTCACCCCACCCTGACAACCGTGGTAACCTCTGCACTGGGCAACATGTGTAAAAGTCAGCCACTCAAAGACATGGAAAATCGGAAAGGCCGGGGTCTCCCCGACCCATTTCTGGAAGAAGGCTTTAAACAGGGGATGTGAGTGATGGAGCGTGAAGCCACCGCAGGCCTAGCTGGGAAACGCCGTTAACAGTTTTTCGAAAGCAGCGGCTGCGGGTGGGGGTGGGGGAGGGGGAATTGGATGAATGCGTCCAACGTGTCCAAGGAGGGGACGCAGAGAGCAGGGAGAGACCGCTGCGGCGAGTGGGGCCGGGGGCTTGGACCAGGAGGGGAGCCCTTGGCGTGGTGAGAGCGGTTGGACTCTGGGTACATTCTGAAGTCAACAAGACTCCCAGATGGAAGAGACGTGGAACATGAGAGACAGAAGGACAGACACTGTGTGGTTCTACTCACGAGGTTCTGGGGGAGTCAAGGCCACAGAGACAGAAAGTAGAGGGTGGGGGCCAGGGCTGGGGGAGGGGAGGGGGCGTCCGTGTCTCATGGGGGCAGAGTCTCAGTTCGGGAAGATGAGAATGTTCTGGAGACGGACAGTGGTGACGGCTGCACAGCAGTGAGAGTGTACTTAATGCCCCTGAACTGGACACTGAAAAATGGCTAAAGTGGTTGATTTGATTACGTTGTGCATATTTTACCAGAATAAAATTAAAAAGAATAAAGAGAAGGGTTTTTGCCTGAGCAATGACGTTGCCGTTATTTCTCTGGGGAAGGTGGTGGATGGAACGCTCGGGGAGATGGAGACCTGGATTTCGGGCAGCTAAGTCTGAGGTCACGGTTAGGCACCCGGGCGTCTGCCGAGGGGCGAGGCTACAGGTGTGGCGCACGCGGAAAGTCTGCGGGAGCCACACACGTTGGGCGTGTGGCAGCGGCCCCGAGAGCCAAGATGCCAAGGCGAGCGCAGGGCGGCGCCGGGGGACTCGGGGAGGAGCGGAGGGCAGCCTGCGGCTGACGGCGGGCAACGAGCTGACGGGGAGCGAGGGTGGGCTGTGGAAGCAGAGGGTCCCCGTCGAGCCCTCAGGGGAGGCTGCAGCCCAGGGGCTGAACCAGACGGTGCAGAGAGGCCCCACCCAGACCCCCACGCCCCACTCGTTGAAGCCCCAGAATTTTTTAGTAATTTGTTACACAGCAAGAGGTGACTAACATATATATGGGGCTTATCCAGCAGAAGCGAAGACCTGCAAACCCCAAGACCTTGCAATTCCACCCCAGGCCTACACCCCAGAGAAGCTGTGTCCACCTATGAGGGCATCACCCATACCTGCCAACAACTCAGAGGACCTAATGGATGAACTATGTTCCTGCGCCAATAAAAGGTAACAATCTAGAGCTATAACAACAGCATGGAGAACGCTTACAATAAACGTTAGTCAGAAAAGCAAAATACAGGGGCTTCCCTGGGGGCGCAGTGGTTAGGAATCCTCCTGCCAACGCAGGGGACACGGGTTCAATCCCTGGTCCGGGAGATCCCACATGCCGCGGAGCAACTAAGCCCGTGCGCCACAGCTACTGAGGCTGCGCACCTAGAGCCCGCGCACCTAGAGCCCGTGCTCCACAACAAGAGAAGCCACCGCAGTGAGAAGCCTGCACACTTCAACGAGCCCGTGCTCCACAAGAGAAGCCACTGCAAAGAGAAGCCTGCGCACTTCAACGAAGACCCAACACAGCCTAAATAAATGAATAAATCTATTAAAAAAAACAAAAAGCAAAATACAGGAAAGCGGGGATGGTGGTGGTGGTGGTGGGATGAACTGGGAGGTTGGGATTGACATGTATACACTAATATGTATAAAACAGACAACTAGGGCTTCCCTGGTGGCGCAGTGGTTGAGAGTCCGCCTGCCGATGCAGGGGACACGGGTTCGTGCCCCGGTTTGGGAGGATCCCACATGCCGCGGAGCGGCTGGGTCCGTGCGCCATGGCCGCTGAGCCTGCGCATCCGGAGTCTGTGCTCCGCAACGGGAGAGGCCACAGCAGTGAGAAGCCCGCCTACCACAAAAAAAAAAAAAAAAAAAAAAACAGACAACTAATAAGAACCTGCGGTATAAAAAAAAATGATAAAATAAAATGTTTTTAAAAAGCAGCAAAACGGGCTTCCCTGGTGGTGCAGTGGTTGAGGGTCCGCCTGCCGATGCAGGGGACACGGGTTCGTGCCCCGGTCTGGGAAGATCCCACGTGCCACGGAGCGGCTAGGTCCTTGAGCCATGGCCGCTGAGCCTCCGCGTCTGGAGCCTGTGCTCCGCAATGGGAGAGGCCACAACAGTGAGAGGCCCGCGTACTGCAAAACAAACAAACAAACCAAAAAAAGCAGCAAAATACAAAAGTAGAATGCAATTCCAACCATGTAAAGTTCAACTACCAGCAAAACCAAACTATTATTTAGGGATGCATCACAGGAAATATTGATACAAGTCTAAAGAAAAGCAGGGGGATGAAAGAGGCGCTGAGTTTTGTTTCTCAACCCAGCTGTGGTTTCCTTTAAGCTGTATGTACCTCCTATTTGCTTACTTTACAATAAAAAAGGAAGGAAAGAAATCCACCATACAGAGTATGCCTGTCTGCGGCCATAAATGAAATTCTTCCACTTAACTCACAGCTGCTCAGTTTAAAACTCCAAGCTCAAATCAGAATTTAATACCAAAAGTCACTACCATTTCCCAGGTAAAGTGGTCACCTTCACTAACCCACACTCCCTGCACCTGTTTCTGAAAGTTAGGTCAAGTAAAGGTGAGAAATTAGATACGACGCTGGTAACACCAGACCCAGAATTAGAAACTTCAATGAGAAAAGGACAGCGATTCTTTTTTGCCTCAAAATACAGTCTGAAGGAAAGAATTTCCCCTAAATGGGTAAGCTTGAGAAGAAAGAGCTGCACATGAATAGAGGGGCGACAGGGCAGGAAGATGGACTGGGTGCGGGGATAGCAGCCCACCACACTGACTTAACCCAAGCCCCACCCAAGTCCCCGGGGGCCCCCCAGGGCTCCAGCCAGGGGAGAACGCGGGGCAGCAAGACACAGAAAATGGCACGTGGATGAGTGTCTTTCTTACAAACTACAGGAAAACGCAGTTTACATGCACGGGAATCTTGGAACCTCCCCGCCAGTTACAAATTCCCACTCCCTCTTCAGACACGTGGGGCACCTGGGCGACCAGAGAGAAGAGGACGAGCGTGCCAGCAGCCCGGCTGCTCAGAAAACCCGCCTCCACCAGGGGGACCACGATGGTTGGCAGGGCCCTGGCACCAGCTACACAGCCCAGGCTCCAGGGCCAGGAGCTCTACTCAGCCAGATGGGGCGGAATGCACACCCATGCCTGGGGAACACATACTCTGCCAGGACCGGAGCCCAGCCCACACTCACCGGTGTGCCTGCACACACGTGCACACAGACACAGCCACACACACATGCCCTCATGACAAAGACCTGCAAGCACACACTCATGCAGACGTGCACACACGCACATACTCTCCGTGCGCTGTCCACGTCCTGGCTGACGGGGTCCCTGAGCCTGCCCTGGGGGACCCTCCACGCCATCAGGAGGCACATTTCGAAACCCCCCTTGGGTCCCCCAGGCATCATGCTCCACTAACCTCTCCCGAACAGAGCCCACTGTGGAGGGCCCCATGCTGACCGCACAGCGGACATTCAGGGCGAGGCCAGCGGCCGGCCTGGCTGGAGGGCTCGGGGTGCAGCTTTCTTTCAGGTGGAAGAAGAGCAAGAGCAGCCCGTGTGGAAAAGCACTGTCTGCCCCACACGGACCAACAGAACTCACTGCACTTACCTTGGCACCGACACAGGCTGTGACTCCTCTGCAGCACAGAGTGGGGGAGGGGGCCAGGGGCTCCTGGGGGGGTCTGACCCCGCAGCCAGAACTCAGTGTAAACAGAGGACTAATTCATAAAACTGCTAAATCCCAACACATGTAGAAATTTGCTCAAATCAGCTTCTAGGCCCCCTACACAGACATTACTTCCACCCTCCAGGAAGGACAGATGTTAACACACGTGTCTCCCGTTCTCATCACCACAGAGCACACACAGCTGCCGCACACACGCGTGTCCTCCCGGCACCATGTCAGCTAGTTAGCACGTTACCTCGCGGCAGCCTAGGCGACCCCGTGTGATCAGGCCGTACTGTCTCCACTTGACGGTGTCAGAGAGAAGCGTGGTGCCCAAGGTCACGACCACCCGGCGCCCTGCGTAAGCCTCTGTCCACCTGAGCCAAGCGGTACCAAGTCCTACCCCACAGCCCTGTTCTGAACTTGGAAGTGGGGCGGCGACAAAGGCGGGCACTTTCCCTGGCACCCCCCATCTTTCCAGTAACGGGTGCCTGTTCTGACTGGGCTCCAGGCCGCCCAGCTGGAAGTCACAGGCCCAGGCTGCCCGCAGCTTCCTGGTCGGCTCCTGAAGATGAGGCCACTGACCCCCACTGTCTGCCCCCGCCCGGCACTAACTGCACACGTGGTGTGAGCTCCCCCTGACCGTACACCGGGGCAGCAGCCCAGGGGCAGCAGGACGGCGAGGCCAGAGGAGCCGGGTCCCTGGACGACCCCAGGAATCAGCCGCCCCAGCCCGGGCCGCTTGCCTCCGCACTGTGAAATTTCCATCCTATGTAAGGCACTGGATTTTGGGGTCTCTGCGTCACGGCAGTTGGCCTGTGCCCTGACACGTGTCTGTCCGTAAGCCTCCGTCTGTGTCCAGTTTTTGGCCCTTCCTGCATGCTGAGCCCTGTGCTGGCACCTGCCCCATTCCTGGTCATGGTACCACTACACACACCCCAGACCCAGGTCCCTCAGTCACACACTTCAGCCCCTGCCCCGTGCCAGGTGGGGCCTGGTTCCAGCCGTCCCGCGCCTCCAGGCCAGGCAGGCTGCTGCGTGGAGGCGCCTGGCTTTGGTGGCCACCGTGCTAAGCCTCAAGAACGGGCAGGGCTCTGTCAGGCCAGCAGAGGCTCAGGACGCAAAGACAGCATCGTCGGGCCAAACCTGGCGTCAGTGGTGAGCAAGGACCTCAACCGCCGCTTTCCTTTGCCTTTTAAGACATCACCTCTGAGCACACACTCAGAGCTGATCCATACCTAGAGGCCAGGGCCTCCGGTACATGCACGTGTGTCCTGACACCCGCACCTCCACAGCCGCGCTCAGGTGTGCATCTGGGCAAACGTCCATCAGTGTATGTTCCCGGGGTCGGCCCAGCTTAGACCAGCCATCCTCGGCCAGCAGAAGGCCCCCAGGGGCCGTACTTTACACCAGACGCCACTTCTGCCCCTCACAGCGGGAGACGTGAGCGCTGTGCCTGGGAAAACCATCTTCAAAGCAGCAACTGTTTTCCCAGCTGTGAACACTCCATCCTGGGAAAGCTTTTCATTCCACTGCAAAAATACTTTTGAAAAGACTGAACAAATATTCGGCTTCATCTGTCCATTCTGGTATTTTAGACCCCAAACTGGAGAACTTTCTCGAGTACGTGGTCTGATGAACCAGTGACTAACATTCCTTCAAATCATGAGTGAACCTGCTAACGAAATAAGCTTCCTGAACTAAATGTGGTGGCAACTCACTTAACCGAGAACGATAAACCAAGTGGCTTCCTGTGAACAGCGGGAAGTGGAGGTGATCTCAGCAGAGTCAGCACCCCAGGCCAGGGGGTCACAGTGACGTGTAAGCTCAGGGAGTGACTGCGGCCCCCTCCCAACGCCAGGACACAGCAGACCCCCCAGCAGACCGCCCCGGAGACCAGGCTCCGGGCAGCCCTGCCATCGCCACGTGAGGGCCCTCCTCGCACAGAAGGGGGTGGTCCCGGCCCCGGCTTCCCTCGGGGACGAGGGGAGGCAACCCTGGGCTTCAAGGGACGTGGCAGAAGGATGGGGCTGTCTGACCCCAAGTCAGAGTGTGGTTCCGACCCCAAATGGCCAAAGGACTACAAACCAGTGAGAGTTTAATCGTTACTCACGTCACAGACTGTCTGGGCTAAAGAGAGGTGGGGAGGCCTGAAAGGCAGGCGGGAGGAAGGCCCCGGCTCAGTCAACGTGCCGACCCCGCTCTGTGCTCCTCCACGTTCTCCGTGTTTTCCACAGTGGGTGTGTTCTGCTTGTATAACGTGGGGGACTTGGTTTTTTAAAATTAAATTAAGGATGATTTTGGAAATGACACTACAAACTGAGCCTGCACAAAGAGGTCCCTGTGCCAGATATGCCTTCACAGAGGGACCAGGGGCTTTCAGGGCGGAATTGGGGGGCAGGAGGGGGGAGCTTCCCTTTTTCAACTTTCCTTTATGGTTTCGACGCTCCTTATTCAGGAAGTAGGCACAGCGGCGCGGGGCACGCAGCACGAAGTCTTCACTGGGATGAGGGGCTTTCATTCCCACGATCTTAGATGCCGGGGTAGTGGCCTGCGGGGACGTTACAGGACCTCCCGGACCCCAGGGCGCGTGTGGGCACCAGCGGGAGACCCGGACCAGCCAGAACAAGGACTTGCCTCCTCGTCCCAGGTCTGCACTGGGGGAGGGGACAGCAGAGGCCATCTGTCCTGGCTGCCCATGGCCGGAGGGGAAGGCCGACAGGCAGGCGGAGGCTGGAGGCCTCTGCTCACGTGGGAGGGAGCGCGGGCCAGGGCGCGTGGAGGGAGGAGAGTCAGGAGGAGCGCGGTCCGAGGGGAAGGGCTTGGGGGGAAGCGGTCAGACCTAGGACGTCCTTTACCGTAGAGAAGACAGTGCAAAAGCGGCCAGAGAAGATGCTACCTGGGGGACAGGGACCCTGAGACCTAGCTGCTCGCTCAGACACGTGCCCCGTGAGCACCTCCAGGCAGCCCCCCATGCTGGTCTTTGGGCAGCTGGACCAAGTGAGAGGCCGGTGGACAGGAGCCAGACCACAGTGCAACCCGGCAGCAGAGAGAGGTCGCTGGTGGGGACGAACAGGCCACGTTCTGACGGGGGGCGGCGGGGGCCCTCCAGGTCTTACAGAAAACGGAGCAGCTGGCGCTCCTGGGAGCCCCCCACCTTCCTACACTGACCGGGGAACCAAAGGGCCGGCACAGGCACCAACCTGGCGGCCGGCAGCGGGGCCCTGCAGCCTGGGAGTGGCCAAGGGGCTGTCTGTCTAGGGCAAAAGCCATAAAAATAACTTGGTTGGAAAAATATCTGAACCATTAGGACAGAGCTCTCAGCACAAGGGTTTTCTCAAATCTATACAGAAAAGGTGAACTTTGTAACAGAACTGGTAAAAACACACAAGCAGCTCACGAGAGAAAAACAAGTGACGGTCCACGGTAGCAATCAAAGACACTGAAATTACAACAACCATGAGTGACCTTTTTCTCTCTGTCACACTAAGAAATGTGAAAGACGTTATGACACCCAGATCTGGTGTGGGCACCCTCACACATGGAATAGACACTGTATCCACCATAGGACACTGAGGACACACCCTGAAGTATAAACCGCAGAGTTCTCTCAGGGTGGCAGCGTTCATCTGTCTGGTTTCTTCTGTATGTTTCTATTTCTTTTTTTTTTTTTTTTTCTATTTGGCCATGTATATATAACTCAGGAAAAATAATAAACATTCCTTTTTTAAAAGTACGTTTTGCTGAGCTATTTTCTGCTGACCACAAGGAAGCAAAACTCACAAACATGGCCCTGGCTGACCAAGCGGCAATTAAAGCATTAGAAACCGACGTGTGGACAGCTGGACTTGGGGGCGGGGAGGGGACAAAGGCGATGGGTCTCCACGGCAGCAGGACTCCGAGCAGTTTCCAACTCTTCCCTAACGGTTCAGAGTCAACAAATGAGCTGAGAAAACCCATTTTAGAGACAAGAGGTACACAAGCTCGCGGCCAGCCTACTAACAGAACACGGGCCCTGGGGCCGCAGCCCCGAGGAGCTCCTGGAAAAGGGGACAAGGACGTCACACAGCAGGGATGACAAGGGCCACATCGAACACGGACGCAGCAGCACGCCGCCGCCAGCAGGCCGGGAAGGCTCTCCCGTACGGCCCACCCAGCAGCATCCAGAATCGATGAGGCCAACGGCACACGAATCACCAAACTCTGGAAAAACGAGAGCTTAATTCTGCCCCTGCGAGTTCCCAGGACAACTCCAGCCGTCCTCATCAACGTGAGCGCCGCGACCAGAAAGACGGAAATATTAAAGCAGCGAGACGCCAGTGGAGATGCAGAGAAGCCGGATCCCTCGCACGACAGGGGCACGTAAGGGGGCGACCGCCCCGAAGGTGGGGAGCTGCCGAGCACCGACACGAGCACGGACCACGCGACCAGCCGTTATGCTCCCGGGCGATGTCCCCGGAGACAGGAACACACGTTCATGGACGTTCACAGCACTTCGGTGGGAAACCACCCGAGTGTCCTTCCCTGAATAGCGAAGGGCGGCAGAGCAGTGGCCCGGGGGCCAGGGGTGACACCAGCTCTGCGTCATGACACCTGCGGTGAAACTGCGCAGAAACGCACGCGCGCCGGCAAAGCTAACGGCGCGTGAGCGAGCTCTGTGGGCGGCAGCGGTGTCCCTCCCGGCGGCAACCACAGTCCGTTACCAATGGGGCAAACTGGGCACAGGGCACACGGGCCTCCCTATAGCTTCTGCAACTTCCTACGTAACCTACAGCTATTTCAAACATAAATTCTCTTTAACAAAAGCGAGAGCCCCAGGCCCGCGACACGAACACTGAGCCCCTCGGCCACCCGTCCAGGACCCTCCAGGCGGGCCTGGGGCTCAGCCCGGCGTTCAGAACGCGGCTCCCGTCACAGCGAGAAGCGTCCGCACCAACAGCACCCGTCGCCGCGGTGGAGCGCCACGCTCCAGGGCACGCGCGGTGGAGGAAGATCTGGAAGGACCGCAGCAGCCCCGCCCACCGGGCGTCTCGCCTGAGTGCTCCCCGATGCCGCGGCCCTCCTGTCATCAGCCCTGGGTGGGGCGGTGCCCGCAGCAACCTTCAAGCGGCAGCCAAGAGCCCAGAGGCCCCCGACCTTCCCGGGGAGGCGGCCGGTCGGTGAAGCCACGGGCCCAGGGAAGGGCTTCCTGCCGTCGGAGACCAGGAGAGCCCGGAACTCGGGGCAGAAAGATCTAGTGCCTGAGCGACCGCAGCCGGGGAGGGGCTGCTCTGCAGCCGGGGAGCAGCTCAGACTCGGGGTGCCCGGGAGGGGGTGTCCTCCCAGCTGTGGGGGGTCCTCCGGCCAGGCCAGGGCCCCTCCACCGCCAATCTGGGGGCATCAACGTCGTCCCTACGCTTGGCACCGCCAGGCTGCCCCTGGGGGCTCCAGCAGTGGCGAGGGGCCGGAAGTGCAGCTCAGGGCACCCGGGTGGAGGGCCAGAGGGCAGGACTGATACGGGAGGGCCCCTGGAGCCACCTCATGCCTCCCAACCGGCTGCAAGCACCCAGCCCCCAGCGACGACTTCTGGCCAAGGGACCGGGACTCCTGTGTCGTCCCTGTGAAACTCTGCGCACGTGTAAGACATGTGTCTCACACTGGGCTGTGGTCAACGTTTCAGAGTGAATGATCTGGCGGAATCACGTTGAAGTCTCTGGTTTCTTGAGAAATGCTCACCTTTTGAGATAAAAAAGACTCAAAAAGATGTGTCTGAGTTTCTAAGCCGTAACTGGTTCTTTGGGGAGAGGTTTTTATTGAGGGGAGGGGTTGTGTGTTTTCCATCGCGTTTGTAGTTTGAATCTTACCGTGTGCTCTCCAGGCGTGTGTGGGGACAGAAAAGCCTGCCACCATCCTTGCGGACACGTCCGACGTAAGGGCTACCGGTGGCCAGGCTCAGCTTCCCAAAGCCACCCACATGCTGTCTGCTACTTAGTGCAAATCAGAGGAAATCGGTGAAAAACAGCAACTACTTCCAAGGTCAGAAGCCACGGGGCTTCCCTGGTGGCGCAGTGGTTGGGAGTCCACCTGCCGATGCAGGGGACACGGGTTCGTGCCCCGGTCTGGGAGGATCCCACATGCCGCGGAGCGGCTGGGCCCATGAGCCATGGCCGCTGGGCCTGCACGTCTGGAGCCTGTGCTCCACAACAGGAAAGGCCACAGCAGTGAGAGGCCCGCCTACCGCAAAAAACAAAACAAAACAAAAAACAACCTCAATAAAGCATGAAAGATTTCTCAGGAAATCTGAAAGTGGATTGCAAAATTCAAACTAAAAAGAAAATATGACAAAGGCCCAGAACCCTGTCCCAAAAAACAATAAGTACTTAGTGTACTAGATACTAAAACGTATTTTTAAGAACTAAAGTATTAAACAGTGTGGCAAGGAGCAAGTTAAATTATGGTACAACAAGATAACAGAATATTATACAACTTTTTTAAAGGATAGGCTATTCCAACAAGAATTCTAAGACAATTCAATAAGAATAGTATTTTCAACAAATGGTGTTGGGACAACCAGACACCCATATGCAAAAGAATGAAGCTGGACCCTTACTTCACGCCATACACAAAAGTTAACTCAAAATGGATCAAAGACTAAAATGTAAGAGCTAAAACTATAAAACACAGAAGAAGGTACATCTTCTCCTATAAATCTCCACGATCCTGGATTTGGCCATGGTTTCTTAGATAAGTATGATACCAAAAGCACAGGCAACAAAAGAAAAAACAGATTAATTAGACTCATCGAAATTTAAAACGGCTGTGTTTTGAAGGACAACATCAAGAAAGTAAAAAGAGGGGCCTCCCTGGTGGCGCAGTGGTTGAGAGTCCGCCTGCCGATGCAGGGGATACGGGTTCGGCCCCGGTCTGGGAGGATCCCATATGCCACGGAGCGGCTGGGCCCGTGAGCCATGGCCGCTGAGCCTGCGCGTCCGGAGCCTGTGCTCTGCAACGGGAGAGGCCACAACAGTGAGAGGCCCGCATACCGAAAAAAAAAAAAAAAAAGAAAGTAAAAAGATGGGAATTCCCTCGGTGGTCCAGTGGTTAGGACTTGGCGATTTCACTGCCTGGGGCCTGGGTTCGATCCCTGGTCGGGGAACTAAGATCCCACAAGACATGCAGCCAAAAAAAAAAAAAAAGAAACAAAAAACAACAACAAAAAAACAAAACAGAGAGAAAGTAAAAAGGCAATGGACAGAAGAAAATGTCTGCAACCCACATATCTGATAAAAGAATTGTACCTAGCAATCATAAAGAACTCTTACAACTCAATTAATGAGACAGTTTGGTTTTTTTTGTGGTACGCGGGCCTCTCACTGTTGTGGCCTCTCCCGTTGCGGAGCACAGGCTCCGGATGCGCAGGCTCAGCGGCCATGGCTCATGGGCCCAGCCGCTCCGCGGTGTGTGGGATCTTCCCAGACCAGGGCACGAACCTGCGTCCCCTGCATCGGCAGGCGGACTCTCAACCACTGAGCCACCAGGGAAGCCCCAAATGAGACACTTTTTAAAATGGAGAAATGTCTATCCAAACCCTTTGCCCCAAGAAAATATACAAATGGCCAATCAGCACATGAAAAGATGCCCAACATTATTGACCACTGAGGAAATGCAAGTCAAAACCACAAGAAGACACCACTTCACACCCAGCAGGATGGTGAGAATCAGACAGAGAACAGTGCTGGCGAGGACGTGGAGAAAGTGGAATTCTTACACGAGGCTGGTAGTGGAATGAGATGTAAAACAGGGCAGATGCTGCAGAAAAGTCTGGTGGTTAGGAGTTAAGTACAGAACGACCATATGGTCCAGCAATTTCACTCCTGGGTCTATAGCCCAGGAATTGAAAACAGGTATTTAAACAACCATGGGCACACGCATGTTCCCAGAAGCACAGTTCACAGCAGCCACGGGTGGACACGGCCTGACCAGTACCTAAACGAAATGCAGCACATTCACATAAAGGAATGTTATCCAGCCACGAAACTTCAGGAGTGAGGCCCTGATACACTCGACCGCACGCACGAACCTCGAAAACCTGCTGCTGAGTGAGGGAGCTCAGACACGGCGTGTGACACGGTCACATACCGTGTGCTCCCTGTCCAGGAACAGGCAAGCCAGGGGGACCGGACGTGGGGGAACCAGGGCTGCGCGCAGGGTCGGGAGGGAGCGCCCCGTAAGTTCAGGGTCTCCCTCCAGATGAGGACGATGCCGGGCGGCTAGACACAGAGGGACAGTCACACAACACGTTTGTGTCCTGACGTGCTGCTGTAAAGTGGTTAGCTTTGTATCGGGCTCGTCAGCTCCCATCACAATCCTGGACGTTTAATTCGGGCCCCAGACCCCCCTGAGCTCCGCCTATGTTAGTGTTGCTGTGTCCGTCTCTGTGCACCAACGATCCCCATTTCAATTCTTAAATATATGAACTGAATATCCCGGCAACCAGCACTTTAAATAACAGAACTACCCTGAAAAGGACACGTGAGTGTCTGCTTTAGAAAAAGCCTCCACAGGATCCGTTTGGATAAACAGACGGATGAGAGATTCAAAAGAAACTAAGACACTTCTGATCTTACAGATCAGCAATAAAAAGACAAAGGACCCAGTTCAAAAATGGACAACGGGTCTGAACAGATGTTTCTCCAAAGAGAGACGACAGCCAATGAGCAGCTTAAAAGATGCCCAACATCAGTCACAAGGGAAACGCCAATCAAAGCCCAGGGACACCGCCCCACGCCCATCAGAGGGACCATACCCAAAATCAACCATGGACAGCAAGGGCTTGGCAGAGAGGTGGGGAAAATATGACACAAAAATTCTACTCCTAGAAATATAAAAATGAAAATACATGTCTCACGTAGAGAACAGACTTGAGGACACAGGGTGGAAAGCGGAGGCTGGGACGAAGTGAGAGAGAAGTGCTGACATATATACACTACCAAATGTAAAATGGATGGCTAATGGGAAGCTGCTGCAGAGCACAGGGAGATCAGCTTGACGCTTTGTGACGACCTAGAGGGGTGGGATAGGGAGGGTGGGAGGGAGGCTCAAGAGGGAGGGGATATATGTATACATATGGCTGATTCACTTTGTTATACAGCAGAAACTAACACAACATTGTAAAGCAATTATACTCCAATAAAGATGTTAAAAAAGAAAGAAAGAAAATATATGTCTCACAAAAACATGTGTTCATAGCAGCATCACCCATAACATATAAAGTGAGAAAGAGTACGGGACAGACAACATGCTACCATTTGTGTAAACACATGCTCAGACATGGCTATGCACAAAAAAATGTCTGGAGGGGCCTCCCTGGTGGCGCAGTGGTTGAGAGTCCGCCTGCCGATGCAGGGGACACGGGTTCGTGCTCCGGTCCGGGAGGATCCCACATGCCGCGGAGCGGCTGGGCCCGTGAGCCATGGCCGCTGGGCCTGCGCATCCGGAGCCTGTGCTCCGCAACGGGAGAGGCCACAACAGTGAGAGGCCCGCATACCGCAAAAAAAAAAAAAAAAAAAAAGAAAAAAAAAAATGTCTGGAAAGAGACTAACACCCATAAAAGTGCAAGGAAATAGAAGAAACTGATAAAAGTCTGGCCTAGTGGGAGAATGTTTTGAATTTTGTATCATGTCCTGCATTACCTAATAAAAACATAAATATTGTTTTTAAAGCACTATAGAAAAAGAAAAGAAAAGAAAAACAGATTAGTAGAACACAATGTAGACCCTAGAAAATTTGGAGGATAGAACATGTTCTATCAAAAGGACAGAATATTCAGTAAATGATACGGGACAACTGAATCTTTCTTTAAGAAAAAAAATGTCAGATCCCTGCCTCACGTAACACAAATTTCAATTCATTTAAAAACCCACAAAAAGTGGAGAAAAATATAAGAAAACGTTTGTAACTGTGGAAGAGAGGACTTTTTAAGGGAACAAAAAAAGAACAAAAACAGACACCACAAAGCAAAACTGACAGACACTCGCCTGCACACTACTGAAAGCCCCACGGAAACATCAAATTCAGGAGACAAAAGACACATGGGGAGAAAGTCCATGTATTAGACACACAAAAAGTCCTTTTTTACAAAAGGCGATCAATTCAACAGAAAAATAGGCGAAAGATGTGATGAGGAAATTCATAGAAGACAAATGCTTAATAACTAATCGAAAAATGTCCATCTCACTAGGGATCAGGAAAATATAAATTAAAAACAGATTCTACTCTTCACCCACCAGATTGGTAAGAATAAAAGATGGATAGTACCCAGTGCACTCTATAATGCCAGGACATGAACTCTGGGGCCCTGAGGCATCATGTATCAGATTTCAAATGCTGCGTCTCCAAGAGAAGCATCACACAGGCAAACAGACCTAAATGGGCATCTCTCCAAGAAGACACACAGATGGCCCACAGGCACATAAAAAGATGCTCAACACCACTATTATTAGAGAGATGCAAATCAAAAACACAACGAGGTACCACCTCACACCGGTCAGAATGCCCATCATTAAAAAGTCTACAAACAATAAATGCTGGAGAGGGTGTGGAGAACAGGGAACCCTCCTGCACTGTTGGTGGGAATGTAAATTGGTGCAGCCACTATGGAAAACAGTATGGGGGTTCCTCAAAAAACTAAAAATAGAGTTGCCCTATGATCCAGCAATCCCGGTCCTGGGCATATATCTGGAAAAACACTAATTTGAAAAGATACATGCACCCCTATATTCATAGCAGCACTATTCACAATAGCCAAGACAAGGAAACAACCTAAATATCCATCGACAGATGAATGGATAAAGATGTAGTACATATATACAGTGGAATACTACTCAGCCATAAAAAAAGAATGAAATAATGCCATTTGCAGCAACATGAAGACCTAGAGATTATCATACTAAGCAAAGTAAATCAGACAGAGAAAAACAAATACCATATGATATCACTTCTATGTAGAATCTGAAATATGACACAAATGCACGTATCTACAAAACAGAAACAGACTCACAAATACAGAGAACAGACTTGTGGTTGCCAAGGGGGAAGGGAGGTGGGGGAGGGATAGACTGGGAGTTTGGGATTAGCAGATGCAAACTATTACATATACAATGGATAAACAACAAGGTCCTACTGTAGAGCACAGGGAACTATATTCAATATCCTGGGATAAACCAGCATGGAAAAGTATATGAAAAAGAATGTATATGTATAACTGAATCACTTTGTTCTACATCAGAAATTAATACAACATCGTAAATCAACTATACCCCAATAAAATTGAAAAATAAATATGTACAGTCTATTCTCTGTCAATTATACCTCAATAAAGCTGTTTTGGGTCTTCCCTGGTGGCGCAGTGGTTGAGAGTCCACCTGCCGATGCAGGGGATACGGGTTCGTGCCCCGGTCCGGGAGGATCCCACATGCCGCGGAGCAGCTGGGCCCATGAGCCGTGGCCGCTGGGCCTGCGCGTCCAGAGCCTGTGCTCCGCAACGGGAGAGGCCACAACACTGAGAGGCCCGTGTACCGCAAAAAATAAAAATAAAATAAAAAAAATAAAGCTGTTTTGAAAAACCACACACACAGTAAGACACAACTACACCCACAAGAGAGGCCGACAACACCAAGTGGTGGCAAACATGCGGAGCACCGAGAACCCTCCACGCGGCTGGCGGGGTGCACAGTGGTGCAGCCTCCTTAGAGGACAGCTTGGCGGTTTTGTAAGGTAAACACACACTTCCATAGAATCCCTCCCAGTCCTAGGAATCTACCCAAGAAAAATGAAAACAGAGCCCCTTGAACACAGCACACTCAAAACAGCCCCAAGCTGGCAACAACCCAAATGTCTAGACGCCGGTGATGGCGAGAGTACAGTACGATGAGTCCAAAGGAAAGGGGGACACGGGGAGCGGGGCGGGGGTGGGGGGGTAGCAGGCTGGCTCCCCCAGGCAGGGACGGGGCCTCGGGGCATCACAGAGCCTCTCTGGTCTCAGGATCCCAGTCTCAGAACCCCTCTTAGCCCCGCAAGCTCACAGTTTACAGCTCCCAGGGGCTGACCACCGAGCACTCAGTGCTCACAAAGTAGGAAACAAAAACAGTGGAACAAGGGAATGTCTGCTAAGGAAAACAAGTCGGGCTCCCAGGGAGCTGTCTGTAAAGATCAGCTACCCCTCACCCCAGCTAGTTTAACGACCAGAAGTCCACTGCCAGACCAGAAACATTTCTTGAGGCAAAATACCACTGGTATGAAGTCATTTTGCTGAGCAAATTCTCAAGGCCATGAAGTGCACAGCCTCGTCTGATGGTTTTGAAGCACTTGTGGGCTTAATGCCCATGTAATTCCTCTGATTTTTCCAGGTTGAAAAGGAAGGAGAAAAGATGCCCCATGTTGAGCTTTGCTTCCTTTCCACACGAAGGACACGGCGTGGCCCCCTAGAGCCCAGCTGCCCCCGTCACGTGTCAGCAGGGCCCACGAGGACACGACAGACGCACATGGCTGCGCTGGGCCCTCGGGAGCCCGGGGCTTGGGGGTGGCGCACACCGTGTTCCAAAGGTACAAAGTGGCACCCATCCCTCCAAAAGTACGTGTCTCTCCCCACTCCAGATGGTCACTCCAACCAGCGGAGGGCCATCTGGTCAACACGCGCGAGCTCTTCCTCCCTGGACGTCAGCGTTTACAGCCAAGGGCGAGCCGGACGCACTCCCCGCACCGTCTGGGCCAGACGGCCGGGGAGGGCGGTGACACCTCAGCCCGTGTCCTTGTACGACCAGAGTCAGGAAGCCCAAGCAAGGGCCTCTCCTCCCCACCAGCTGCCCAGGGACCATGCCCTGGCCCGGCCTCTCGGGCCAACTCCCTTGTGAAGCGGCAGCGTACCCACACCTCCGCCCCTGGCATCTCAGGGCTGCCAGAAGCCAAGGTCAAAGTGCTTCTGTGAACGGAAGCATGCTTTGCAGACATAAGAGGTTCTTCTTAGCAAGACCCAAAGCCAAGAGCTGAGCTAACCAGCCCCTGGCTCCCCCAACTCCCCCTACCACTCCCCCCCACCCCGAGCTCCCCCCACTCCCCCCCAGCTCCCCCCCACCCCCCGATCCCCCCACTCCCCCCCAGTTTCCCCCACACCCCCAGCTCCCCCCACTCCCCCCAGCTCTCCTCACCCCCCCAGATTCCCCCCACTCCCCCCACTCCCCCAGATACCCCCACACCCCACCAGCTCTCCCCACACCCCCCCACACCCCCCCACACCCCATCAGCTCTCCCCACACACCCCCAGATCCCCCCACTCTCCCCAGCTCCGCCACACCCCTCCAGCTCCCCCCACTCCCCCCAGATACCCCCACACCCCACCAGCTCTCCCCACACACCCCCACACCCCTCCAGCTCCCCCCACTCCCCCCAGATCCCCTCACCCCCCCAGATCCCCCCACTCCCCCCAGATCCCCTCACATACCCCCAGATCCCCCCACTCTCCCCAGCTCCCCCCACACCCCTCCAGCTTCCCCCACTCCCCCCAGATACCCCCACACCCCACCAGCTCTCCCCACACCCCCCCACACCCCCCCACACCCCATCAGCTCTCCCCACGCACCCCCAGATCCCCCCACTCTCCCCAGCTCCCCCCACACCCCTCCAGCTCCCCCCACTCCCCCCAGATACCCCCACACCCCACCAGCTCTCCCCACACACCCCCACACCCCTCCAGCTCCCCCCACTCCCCCCAGCTCCCCTCACCCCCCCAGATCCCCCCACTCCCCCCAGATCCCCTCACACACCCCCAGATCCCCCCACTCCCCCAGATCCCCTCACACACCCCCAGATCCCCTCACTCTCCCCAGCTCCCCCCACACCCCTCCAGCTTCCCCCACTCCCCACAGATACCCCCACACCCCACCAGCTCTCCCCACACACCCCCACACCCCTCCAGCTCCCCCCACTCCCCTCACCCCCCCAGATCCCCCCACTCCCCCCAGATCCCCTCACACACCCCCAGATCCCCCCACTCCCCCCAGCTCCCCCCACACACACCCAGATCCCCCCACTCTGCCCCCCCCACAATCTGCAGACAGCCTGAGTGTATTTACAGCAGCAGGAGGCAGCCAGCTCAGCCTAGGTGCCCGTCCAAGGCGGCAGTCACTGGCTCCAAGCGTGACAGCTGCTCTGGTGTGTCTCCCCATCCCCCAGGTCCGGCTCAGCGTCTGGGGCAGTACCTCCCCAGGGAGGGCGGGGGGGGGGGCGGGCTGAGGCCTGCAGACCCCTCACCACCACACAGCCGTGCTCGCTAGACCAGCCCGCCGGACCCTGTCAAGCCGGAGCCTCCTCTGGAAGGAGTCCAGGGACGTGAAGACAGAACCGGACCCCATCTGCCCAGCCCTAAGCCCAGCTCATGGGGAGGGTTAAGAAGCTACCAGACGGGCAGACATGGGCCAACTCCGAGACCCCTGTGCTCGAGCACCACCCTCGGAAAAAGGAAGGCTTGAACCCCCCACCTCGCGAGCCCCTCTAGCAGGACAGGGAAGAGGACAGGCGTGGGGCAGGGCCTCCCGGGAGCAGCAGCCGGCACCACAGAACCAGCGCCAGGAGGACTCGTCCCCGCCTCGGCGGCACCACAGGCCACCCCCTCCTCCACTATCCCAGCCCACGCGTCCCTCGGGTCAACGGCAGGAGCAAGAAGTGGACGGGGGGCTCAGCCGCACGGATGTCACACGCTGCGGACAAGAGCACCAGGGAAGCGGGGACTGGACGGGACAGGAGAGGGATGGGCCCCCCCCGCTGAGCGCCCCCCCCCCGTGGGGCTCCCAATGCATGAAGCATCCCCCCTCGGGGATCCTTCAGCCCTCCTGGCGCGGGCTCAGGGCCTGGGCTGTGGGAAGTGACTGCACAGGGACCCGAGGGTCCCTGGACGGGCATTTCCGGGAGGACAGCACCATGGCCCAAGAGGGGGCAGGGGCTCTTTGCGGGGGTTGGCGCAGGAGCTGGGGCGGGGACGGTGCAGTACTTTTCCACGGGCTTCCAGCGACGGGAACGCTCTCTGCAGGCCCTGGCCACCCACCCTCTGCAGACCGAAGGGTCCCTCCTTTAAAAAGGCCTAACACAGCAGCTCCCCAGCTTCCCACGAGAGCCGGGGAGCAAGCGGGTGAAGAGTATTTTGATGAGCAGAGACCAGGATGTGATCTCGAGGAAGCACGGTCTCCATTTCCTCGGGACACCAGCCCCGAGCCCAGCACTGACCGCGCAGGGACCCACCCGAGACCCCCCAGCACCCCTGGGGACCAAGGCGAAGCTGCAGAGCGCAGACCCCATGGGGACCATGTGCACAAGGTACTAACCAGCCAACCGAAACCCGAGGCAGCACGAGGGACTGGAAACACCCAAATTCTTCTTCCTGCTTTTGTTTTCCAAATTTCTTTTAATCAACATGTACTTAAATAACAAAAAAAAATCACTTTTTAAAAAATTGCCTGAATTTAAGAATCATTACCCATCTCAGGCAGAACCTTTAAGCTGTGCCATTATTTATCATAAACCCACACAGTTTTGGGGGTCCTGCCAGTGACCAGCAGCCAGCAAGCAGAGACCACTCTGAAAGCTAGAGATTTATAACAAAATTACAAGTCACCAGGACTTGTCACTTGGAGTCATTTGGAGTTCGTTTTAAAGAAATTTGGAGGAGTCTAGAAAAAGTAGGAAACTGTCCAGGAAAGGCCCAAGAAATTCACATGTACTGGAGGTTCTGCAGGGATTGGGGGCCAGACCACCGAATGGGAACTGGAATAGCTCTAAAAAACTAGTTTCCCTCTAGGGTCTAGAAACCAAAAAGGCCTGACAAAACTGGGGCTCCGGTGGCAGAGAAGGCGAGGACGACGAGAAGGGGCCCAGGGGACATGGGACTGGCTATGAGCCCGGGTGAGAGCAGGACGTGGGGGCCAGCGATGCGGCCCGGCTGGCTGACCTGGGTCCTGTAAGCGCGGGCCTTCTGCACAGGGAGAGGCACCCGGGCTCGGGTGGCGCCAGACCTGCGGTTCTCAGCCGGAGAGAAGGCAGAGAAAGGGACACCCAGGACAGGTACGGGCCTGAGTGCTGGCCTGGCTTCCTCCCCGACACCCAGAGGTGGCAGCTGGGAGATGACCCCAGACCCAGTGGAGCCGCTCTCTCGGCACAGGCCCTGCACCTGCCCACCCACCACGGAGGAAAAGTGCCGTCACGCGTCCCCCTGGCACAGAACTGCCCAGCCAGCCGGTGTCCTGGGGGTCGGACCAGCAGTCCTGCACGGAGCCCGCAGCACGGTGGCCTGGGATCCACCCCAGGGCCCAGCTGGGCCTGCAGTGGAGGAGGTGCTGGCCGACGCGCAGGCCCTCCTGCCCCAGCCCCTCCGCTATATGAAGGGGGTACATGTGCCCCGAATCTCAGCAGCGTGCACGGCCCAGGCTTGAAACAAAGGCAGAGCTGGAAACACTGGGGCGTAAGAGTGACCAAACCGGGACTTCCCTGATGGTACAGTGGTTAAGAATCCACCTGCCAGTGCAGGGGACACAGGTTCGAGCCTTGGTCCGGGAAGATCCCACATGCTGCGGAGCAACTAAGCCCGTGAGCCACAGCTACTGAGCCTGCGAGCCAGAGCTACTGAAGCCCACGTGCCTAGAGCCCGTGCTCCACAGCAGGAGAAGCCACCGCAACGAGGAGCCCGCGCACCGCAACAGAGTAGCCCCCGCTCGCCGCAACTAGAGAAAGCCCGCGCGCAGCAACCAAGACCCAACGCAGCCAAAAAAAAAAAAAAAAAAGAGTGATGAAACCCACCAGCCACACACCACCCATCCTGTCGGGGGATTTCCATCGCTTCCTTTCAGAAAGACCCGAACGAGGACCTGGTCCAGTCGCCGATTCATGGTAGACACTCACAGGCAAGTCTGACCACGGCCCCAAGTCACTCGACACGCGATGCGGGGCGGCTCCGACAACACCTCCCTCCCCGGGGACCGAGGACGCGCGCAGAGGCACCGGGCGCTTACGTGGGACGCGGGCTCGAGGCCGCATCAGGCCCGCCTCACGCACGGTTGGCACCTTCACCCACCGCTCAGGGCCCAGAAAAGCCGCCCCTCATGACATGAGTCGCCCGTCACCTTTCACTTCATGTTGAATAACTTGTCAAGATTTGTAACCCCTTATGCCGTTTCGATCAACTACACACTAGGAACTGCAGAGTCAGCTCAGTACAGAAGAAAAGTATTAACACCAGGACCTGAGTGGTAACAGCAAACAAATTTAAACGTAGACACGTTTCTGTGGTGGATCTTGAACACTTGTAGATGTGATCTCGTAAATACAGACCCCAGGCCATGGCCCACGCAGTGCCATGTGAAGGGCCCTCCCTTGTCTGACGGGCTCAAAGGCCCGGCTGTGGCCAGGCCAACTGAGGCCTCCACCGGGCCACCATGCCATCGAAACCCTGTCACACCGGGGACTCCAACAGCAACCTGCGGTCTGGTGGCTGAAGAACGGCAGTTGTGCGGTTCCAAGCTACCGTTTACTGCAAGTCTTATTTGCCCCACAACTGCCTCTAAAAGGCACTAGGCATGTCCATGGGGGCCTGTCCGCCCCCTGACGCCTGCCACGGGACCACTGAGTCCCCCTCCAGGTCCAGAAACAAGGTGAGGCCAGCGCGCCCACGTCACCTACCTCAGCCGGGGCCCCCTCAGTGCCCGGCGGGGCCGCACGTGCCAGAGGCATCTCTCTTGCTGCCGCCTTCTTCAGTTTTTTGTTCTTTTTCTCTGTCACTTGGCTATCTTTTCTCTTCTGCTTTGCCATCCTGCAACAGAGAAAGTAAACTATAAAGACACAGGAAATAAAAATTCTCAATTAACAGAGAGGGGAGGGCGTTATAAAAGATACAAAGCTATTTCAGAAAGTGTGGGAAACATACAGTCACTGTTACAAATTCAGGCTCCCTTGTTTCATCACCTGTGGACAACTTACCATTGTGGTGGATTTCCTGTCTTTTTTCTGAGTGTTTTATTTAACATAGCTGCCATCACACACGGATTATATACTCTGTTTCTAACTCAACATGAACATAAGGTTTTAAGAGTAAAAGAAGGGACTTCCCTGGCGGTCCACTGGTTGGGACTCCACACTTCCACTGCAGGGGGTATGGGTTTGATCCCTGGTGGGGGAACTAAGATCCCACATGCCACGCAGTGCAGGCCCCCTCACCAAAAAAAAGAGGAAAAGAAATAGCATTTTTATTGACAGTATCCAAACTTTCCAAAGGTGCAAACTGCGAGCATTTGTCTATTCCCCAATTAGTGACTATCTGGGATTATTTTCATTTTCTCCTATTACGGAGTAACTCATACTTCCCCATCAACTAGGGATGCTGCAGCCCTACACGGGCTGGCAGTGACCACCATGCAGTCACTAGGCCCTCGGTCACCTGTGGCTGGAGGTGGCCATGATGAGTCCGGGGTGGCCTCCTTGGACCGTGGAAGCAGTCCCAACAGGGGCCGCACTGAAGGAGCGACACAGGTCCAGGAGGCTGTGACTACATCTCCCTCCTCAAGCACAGCAGTATCTAGAACTCCACGTACAAGGACAGCAGAACGCCCGTGAGCATGAACTGCAAACCCAGCTTCCCCTGTGGGACCGGATGATGGGAGCCAAGGGAAACGGTCGTGGCACCAGAAACTAGGCAGGGGTCAGGAGAGAGGCCTCCACCTGAGGGGCGCTGGCTGCGGGGACCTCCGAGGGGCGTCGTGAGGGCTGGGGATGGGGGGAGGCCGTCCGCAGGGCCCCAGGCCCACCCTGAGGGGGACACGGGAACTGACCGGATCCTCCCCACCCCGCCCCCTTTGGATGGAGCCCAAAAGGAGCTGAAAACACAGGAAAGTTTCGGAGTCCCGGCAGCTACAGCGTGAGCACCCCGAGGTGCAGGGTAGAAGGCACTTTGGCACAGAGGCCATGGCCAGCTCGTACAAGCCACACACACACACACACACAGACACACGTGCGCGCACACGCGCGCTTCTCGCCAACGTCAATCAAGCAGGGGATGATGAATAAGTCAGCATAAACCGGGAAAAGGAATATCACTCAATAACTGAGATCAATGAGGCGGCATTACACATACAGGATGGGACAGAACGCTACGACTAGGATTACACGGGTGTGTTTGTGTAAGAAAATAACAACAGAGAAAGCTATGCACGTACTTATAGGCACATGTCTGAAGGACAGAAACCCAAGCTTTTTCCCTTTCTCTCTAGGGATGGGGTTGCAAAGGACTCTCCCACACCCGCAGCTCAGTTTCATTTGCTTTTATCAAGGTTTTATACTTGAAAAACTTCATTTTTTTAATACTAGTCCTTTAAAACTCTATCTACAAGGCCTGCTAGTATCAGCTTTTATTCTAACAAATTACAAGAATGTATTTTGTTTTATTTATCCTAAAGTCACTCCACTGGCTTCATTTACATGTATGTGTATTGTATGTATTATATAGACACAAGCATGTAACATGTATATTACATACACCCACAATATTCATGCTCATGTCTCTATAATACAGGTATTTTCACTTCGGACATGCCGTCCCGGGCTGTCTGCACGGGAATGGACACACAAACCCAATGCCTTCTTCCTCTGACACCAGAATTCATTATGGACTCCATCCACAAATGCTCGAACATGCAACCCGTTCATTCCACAGGTGTTTATGGAAAGCCAGTTCTATGCCAGGCACTGCTGTACGCGGAACACAGAGCAAACAGCAAGGGAAGGAAGAGCCCTGATCTCGAGAAGCCTCCTTCTGGTGTGAAATCCAGACCTATTTAAGTGAACGAGCCAGTGCTTTCACACAGAGATAAACGCTGCCGAGAAAGGAGAACCGGGTTGAGTGAGCAGGTGCCCCCAAGGCTGGCAGCCACGGGGTGGGGCGGGGCGGCGTCAGGGGCCTCTGAGGGGCCAGAGGCAGACAGAGGAGGCCCCGGGCCAGGTAGCGTCCAGAGGAGCAGGTCCGCGGCTGGAGGAGGGGCGGCCAGAGCAGAGCCGCCTGCCCCCGGGTCTCTCACCCAGGCACCCAGGCACCCGTCTCACTGAATGAACCACTTACTGAGACCTTAACTTCCCCCAAAGCAGAACTTTCCACGGGGACAGACGGACAAATGACAACAACATGTCGGGGTAGGGGGGAGAGCGCGTTCAAGTCACCAGCAGCCCCACCCCACAGGCCCCTGCACTTCGTCACTTGTCGGTCACCGTCTCCACCGCAGAGTGCTGGCCACGTGCAGGAGCGGCTCCAGGCTGGACCACGCGGTCCAGAGTGCCCACCCACATGCAGCTCACATTCTGATGGGGGAGACAAACATGTCAGAAAATGAGGATGATTCTAGGCAAAATAAAAAGGAATGAAGGAAAGGGCTATGGCAAACGGTGATTATGAAAAGGGTGATCATAACGGAAAGGGCCCAGAACCCAGATTTGAGTTCTAAATACCATTCTCTATAAAGAAGAGCCAGACTGCCTTAAGATTCCCGTCTGGAGCAAGGAATGTGTAAGGTGAACCAGCGTATCAAGCTGCACCACGAACCCAGCCAGACAATCACAGGGCCACGGCAGAAAGGACATGGAGCCAGGGTGAAGGGCCCCTCTGCCCGCCTTAGGGCCGTGACTGATGACGGCACACCGAAGGAATATCACTGCTGTGCAATCAGAAAACTGCCAGGCGCCAAGGTCTTTAATTAAGCCTTATCTTAAGAAAGTATCCCAAGCCAGAGGCTGCAGGCTTCAATTAGCAGTGTAAGAAGAAATCTTGAAAGAATTAGACTGTTGACACAGGGTTTTAAAAAGACAAAGGGCTCTGCCAGCCAATTACCTTGTTGGAGAAGTAAGAAAAGTTTAGCAAATATTTACACACCGGTTACCATAAAAGTTAAGTCTGCATTCATTCTGAAATTATCATTAAAAAGTTTAATCAGGGGGCTTCCCTGGTGGCCCAGTGGTTAAGAATCCGCCCGCCAATGCAGGGACACGGGTTCGAGCCCTGGTCCGGGAAGATCCCACATGCCGCGGAGCAACTAAGCCCGTGCGCCACAACTACTGAGCCTGTGCTCTAGAACCGTGAGCCACAACTACTGAGCCCATGTGCCACAACTACTGAAGCCCGCGCACCTAGAGCCCGTGCTCCGCAGCAACAGAAGCCACCGCAGTGAGAAGCCCGTGCACCACAACGAAGAGTAGCCCCCGCTCGCTGCAACTAGAGAAAGCCCGCGCGCAGCAACCCAACGCAGCCAAAAATAAATAAATAAATAAATAAAGTTTAATCACTAAGTCTATTTGCTAAAAAGGCGGGAGAGACTTTTCCATATTATAAAAAGCTCTCTTTTTTAGTCCCAAGAGACGGTGATTCATACCTTTGAGACAAGGAGTGTTTGTTGTAGGAAAGACATTTCCTTACACTTATGGTCAGCTGGTCTTCAACAAGGGGGCCACAACAATTCAATGGGGAAGAACAGTCTTTTTAACAGGTGGTGCTGGGACAATTGGATATCCACATGCAGAAGAATGAAACTGGACCGCCCACCTCACACTATATAGAAGAATTATTCAAAATGGAGCAAAAACCTAAATGTAGAGCTAAAGCTATAAAACTCTTAGAAAACATAGGAGTAAATCTTTATGACCTTGGATTAGGCAACAGTTTCTTCATTACGACACCAAAAACATAAGGAGAAGAAAAAAGGATAAATTGGATTTATGCAAGTTGAAAATTTTGTGCTATAAATGATGCCAGCAAGAAAGTAAAAAGACAACCAACAGGACTGGAGAAAATGTTTGCAAGTCATATCTGACAAGAGACTTTTATCTAGAATGTATGAGGAACTCATAACTCAACAAAAAAGGCCAACAACTCACTTTAAAAATGGACAGGGACTTCCCTGGTGGTCCAGTGGTAAAGAATCCGCCTTACAATGAAGGAGATGCGGGTTCAAGCCCTGGTCAGGGAACTAAGATCCCACATGCTGCGGAGCAACTAAGCCCACGCACCACAACTACTGAGCTCCCGTGACCCAACTGGAGAGCCTGTGTGCCGCAAATTACAGAGCCCAGGCGCTCTGGAACCCGCGTGCCACAGCTACAGAGCCCACGCGCCCTAGAGCCTGCACGCCACAAATAGAGAGAGAAAACCCGCGTGCCACAACTAGAGAGAAGCCCGAGCACAACTAGAAGGAAGCCCATGCACTGCAATGAACAGCCCACACGCTGCAACAAAAGATCCCGCATGCCTCAACGAAGATCCCATGTGCCGCGACTAAAGACCCGACACAGCCAAAAATAAATAAATAAAAATAAATAAATCTTTAAAAATAAATTAAAAACTTTAAAAAAATGGACAAAGGACTTGATCAGACAATTCCCCAAAGAAGAGATACAAATGGCCAGGAAGCCATGAAGGAGCTCAACATTGGTCCTCATTAGGGAAACGCAAGTCAAATGACACACTTCACACACACGAGGATGGTTAAAATCAGACAGATAATAGGAAACGTTGGTGAAAATGCGGAGAAATTGGAGCACTCATCACTGCTGGCAGGACAGAATATGGTGCAGCCACTTTGTAGAACAGTCTGGCAGCTCCTCAAAGTCAAACAGCTGGGACTTCCCTGGTGGCACAGCGGATAACATTCCACGCTCCCAGTGCAGGGGGCCCGGCTTCAATCCCTGGTCAGAGAACTAGATCCCACGTGCATGACGCAACTAAGAGTTTGCATGCCACAACTCAGGAGCTCACCTGCCACAACTAAGACCTGGCACAACCAAATAAATAAATAAATATTTTTTAAAAAAAGAAGTCAGGGCTTCCCTGGTGGCGCAGTGGTTGAGAGTCCGCCTGCCGATGCAGGGGACGCGGGTTCGTGCCCTGGTCTGGGAGGATCCCACATGCCGCGGAGCAGCTGGGCCCGTGAGCCATGGCCACTGAGCCTGTGCGTCCGGAGCCTGTGGTCCGCAACGGGAGAGGCCACAATGGTGAGAGGCCCGCGTACCGCAAAAAAAAAAAAAAAAAAAAGTCAAACAGTTATGTGACACAGTACTACCTACAGATGTACATAATCAGTGAAATGAACAGATCCACATAAACTCTGAACTTGGTTGTTCCCAGCAGTGTAAGTCATAATATCCATAAGGGGGAAACAACCTAAATGTCCATCAACTGATGAACAACTGAATTGTATCCACACAACAGATTATTCAGCCAAAAAGGAAGCAAGCACTGACACATACTACAACATGGATGAACCGTGAAAACATGGTAAGAGAGAGAAGCCAGTCACAAAATATTTCAGACTGTATAATTCCATTTATATGAAATGTTCAGAATAAGCAAATTACAGAGACAGAAGCAGATTAGTGTTTGCTTAGGGCTGGGCAAGGGGAGGAGTGGCAGTGACTGATTGGTACCAGGTTTCTTCTCGGAAAAGAAACATGTTCTAAAATTAGCTTGTGGTAATGGTTGCACACCCTGTGAATATACTTTTAAAAAACTCCTCTAGGGCTTCCCTGGTGGCACAGTGGTTGAGGGTCCGCCTGCCGATGCAGGGGACGCGGGTTCATGTCCCGGTCCGGGAGGATCCCACATGCCGCAGAGCGGCTGGGACCGTGAGCCATGGCCGCTGAGCCTGCGCGTCCGGAGCCTGTGCTCCACAACAGGAGAGGCCACAACGGTGAGAGGCCCGCGTACCACAAAAAAACAGAAAAACAAAAAAAACCCCTCTAATCCCAAATTATTTGCTGTAAATTAAAATACATAATGCCCCAGTAATGTTTGTAAAAATAAACAGGGAAAAATACGGTTTCCTACCACCCCCATTTCAGCAAGTGCACCTGTGCCATCAAAGGCGTTCCTTGCGTCCCCCGGCCTGGTGGGACCTCCCCGCCCTTGCTCTGTCCACCCGCCGTCATGGGTGGCCTGGCGTTGCTGTGTCACAGCATCGGGACCTTTATTGTGTTTTCTTTCCTTACAGGCCTTTCTGCAAAAATCCCAGTGACTCAGGTTAATTTCTATGAGCAAAACCAACTTAAGATTTCCCTGTACTTGGTGGTCAGGAGGACTTGCAGGGGCAGGAATTAGAGCTAATCGTCATCGTAACCATCACTGAAACTGGCCTTGATTGAGAGCTTCCCGTGTGCCAGGCCCTGTTCCAGGTGCTTTCCATGTGTTAACTCGTTTACTTCTTGTGACCGACGAGGCGGGCACACAGATGAGGACACTGAGGCACACCTCTCAAGGGAAATCAACAGATTGGGCCTCAAATTGGTAAATCAAAAAAAGTCACCCGATTTGCCTATTATTCAGAAATATGGAAGTAATTCCGGTAGAAACAGTGGAAAGATGAAACTGTGCTTGCCTCTGAGGAGCAGCCTGCCTGCTGGTTTGTGTTAAGTTCCAGGACCAATGAGTTTCTTAGCCATATGCACACATCACTTAGTTAATTTGATAGATCAAATGTCTTTTACAAAGATTTTTAAAAATTACATTATTCAGAGTTAGCCAGAGGATGATGAAAAGGACATGATCATGGAGAATAAATCGGTACAGCCGTTCTCAAGGTAATTTGATAACATTTAATCAAGTGCTTTGGCCCAGTGGTTCTATGTCAAGGAACCTACCCTAATGAAATAATCACAGACAGAGATTTATGTAAGGATGATAATGACATGATATAAAGGATGATACTACCTCTAATATTAAAAAGTGGAAAACCCTGTAACTGTCCAGCAGCAGACGGAGGAATGGATGACTCCTTCGTGCCAGGGGACTGGCCCACTCACCCACAAACAACTGTGATCTCAACTGTTCCATCCCTCAAGTGGGTGCTCACGACACGACGTAAAGCGGAAGGATGGACTATAAACCTGTGTATGTGCAACACGACCCTCGTCTTTAAGAACAATTATATGCAGATATGCACAAAGGAGAAAACTAGAAGGTAATACATTAAAACATCAACATTTTAGGGTGTAGAATTATAAGAGTGTTCTTCTTTTCCTTTATACTTTCCAGCAATTTCTACAATAAAAGAAAAGACATTTTGGGGAATTCCTTGGTGGTACAGTGGTTAGGACTCCGCGCTCTTACTGCCAAGAGCACAGGTTCGATCCCTGGTCAGGGAACTAAGATCCCGCAAGCCATGTGGCACAGCCAAAAAAAAAAGAAAAGACATGTTAAGATATCAGCTCAGAAGTGTTCAGTGAAGTAAGCAAATAACCTCACCAGCAGAAAGCTGATAACCCAGGTCAGACCAACAGGAGGAAGACAACAAAGCGCTGGGCTGGTCTGTAGTCACTGATTAGGACAAGTCAGCACCAACAGGCTGAGGCTACCCGGGCTCTGCGCTGAAAAGAAACTCCACGGGACCTTAAAAAAATAAATCAGCCTCAGGGAAAAAATCTTTTTTAAAATCTGAAAGTATCACTCGTAGCCCCTAACATCCCCTCTCACCCAGTGCATCTAAGTCACCTCTGATGTGAGTCAGAAGGTCCAGGGAAGGCCCCCTGAAGGAATCCACAGGAATCAGTGCCTGGAGCCCCAGCTCGGGCGCCCAGGACACGGCCATGCTCCTGTCCACCCTGACCCAGAACTATTCCAAGTCCCCACTCGGATGAACGGCCTCCAGCTTCTGCTCTTCTGCTACCTGACCCCACACCCTCCCTCCTGTGGCCTAAACCCCATAACACCAAGCATCCCACCCACTGAACCCACCTCCCATCTTGCCAGCTGGCCCCCATCGGTGCCCTGGGGCTCAGCGATCCTCCAGCCTCAACAGGACCCTCCCACCTGTGGCCTAAACCCCGTAACACCAAGCATCCCACCCACGGAGCCCACCTCCCATCTTGCCAGCTGGCCCCCCTCGGTGCCCTGGGGCTCAGCGATCCTCCAGCCTCACCAGGACCACTGACCCTACACATTTCAATCCCCCTCACCTCTCATGTTCCCGTTCCCACAACTTCATTTCCACGGCCCATCATTACAATCGCGCCTTTACAAACACTCTCTGCCCCTCTCCTGGCAAAGCCCCCACTCTAGCTCTGGTTCCTGCCTGGCCGGGAAGTCCCCAGGGCCACGCGGTTGGTCTCACTGTACATGGCACAGCCCCAGCCTCCAGGGGCGCCCAGCAAGCCCCACGGCCCGACTCCGGCCACTCGCCCAGACGACCAGCTCTTCCTCTGGCCTCTCAAGCTCTCAGACCTCCAACACATCCTCCCCTCCTCCGTTCATTCCTGATCACTGAGCTTCCAGAAGCTCCCCTCAGACCCTCCCACCCTTCCCTCGTGCTACAGTGCAGAACCATGCCTGCTCCGAGCAGGGCCGAGCCTCTGCCGCGCTCTGATCCCAGGGGCATGGATGGCTCTAAGCAATTCCCCTCCCCCATCAGCTGTCCTTCTACAGAGTCAACTACAAGGTCCCACATCTAAAAACCCTGATTCCACGTGCTCTCCACCCCGTTTCTGGTGCTTTCTGCACGAAAAGCCTCAGGAGCTGTCCACTGGCATGGTCCCTACCTCCTTTCCAGCCACTCTCCCACCAGGCTGCCACCTGACTTGGCCAGATGGTTCTTACTGAGACCACCAACGACCACCAAGGACACCCGTCTGCTAACGACAGACTCTCTGATCACAGCCTGGCCGGGGCCCCTCTGAGCCCTCCCTTCATCAGGCCTCAACCTGGGCCTGTACAGACTTGAAAAGTTTCTAGCAGCTCAAGGCCACATCTTTACAGTGACTCTAGCCCCCCTAAAAAGCTCCTGCCTGAGAAAACTCAAGGCTACCAAGAGGATCCAGCCAACACCGGATGACAGAGCCCCGTCCCCAGCCCCACCCCTGTGGGAGGGCAGGAGCCTAACTTCCCGAAGCACCGCCCCTCCAGGTCAGCAAGCCCTGAAGGGTTTCACACCACGGACCCCCTTCTGCTCACTGTAATTATCCAGTTCCCAACTCACTCTACAGGGTGCCGCCCCCGCCCCCCGCCACTCCCTCACCCTCCCTTTAAAACGCCCTCTCCCCTGCACAAGTCCAAGGCCCCTGCTGCAGTAGTTACCCCTGATTAAAATGTGACCTCACCACTTACACCACCTCCAGTCCGGCTCTGCTCATCTTTGTTCATCACTGACTGGACATAACTGACCTCACAGCAGCATCTGCCACAACCGGTCCCTCCTCTTGACTGCCCTTTCCTCTCCGTTTCCCAGACACACCACGCTCTCCCGCTTTCCTCCCACCTCTTCACCTCCCCGCCCCCTGGACACAGAAGGGCCCTGAGATCAGCACTCCCCCGAGATCTCACCTAGTCGTGTGGCTTTAAACACCAACCACAGGCTGATGACGTCCCCATTTCTCCCTGAACTGCACAACTACACTGTCAACTCATGTGTATCACCTACACACACATCGTCTCAAACTAAAACGTGTCAAATTCACACTCCCCATCATCCTCCACAAACCTGATCTTCCTGCAGGGTCCGTCCCCTCAATAAAAGGCCAGCTGGTGAAATGCGTATTTCAGCTCAAGTTAAAAACCGTAGTGTCACCCACAACTCCTCTTTCTCAAACACCCATCCATCCCACAGTAAACCCCGGTGGCCCCACCCCCAAAGCACATCCAGACGTGGACCTTCACTGCCCCTACCGCGAGCATCCTGGTCCAACCATGTCTCCCACCTGGATCATTCGAAAGTCTCCGACTGGTCTCTGGCCTCCGCCCCGCCCCTAGCCCCTCCAGGCCATTTCCGACTCAGCATTCTGAAGGGCTTGTGAAATACCTAAGCCGGGTTAGGTCCCACCAATTCTGGGACCCTCCCCCAGGGTTCTCCTCCCTTCCCCAGGCCGGAGCCCCGCCCCGCTTCACTTCTCTCCGCCATGCTCAGCAACGTCTCCTTTCCTCATCAGCACCGCTCCCCCCAACCCCAGGCGAGCTCACTGGCACGGGGCTGCTTCTACCGGTCGCGCGGACACGCGGGAGGCACCCATGGGGCTGTGAGGAGGTCCGCGGGGCCCTGCGTCCTCCTCAGGCCGCCGACGGGAGGACAGCCAAACCCCCCGCGCGCCCCCGGTTGTCCAGCAGGCCTCGTACCCAAGCGGGGCGCCCCCGGCCCGCCGCCCTCGCCTACCTGCGCGTGGCTGCCGACGCCGGCTTCCGGCAGACGGGGCGCCCAGGTAACGCGGTACCGCCCACCGGAGCGGCACCGCCTATTGGCCGGGGCCCGCCTCCGTCTCCCCGCCGGCCAATGGCGAGCGGCAGCCACGAGGGGGTGAGGCGGGACCGGGCGCGGGCCTGTGGCGTCATCGCTGGGCGCCGCTGGGAGCTGGGAGCCGCCGGTTGCCAGGCAACCCTCCGGTCGGGGGCTAAACGGCTTTTTCCCCAGGGTTCCCGGGACTCAAAGCCGACGACGCCTGTCCGTCCACGGGGATTGGTCTCAAACAGGATGTAGATTATAACTGCTGTCACTTAAAAAGTGGGCGCAAGGTTGCGAGGTCGCCAGCGTTACACCTGCGCGCAAGGTTGCCAATGCAGCGGTGTGTCTGCAGACACCTGTAAACCCAGGTTAGGTCACCTGGGGAGGGGATGAAGGCAGACGCAGGCCCAACCGCGGAGGGTGTCTGAGGTCGGAGGCTACGCCACGCCGGTGAAACTAACCACGAGTTAAATCGTTGTTCGGTTCTTAGAAATATTTTATAGTCTCGACACCGAAAACGGGAGGGAAGGGAGAGCCGGTGCGGCGGACTTTTAATCTGGGGACAGCTGGACGGGGTTGTGCCATCAAGGGGAGGTTCTGGGGGTGGGAGATACGACAGCAAACCAGGATTCTCTAGTTCCACTCTCTACGGACAACTAACTTGTTTCTAATCGAGTAACAGACACCCTGCTTTTCTCTCGTGCACATACGTGAGAGTCTCTGAAAGGCATATATGGAGACTGGGCCACAGGTATAAGCATGTCCAACTTTACCGACTCCAGGAAAAACCATTCCGTTTTCAAACTGCTCCAACTGCCTTCATGACCACTGAAATAGAAAGTTCTCATCCATACATAAGCTTAACTAATATAGAATATAAAAATATAAATATGTTTACCTTGTATTGTTTACTTTTGCTTTTATTTTTAGCTCTGGTAATGTAGGGATGTAACCAAGCAGAACTCTATGGAGCCTTCCTGGAAGGGAACAGACCCCACTCACCCAATGTCCTCCGCCTGCCTCTTGTCTGTAGAAAAGCTTTAGTCAATAAGTTTAATCTGAGAAGTGAGAAAATGCAGAAAGGAAAACAGTCAAGCAAGACAAAATAATAATAGTTCAGCCATTAAAGTCAAGGACCTTTGGTTCCTCCTCAAGGGCTATGGATAATATTCTGAGCCATGTCCTTTGAGCTGTTTTGCCGATATTGAAACCCCACCAGGTAGAGGAAGGTAACTGCATGCTGCCCACGAGCACGTAGAGCCCAGACCGGTTGGAACCAGGAGGCTGATGCTGTTGACTACCGATGACCTCACCACCAACCAATCAGAAGAATGTCCACGAGCTGGTCATGCACCCCACAACCCTCTCCCTCACCCTGTTTTTAAAGACTTTCCCTGATTTGTAGTGAGGTGGATGGACCTAGAGTCTGTCATACAGAGTGAAGTAAGTCAGAAGGAGAAAAACAAATACCGTATGCTGACACATATGTATGGAATCTAAGAAAAAAAAAAAGTCATGAAGAACCTAGGGGCAGGACGGGAATAAAGACACAGACCTACTAGAGAATGGACTTGAGGATATGGGGAGGGGGAAGGGTAAGCTGGGACAAAGTGAGAGAGTGACATGGACATATATACACTACCAAATGTAAAATAGATGGCTAGTGGGAAGCAGCCGCACAGCACAGGGAGATCAGTTCGGTGCTTTGTGACCACCTAGAGGGGTGGGATAGGGAGGGTGGGAGGGAGGGAGACGCAAGAGGGAAGAGATATGGGAACATATGTATATGTATAACTGATTCACTTTGTTATAAAGCAGAAACTAACACACCATTGTAAAGCAATTATACGCCAATAAAGATGTTTTAAAAAGGGGCTTCTCTGGTGGCGCAGTGGTTGAGAGTCCGCCTGCCGATGCAGGGGACACGGGTTCGTGCCCCGGTCCGGGAAGATCCCACATGCCGCGCAGCGGCTGGGCCCGTGAGCCGTGGCCGCTGAGCCTGCGCGTCCGGAGCCTGTGCTCCGCAACGGGAGAGGCCACAACAGTGAGAGGCCCGCGTACCGCAAAACAACAACAACAACAACAACAACAACAACAAAAACCCTTTCCCTGAAAGACTTTGGAGAATTCAGGCTACCATGTGGCCTTTGCTCCGCAGACCGGAGCTCTGACGGGAAGCTTCTGTCGGCTATTATGCAAGCACTCCCCCCATCAACCTGCATTTAGAGACGGGTGACCCGAGGGAGTCTGTGCAGCCACAGGACCTACCGTGAGACAGGCTCGGGCCAGGACCCCACTTACCTCCTGGACCCTGTCAGGTCACTGGGACCAGTGTCAACTCCAACCGTGTCCACCGGCCAGCAGCTCCGAGCCGCGCCCTGCTCCACCCGGCGGCGCCTCAGGGCATCGGTGCCCGTGGGGAGGGGCGAGAGCACACAGACACCCGCCAGCGGGTGAACGGAGGGACGAAACGTGCCCCATCCACCCGACGGGCTGTTACTCGGCCACGGAAGGCATGGCCTTCTGCTACGCGTCACCCCGAGGATGAACCAGGAACGGGTGACACCGTCAAAAAAGCCAGTCCTGAGGACCAGACAGAGTATGATCCTCTTCCCAGGAGGCGTCCGGAACAGGAGAATCCACAGAGACGGGAAGGAGACGGGAGGTGGCCGCCGGGGGCAGGGGGGACAGGGAGAACGGAGCTAAGGCTAACGGGTACAAGGTCTCCTTTGGAGGTTGAGAATGTTCTGGAACCAGATGGTGGTGGGGGCACTGCAACATTGTGAATGTGCTAAATGGCGCTAAATTACCCACTTTAAGATGTTTAGAGTGGTGAGTTTTATGTGCTTACAATAAACAGTGTTTGTTCCTCCTTTAATGTGGTTTTGTTGTTCACGTGAGAGACCTGTGTTCACCTGTTTCTGCTCGACTCCAGTTCTAGGCGCCTCCGGGCCTCTGCGCCTTTGTTGATTTTGTTGAATACGGAAGAAGCTCACCGGAGGGTATCGTTCCCTCCCCCGCCTCCGACTCAGGTACCCAGTTTCATTCGCTTCTTCTTTATCCTGTGTTTCTCCTGGCAAAAGCAAGCAGGTATTCGGGTATTTATCCCCTCTGTCTTGCCCAAACAAGTAGCATGCTCCGCACTCCTTTACAGCAACAGTACATCCTGGAAACCCTGGTCGGTTTACCGACAGCCTCTCCGTCCTTTCCTACAGCCCCACAGTGCCCCATCCACGTGAGGGCAAACGCGGAGATCGTCTCCAATTCTGCAGCTGTACACCAGGCGGCAGTGCACGTGCCTCTGAAGGTTGCTGGTGGTAAACCAGGTTGGGTTCCTAGAAGTGGGACCGCTACGTAGACGTTCATTTTGCCAGATTTTGTCCGATTTTCCTCTGTAACGGTTGTGCTATCTGGCATCCCCACCAGCAGGGTGTGGAAGTGCCTGCCGCCTCCCAGCCCGGCCAGCAGAGCCGCTCAGGTTTGCACGTTTGCTAATCTAACCTGAGGAACAGGAACCTGGTGCGGTTTCCGTTCGCATCTCCCAACGCGTGTGAGGTCAGACACCCCTTTAAGGACCCACCCTTTCCGGTCAGTTCACATCCTTCACCCATCGTTCTCTCTGGCTTCTGATCCTTCCCCCTCGACGTCCAGTCCTTTACGTGTTGGAGAAATCCACCTTTCTCTGCGATGTGCGCTGCAGACACCACCTCCTGACGCGGGTGTTCTGCATCCCGGGAAGGCCTCCCTTCCCCTCACCTGACTTCTGAACCTGAGTGAGAAAGCCCTCCCACACCCAGCTTCAGAGAGACCACCCGTGTTTTCTTCTAGTACTGGCTTGGTTTCTTTTTTTTTTTTTTTTTCCCTGTGGTACGCGGGCCTCTCACTGTTGTGGCCTCTCCCGTTGCGGAGCACAGGCTCTGGACATGCAGGCTCAGCGGCCATGGTTCATGCGCCCAGCCGCTCCGCGGCATGTGGGATCCTCCTGGACCGGGGCACGAACCCGCGTCCCCTGCATCGGCAGGCAGACTCTCAACCACTGCGCCACCAGGAAAGCCCTTGGTTTCATTTTTTACATTCAGATTTCTGATATGAGTCCTTTTTGGTGGGTGATGTAAGGTATATGTAGAATTTTACCTTTTTCTAAATGGCTGTCCAGTTGAACCAACACCAACTTTGAAAAAATCCATGTTGGCCTCAGTGCTCTGAGACAGGCCTCCTCTCACGCACTCTGTCCAGACGCACCTGGCCAGGCTCTGCGCTCCCTCCTGCCTCCTGCACCAGCAGGTCATTGTCGTGATCACGGAGGCCGCAGGGGCCCTCACGGCCCCTTTTCCAGGGCTGCCTTTGCTGTCCTATTACGTTGACTTTCCCTGTAAACTCAAGTATCGACTGGTCTAGTTCCAGAAAACAGCCTGTTGGTATTTTTATTGGGATCATCTTAGATTTAAAATTAATTTAGGCAAAACAGACACCTTATAAGGTTGACTCTTCCTAAGAACAAGGACTTTTTTCCCACTGACTTGTGTCTACTTTTGTCTTTCATGAGTGTCTTAAAGTTTTATCTCATCTAGGTCTTGCATATATCTTAAGTTTACTCCTAAGTATTTAATATTTATTGCCATTGTAAATTGGATTTTTCTCTTCCATTCTTTTTTTAAATAAATTTATTTTTATTTATTTATTATTTTTGGCTGTGTTGGGTCTCTGTTGTGGTGTGCGGGCTTCTCATTGCAGTGGCTTCTCTTGTTGCGGAGCAGGGCTCTAGGTGCACGGGCTTCCGTAGATGCAGCGCGTGGGCTCAGTAGTTGTGGCTCATGGGCTTAGTTGCTCTGCGGCACGTGGGAACTTCCGGGACCAGGGCTTGAACTCGTGTCTCCTGCATTGGCAGGCGGATTCTCAACCACTGCGCCACCAGGGAAGCCCCCCATTCTATCTTCTGATTATCATTTGCGGGAATGAAGGCTATTGGTTCCTGGGAAGCAGGCTGCCTGCCCGGCCCGTGTCTGTGGTGGGCACAGCTTAGGTGGACGTGAGGAAGCAAACACTCAGCTAACGACAGCCAATCACCACCCAGCAAGTGATTTACAACTGGGCACGGTGTATGCCAACGCCTGGCGGCTCTCCCTCTCCCTGGGGTCCCATAAGCTTCTCCTTGACCGTGACGGACACAGTGACCTTGCTAATAGGTCTTTCTCCAGGCAATGTCTGCATAAATGTACAAGTAGCTTCAGTTTAATTCAGAACGACAAAGAACTCTCCAGAATGTGAAAGTAACCAGCTGCTCTGCCATTGGCATGGGATTTTAAAAAGACCATTTTTAAAGGTAATTTGTGTAGCATTTGTTTCAAGAAGATCTTAGCTTTTAACGCATTCTAAGGACGGCTCGTCATGTAGATAGGGATGTGTGTGAATTCTACAAACGTGGGTTTTAGGGGAGCCCCCAGACGCCCTAACGACAGGGAAGGAGAAATCAAAGGAGAAGAAACTGAGGACAAACAGCAAACACGCTCTTCACACGACATTTAACCCCTCCTGCAGCACGGACACTCTGCTCTTGGCTCTTCCAGAGCATCTACTCACCTCGCACAGCAAACTGTGATTGCTGTTCTTACAGCCTTTCAGTGAAATAAAGCAAACAAATGAACATTTATCTGGGGAACGTTCACACCAGACCAAGTAAAAAATCAGACTAGTCTCCCTCTCACCACCTTCCCCAAACACACCACGTCTCAGGACATTTGCAAAGTTGAGTAAGTGTCCACGGTCCTCATTCTCAAGCTTAAAACTTGGAAAACTAAGAACATTTCAGGAACTCATTTCAGAACCTACCTTTCAGATTTGGTCATAGCATTACTGCCAAGAATGAATGGGGAAGCCGGATTAAAGATACGTTTAAAAACATCCCCGATCGCTTTTAACGTGAATGACCTGCAAACACTGACTTGGGGGCTGACGGGCTGATCGCGTCTGTCCTTCCCAGGATCCTGGGCCCAAGTACCCAGCAAGAACTAAGGTCCTACCTAGGCCACCAGCTCTCAGTTCTCGGGAGGCCCTCTGGTGACACCTTGTGGGCACTTCTGATACCGCAGCCACACACCACCTCGCCCGCGGGACCAGTCACCGGACACTGGGCAGGCAGCCTGGCCCCTCGCCCAGCTCGGAACTGAGAGGCAGGACCGCAGCCTCGGCAGGGGGGCGCGGCCTCACGTGGGTGAAGACCCCAGCCGGTGGGAGAAAACACTCAGCTGCTCCCTGGCTCTCCCTCCCCACGAGCCAGACCCTCTCAAGAGACGCAATGGACTCCCTGAAAAGGCCGACCTGACGCCCACTCGTCCAGTAGGGCAGTGGTGGGCCCACCGCCGGGCACCGAGGCCCAGACAGAGCCTGCACACTTGGAGAGTCCTGTGCCTCGGGGCACCTGTTAGAGTGCCTGTCAGCCTCGCCCCATCCCACCTGAGGCTGCCATTTGTGGGTGAAGAAACTACAGCTAACGTTACACAACGTGCTCAAGGTCGCTCATCAAGTGGCCGAGCCACGACCTCATCATCCCATGTCTTGCAAACATTTCCACTGAGGCGCCCCAGCAGCTAAGGAAGTGAGCCCTTCCCGCCCAATGGGTGACCACAAACCACACGACTTCCTGCCAAGCCTTCTCTCAAAAATGCATGCAAACTTGTGACACTCAAAGGAATTCTCTGAACTTTCTCCTCATGTTAGCACTCTCTACGAAAATTTAAAATACACTTGTGGCTTCTCCGTCCCTCGGCCACGACCACTGACGGCCTTAAACTCCTCGAATGGGCAATTCTCAGAAAATGCTTAACTTTACTAATATAAGACGTACCCATTTAAAGCACGGTGACACCATGTTTTCATCACATTAAGAAAAAACTAAGCCAATGAAACAGCTGATGAGGGTGTGGGGAAACGGACGGAGAGAGGAAGCTGGCGTGACTTTCTGGATGGCAACTTGGCACCTTCCACCAAACTCTGAAACACGTCCCCTCCGGCACAGCAAGGCAACCCTCTCTGAGCAGCCGGACAGAGAGAGGAGCGATGACACACCCAGGTCCTGGGAGACCGCGCAGCCGTAAGGATGCCTGTGACCTTGACTGCTTCCCTGACCTTGCACCCTCTGCACCACTTCAGTGTCTACTCACACAGGTCCTTAAGGAAAATACTAACTTCTCAGAAAGCTCTTAAATACACTTAAATACTCCAATCACAGTTAAGAAACACGAGTGGACTCCTAAGTTGATAATTCGTGATAAAACGTGCACGTCTTTTGTCCTTTAGTTTGGATGATCAAGAATGACGCTAGGGTTTCCCTGGTGGCGCAGTGGTTGAGAGTCCGCCTGCTGATGCAGGGGACACGGGTTCGTGCCCCGATCCCGGAAGATCCCACATGCCGCGGAGCGGCTGGGCCCGCGAGCCATGGCCGCTGAGCCTGCGTGTCCGGAGCCTGTGCTCCGCAACGGGAGAGGCCACAGCAGTGAGAGGCCCGCGTACAGCAAAAAAAAAAAAAAAAAAAAAAAAGAATGACGCTAAAGGGCTTCCCTGGTGGCGCAGTGGTTGGGGGTCCGCCTGCCGATGCAGGGGATGCGGGTTCGTGCCCCAGTCCGGGAAGATCCCACATGCCGCGCAGCGGCTGGGACCGTGAGCCATGGCCGCTGGGCCTGCGCGTCCGGAGCCTGTGCTCCGCGGCGGGGGAGGCCACAGCGGTGGGGGGCCCGCGTGCCGCAAAGAAAAAAAAAAAAAAAGAATGGCGCTAAAAAGTATGCCGTGAGCCCCGCCTACCTACTTTAAAAATTTCTAGTAGCCACAATTAAAAAACAAAACCAGACCAGGTAAAACTCACTTTAATGTTTTATTTAATCCATCATATCCAAAATACTATTTCGACCTGTAAATATTTTTAACAATGAGATATTTCACTCTTTTTTTTTGGCACTGACGTCAAAACCCAGGGTCTCAATTTGGACATTAACCTTACTTGAGAAAGACCTGATCTGTATTTAGATTTTATAAAATTTACAGCTGAAAAGCCAGATTCACATATTCATGTTCTTGACATACTCAACATGGTTTCCTAATAACTGAATGAACAGCTCTGCGGCTACGCTGGACGCTGGCTTCACGTGCTCCCTAGTGGCCAGTGACCACTGCATTGGACCTGGACCGCAGAAAGTGCTCCGTCTACGTAGTCCCCAGACCCGCAGCGTCAGGAACTCCGCTGGGGTGGGCTGGGGGGCGGTGGCACTGCTCTAACAGGCCCCCGCACGATCCTGGTGCAGCTGGAGAACCACGCCACCAACAGGACAGGGCGTAGAAAGAGCTGGATAACCCACCCGTGGAATGGGAACTGAATACACCCCCCAGCCATTTTATATATATATATATATATATATATTTAACATCGTTATTGGAGTATAACTGCTTTACAATGGTGTGTTAGTTGCTGCCATACAACAAAGTGAATCAGCTATACGTACACATACATCCCGATATCCCCTCCCTCTCGCGTCTCCCTCCCACCCTCCCTATCCCACCCCTCTAGCTGGTCACAACCGTTATATTTTGAGGCTATGAAACCAAAAAAGGAAGAGTAACTGCTTGGATTTGTGTTAATCCGCAAGCAGTGGGATGTCTGGAACGCACGGCTGGATGCCCCTGGGGTTATGCCCGGGATGGTATTTCTCCTCATCCGGTCCCCTGAGGTCCCAGGAGATGACAGCTCTCCTGACAGGCCCCAAGGCCCTCAGTGTCACCCCAGTGCTTGCAGTCCGAGGGTCACAGGCTGTTCTCTCAGGGGAACAGGAGCGGTGGGCTGGGGGCCACCTCTGGACAAGGACCCCTAACAGGGTAGGTGTAGTCCCACCCCCGGGCCCGGGCTCAGATGGCTGATCACCACACAAGCCACGTGAGGAAGACACAGTGAGATCCACTGTCGGTGGTTCAAGTGACAGAGGGAAAGTGACAGAAGCCCCTGACCGGCTCAGCTCAGGGCAGAGCTGCTCACGGTGGGAAGTATGGAAGTGCTAGGGCATAAAAGTGTCCACAAAGTGCAAATCACGTACGGAGAGAGGCCAGCTTGAACAGATACAGTCACATCATCGCTTTACTCTCCACCTGAAAGAGAAGAAAACAGCTTACGTTCTCAGGTTTGTCTTCATTAACTAGAAGCGGGTGATCGTATCAAAGACATTCGCCAAACACAGCACTTCAGAAACCAGCTACAAACTGTTCCTCTCGTCACCCTGTGCTGGCGGGACCTGCGTGCGCACCCGGGGCTGACAAAGCCCAAGGCCGGCGTGCGACCCCCGCCATCCCATCCAGCTGTGACGGAGCACGGAGCTCCAGGGGGCCAGTCACGAGCCGTACCACGACCGCTGAGCACCCACCGGCGGGACAGAGAACCGTCCCGCCTGACACAACGGCAGCAACACCGCGTGCCCCCCGGACCAGTACCTGAAGCGCCGAGCCAGCCAGCCGCCCGGCCTCTCGCGTGAAGCCGCCGACGGCCCGGGATCCGAGGCCCCTGCTGCCGAGCACCTGCGCAGAAGGGTCAGGTCAGTGCTCAGCCAACCCTCACCGGTGCCAAGAGCCACGCATGCAGGGACGAGGTCACCCCCCAGCCCGGCTCGGGCACAGACACCATGAGAAACAGCCGAGTGGAAGTGACAGGTGACTCGGGCTTCCATTTCTACCCACGGAAGGTGGGGGCAGACGTTTCCACCGACCCGAGGAAGGTTCTCCCTGTAAATAACCGGTGAAGGGGCTGAACTGCCCCCGTCAGGTGGGCGGAGCCCGACACCCAGGACCTATTTGGAGGGGGTCGCGGGAGCTGTATTAGGGAGGCTGAGCTCACGGTGCACTGACCCCACAGACCAGTGTCCTTATGCAAAGGGGACACCTGGACAGCACCGTGCACAGGGAGAACGCCACAGGAAGGTGAAAGGCCAGGGTGACGCGTCCACAAGCCAGAGAACCCCGAGCCTACGGGAAGCACCCTCGGCGAGGGGGAGGCCGGGGGAGACCCTCCCCATGGCCCTGCACGGTGAGCAGGTACTTCTGGCTCCAGAACTGCAGTCCCGGCGAACAACGACTGGAACCCGGCTTCAACTGGGGATCTGCTTTCAATTAAGATCACATTCACCCAAACCCCTACAGCGAATGGTCAACACCAAGAGCTGAGCGTAGAGCACAGGTCCAGGCTGTCCCAACTCCACGCAGGCTGAGCCGGGCCTCTCCTCACCCGGCCGTGCTGGCAGGGGGGCCTCCGCGGGCGCAGCCGTGGTCCCGAGGGTGTCTGTGCTGGATGCAGAAGCTGCCACGACACTCAGTACAAACCACCCGCAGCATCTCTTTCCGCCTGCAGCCCTCTTTTGAGCAGCGGTACTTGAAAATCTGAGAAAGTACAAGTTGCTTCAATGTTCCAGCAGCTTCACCAAGCAATCATTCAACAAGCCCCCGCCCCCCCATAAGACCATCGGCATTTAAACTAGAAACGGTCCTTAGCTAAACAGAATGAAGGCACTGGGGTTTCACTGAGATGTCTTTCTGTCAGGTAAACAAGGAAATACTAGTTTAGGAGACAGAAAAGTTTCAACAAGTGGTAAATACAAAAGCGGCATTTTAAGTTGGGGTCTCATGTGAGATGCTTGGGGAGGTACTCCAGGAAAAGAACAAGATGCGGGGGTGGGGGACGGGGACACGGGAGGGAAGGCGGCCAGGCACGAGGCGTCACGCACAGCCCTTAGTTCCTGCGGGGTCTCTGGGGTGATATAAACTCCCAGGCACTTCCGACTCTGTGCGGGTGACAGTGTCAGGGAGGAGGGGGGCCGGCAGCCTGGGGGCAGCCCTCTGGCCAAGAAGGGCGAGTGATCCAGGCGCGTGGAAGCAGTGCAGGTGCCAGCGGGGCCCGGAAGACGAGGAGGGGCAGCGCGAGGTGGGGAGTGAGGGTGGAGCCAGGAGGGAGGAGGACCTGGTCACCTGGTGGGGTGGGGAAGGGCCACATGGGCGGGGCCGTGGTTGGAGCGAAGGCACAGGGTTTTACCGAAGCTTCCGGAAGGCTCGGCGGCACGGCAAGCATGAGCAGAAGCAACGGGCTGGAGGAGACGGGGCCAGGAAGGGGTCGGGGGGACTCCAATCAGAGGGTCTGGGACGGAGGCGCAGGGACAGACTTCACCCTCCCGTTCCAGGTTATTTGTCATAATTGCATTTGTTCTGTATTTAGTGTAACATATAGAAACCGTGAGGTAAGGTGGTCCGAAGCCAGTGCCCTGGAGATAAGCTCTAAAGGCCAAGACAGCAGGGGGCAGCGCACCCCGCATCCTAGGGAAACCCTCCAAATAAACGCGGAGGCCCCAGGGAGCGTGCAGCGCTGGGCTGGGCCTGGGGACGCGTGCAGGGCTCCGAGGAGTGGACCAGCTGCCACGGGCCACGTCCAACCCGAGTCTCCTTGGACTCTGGTCGAGGATGGAGAAGTGACCACAGGTGGCGGCTCCGACTCCGCCTGAAGTTCTATAAAAGTGACCACACAGAGACGTTCTGAAAACGGATGGATGAACCCCAAAGGGCAAAAGATAAAAAGAAAACGGCCACGAGATTTTAATTTCCTTGTTTTGCCTTGCCACGGGGCACGCGGGATCTTAGTTCCCTGACCAGGGATAGAGCCCCCTGCAGTGGAAGCGCGGAGTCTTAACCACTGGACAGCCAGGGAAACCCAAAACAGCCACAAGATTTTAGAAAAAGCATGTGGATGAGCAGTAACGGACTCAGCAGACATGAAAAAGCTGAACTATGAGCCGGCAGGGAGGGTCAAGAAGCAGCGTATGTGTGACACAGAATCCCCGAAGGCTCAGGAATCGACAGCAGCAGAGGCAGCGCGGGTGACGCGGGACCCGGGAGGACCCCCGCCCGCACGGCAGAGCCGCCCTGTCCCCGGCGCACGCGCGTGGTCAGCTGCGGACCTGGCGCGTGGGGACGACTGACCACACCGTAGGAAAGACCACCTGCACGTGGGTCACACAGAGAAAAGGGAACTTGAGGGGAAAAAGGAGGCCGGCCCGGGAGGTCCAGCCCCACAGAGCGGGAGTCCAGAGGAGACGGCGACAGGGTCAGCCAGGGGGAAGCTGCCACACCCGGGGCCAAGGAGGACAGCCGGCCCCTCGTGGGAACTCCCTGGGCAGCAGCAGAAGCGGGAAAAGCACCGACGCCAGCGAACGGCCAGGCGAGCTGCACGAGGGGGCCGCAGCGAGGGGGCCGGAGCCCGGCGGCCGGCGCACCGCGGGGACCGGGCGTCACCCAGCACTACAGGGCGAGCGAGACAAACGCTGGATTTCAACGCTCTGCTCGAGCACGTAGCACCACGGATTCAAGGAGAGGCAGGCGGCCGCCCCTTCCACCACGCCGGACTCCAGACAGACAGACGCGGAGCTTTAGCACGAGCACCAACACTACCAAAGCCGGAACGCCGATGTCTGATTTTACAGCCTCGACATTTCCTAGGCGGAGCTTAGGAAAAACCACACACTAACAGAAGGATTCTAGAGAACCACATTAACTTTCCACCTTGGGAGGAATTCCTGTAACGAAAGCAAATCCTAACATAGACCCTAATATTTAGGAAATATGTTTATATAACTGTAAAAACCCATGCTGTTCACAATCCAGAAAAACACCGATCAATTGTTAGGGTTTTATTTTGTACAAAAACTATTAAAACTAATTAGCCTGGTTGGATAATTGAGCTTCTTTCCTCTGAGGAGAAACCAGCCCCCAGAGGGCTGACACAGACCCTGTCCTCACCTTCTCTTTCTTCTTCCCAGGGTGATGTTTACAATCTCCATCCATGTGCTCACCGACCACCACATCTGGGATCTCTCCCTTTTTTACTGGGATGGGGCTGTTACAAAGTGGGCACACTGGGACCTGAACATCCTAAAAATAACAAATACAAGATGATATTCCAGATTCAGACAATCAAAACTCACACACACACAAAGGCACGGTGGTACAGCACATTTACAAGCAACCAGAGTACAAACACTGACATCCGACTCCCCCCCCACCCCCGAGAGGAGAGTGTGCTTAGCACAGGGGATCGGCCGGCAGCAAGGCATCCCTAGGGCGTGAAGACAGTTGCCTTAAGTGGAACCCAGAACTGAAGAAACAGACTATTAACCACCCGCAGAAATGACCCTGAGACAGAGGTCAAGTGCAGCCCAGGAAGGCAGCTGGTGAACCAATCCAGAAGGACAGTCTCAGGGCGGCAGGGCTATCTGTCCAGCACCACGCAGTGGGCAGTGAAGCTGCCCAAACACCTCGAGGGTGGGGCTGCCAGGAAGAAACACCAGCCGTGAAGAGCCTCAGCTCCTCTGCCTGCCAACGGCCTCCCCAATGCTCCTTTTAGCTTCCACCGCGGCCACGCAGGTAGACTAGCTCATGGGTCAAGGGCGCACGTGGCCAGGCTGAGCTCTCAGGCTCAGAACCACCATCCAAGCCCAGCACTGGGGGGCTCTGGAGGGAACGCCCAGCACGGTTAATATCCCTCTGGGCCAGGGCAGGAGCTGAGCTAATTTAGCTCAAGAACACTGAGGTGACATGTGGACGAGTAACAGGTAATCACAGAATCGCGATGCCAGCTGTCTGGGAACTCAGCTGGAAAGCCACCCAGGGGTGCTCCTGCAGCCGGCAAGTTGGCCAAGTTAAGAAATAAAGCATCATTCAGTCACCTCTAGGCAGACTCTCCCTATCCAGGGACACAGGAAGGTCAAGGCAACAGACCAGGTAGTTTGGCCTGGTCATCGGTGCCGGGTGAACATGAGTCACCCTCCCTCGTCCCCAGGAATCAGCAAAGGACCAGACCCCAGCCGACACTGGTCAAAGGGTGTAGCACTGTCACCCGCATTTCTAACTGCCACCCTGGGGAAGCAGCAGAGTGCTGACTGAAGAGCTCACGAAAATGCTCCCTGAAGCACCCAAAACAAAGTGAGTTCAGGCTCGGACCGCCTGAAAAGTCAATAACCAAGGTCTTAAACCTCTGGACTTAGGCAAGTTTGTTTCCTTACAGCCATCTTCCAGCTTCCACCATGAACTGTCTGAATCACCTAGGGAGGATGCCAAGGCTGCAAAGTTACCCAGATAAGCAAGCATTTACAATTCTTCCCAGATCAGAGCCCCCATCAAGCGCTGCACTGCGTTTCTTGTGCCCCATGAAGACAGAGCTGTTTTTCCTTGTGTGTTAAATAAAAGGAACTAAGTGTTTTAACAGGTAAAGTAAGCTCTGAAGGTTTAGGTACAACAATTTGATTCCAGGAAATAATCTGTTGCTTTAGAGCTGTGCCGTCCAGAGCTTCCTGCAATGATGGAAAAGCTCCACATCTGCTCTGTCCACACACGGCTCCCGAAAACCTGAAACGTGGCTGGCGTCACTGAGAAACAGGACTTTTAAGATTTATTTAATTTTAATTAAGTTTTATCTACATGTGGCTAGTGTCCGCTATCTTGGGCAGCGCCGCTTTGGAGAGTGAGGATGAGAATCTTTAGAATGAAGTTATGACCAATTACCTTCTTGAATGCAAAGGGACATTTATGTGCAGCATAGGTAAAATGATCTTTACAGAAATCTTGTTTACATGCATCACATTCTAACGGAAGAAAATCTAAAAAAAAAAGGACAAAAAACAGTACTGTTTTAAAGACTAGAACAGAAGAAGCATAGATCATAATAAACAGGTATTTTCCTTTGCTGAGCTCATATTATGGCTATTCAAATACATCCCCGAGGTACCACATGAGAAGAAAACTGGGGGCCACGAATTTGGCAATGCCGGCAACGCTGAAGAACCGGTGCAGCTAACCTTTCCAAAGAGAGCCCACCTCATGTGGTACCACGTGTTTAAGCAGAGCATTTACATCCACTCGGTCCTGGCAGCCAGCCTTGTACCTAGCTGTATAGAACCAAAAACTCAGGCCAGCATCTCATTACTGAAAAGCCAGAAAGGCCAAGGCCCAGAGAACAACAGCTAATGAAGACAATGGCCAGTTTTTCTCCCATATAGATGACAAGACACCCATTTCCTGTTAATGTTCTCTTAGAAGTGCTTACCTAGCTGCTTGCAATTTTTTTCTGAACAATGCTTCCCCAAATCAGGGAACTCCATTATGGGAAAATGTCCAAAACACAGAAGACAGAGTGAAATGTCACCTGCAAGAATTAGAAATAATTAGGAGGAAAGCAAGGATGGTCCGAATTTCAGTCACCAGGGTTTATATCGCACAGCTGATATAAGTAAACGTGCAGGGAGCATTAAATGCTCAAGTCATCTGGGCTCCCGCAAGGGCCTACGTGTCACAAATTCTTGTCTTTCAGCAAACAGAAAATGGGAGTTTTAGCGTAAGTACAAGCTCCTTCAGAATCAAACCCCTTAGAAGACAGATTGTTTTTCAGTTCTTTTAATTCCTAGTTTATCAAGCTCAACCCGAATTTAAGTTTTCATTAATCCATATTTTGACTCATTATTGACAGGGACGTCCCACATTCAACTACACAGCTACTAGGGAAAGTTACAGCCTCGGTGAACTTCAAATCTCAATTTCATCTACTGAATATACTTAACAAACAAAACTCTTACCAGGTGCTAAGTCACGTTACTTAACTACACTATCCCGGGGACATTCGACTCAGTCCCCTGTTGCTGCCTTTAACTCCCTTATGCATTGAGTTTTACTCAGAATTTATTCCTTAATGACAATCAACCTGGAGTTGACCAGGGGAAGTGAAAGTCGTTAACTCACCAGTGGAAAACAGGTGGACAAACGGTGATGCCACTGCACCTGAGAGAAAACTGAAGTCCATGGCACGCCTCACAACAGGGTCCCCTGCGTGATCTGGCACGCACCAAACCTCTCAGAACTCTTGTCCCTCCCAGAATTCACGTCCCCGGGGCCTTTTCCGGACCTGCCCATCAGCTCTCCCGCTGCCGGGAGCTTCCCGGGTGCCTGGGATACTCTGGCCACAGCTGACATCCGCTCATGCCCTCAGGGCCCGGTTTAAAGCGTCACTCGGGGCCTTTCCTAACACCCTCACCTGGCCCCACCCAAATCGCGTTTCCTCTACTCTGTAATTCGTTTCCCAGGACCCACTCGCTCGGCTTCCCACTGCAGCTTCGTTCCCTACTCTCGGCTCCGCGAAGCGCAGGGCCCAGGTCGAGTCTGCCCATCCTGGATCAGCAACACCCAGCGGACGTTCGGAAATCAATCGATCGAGGACCGACGAGAAGCCGAACTCAATCCCGACGTGGTCGCGCTCTCGGCGCCGCAGCCGCGGTGTGAGAGCCCCATTCTGCTAGGACACTAACGCCCGGCCAGCCCGAGGTTCGCGGCCCCGTCCGACCCCCGCCCGGCACCCCCAGGCCGGCCCCGTACCTGACCCTCGTCTGAGGCCTGGGCAGCCGCAGAGGGGAGCGGAAGGTGGCAGAGACCAAGAGCTGTCTCCCTGTCCGCGGTCAGCCGCGGGGGACAAGGCCAAAGGGACGAAGAAAACAGGATCCGAGCGACGGCCGAGGCCGGTCCGAGTCCGCGGGAGAGCCCAGCATCGCGCCACCCGGACCTCCCGGCCATTTATTCGCAGCCGCCGGGTCAGAGAGCCACCACTCTCCGGGAGTTCCCGGCGCGCCCCCGATGACGTCTCCGCCGAGCCGACCAATCGCGCCCTCCGCGGCCAGGCGTTCCCGGCGCGCCCCTAGACGTCACCGCTAGGCCGACCAATCGCGCCTGCCGCGGTTCCGTCGGCCCGCCCACTCCTCGCCTCTTCTCGAACAGTCCGGGGGCTTCTCGGGCTGAGGAGTCAGGGTGAGGCAGCTCTGCGCAGGCGCACTGGGCCGGCACCCGGGGCGGGGCGCTGAGTCAGGGCGGGCTGGGCCGGGGTGCGGAGAGAGGATATCCCGCGCCGGGCGCCACGGAGGCTGGGGATACATCACAGAAATGGTACTGCGCTCATCGCCGGCACAGGATTGCAGCCCCTCCTAGCACGGGTGACGTTAATCTTGACGACATCGTCATCCCGATGTTTGCTAAGTTTCTCCACTTTTTCATTTGTGAATTAATTAGTATCTTGTAGGAGAGATTCCGAGATTCCAGCATGTGTTATTCTTCATGAACCTCTGACAACCTTGACTCCATCAGTCGCTTCTGCCTGGATCACTATGATCATTGCCAAACAGTGCTTTTAAAAATTCCCATGATTTCCTCTACATTTATTAGTTGCCGTTCCACTATAAGGGAATGATTTGCCTTCCCCCTTTATTTTTTAACCCTGACTTTATAACCCGAAGAACCAGAATTCACACCCAGCATCAGGGAAGGTCAGGAGAAGATGTGAGAGTGGATACCCCGGGGGTGTAACAGGCGAGCACTTGGCCCACCCCTGCTGTTCCTGGTCCTGATCCAGCCAAGAGCACACCAAACTGTCGTGAGAACAAAAGACCATCAAGTCAGAATTTTTAAATGCAGTGTTTTTGTCATTAACTGAACATCTGCCTTCATACAAAGAGAGATGCCAAAAGCGTTAAGTTAGGTGACCACCATCCACCTAAGTCATTTACCACATCACGATAAAGGGAAGCAAGGACCTTGTACTACTGTGACCCAGGGGACAGGAGGGGAGGCGGACCTCAGAGCCTTAGTTAGCAAACCTCAGGAAGTTCTACTTGAGAGAAGAGGCCAGAGTGCGTGTCCAGACACATGATTCTCTATCAAGAGGCCACAATGCCCTTCACCAGCCGCTCACTGTTGTGACCCCTGTTTTACCTGCAAGGAGACTGAGGCACAGAGGTGACAAGGTACACGCCCAAGAGGAGCCAGGATTCAAACCCCACCCCAAGTCCACATTCCTAACTCCCCTCTGCTACCTTCACCGGCCAGGGGTGGGGACGGAGACGCAGCCAGGTGCCAGGTCATAGGACCCAGAGCGTCATGAAAAGATTTGGGGCTTTATTTTGAGTGCAAAGGGGTATTGCTGAAAAGTTTTAAGCATGACCTTGAGGGGTGGGCAGGAGACAATATGTATAAAGTACACAGGCTTCACATAGCTGAATGAAAAATAACTGCAACTTTCTCAGTTTTCTAAAATTGAGCTCCACTTTCCTTTGGAGCCCCAGACGCCTGCTGCCGGCAGACACGGCCCCTGTCCCATCACCGGTCTGTTGAGATCCGGTTCCTTTGGTGACCTCGGTCACTGTCCAGCTCAAACTGCAGTCATTTCAAGGCTTCTTCCTACAATCCCTTGTTCCCGTCTCCTTCCATGGTGCCTGGACTCGGAGATGTGCAGTGAAGGGTGGAGGCTCTGGCCTCCGCAGGCGATGACCTGTCCACAGCCTCTGGTCAGGTGCTAGCACCTGCTGCCGGTGTCAGGCCTTCCACCGTGACCTCTGATCCCAAGCTCGTAACGTGCACTGTCCCGACCCCCGGTTTCAGGTTCAGTGACCCTCTCCGCCCTCCACGCCAGGGCACGCGTGGCTGGGGAGCTCCTCTAGCTTGTGTGCAGGGACTGCGGCTCTGGGGCACCAGCTGAGGTCCTCTCCCTGCCTGGCTGCACCCCAGGCATCATGCACTGCACTCTCCCTGTGCTGGCACAGAGAAGGCGTGTGCCTTTCCCAGAGGTACAGGTGGGAGCCCCACGCCTTCAGAGCACCCCCTCCAAGGCCAGGTTGTTTATCATTGCAAGTCCCACATCTGAGGGCTGCAGGATGAGCCGGGGTCCATTCCCAGGGACCCAGGCAGCATGACAAGCTTGGCGTCCTCCCTTTCAAAGCCCGTCAGATCTCTCCCCAGCCCTGGAAGGAATGTTCTCCTTATGCTGCGGGGCATTTCTCTCACATCATCATCTTGGGTTTCTTGCTCTAAGGGTGAACCTCACAACCTTTGGTCCATGGTTCCCTCTCCTCTCTCTTGAAAGCCTTGCTTCTAAGACTAAGGCTTGCTATGAGCTCTTAAAAGTTTAGGTTTAAAACTCAAATCTGTGCAACGACTTCCTTGGTCTAGATGGACCCTTCCGTGGAGCCATGAGTGTTATTGCAGGGCCTAGCCTTTTTTGTGTTTTTAAAATTACTTATTTATTTATTTATTTGGTTGCACTGGGTCTTTAGTGGCGGCTCGCGGGCTCCTTAGTTGTGGCATGTGAACTCTTAGTTGCAGCATGCATGTGGGATCTAGTTCCCTGACCAGGGATTGAACCCAAGCCCCCCGCATTGGGAGCGTGGAGTCTTAACCACTGAGCCACCAGGGAAGTCCCAGGGCCTAGTCTTGATGGAGAAGAGAAAACACATTGACGTTATACTGGCTGCACACACTGTACTTTAACACTGTACTTTAAAACGTGTTCATCCACAGTTTGTGGCAGACAGGCAGGTGGGGGAGAGGCCGGAGCAGAAGCTGGGCAAGCAGGTAAGAGGCTGTGGCTGCATTCCAGATGACAAGAGATGACAGTCACCATGGAAACCATGGAAACACAGAAGCCTTACCCACCTTCACTGCTCCTCTTGTAGGCAGGGCGTCAGCATGTGGTCCAGGGAGAGGGGCTTCTGGGAAAAGATTTCCTTCCTAATGAAAGAGAGACATCCATTAGAACATAGGCCTCTTCTAGAAGAATTTTTTGTTTTTCTTGAAAATAGTGGCCTTCTCGTTAACACAAAGGGCAAAGCCTAAGGATCACGTCAAGGACAGCAGCGCAGAAAGGTGGAGAGAACCTGCGTCGTTGATGACTTTGTTGAGCGGACCGTCAATTTCCCTGCCTCTGGACTTCTTGTAACCGGAGACAATGTTTTTTGTAGCCAAAGCATTCTTACTGACACTTGGAAAAAAATGTTTCAATTTAGGATGTATCGGTATCTGCTATGGGACAAAAGGGGAGAGTTGGCAAATAAGCACATGGATACATGAGTGGAAGTCAAAGAAGAGGTCTGGCCTGGAGAAACAACGTCGGAAATCGACAGCATAAAGATGGCAATTAAATCCATAAGTGCCGAGATCGCCCTGGGAAAGGACACCCGTGGAGGAGGAGAGGGCCCGCCTTAGCAAAATCCAGCGTTTAAAGACCAGAGAGAGATGCACAGGCCTAGCTGACCAGGAATGAGAGGAAGGCCTCGTGGGAGCCAAGGGAGGAGCGAGAACCTGGGAGGGAGCACAGGTGACCCTGGGGTGTTCCCTGGGGGACAGAGGGAAGCTGCGCGTCTGTGTTTTGTGACCCGTCGGTCACTGTTGCCTTTAGAGCGGCCCCAGGGGTAGGGGCATAAGGCAGGCTGACGCGGGGTGAAGAGCAGAGGGGACAGGACGGTGTCTGTGGTCAGGAAGCGGGGTACAGGCAGGAGAAGCCATTATGACTGAAGAAAGGATGAAACCTGTTCCCTGCCCGCCTGCGTGTCCACCTGCTTTAACAGGCGACTCTCCGCCGCCCGTTTCCCCCAGGACTCTCTCTCCTCGGCCTGGGCACAGTCAATATTACCCTTACGTTTATTATTCATGTCCTCAACCAATATTTATTGGGTGCCCACTGTGTGCACAGCACCCTGTTTGGCCTCAGGAAAATATAAGAAAGATTCAACTGGGTCCCTGTCTCTTCCCATGAGCTTACAGTCTCAATCTTGGAGGAAAAACAGACGCCCTCCCTGAAACAATGGGGCGTTAAGTCTAAACACTGTGTTTGCGAGCCTGCAGGCCAGAGGCAGTGGTCACTGGGACTCAGGGTAACCAGCCCCAGGGCGAGCCTGGAAGGTGAGGCCAAGTGTCTAGGAAGGGCTCACGGGTGGGAGGCTCCTGCCGGCCCTCGGAGGTGGGGCGGCGGGCTGGGGAGGGGAGGGCTGCCCAAGCCAGAGCCGTGTCAGCAGGACTCCTGACTGTGGGTGACGGGAACCCCCTCAAAACAGACTTTCCCCAAAGGGGAGTCTATAGGCTCCTGGCCTCGAGGTGTGCTCAGATCCAGGAACTCAGATGGGGCCCTGGACGCCCTCGCCTCTGAAAGCCCGTCCGCTCTGTGTGGGGGGGACGGAGCTGCCGGCAGAGTGGGCGACCGTCCCCAGCGTCCAGAGTCCTAGGGTGGACGCTGACGTGCTTTCATGGGTCACGTGTGAGGGGGCGACACGTGATGCCGAGATGCTTTTAAGAGTGAAAACGGGGCGCTGTTGGGACAACAGGCACACCCAGGGACTCTGCTAGGAAAACTAGAAGACGACGTCTCCTGTATCACATGTAATTGATGTGGCCACTGCCGCCCCTGGTAGACACCCCACCAGAATCACACACAGTGGGAGGGACCTTCCTCCAGCGTAATGGTGCCGATAACAGATGAAGGATGGGCCAGGAGGCTGGGATCGTGAAGTGAGCGCGGCCGCCATTCGCAGCGAGGTGGCGACTCAGGGAGAGGGCGAGAAGACTGGAGAGGGAAGCTCAGTGCTTGACGTGGAGCTAAGCGGACACAGACAGAGACACCTGACGTGGTCCAGGAGGTCGACAGGTCAGACTGATGCTCGGGAGACAAGGCTGGGGCTGAGGTGCAGGACGTGTCGAGAGGCTCAGAGGGGAGCGCAGGTCTGTCAGTTCGTCCTGAGCCGCTGCGGGTACTAGTGCGGAGGAGGTGGAAGGCAAGGGGTCTATTCTCAGCAGAGCTTCCTGGCTGACGGGCGAGGAGGACGGAAGGAGGAGGGCGCCCCAAGTCTCAGGCCTGGGGAAGCAGGGGAGCCAGCAGGAACAGGGAGGTGACCGGGAGTAGCGGTTTGGAGACGAGATAAGTCTGCTTCGGGTCACCCTGAGCTGTGGAGAAGGTGTATGAATAGAGAGAACACAGAATTAGAGTTGGATTCTGACTTGAAGCCAAGACAATGGATAAAGTCTCCAGAAAAGAGAGTGAGAAATGGCTGGAGCTGAGTGTGAGGCGAGGGGCAGATAGGCCACGGGAGGGAGAGGAGACAGAAAGAAGCTGTGGGAGATTCAGGGGGAGGGAGGGGCCCAGCGCCAAGCGCTTGGTGAAATCCAGGGGGACTGGAGATCCTTCCAGGCGTCTGGCCAGAAGGACATCGAGGACCTTTGGGAAAGTCATTCCTTACAGCGGTCCAGCTCTCGGGACAGGCTGGGTCACACTGTGGAACAGACGTCACTGAAAACATCAAGGTTTACGTCTCGCTCAGGCTGCGCGTCCTCAGTGTTCAGACAGGCTCTGCCCCACGCCGCCCCCACCCCGGGAGGATGGAGCCGTCGCTGTCGGAAGCCTCACCACTAGCTGCCTCGGCAGAAAGGAAGCCACGGCACTGGGGCCTCACGCTGGCCATCAGGTCCTCCTGCAGGCGAGCCTCACAACTCAGTGGCCCCAGCCAACCGCAGGGGCCAGGCGTGCAGGCCCCCGCATGCCTGGGGCAGGAACGGAAATAGCTGTTGAGAGGAAACGACCCACCAGAAAGCGGCAGAGGCCAGGCTGGGGGCGCGCGCGCGTGTGTGTGTGTGTGTGTGCGCGCGCGTGCGTGCGTGCGTGTGTGTGTGTGTCGCCTGCTTTCTCACTTTTTTTTTTTAATATTTATTTTTTTTGGCTGCACTGGGTCTTAGCTGCAGCACATGGGATATTTGCTGCAGCATGCGGGCTCTTAGCTGTGGCATGTGGGATCTAGCTCCCCGACCAGGGATCGAACCCAGGCCCCCTGCATTGGGAGCAGGGAGCCTTACCCACTGGACCCCCAGGGAAGTCTCTTCGACACTATTCTTGAGGTCAGACCACAAGCCTCCTGTGCCCTTTAACCCCTTGCAGGTGACGCTTACGCACCTCGCTGTGGTTACCAGGTGCCGTCAGGTGGCAAAACCAGGGAGAGCCGCTCTGGTGATTTAGGACTTTCCCATAAGGCCTCAGGGAAGGTCTCGGCACGGCCTCCCCGGGAAGGAAGGTGTCTCTCAAATTCTGAGTAGCCACATATACGTCTGCACGTTATGGCCTCATAACGGATATAGTGATGAGTATAACCCGAATGAGGCCGGTTTTCCTACTGGAGCCTGTCCTGGGAGCCCTGGTTTCCTAGTGAACAATGCGTGCTTTGGGGGTGGGGGGCATGCCTCCCCTGCAGCTCTGGGCTGTGGCCTCAGACAGTGGAGATGCTCTGACCTCTCCCTGACATCCTCCTAGGAAACCTGAAAGTCTCAGGGGGAGACTGCTACGTGGATAGAATTGCCAACAGAAACCAACCTCTGGACCCCCTAGACTCGGTGCGGAGCACAAATACTTCATAGACACAAAGTCAGCTAGACAGAGAATTTAATTCTGGAAAGTGATTATATGATAAACTGCAGGAGATGCAATACATGATTTGCCTCACGACACATTTTTAAGAAAGCAGAAGCCCCGTGGAATAAAAATAAACTTGTTCAGGTTCCCAAGCGAGCAGGAAGCAGCTGAATGCGGCAGAGGTGACCTAATGTTTTCTTTTTCTAACTCTCAGTTTTGTGATGTGATGTTATCCAGCTTACGGGACCCCTTTTAGCCCAGAATCTGGGCCACATGATTCCTGCCTACTCCATTATTTGATAATTAACCGGTGCAAGGGCTTCAGTTCCAATATCCTCCAAGTATTGTCAGAAAAGACGAGCCTGCAGAAGCCTTTGTTCAGTGCCTATTGAGTCCCCAGCAGTAAGGGGTGAGTGGCTGCTTAGTGGTAATTGTCCATGTAAAACTCTGTATATGAGTGGAAATGCAGATACAATGTTAGAAGAGAGAAGAACGATACAGCGTTGAGACAGTGGGGTCAAAACACTCACCCTTGTGAGGACTTCTTAAGCCTCCTTTCAGAGTCAGTCGTCCATTGACTGAGCAACCAAGGCTGCTCAGGGATCACATCCCTTCCATGTGGTGGTCACTCATGTGATGGGAGTGGATCAAAATTCTCCTCTTCCCACCCAGAGGAGTCTTGGGCCCAGTCCCAGCCCCTGAAGACCTTGACGTGGGCTGTGTGTGCCTCCTCGACCTGCTGCCCGTGGAAGACAGGCAGGGGAGTCCTGGGCCGCCGTGCACGAGTGGACAAGTGGGAAGCCCAGACAGGACCTGCAGTTCTGTGTTACCAACGCTTACCTCCTAGTTTTCAGAAATGCTGACGCTGGGGAAGCTGCCGCGGGGTGGGATTGGGGATCCTCTGAGCTGTCTGAACAACATTCTGGCAATCTGAAGTGATTTCAGTGTGAAAAGCTGAAAACGAAGCTGCCTCTGTCTGCAGATAATAAACCTTGTTTCTTTTGCAAGCCTGCCTGTTGAAGAAGCACCCAGTCACTGCATCCTGGAGCCGAGCAGGAAGAGTAGCTGCCCTTTCTACCTGGTGGGAAGTGAGACTCTATTTCCCTCGTAACTACGGGGGGAGACACGGGAGCACCTTGTGAACTGTATAGGTTAAGCCGAAACTTCAACATTCCACAACTCTTGTAACTGCAGCTAAAAACATCTTGATCACAGTTATAGCCAATTATTGTTGTACTCTGATGCTTTTGCAAAAAAAAAAAAAAGCTTCATCTTCAAAAAGATTCATGGAAAGGACTTTTTGACAAGTACAAGTTTATGATAACTTTCAGATCATACTGCTGAACTGGGTAATAAATTAAAGAATTCTAATGGAAAACCTGATGGCTTCATAAAACTGTTAACAGAAGATTAAAATCAAGGATTAGTCACATAGGACTGATCAAACGGATGAATATGTTTATAATGTTTTGGGTTTTGTCTGAAATAGTACTGGGTTTTAATCTGTGTTTTCCAGATATAAGGAAACCCTTCCCCTGGAGATGATTGTGACTGACAGCAACGGGGCTTCTGCTTTCTTGAAAATGTGTCGTGAGGCAGGTCACGTATTGCATCTCCTGCACTTTATCATATAATCACTTTCCAGAACTAAATTCTCTGTCTAGCTGACTTTGTGTCTATGGAACAAGTTAATGGTCTTGGCTTTAGCCAGGTTGGTTAGGAAGATGCATGACTGGTTTCCCTTGGGCTCAAGGTCACCTACAAATAGCCTTGGAAACAGCCCCTGTCAGTCTGCCTTTAATGTGAGCACACTGCTTTCTATGAATTTACCAATGGTATGACCATTTGGCTGCAACATTTGTTAACTCATCTTATGACACATGAAGAATCAGATTTCTGCTCTGAATGATCCTCTTCCCAGTTTAGGAAAAATACTGGGAAAATGGTTTGGTTTAGGAGGATCTTGGCTTAAACCTTTACTACTGACATCATTACTCCTACTTTCAGGTTTGATCACATCTATAGTTCTCTATAAATTAATGAACATGTACAATGTACATCCAAGATAAAACTGGCATAAATCCTACTGGACAACTTGGAATTGACCATTAGTCCTTGCCAGACATCTTACTAGCACAACCCCTTAAAAGGAAAGAAAGAACTGGACTATTAAGATCTGACATCAAGGGACATGATGGACCCAGGGCAGGTAAACAACCACCGTAGCATCGAGGTACCAAACATTTGATCACCTATGCTTTATATCGAAAGATTAGTGATAGGTGGGGGAAATTAATGAAACAAAATTCATATTTTATGCAAGACAATAGAAATTAAACTTTTTTCTTTGCCCGTTTGGGCCCTCTCCCTCCCCTTTAGTGTGTATCGTGCATCTGCATTAACCAGACCTCCTTAGGAGATAACATTCTCTCCCTCTCTCTCTCTCTTTTTTTTTTTTTTTTTGCCACGCTGCAGGATCTTAGTTCCCTGACCAGGGATTGAACCCAGGGCCATGGCAGTGAAAGCGCCAAGTCCTAACCACTGGACCCCCAAGGAATTCCCCAAATTTTCTACTTCTTAAATCAACTACTGATTGACTTTTTCATTGACGGTTTCAATATTCACCTTATATCACTGATGGTATTTCCACATCAACAGTGTTGTTCTGGATTTTTAAACGTTGCTCCAGTCTGACCCACTACAAGTCACTGCCCCGGGATTCCCGGTCTGCAGTCTGTGGGCACACAGGGCACAGGCCAGGACCAAGAGCACTGGTGCTGACTCACCTCTTTGTCTTCACCTCTGTGTTGGTTCCTGAGTGGGTTCTGAATAAGTAATAACCAGCCTGGTTTCCCAGTAGTGCACCATTCCCTTCCTGGCCTGGCCCCTCTGATACCCCCAAATCACTGCATTAAATATTAAAGCTGCCTGTGCCCTGGCAGCTCCATTCTGAAGGCAGTGGTGAAGTTTCTGTGGAATAACTCTGGCTGGCTGGCTGCTAGATTTGTTCATTATTTTAATCTATGCATGTTGGCTAGGACTGCAATATTGTTTCTTTTTTCCACACATATTAGTCTGAAATTGAGAGAGACCCGATCTCCAATGCAGCCTGGAGAAACAGGAGGGTTGTCATTTGTTCTGACTGCCACACCTCAGGGAGGGCTGTACATCACCCTTTAACCTAGCTGGGACATTCAGGCCGCCCCAGCCAGGGGTCTGCTGAAGACCTGCTCATACAACATACTTTGGTGGGTGCTGTCGGGGGTGCGGAAAAGCGTAAGATTTGAGCTTGTAAGCTTCATGGAGGGTGAAAACATGTACATTAAAAAAAAGAAAAAAAAAAAAAGACACTCCAACCCAAAGCAGCGCCTGGTGCAGAGAGGATGCATGACAGAGACCAGTGCCCAGGATGTCATGTCTAGGGGAGCACGTCCCTGGCTGGAGCCATCCAGGGAGCTGCCTTGGGAGGTGGTGGGATGAGGTGGACCTTGGGGAGGGATGTAGGACTTTGACAAAGGTGCAGGGAAGGAGGGGTCACTATCGTGGACGCAGCGTGAACAGAGGGAGAGCGTGTGGACCCTCCAAGGGCACCGCTCCTCTCAGGCAAGACTCCTGGAGCAGATCTCAGCAATGCCAGCGGTCAGTGGCCGGTGGTGCCCGTCTGCCCTGGGTATCACAATGTGGAGGGAAATAGTCTTCATGGGTCTGAGATCTGAAGGAAGGTCCTGACCCTCAACATTTTCCCCAGAGGGACTCAGGTTCACTCCCAGTGTTACTTACACAGACTTTGTTCCTTTGAGATCAGGGATCATCCTGTCTCTTTGTTGCTGACAGCCAAGCCCATGCCAAGCTGAACCGCATTGATTTGGCCATTTCATGACACTGTGATTCGATCTACAGTTTTCTGCCTGAGGGGAAGAAGCAACGGGGGACGGGTGAAAGCATGTGCTCAGGAGGAGGGTAGTGGAAGCAGGTGCGAGCCCGCTGGGCAGCAGCCCCTGCCAGCCCCCCACCAAGGCCCCAGCAGCCCCAGCAACCCCCCGGGTGGTTCTTTGGAAAGCACTCCCGTGTCCTTCTTTGCCAGCAACTGAAACTACAAAAGACACTAATTGTAGCGGTAACTTACCAGGCCATTCCGCCACTGTCAGGGCAGGGGCTTCAGGGCAATGAGCCTCAGGACGGGACCCATCTGTCTTGCGGTGACTTGGTGGCCACGGGCCCCTCCTCTTAGGTGCTACGGGGGGTCCTGCGTCAGTGGCTCAAACGCCTGCAACCCCTTGAGCAGTGGCACCGAGGCTCTACCACAGGAAAGGTGAGACCCCCAGGAACACGTGTCCACCCCCTCCCAGAGATGAGCGGGCGGCCTCTTGCAGGAGGCGTGGTATCGGGGCTCCACGGGGAGCAGCCGTGCAGAGGGAGCCCGCGCTGGGGGCCGCACGCCTTCCACCCGTTCCACGTGCTCTATCCGCGGGACGCCTGCCGGCCAAGCCGCTCTGCTACTGGTTATCAGGCCTCCTCTGTGGTGGATGCCGTCCACGGGAGACCACGCGTGACCTGTGTCTATGACCCCTCCAGCGGCCCGCCCACGTGCCTCTTCTCAGACCTTGACCTGAGCCTCCAATCTCTCCTGCCAGGACCCTGACCAGACCACGCCACTGACATCCACCCACGAGCCGAGGGGTGGCCTCACCTTGGGCTGCTGTTCTTCACCCCACCTGGATGACCATGACCTGGGTGACCAGCTCTGCTGCCTGAGACTCTGTCCACGGGGAGATCCCCCCACCTTTCCAGGCCGCCTGTGAGTGGACTGGACTGTGGCAGCCACCCACGTTCTCTTGCACCTGGTACTGAGCGGCCGGTCCGTGGACCAAGGGGTAGCCTTTTCATCCTCCATCAGCTGGTCACAGAGGTCCCTCACGTGACCCCAGGCGGGGGCTGGGGAAGAGGCATGGCCGCTGGAGCCTGCGTGAGCCTGTCCCACGTGGACCCCCCGTGCTGTAAAGGACCACTGCTGGGCCCTCTGACCTCTGACTTGTTGGGTCCCACAGAATCCTTCCCACGAGGGAAGCTCTGGCTGCAGGCGCTGTGTGTCCCTGGTGGGAAGTCCCCTCTCTGTCAGGGCTGTTGGCGGGGGTCTCTGCTGCAGGTGACATGGAAGCAGGGGCACAACCAGCCTCGCTGCAGAACCCTGGGAGTCTGCACTGTGATTCTCCTAGTGGGCGAGTCGTGAATCCCAGACGATGTCCTTTCTGACCCCAGATGCCCAGGGCTCTAGGCTCCGCCAGGTTGTGCAGCTCCAGTGGCAGGGCTGCTGCAGCCCTTTGCTGCGCTGGGCCCTCAAAGCTGGCAACATTTGGTGTCACCCCAATACGGGAAGGAGCACAAAATATGCTCCCTCTGGAACCAGGTGCAAGACTTGACTTTGGAAGGCCTTTTCAACAAGCTCCAGACTGAGAGAGGTCTGAAAATCTCCCTGCTGTTCCGACCCTCTGAATTGTCACAGGGCTTCTCTCCCGCCCTCTGCAGAGCAGGGGTCTTGCCAAGGCCTCCAGCACACTTGCCACTTCTTGCTTATCTGGCCCTGGTCACACGATGCCTTTGATACAGTGGACCAGTGGGATGGTCTGCAGAGGGTCCTGCTGGCCCAGGTCCCCTTGGCCTCCTTTATAAAGATGGGAGAGTTAGCACCGCCCTGGTGCCACACTTCGGATGCAGGCTGCTGTCCTCACCACGCGAGTGTGGACCACGTGTGATCCTCCCTGCAGACGGGGATGGAGGAGAACACACTCACCAGCGCGATGGCTGAAATCACGCCCCGAGACTGAGGGACTCTTCTCCAGCGAAGACACGTCTGTTACAAGGCTTCTCGTGAGTTAGGTTTGCTGTAGACAACTGCCAGCTTTCACCATTGATTTTGTTTTTGTAGGGCCAGAATAATTATTTTTAATTAATTAATTAATTAATTTTTGGCTGCGTTGGGTCTTCGTTGCTTTGTGCAGGCTTTCTCTAGTTGCAGCAAGCGGGGGCTACTCTTCTGTGCCGTGCGTGGGCTTCTCATTATGGTGGCTTCTCTTGTCGCGGAGCACGGGCCCTAGGCGCACGGCCTTCAGTAGCTGTGGCGCACGGGCTTAGCTGCCCTGCAGCATGTGGGATCTTCCCAGACCAGGGCTCAAACCCCTGACCCCTGCATTGGGAGGCAGATTGTTAACCACTGCGCCACCAGGGAAGTCCCAGAATAATTATTTAAATGGGGACACAATGAGGCCAGCTAACCACCCCCTTTATCCTTTAAACCTTGAAGGACGGCACTCACCTCTGCAGTCTCCCAGGAGTGCATCACTATTTGCATCTGCCATCTTGGCAAGGGCGCTGCACTGTCAACGGCGTCTCCTGGGCTTTTTGTCCTACGACAGTTCCATACATGCCAAGGAACCAAAGTTAGGATTCTTCCAGTTACCAGGTCTGCATCCACAGTTATGTATTTGGGGAAACGACTACTGGCTGAGACCAGATGACCCACTGGCATGATGAGATTTTCAACCCCCAAGTATTAATGGGGCCACGTAGGCGTCTCCACTTCTCTCAGTTTTCTGATTCCTGCCTCCACCACTGCCACAGCAGTTATGACGTGTATGTTTCCATCAGTGTGGGTCACTGCCTTTCCCAAACTTCCAAAAACCATCCTAGGAGCAAATCAGCACTGTCTCCCCAGCTGTTAAATCCTGCGAGCTGGCAAGTGTTTCCATATTGATAAACCCTTCCTTGCCCCAACTGATATTCTGCCCCTTGATCCAGCATATCCTGATGGCATCTCTTGGCTAGGTCTTATGGCTCCTTCAGGACCTTAAGAACTCCTTAAGTTCTTTCTTCTTTGCCAGGCCCAGCACTTCCTTGGCTGGGTTGTACAGTGATTTGCTTCTCAGCTTGGTGGCCAGGAGGGAAGGTGAGCACTGCTAGCCTTTAGGAGGGTGGAATGGACCACACGTGCAAGCGCAGAGCATTCAGAGGGGTCTGGGCTTTGAAGATTTGGGCGCATCACCCTAGCTGTTCCCATCCCGGTTTCAGGGCCTCACTCCTTCCGGTCGCGGTCCTGACTTCGGCAGAGGAGACCAGCTGGGGCTGAGCAGGCAGACTTCTTTGCAGCTTTGTTGACCTTATCGTTAAGTCCTGGGCCTGACTCAGTTCTTCCTGCAAGATGTGGGGCCTCTTTGGGCTGCCAGAAAAGCCCGGGGGGTTCACACGTCACCTAAGTTGGTGATTAGCCAACCTAAGCCTTTCCTTATCTTCCCCCACCAGGAATACCCAGCAGCAGCCACCAGAGACTGCGTCCCTACACTGACCCCCTCCCCCATGCCTCCCAGATGCCCAAGACATCGCACCAGCTGGTGTAATCCCTTCTACCTGTGTCCCTTCCTACTTTACCACTGTTAAAAGTTGCTTTTTTAATTAATAGATTTCATTTTCTTCTTTTTAAAATTAAAAAAAAATATTTTTATTATTTATTTTATTTTTGGCTGCGTTGGGTCTTTGTTGTTGCGCGTGGGCTTTCTCTAGTTGTGGTGAGCGGGGGCTACTCTTTGTTGCGGTGCACGGGCTTCTCATTGTGGTGGCTTCTCTTGTTGCGGAGTATGGGCTCTAGGCGTGCGGGCTCAGTAGTTGTGGCTCGCAGGCTCTAGGGTGCAGGCTCAGTAGTTGTGGCTCGCAGGCTCTAGGGTGCAGGCTCAGTAGCTGTGGCTCGCGGGCTCTAGAGCACAGGCTCAGTAGTTGTGGCGCATGGGCTTAGTTGCTTCGCAGCATGTGGGATCTTTCTGCACCAGGGCTTGAACCCGTGTCCCCTGCATTGGCAGGCGGATTCTTAACCACTGCGCCACCAGGGAAGCCCTGTTTTCTTCTATTTTTTAAAAACAATTATTTATTTATTTGGCTGTACTGGGTCTTAGTTGCCGCACGCAGGATCTTTAGTTGTAGCATGTGGGATCTAGTTCCCTGACCAGGGGTCGAACCTGGGCCCCGTGCATTAGGAGTGCAGAGTTTTAACTGCTGGACCACCAGGGAAGTCCCTAGATTTCATTTTCTAAAACGGTTTTAGTTTCCAGAAAACCTGAGCAGAGATCTCCCATATCCTCCCCTCCCGCACAATTTCCCTGATTATTACCATCTGGCCTTAGCGAGGTAGATTTGCAACAATTGGTGAAGCAACATTGATACACTATTATTAACTAAAATCCATAGTTTTTATGTTCAAGCTCTCTCTGTGTTTTCAGGTTCTATGGGCTTTGACCAATGGATAATGTCCTGAATCCACAATTACGTGATCATTCAGAACAGGTTCACTGCCCTAAAAGCCCTGTGCCCACCCGATCATCCTTCCCCCTCAAACCCCTCATCTTTTCACTGTCTCCATAGCTCTGCCTTCTCCACAAGGTCACAGAGTTGGAATCACGTGGTCTGCAGCCTTTTCAGACTGGCTTCTTTCACGTGATGTGCATCTAGGGCTCCTCCATGTCTTTTCAGGGACTGACAGCTCATTTCTTTTTAGCGCTGAATGATACTCCACTGTCTGGATGGACCACAGTTTGTTTATCCATCACCTGCTGAAGGACATCTGGGTTGCTTCCAGGTTTTGCAATTATGACTCAAGCTGCTGTAAACATTCATGTGCAGGTGTTTGCGTGGACACGTGTTTTCAGTTCAGTTGGGTGGACACTGAGGAACATGCCTACTGGATCGTGTGGTAGGAGTCTGTTTAGCTTTGTAAGAAACCACCACCCTGTCTTCCACCAGCAAGGGCGAGAGTTCCTGTTGCTCCCTGTCCTCACCACCACGTGGTGTCGCCCGAGGTTGGGGTTTCAGCCTTTCTAATGGGTGTCTGCTGGTGCCTCACTGTTGTTTTAACTTGCATGTCCCCAACGACGTACGATGTGGAGCATCTCGTCACAGGCTTCCTTGCCATCTGTGTATCTTCTTGCTGAGGTGTCTGTTCAGATCTTCCACTCGGTTTTCAGTTGGGTTGGTTGTCTTCCTGTTGCACTTTCAGAGTTCCGTGTCTCTCTGGATGCAAGTCCTTTATCGGACACTTGATTTCTAAATATTTTCTCCCAGACTGTGGCTTGTCTTTTCATTCCTTTAGTATGTTATTCACAGAGCAGACAATTTTAATTTTAATAAAGTCCAACTTATCAATATTTCCTTTCATAGATCAGGTTTTTGGTGTTGTATTTAAATGTCATCGCCAACAAAAACAGACACATAGATCAACGGAACGGAATAGAGAGCCCAGAAATAAAACCACACACCTACGGGCATTTAATCTTCGACAAAGGGGGCAAGAATATACAATGGGGAAAAGACAGTCTCTTTAGCAAGTGGTGTTGGGAAAGTTGGACAGTCGCATGCAAGTCAATGAATTAGAACACACCCTCACACCATACACAAAAATAAACTCAAAATGGCTTAAAGACCTAAATATAAGACATGACACCAAAAAACTCGTAAAAGAGAACATAGGCAAAACGTTCTTGGACATAAATCAGAGTAATATTTTCTTAGATCAGTCTCCCAAGGCAAAAAAAATAAAAGCAAAAATAAACAAATGGGAACTAATCAAACCTATAAGCTTTTCCACAGCAAAGGAATCCATAAACAAAATGAAAAGACAAACTATGGACTGGGAGAAAATATTTGCAAATGAAGTGACTGAAAAAATATACAGGCAGCTCATACAACTCAATATAAAAATACAACCCAATCAAAAAATGGGCAGAGGACCTAAATAGACATTTCTCCAAAGAAGACATACACATGGCCAATAGGCACATGAAAAGATGCTCAATATCGCTAATTATTAGAGAAATGCAAATCAAGACTACAATGAGCTATCACCTCACACTGGTCACAATGGCCATCATCAAAAAATCTATAAACAACAAATGCTGGAGAGGGTGTGGAGAAAAGGAAACCCTCATGCACTGTTGATGGGAATGTAAATTGGTGCAGCCACTATGGAGAACAGTATGGAGGTTCCTTAAGAAACTAAAAATAGAATTACCATATGACCCAGCAATCCCACTATTGGGCATATACCCTGAGAAAACCATAATACGAAAATATACATGCACCCCTATGTTCATAGCAGCACTGTTTACAATAGCCAAGACATAGAAACAACCTAAATGTCCATGGACAGATGAATGGATAAAGAAGATGTGGTACAGGGGCTTCCCTGGTGGCGCAGTGGTTGAGAGTCCGCCTGCCGATGCAGGGGACACTGGTTCGTGCCCCGATCCCGGAAGATCCCACATGCCGCGGAGCGGCTGGGCCTGCGAGCCATGGCCGCGGAGCCTGTGTGTCCGGAGCCTGTGCTCCGCAACGGGAGAGGCCACAGCAGTGAGAGGCCCGCGTACAGCAAAAAAAAAAAAAAAAAAGAAGATGTGGTACATATATACAATGGAATGCTACTCAGCCATAAAAAAGAATGAAATAATGCCATTTGCAGCAACATGGATGGACCTAGAGATTGTCGTATTAAGTGAAGTAAGTCACACAGAGAAAGACAAATACCATGTAATATCATTTACATGTGGAATCTAAACAAACAAAAAAAACCAAATGAACTTATTTGTAAAACAGAAACAGACTCCCAGATATAGAAAACAAACTTATGGTTACCAAAGGGGGAAGGTAGGGGGAGGGATCAATTAGGAGTTTGGGATTAACATACACACGACTACATATAAAATAGATAACCAACAAGGACCTACTGTATAGCACAGGGAACTACACTCAGTATCTTGTAATAAACCATAATGGAAAAGAATCTTAAGCTGTACACCTGAAACTGACACAATATTGTAAATCAGCTATAGTTAAATTAAAAAAATAAAAGTAAATAAAATAAAACTTCATCGCCAAACCCAAGGTCACCTAGATTTTCTCCTATGTTATATTCTAGAAGTTTATAGTTTTACATTTTACAGTTATGTGGTTTTAACTTGTGATCCATTTTGTTTGTTCATTTTTGTGAAAGGTGTAAAGTCTGTGTCTAGACCTTTTTCTTTTGGTTTGTGGAGCTCCAACTGTTCCAGCGCCATCTGCTGAAAAAAATATCCTTCCACCATTAAATTGCCTTCGCTCCTTTGTCAGAGATCAGCTGACTGTACTTGTGTGAGTCTATTTTGGGCTCTCTATTCTGTTCCACTGATCTATTTGTCTAATCTTTTGCTAATACTGTGCTGTCATGATTACTGTAGCTTTATAGTGAGTCTTGAAGTCAGATAGCATTAAGAACTTTAACTGTTTCCCTGCACAAGCCAGGGATGATCAGAGTTCAACCCACGACCTCCATTGAGGGGTCCTCATCACCAGCCTCACTGAAGGCTGGCAGGTGATCTGGTTCAAAGGGCCCATTTTAGAGTCGACTTCCCGGGATCACTCTGGTGCCAGCTGCGGTTCCCTGGACACAGACTCTGAAGTGGAGAGTGGTGTGTAGGGGCTGATTGAGGGGTGCACTCATGAACAGCACCTATAAAAGGACATGAGGGAAGTGGGGGAGGGCAGAGGGTGAAGTCGAAGTACAACTTGGGTGCAGCAGTGAGCACACGAGAAGTTCTGGAGCTGGGATGCCCCTCAGAGGAGTCCCAAGTGAGGCAAAGGGGCTGGGCCACCGCACCTCTGCAGCAACTAGTCATTCAATGTGGGCTTCCGGGAGGAGGAGGTTCTGCTTAGCCCAGGGCAGTTCCCTTGGAGAGTGACGCAGCTGAGCAACGATCCTCCACCTTGAGGGTTCTGGACCATGCCACACAGCAGCCACCACCACCTCGGCGGAAACATCGCTCACCAGAGAATCCCTCTCCGTTCACAGAAGAGGCTCGAGCTCCTGTGGTTTGCCCAGACCACCTGCTGTTAGAGCTTTTAAGACAATAACAAAATCTGGATGCCTGTCTCTGCATCATGAAGGGTACTAACGATGGAGAATTGAAAATTCATCTACATTTTGAAATATTAACCTCGCACTTAGGATAGGAATTGTGATTTCTTGTCCAAGGAGAGAATGGAAAGGGGAGGAAAAAATATAGAAGAGTTACCTGAAGGGCTTTCTACAGCTAAGCCGGTCTCAGGACCTCCGTCTGCAAGAATACCTTCTTGCCTGGTGCTCAGCCAGACTTGGTCATATTGTCAATAATCAGATTGTCAGGAAAAGATTAGAATTGCTTAATCAAGTAAGGACAAAGGCTAGGAGATGAACTGCTCATCTGTCAATGTGAATACAAGCAAAGGATTAGAAATTAGTTGGTGGCTTAAACTGATATTTTTAGAATTCCACTTGAAAGGGATAAGGATTCTAAAAACAGGAAAATGGTAAATGCTACGTAAGTCAGTGAAGGATCACAGTTAGCCTCGCGTCCTTCGTAAAGAAACTATTACAAATTATGTGGGAGGATTTAGCTGTAAAATTGTTTGAGAAGTGGAATTTGATCTGAGACAGGCAGCCTAGATTTATGAGAGGAAACACGCTCATAAGTTGTGCTGGAGATTTTAAAAGATATTATATTTATGACAATGGGGATGCTTTGTGCAGCCTGCCTCTGTGAAGAATTTGATAATGTTCTACTTAAAGATTTACTCTGAAGGTAAGAAGTGGGAAAAGATGTAAAAAGGAATACCGCATTTCCAAAGCACTGCATCGTCATGCAGACGCTCACTCCTGCTACATTGGTGGCGAAGTAAGAATGATTTGTTCATTATCCCCCTTGCCATGCGTGGAGCCTAACACAGAGCAGGGCCTTGCTTATGGATTAATATGTGCATGAGCAGACAGATTATTCTTGTGTCACCAATACCTCTTTAAACAGGAAGCCTAACTAAGCAGTGAGGAATGACTCCTACATGTTGCTAAAACGAATTGCTTTCCCCTTCCTTTTAATTGGAAAAAGCAAGGGCTTCTTTCCATGAAGGTAACCAGCTTCACAGAGTCCTTGGTGAAGACTTTCCCTGTGGATGAGGTCCTCTGAAGAGACAGCTGGTGAATATCCCCTGGGCAGACAGAGGCACTGATGTGCAATGGGAACCTTCATCCAGAAGCACATGAAGATTCCCATCGGTCAGGGGTGAGGTGGAAGGAGGTGGGAATGTGGCCCTAGGGGCAAATGGGGACAGCCACTAAGGATCTGGGTTTTCAGGAGGTCAGAGACCCAGCACATGGTCAGGAGTCCCTAAGTCAGGACATCCAGGCAGGGTTGCCAATAAGACAGGTGTGGTGGGAGGTCCTCTGACCTGCAAATCCAGTCCTCTGTGGTTCTGTTAGGGGCATATGGGGCTCAGGAGCAGATCCAGATTTCCAGGTGAGCATGGTCAGGTGGCTTATCTGTCAGGAGTGGAGACCCACAGAAGAAAGAACCAGGTGAACCATGGTCAGAAAAAAGAACAGAACGTCCCCCCTCACAACTCCCATCCAGCATCATACTGGAAGTCCTAGCTAATGCAATAAGACAGGAAAAGGAAATATAAGGTATACAGTTTGGGAAGGAAGAAATAAAACTGTCTTTGTTTGCAGATGATTACAGAAATCCCCCCAAAATGACAAAAAAAAAAACCTTCGTGGAACTAATAAGCAATTATAACAAGGTTGAAGGATGTACGATTAATATACAAAAGTTCATTCCTTTCCTATATACCAGAGTTTGCAGTTAAAAGTGCAATACTGTCTGTCATACAGAGTGAAGTAAGTCAGAAAGAGAAAAACAAATACTGTATGTTAACACATAGATATGGAATCTAAAAAAAAAAAGTTCTGAAGAACCTAGGGGCAGGACAGGAATAAAGACACAGATGTAGAGAATGGACTTGAGGACACAGGGAGGGGGAAGGGTAAGCTGGGACGAAGTGAGAGAGTGGCATGGACATATACACACTACCAAATGTAAAATAGATAGCTAGTGGGAAGCAGCCGCAGAGCACAGGGATATCAGCTCAGTACTTTGTGACCACCTAGAGGGGTGGGATGGGGAGGGTGGGAGGGAGACGCCAGAGGGAGGAGATATGGGGATGTATGTATACGTATAGCTGATTCACTCTGTTATACAGCAGGAACTAACACACCATTGTAAAGCAATTATACTCCAATAAAGATGTTAAAAAATAAAATTAAAAAAACAAAGTGCAATACCATTTACAAAGTGAACCATGCAGCTGAACCTGGAATTCCCACCTTAAGCCTTTGCATTTGCTGTTTTCTCTACCTGGAAGACTTTTTTTTCCCAAGTGCCCACATGACTCACTCCTTCACATCCTTCAAATCTTCTCTCAAAAAGCTCTCTTCTTGGAGGATTCTGGGAAGATTGAAGAGTAGGAAGCACCAGGGATCTGTCTCCCCACCTAGACAACAACTGCACTGGCAGAATCTGTCTGATGGAACTATTTTGGAACTCTGGAGTCTACTTAAGGCTTGCAACTTCCAGGAGAAGGCGTAGACAGTAAATTGCAGTTCATTGGGGTCAAGTTCAGCTTTTAACATAGTAGCAGCTACACATTCCCCACCGCTAGTCCAGGGACAGACACCTGTGCATGGGTTTCTGGAGAAGCTTGCATGCAGCTTGTGGGAGCCAGGGTGGCTATCCATCAAATGTCGAGGATCTGTCCTCGGATTGCTAACTGCTGCTTCTGACCACAGATGTACAAAGAGGAGGGCAGTCACGCTTGTTGCACCTCCCCTGCCCAATTGCTGCAAGCCCCTCCCCTTCTAGCTGAAGAGACTTCCAGGGGATTTAAAGTGAGGGCACACTTCCTCCTCTCCTTCATTTTTTCTCCTTTTGGGAGCCAGACATTAAAGACGAGGACATGCAGAAGCAACTGCACATACATGGGAAATTAGAACATTACTCTGCATGCCCAGGGAAAGGCACAGCCTCAGAAAAGACCTGTGAAGACATTCGGTTTATATTCCCAGGGTGATCCTTGGCACAGAGACAGGCTACAACAACAACATCAAAATGCAGTAAAGCCTGGGGAGGGGAAAGGACCTAATTTACAGAGTTACCACATTACTAGACTCAAATATCCAGTTTTCAACAACAACAAAAATCACGAAGTATACAAAGAAACAAGAAAGTATGGCCCAATCAAAGAGAAAAATAATCAATGGAAACTGTTCCTTAAAAAGACCTGGGGTTTCCCTGGTGGTGCAGTGGTTGAGAGTCCGCCTGCCGATGCGGGGGACATGGGTTCATGCCCCGGTCTGGGAAGATCCCACATGCCGCGGAGCGGCTGGGCCCGTGAGCCATGGCCGCTGGGCCTGCGCGTCCGGAGCCTGTGCTCCGCAACGGGAGAGGCCACAACAGTGAGAGGCCCGCGTACTGAAAAAAAAAAAAAAAAAAAAAAAAAAAAGACCTGATAAAAGACCTATTAGACAAAAACTTTAAAACAACTGTCTTAAAGATGCTCAAAAAACTAAAGGAAGATGTTGAGAGAGTTGAGAAAATAATGTATAAACAAAATGGAAACATCAATAAAGAAATAGTAAACCTAAAAAAACAAAAACAAACCCAAAACAGAACAACAAAGAAATTCTGGACCTGAAAATCATGGTAACTGAAATAAAAAATTCACTAGAGGGATTCAAAGGCAGGTTTGAGCAGGCAGAAGAATCTGCTAACTAAAAGATAGGACAATGGAATTATTGAGTCTGAGGGACAGGAAGTAAAAAGATTGAAGAAAAGCAAACGGAGCCTAAGGGACGTGTGGGATACCACCAAACAGACCAACATATGCATTACAGGAGTCCCAGGAGGAGAAGAGAGAGAGAGTGGGGCAGAGAGAATATTTGAAGAAATAATGCTGAAAACTTCACAAATTTGATGCAAGACATGAATATAAATAAACAAGAAGCTCAATGAACTCCAAGAAACCCACACCAAGACACATTACAATCCAACTTTCAAAAGCCAAAGACAAAGAGTCTTGAAAGCAGCAAGAGAGAAGTGACGTGTTCCATACAAGGAATCCTCAATAAGATTATAAGCAGATTTCTCATCAGAAACTTTGGAGGTCAGAAGACAGTGGGCTAATATACTGAAAGTACTAAAAGAAATGAAACACTGTCAACTAGGACTCCACAAAAAAAATGAATTCAGCAAAATAGTAGGATACAAAGTCAACAAATAAAATCACAGTACACCTATTTATACACCTTTGTCTGAAAAGGAAATTACAAAAACAATTCCATTTACAATAGCATCAAAAAGAATAAAACACTTATGAATGAATTTAATCAAAAGATGCAAGACTTGGAATCTAAAAGTACAAGTGAATCTACTTGGAATCTAAAAGTACAAATGAACTTAATTACAAAACAGAAGTAGAGTCACAGATGGCGAAAACAAAATTATGGTTACCAAGGGGGAAAGGGCGGGGAGGAGGGATAAATTGGGAGATTGGGATTGACATACACACACTATAATATATAAAACAGATAACTAATAAGAGCCTACTGTATAGCACAGGCAACTCCACTCAATACTCTGTAATGACCTATGCGGGAACAGAACCTAAAAAAGAGTGGATACATGTATTTGTATAACTGATTCACTTTGCTGTACAGCAGAAACTAACACAACATTGTAAATCAACTATACTCTAATAAAAATTAATTTAAAAAAAGAAAAAAAAATGAAAGAGTTGTACAATGAAAACTACAAAATATTGCTGAAGGAAATGAACGAAGATGTAAATAAATGGAAACACATCCTATGTTCACGGATTGGAAGACTTAAAATTAAGGTGTCAATACGATTTAAGGTAATCTGCAGATTCAGTGCAATCCTTTGCAAGATCCCAATGAAGTTTTTTGTAAAAATAGAAAAATTCAACTTAAAATTCATATGGTATCTCAACAGGCCCCAAAGAGCCAAAACAATCTTGAAAAAGAACAAAGCTGGAGGACTCATACTTCCTGATTTCAAAACTTACTACAAAGCTACACTGATCAAAATAGTGTATAACTGGCATAAAGGGACATATAGAACAATGGAATAAAATAGAATAGAGAGCCCAGAAATAAATTCTCACACATATGGTCAAATGATTTGTGACAAGGATGTAAAGACCATTCAATGGGGAAAGGACAGTGTTTTCAAGAAATGGTGCTGGGAACACTGGATATCCATGTGCAAAAGAGTGAAGTTGGACTCATATAATGCCATACACAAACATTAATTCAAAATGGATCAAAGATTTGAATGTAAGACCTAAAACTATAAAACTGTTAGAAGAACAGAGGACAAAGGCTTCACAACATTGGATTTGGCAAATCAATCTATGGATACGATACCAAAGGCACAAACAAAAAAAAGAAAAAATAGGCAAATTGGACTTCAGGAAAATTAAAATTTTGTGCAGCAAAAGACAGTATCTACAAAGTAATAAGGCAACTCAGAGAATGGGAGAAAAATTTGCAAGCATATATCTGATAAGGGATTAATATCTGGAATATATAGAGACCTAAAACTCAACAAGAAAAAAACAAACAACCTGATATTAAAATGGGCAAAAAACATGAATAGATATTTCTCCAAAGAAAATATATGAATGGCCATAAGCACATGAAAAGATGAAAAGATGCTCAATATCACTAATCATTAGGGAAATGCAAATCAAAACTACAGTGAGATACCACCTCATACCTATTAGAACGGCTATTATTAAAAAAAAGAAAAAGAATGCGAATTCCCTGGAGGCCTGGGGGTTAAGACTCGGTGCTTTCACTGCCAGGGCCCAGGTTTGATCCCTGGTCAGGGAACAAAAATCCTGCAAGCCTCAAGGTGCGGCCAATAAATAAACAAATAAAATTTAAAAAAGAAAAAGAAAATCACAGATGTTGGCAAGGACATGGAGAAACCTGAACCCTTGTGCACTGTTGGTGGGAATGTAACATAATGCAACCACTGTGGAAAACAATATGGGGGTTCCTCAAAAAATTAAAAATAGAATTACCATATAATCCAGAAATTCCACCTCTGGCTACATACTCAAAAGAATTGAAAGCAGGGTCTCAAAGATACACTTGTACACCCATGTTCACAGCAGCGTTATTCACAACTGCTAAAAGGTGGAAGCAACACAAGTATCTATCAATGGATGAATGGATAAGTAAAACATGGTCCATCCATACAATGGAATATTATTCAGCCTTTAAAAAGGAAGGGAATTCTTACATGTGCTACAGCATGGATGAATCTTGAGGGCATTTCACTAAGTGAAATAAGCCAGTCACAAAAAGACAAATATGGTATGATTCCACGTACATGAGTATTTACAAGTACTTAGAGAAATTGGAACAGAGAGACAGAAAGTAGCATGGTTGCCAGGTGCTGGGGGAGGGGGAGGGGGAGGTTAGCACTTAACAGGGACAGAGTTTTAGTTTTGCAAGATGGAAAGAGTTCTGGAGGTGGACGGTGGTGATGGCTGCACAATATTATGAATGTATCAACATATAATACCACAGAACTGTACACTTAAAACTGGTTAAGGGACTTCCCTGGTGGCGCAGTGGTTAAGAATCCACCTGCCAATGCAGGGGACACGGGTTCGAGCCCTGGTCTGGGAAGATCCCACATGCTGTGGAGCAACTAAGCCCGTGTGCCGTAACTACTGAGCCTGCGCTCTAGAGCCCATGAGCCACAACTACTGAGCTCACACGCCACAACTACTGAGCCCGTGAGCCACAACTACTGAGCCCACGTGCCGCAACTACTGAAGCCGGCGCGCCTAGAGCCCGTGCTCTGCAAAGAGAGAAGCCACCACAATGAGAAGCCCGCGCACCGCAACAAAAAGTAGCCCCCGCTTACTGCGACTAGAGAAAGTCCGCGCACAGCAACGAAGACCCAATGCAGCCAAAAATAAATAAATAAATAATAAATAAATTTATTTTAAAAAATGGTTAAGACTGTAAATTTTATGTTACATGTATTTTACCACAATAAAAAAGTCTGTCTTCTCAGTGAGGCTGACCTTCCTTGCCCTACCTACCTAGGCTCACCCCCTCACAGTATTCCCTGTATCCCTATGTCCATCTCCAGGAATTCTTACCCTTTAACACACCATCTCTTTACCTATTTACCTTGTAGACTCGATGTGTTTTCCACCAGAACGTGGGACAAGGATTATCATTTGTTTGGTTCATGGCTGTATCCCCAGCCCCTTGAACACCCTGGTACATAGAAATGTTCAATAAATATTTGTTTAAAATAGCCCTGTTCCCAGAGGAGACCATAATTTGAAAAGATACATGCACCCCAATGTTCACAGGAGCACTATTCACAATAGCCAAGACATGGAAGCAACTTAAATGTCCATAGACAGATGAATGGATAAACATGTAGTGTATATATATACAATGGAATACTATTCAGCCATTAAAAAGAATGAAATAATGCCATTTGCAGCAACATGGATGGACCTAGAGATTGTCATACTAAGTGAAGTAAGTCAGACAGAGAAAGACAAATATCATATATCACTTATATGTGGAATCTAAAAAGAAAAAAAAACGATACAAGTGAACTCATTTTCCAAAACAGAAACAGACCCACAGACACAGAAAACAAATTTATGGTTACCAGACAGGAAAGGGGGAGGGATAAATTAGGAGTCTGGGATTGACAGACACACACTGCTATATATAAAACAGATAGACAAGGACCTACTGTATAGCATAGGGAACTATATACAATATCTTGTGGTAACCTATAAAGGAAACTGAAAAATGAAAATATATACATATGTATGTATTGATATAACAGAATTACTTTGCTGTATGCCTGAAACTAACACAACATTGTAAATCAACTGTACTTCAACAAAAAATAAATAAAACTAAAAATTAAAAAATAGTTCTGCTGAGTTATGTCACATACCATGCAATCCACCCATGTGTACAATTCAATGATTTTTAGTATATTCACAAGATGGTACAAGCATCACCGTTAATTCCAGAACATCTTTATTATGTCAAAAAGAAACCCCCTGCCCATGAGCAGTCACTCCCACATCCCCCCAAGTCCTCCAGCCGTAGGCAACCACGAATCTACTTCCTGTCTCTACAGATACATATAAATGGGATCACGCAGCACAATCATACAGTCTTTCGCCTTCTTTTATATGAAGCATAACATTTTCAAAGTTCTTTCACGTAGCCCGTATCAGTACTTTCTTTCTCACGTTGCCATTTGGTTCTTCACACCATCTTTCATCCGACTTGGCTTAAATTTCACCTCCTTGGGTAATCTTCCCAGACTTAAAGCACCAAAATCCAAGGCGTCCAGTGCAGAACCACGTCCCTGTTTCAGAAATAGACACTGGCCTGCTGATGACGGCCAACTCTCTCAATAAATCTTAAGGGCTAAACTCCTCATTCTCCGAAGACGCTCATTCCTAGTTTTCTTTTATTAGGGGTGCTTTTCCATTTTGACTCGCTCCCAGAGACACTGGGGACCCCTGAAGTCAAACCTGTCTCACTGCTGCCACCACGTGGTCAGAGACGAGCATGACACCGATCCGAACAGGACCAGACCCCAGGCGGCTGAGAAGCCGGGTCAGGCTCTGCCGCTCCTGTGCGAAGTGCCAAGACCTGGCCTGCTCTCCAGAGTGTGGCCGGCCAGCTGCTACTGAGGAGTTTTCAAAGCCCAGAGTTGGGCCTTCTGTGGCTTGGTCAGAGGTTGTCTCCGCCACTTAGAGACCAGGCTAGTCATCAGAATCAATCATCAGAATGGTTTAAAAATGTAGCTGCCAGGGCCCCATCTAGGCCTGTAGAACCAGTAACTCTGGGGTTGCGACTGTATTTTTGAAAGCTCTACAGGTTAAGAACCAGTGTGCTGATCATGGACCCCTGGCTCACGCCCGTGGTGTCTGCTCCTGCCGATCCAGCACACGAAAACCCACAAGGATGGAGTGGACGAGTGAGTGGCTGAACATAGTAAAGGCCTTTATACGCTGTTTTTTAAATTGGGGTGAAATTCACATAACAAAATTCACCATTTTAAGGGGAGCAATTCGGTGGCATTGGGCACACTCATAATGGTGTGCACCCACCACATTTACCTAGTAGTTCCAAAACATTTCCATCACCCCAAAGGGAGATTCCACCCCCGGCCCATTAGCAGTCACTCCCCATGGCCCCCTCCCTGCAGCCCCTGGCAACCAGTCACCCACCTTCTGTCTCCGGGGGTTTGCCTGTTCTGGACGTCTCACAGAAATGGAATCACACACTGTGTGTCCTTCTGCATCTGGCTTCTCTCGCTGAGCATCACGGTTTCAAGGTTCACCCACGCAGCAGCGTGTGTCAGTGCTTCATTCCCTTTAGAGGCTGAGTAACGTCCACTGTGTGGCTGGACCGAGTCTGTTGACGGACAGGTGACACGCTTTACACGCAGACTGCTTCTGCAAAGCTGGCTGATGGAGGACTCGCCGCCCGCTCTGGCCTCCGCGCCACGGACTTGTCAGCGCACCTAGGAAGCTCAGAGCCTGGCCGCTTCCCCCGACGCTGTGCCTTGGAGCTTCGTCTCACCCTGTTCTGTACAGGACCACGGGTCACTCGCCTGCTCCTACGGACAGCTGGGTGTCTGGGTGGGCTCCACACCAACTCCTCTGAGGGGCTGCCTTGGCTGTCGCGTCCTCTCACGCCCACGGGGGACACGCAGGGTGGGGCGGCGGCTGAGCCGTGGGACCGGGTCCCGCGTCCACGGGCGCCCTCCTTCCACAGGGCTCATGGGACGTGCTGCAGGTCGACGCGGGTGGGACCTCCCGTCAGTAAGTTGCTGAAGCAGCAGCTGAGGATGCGGGGGGCCCTCAGAGCGCCACCGTCGCCTCTGGTTCCCTCCCTGCCACCTCTCAGCGTGGTGCCCTTTGCCAAGGTGAAGCCTGGAACCCCTCCACAGCCCTGTCGCGGGGTCTGCTGCACGTAGCGGCTGGTGGCCTTGACTGTCCTCACTGCCCTCGGCCCCAGCACAGCAAGCTGGCCGGGCAGGGGGCACCTGAGCCAGGCTGCAAGCCGGGCGGATCCACAGGGCCCCCAGCAGAGGGGCAGAGGCAACGCGGTTCCCAGTGCTGGGGTCTGCCGGGGGGTGACCCAGCAGGTGAGGCAGTGATGAGACCCCAGGACGGAGCCCCCAAGATCCTCGGGGAGACACAGAGTGTCCCCGTGGGCCTGGGGTCCACACCTGCTCCTGCCCGGGGGTCCCTACCACCTCCTCTAGCGCTGCCTTGACCGCATCCTCGTTTTGGATGAAAACCCTGTCTTCAGGCACCTCTGACCTTCAGAGCAGGAGGGCGGCAGGTGCTTGCGGTGCATCTGCTTTGCCTCCTCAAGGACCCTGCGTTTTTCTCTCACACTTTACTTTTCAGTCTGTAACTTCTTTCTTTAGAATCACCTTCGCCAAATTAAATCACCCAAATTCCCAAGTAAGCTGAAAAGCCATTTTTCTTGCAAATCTTATATGAAGATAATTTAATATAAGGCATAAACTAATAAGCTAAAGACCATATATTATAGCAGTAGCACAGTAAAAAATAAGCCAATATAAGAGACAAATGAGCAGTATTTTAGCCAAGGGAAAAAGAAAACGAAGTAGAAATAAGATGTAAGTTATATTCTGTGGATAAATAACTTTAAAGAAAAATAATAAAGATGACTTCTATAACTTTAATGTATTTGGGGAGACATTATTTAATTGCAGTAAAATAAGAGGTGATAAGTCTAGCTGAAGTTTCGCACCATACAGGATTACGTTAGTTTCTTGAGGAAGGCACAATGGTGATGTGTCATTTTACAGGATTTTTAAGATTCTGGAGATATGCAAAATTTCTCTTCGTTTGAGTGCCACCAATTTCAGCAGGGCAAATCTCCGTTCCTCTGAGAGTTGGCCAGTGATGTTTAAAACTTTAAAACTTCTTTTAAAATCCCATCAAACACAATAGAATTTAGCAACAATAAAAATAGCAAACTATGGATATACACAGCAACTTGGGTGAATCGCCAGAGAATTAAGCTGAATAAAAGAAAAGCCGATCCCCAAAGGTTACACACCATATGATTCCATTTATAGAACATTCTTGAAATGGAAATTTACGGAGATGGGGAACAGATGAGTGGTCAGGGGTTAGGGATTGGGGGCGAGGGTTGGAGGGAGGGAGGCGTGGCTGTAAGAGGGGGAATCCCTGTGGGTGGATGCTCTGTGTCGTGACTGTGGTGGTGATACAGGGGCCTGCACACGGGGCGAAATCCACGGGTCTAAACGCATACACACTGGGCACACACTGGGCACACGTCACGCACAAGTGAGCTGACGCACAACCAGGGAAACTTTATCAATGTTCATACGGTGTATCCACATCAAAAGTGTATCCACATCAAAAAGCCCCTTAGAGTCTAGCCCTCTTGGGCACCTACGTGGGTCGGCTGTCCCGGGTAAGATGGGGGCGAGACGGATCCCTGGGTGCCACTCCTGGTGCACACGAGGGTGGGGGGTGTCCCTGCGACACTGCTGTCCTTCAAGTGGCAGGAGACCACACGTGCTGCTCACCTGGGTGGTGGGCGGGGAGTGCACTATTCTGTTTTGATGCCCACAATTCCCAGGTCAGATACAGCATGACTGTTGCTCCATGACCAAACTAAGAAGGTGCGTAATGCTGCGGTGTCACTGCCGTGGCTGCACTGGCCACCCCCGCTGCTCCCCCATCAGGGCTTTTGCTCCTGGAGGCACCACCAGGTGTCAGTCCTGCTCAGAGGTGTCCCTTTCTCTCTAAGAAGCACACCTTAGGAAGGAAGGAAAATGGCCCGAGGAACCTGCTTGCTTCCCAAGCACATGAGCAGACGCGCCGGGGAATAAAAGTTTGACTCTCATCCCCCCGCTCGGCTTGGTTTTATGCAGTGAAATTAGGGGCCTGCAGGGAGATGAATGCCCTGCGTCTGAGCTCTACCCGCTTTGGAAAAGGTATTTCTTCACCATCTCTTGGCACCTGTGTCTCACCTGACGCCTGTGAGTCCACCGAGGATTTTGTGCTTCTTCAAACTGTCAGGAGAGGCCATGGGCCTTGCAGTCGGGTCACACCAGCCCAAACCCATTGACCAGGACCCCAAAGAACGGGGACAAAGCACGTCCATGGCTGAGGTGAGAAGTCAGGGAGGCGGGAGGGCGGAGAACTGCCGCTTCTCGTTACAAGCTCTTCTGTGACCTTTTATATTTTTACCTCATGAATATGCTACTTCGAATAAAAATACGGGAAAAGATGCCTTCAGTTCAGTCTAGGAAGTCACAGGGGATAAATCTCCTTACTTTACAGAAAGGTAGCAAGGCTCGTCTTTCTCCTCTGTGCAAAAGAAGGGGGTTAGAGTGTTTGAAAGAGATGCTTCTGGTCTTAGGGGTCCTGGGCTGCCCTTCTGACTCCTTCACCTGTCCACGGGAGGGGGGGACCCACTGGCCGGCCGTTCTCTGCGATCCAGGATGAACGCCGGACATACTGCTCCCAAATCAGAGAGGACAGATCCCGGGGGGCAAGAAGACTAAGTTAGTGGGTAGAATGTGCGTAATTTAAGGTTTTTCCCCAGAGTGTTGCCTGAGCCCCTGGATGCCTGCCCACCCCCCTGGCCGCCGGTGAGGGTGCGGACACTCAGATGACACCCCCGCCCAGTCTCTGCCGTGTTCACATCTCCCCGTCAGCACACCAAGTTTAGCACGTAGGGTTATGAACTTTACTTCTGTCCAGCTAAAATGTGCTTTCTTGAAATATTGTAATTTTTAGGTGCAGGGAACTATACGCATATAATCTTTTCTGCCTGTAAAATTGTTCCGGGTACCTATGATGGAATAAGATATATTCGTAGTTCTAGGTGTTCAACAAAATCATCAGGACTCCCAAAGGCTCTGCTATCTGACAAGCCTGATGTTCACCGGAGACGGTGACTACACCCACCCCCAGCCCCACCTCGTGTAGCTTTCCTTTCCAACCCCGCCTCGTGTAGCTTTCCTGGAAGGATTTAGGGAGCGAGAGCCTTGGGGAAGGACTCATTCTTCCCGTACCCTTCAGAAGGGCACTTCACGGTGGGGTCAGTCCCAGACAAAGGGGGGAAGGCTGCCTCTGGTGGTCCCTCCCCTTGGCCATCAGTAACTGAGTACCCAGCTACTTCCCTGACATCCTGGACTAAGCCTGTCCAAGCCAGAATCCTCCGCTTTCCTCCTGAAAGCTGCCACTTCCCACTCTTACCCACATCAGTAAACGGCAGTCCCATTTGCCCACCTGCTCTGGCCAACACCCTGGAGACATCGACGCCTCGATTTTTCTCACCAGCCCTCCAATTCCATCCATCAGCGTGTCCTACTGACAACATCCCAGACTTCTTGGCCACTTGCCATCTCCGTCACCACGGCAACACCCTAGTCCAGGCCACCATCCTCTCTCCTAAGCCTTCTCACTGGACCTCATGCTTGTACTTAGTAAAGTCCATCTTCACACAGCAGCCCCCAAACCAGACACACGAGTGTGTCACTTGCCTGTTTGAAACTCCTAGCAGCTTTATATCAGTCAAGGTCTAACCAAACAGATCCAAACTCAAGTGTGTATAACCAAGGGATTTAAGGTAGGGAGTTGCTTACACGGAGGTGAGGCAATCAAGAGGCAACGCAGGTAACATCACCGGAATCCACTGCCACCTCTAGGCCAGGGGGATGAGGGGGGAGCGGGGGGAGTACGGGCCACTGAGGACGATGGGAATTCCCTGCTGTGGCCCCTGCAGCCACGGGGCCCGGAGCAGCGCCCAGCGGGTCGGCACGCAGCGAATACTTGTCTGTCGGAAGGATGGACGGACGGATGGTCGGGTGGATGGATGGATGGATGGATGGATGGACGGATGGATGGACGGATGGGCAGGTGGATGGGTGGATGGGTGGATGGATGGACGGGTGGACGGACGGATGAGGGAGTGAATCGGCTTTCCCACTTGCCACCCCCTTCCAGACACCTGCATCCATTTGCAAGGGGCCGACGGGGGCACGACCGTAGCACTGGGCTTTCCCTGGGCAGGGGCCCTCCCCGCATGGATCTCTGCCCGGGAAAGTGTAGCTTCCACATGAGAGTCTGGCCTCTGGTGTCAGACGTGCCTGGATTCGACTCCTGCCTCTGCCACCGCTTCGCCGTTTGAGCTCTGCTCTGCTGCCCGTCAGTAAGAGAGGGATCGTAACACTGACAGCTCCTCGGAGGGCTGGTGAGGGGCCCCAAGGGGTCCGGCCTCAGGCTGTGCTGCAGGCCTGGGGGTCCCCGAGCTGCTGCAGGCGTGGAAGAGTGTGAGCTGGACAGAGAGAGTCGGCTCGTGCCCTGGGGGCCACCGTCTGCCCAGACGACACGGCGCTCCGGCTGCGGCTCCGCAGCGCTGGGCCGCGCGCTTCAGAGCTGGGGCCACGGGGTGGCGCTCTTCGCTAGCCGTTGTGGCCTCTGCCCGCGCTGCCGGCCGCCTCTACCAAGGGCGGCTTTGCCGACTGCAGGCAGCACAGATTTCCACATCTACAAATCGCGCTGTGATGGGCTGCCCACGCACACTGGGAACTGCTTCCGGGAACCGGATTGGCTGTAGAAGAGATCATCTGGAAATCCTTGATCGAGCCGTCGGTTCCCCTGATCTGGGTTTTGAAAACGCACAGAACGTGGTGAGACCAGGACTTCCTGGACCGAGTTCAAGTTCTCGGACGCAGCTCCCTGAACGGCCGGGCCCCCCGCACGGCCGGGCTCCCCGCTCTTCTCGCCAGCCCTGAGGACGCGGGATCGGGGCACCCTGACCCCCGGCTTAGGAATCCAGCCTGGGTACGCGGTCTTTACATGAAATACCTTTTGGGAAGAAATCTGTCTGACTGGGGAATTGTTGACACGTGTAATAACCATTCCTTCCTTTTGTTAAACATCCACTAACTGCCTCTCCCAAGTTCCAAACCCTCACCCTATCCACCTCCTCGAGCCCCGTCAGTGTGATTTGCCGGCGAAGGTGCTGAGCGCCGGGCCCCCAGGAGTCCAGTCCAGGAAGCGACGGGGCCAGAATCCCACCCAGGGGTCAGGGCTCGGCCAACCCAAAGTTCCTGTCGCCCGGAGGGAAACTGCCCTCCCTGCTCGCCACCCCGCACCCCTCCCACGCACGGCTGTCGTGTCTCCACACTGCCGTTGTCATTCCCTGACCCACCTTGTCCTGAGGCTACCCCTCCTGGGCTGGAGAACCGAGGAAGGGGACAGTGTGCGTGTGAGTGTGCGCGTGTGCCGGGGGGGGTCGGGGGAGTGCAAAAGCCCAGGGTGGGGGGGACGCACTGACGCTTACAAAGTGCCTTCACGCCCTCGGGTTGTTCCTCTCCCCGCTGTCCACCTCTCCCATCTGTTCCCGGGGGCGCTGTGCCTCCAGGAGCCCGACTGGACACCGCCCCCTTCGGGCGCACGTCAGGTTTAAGGTCGCCTCCACCGAGGCTGCACTCACCACCGTCTCCTTTGCAACTGAGCACAGCCTACGTTAACCTTCTTCACACTTCCTACAGTCGGATATTCTCCTTTCCTAAAATGTAAGTTCCATGTGATCAGAAATGTGGTCCTAATCCTCGGGCCAATAGGAACCTGTTAAATGAACTAGTAAATGAGCTATTCTCAAACCCTTGGTGAAAAACACAGGAAAAACACATCTTGCAAAGAAGAGCAGAGACACTGAGGGCTTTAGAACAGCTACAATTCCAGCGCTCACTGAGATTCATTTCACGATGCGGCGAGACTATACAGCGAACAGTTTGATTTTTCCTACAGTCAGATCTGCGGCCCGTTTGGATGGAGCCAGAAATCCCAAACTTTCTTATAAAGATCTCAGCAACAGAGAAAGGCTGCCCGGTGGCCTGAATCGGGCCCCCGGCCGACACAGCCGCGGGCACTGGCAGCCCAGTGGCCGGAGGCTTCGGCACTTTTCCTGCAGCCCTGGCAGCTCCCTTGTTCCTCATTCTGGGAGGGGCTTCCTGAGCGTGAGAAACACACATGTCGGTAAAACGACCTCCAAGCCCAACTCCAGCATGACTAGGGTGGTCAAATGAGTACAGAAATCCTTGTAGTGTGGAGGATTATGGTTCCCCATAAATATTTACGGAGGAACAGCAGTTTCTTAGGCATCATACACAGGACATCTGCCACCGAAGCCGAAACACAGACTGGATACTTCAGTGCATAGACTCAAATAACGTGTTGATTTTTTACAAAGGAAAGTCATATATTTAAAGTGAAGTGCGGGTCAAGGGGCTTATTTTCTTCTAAATTCCTCACCTACCAAAACTGCCTGCCTCGAAGTTCTCAGAAGCAGCTCCCCTGCCCCAAATTGTGGTCCCTTGCTGTCTCCCACCAGGAGACGACACCCACGTGCCCTCCTGTCCTGGGGGAGGGTGCAGGTGGGGGAGCCAGGCTCGCCCACCCCTGGCTCCTCCTTGGCCGGCAGCCTGGGCGGGCGTGTGTCCGGCTGGCAGTTTTCCCACTTGCCATGGAATCCCCTGCAAGGAGCCCAGTCTTACCTCCTGTTGTTTGGGGTTGTTGTTTCCACAGCGCACCCGTGCATATGGCACGTGGAAGCAATTAAAGCAGAGCTGCAGAGTGGCTTGTCCCTGAGGGCTGCGATCTGCCAGGCTCCCTGCCCAGGGAGGCGGCCCACTCTCCAGAGTCAGCCTGTGTTGTTGTTTCTTTTTTTTTTTTTTGCGGTACGCGGGCCTCTCACTGCTGTGGCCTCTCCCGTTGCGGAGCACAGGCTCCGGACGCGCAGGCTCAGCGGCCATGGCTCACGGGCCCAGCCGCTCCGCGGCGTGTGGGATCTTCCCAGACCGGGGCACGAACCCGTGTCCCCTGCATCGGCAGACGGACTCTCAACCACTGCGCCACCAGGGAAGCCCGTGTTGTTGCTCTTTAAGGCCGGTTTTTAACATCAGCCGACAAAAAACAGAAGCGCTTCTGTGCAAAGACGAAGCAGAAGATTTGCAGCTGCTACTGGCAGAGACGTTTGCCGTCTCGTCTGGGAACCGCCGCGGACCGTGGACGCCCCCTCGGGTGGGCGTGTCTTTACTGCTGCCGGAGCCACACACGGGAGGCCGTCCGCGATGGCTTCTCCAGCCGTTTGTGACGGCGGGCGGCCGCGCAGTGCGGCTCGGGGACTCCACACGTGCCCTCTCGGCAACTGACCCGCCACTGCTGCCACCTCCGCTGCCACCGTCAAGCCACGTGGACAGGCCTGGCTGGTAAGTGGGCTCTGGGGCCAGAAGCTAACAAATTCTGCCCTCCGTCTCCCCAAAACGGTGGCATCAGGCAAAATACAGTTAGAACGGAGGGTCCCTACTTTTCTTACCCTTAGCCCGAATGAGAAAGGAACTGAACGTCGTGAACTCGAGTTTGTGGACCAGCAGGGACGGGGTTTACACCATGCACTTGTCGAAGTAAAATGGTCTTCGTTGACTGAAAGTCGACTTGAGAAGCCCCTGAACGTAGTTAATCAATATGTGAACATTTAGACATACCTGTGCAGAAGGGGTTACACAACAGACAGGAGTAGACTCTAGTTAACCTCAAGGGGCAGCGATTAATGCTCTCCAAGGTCTGAAGGCGTATTCTTCAGGCTTACGGGGGTGGGGGGACCATGAAATGTGAGTAAGGTATAGCAGCAAAGAACAGATGCCCAGAAAACGCTGCCAAACTCAGATTTTAGCGATGCGTATCGCCTCTTTCTGACGGCACAGGATGGAGGGAAGAGAGCAGTGGATGAAATTTTGATAGCGATTTAGGCTGACTGAACGTTAGCCTAATTCACTTTAACGTTCAGACTTGTCAAGTAATTTGCTCTGAACTCCCAAATAATAAATATAAAAGTGAAGTAAATGGCATCAGGCCAGCCAGAGGCTGAGGGGAGGGTGGTATTTACACCCAGAGTGGGCCTCTGCTGTTTCTACTTTAGACACCAGCCTTCGCGGCCGGGGAGAGCTGGACCAATGGTCCTGGGACAACACGTGTGTGTTTCACACCCAACCTGGCAGACACTGGGCTGTGTGCGTGTGTGTGTGCGTGTGTAAGAGAGAGAGAGAGACACCCTTAGCTGGACGAGTCAGAAGGCCACGAAGTTCCCTCCTATCTCTGATTCACCAGAAAGATGAAAGCTGCTGGCAGGCAGGGAGCAGGGTGTCTTGCTGGGCTGTGTGACCAGCTCAGTGTTAATTTCTGTAAGCTCAGAAGTAACGAGCGCTGTTATGAATTCCTAGGTATTGTTAGCCTCAGCTGGGCTGGGTGGGAGCCCCTGGGTTCCGTCCCTTGTGGTCTGTGCTCACTTGAAAAGATGATCTGTGGCATCGATAACAGAACAGCACAGAGGCAGAAGCGCTCAGCTGTGCACTTTGATTTAAGGAAACAAGATGGTCTCTAGGACGCTAGACAGTCACTTTGTTTTAAATATGCCCACAGATTTCAGTATCACCTGAATATCTGGAAGAGAATTACGGGTATTCATAGCATTAGTGGACCTAGGGTTCAAGGGTTGCACAGAAAAAAAAATCCCAAACACCTGAATGAGAGTATTTTCCATGTCTTTCTCCAACGAAAATCAAGCTCTGTCATGTAGCACTATGTAGCAGCGTTTCCCAAATTTCAGGCTCTCCCATCCCACCTTCACTGCTGTGGCCACATCCTCGGATCACCTGTCCAGCTATCAACTATAACTCGCTTATGTTTCTCTAAACCAAATTAAATTTTAGCTTAAATAAATTTATTTAAAATGAGACTGGATATCACTACTATTAAATTATTCTTTAGTATTTTAGGAGTACTCCATTTTTAACATGCACGCTTGCATGAACAAAGTCTAAAATTAATCAGAATCTTTACTCTCCTCTAGACCGAGCCAGGACCTGAGATTGCTTCCCCTGCAATGAGGTGTCTGTGTTACATGTTACTGTCACCCAGAATTTGTTTTCATCTTGTTTTTAAACCCGCCAATAAGCTCTTTTTATTATTACATGTTGTGAAGTCAATGTGGTTTATTGAGGTTTATTCATGTTTAACTTTTTAAAGAAATTTCGCTAATGCCTCTTGCACGTCATTCTTCCTCCTGGATTTTCCTTATTTCCTTAGTAGTTCTTTCAGCCAGGGTCTGTTTGAGTGTGTCTGTATGTCGTTATTTCACCTTAAGATGGTTTAGCAAGGAGTGAACAGTCCTGTGTTGAAGTCCATGTTCTACCAGCATTTTGAAGACATCATTCCATTGTATCTTTGACTCTATTTTGCAGTTGAGAAGTCTGCCGTCACCGTCACTTGTCTGCAGGGAACCCATGTTTCTTGCTGACCCCATTGCAAGATCGTGTCTCTGTCTTTGGTAACCTGTGATTTTTCACGGCAGAGCATTTAGATATGGATTTCTTTTGATGTATCCTGCTTGGGACTTAGTCTTCTGAATCCAAGAGGCCATTTCTTTAATCACTTCTGTGACATCCCCAGGCATTACCTCTGCATGTGGCCTCTGTGCCACTTCTCTGTCCTTTCCTGGGACACCTGTCAGGTGGCGTTGGGTCCCCTTGGTGGCCTCCGTCCTGTCACCTTTTGCACATTATCCTATTATCAGCCTCCTAGTCCCTCTGCCCTCCACCTACCCTCCCTGCCTCCACGTGGGCTCCATGCACAGAAATCACTGGGACCTCATCTTTATTCCTAGTTCCCTTTATTCCTTTATTGCTTCCAGAACAACGTCTCGCTCATCACAGAGTTGCAGTAAGCATTTGGAGATTTGACTTAGTTTTAAGAAACAACAGGGGGACTTCCCTGGTGGCGCAGTGGTTAAGAATCTGCCTGCCAATGCAGGGGACATGGGTTCCAGCCCTGGTCCAGGAAGATCCCACATGCCGCGGAGCAACTAAGCCTGTGCGCCACAACTACTGAGCCTGCACTCTAGAGCCCACGAGCCACAACTACTGAGCCCATGCACCACAACTACTGAAGCCCATGTGCCACAACAACTGAAGCCCACGCGTCACAACTATTGAAGCCCGCGTGCCTAGAGCCCATGCTCCACAACAAGAGAAGCCACTGCAATGAGAAGCCCGTGCACCACAACGAAGAGTAGCCCCCACTCGCCACAACTAGAGAAAGCCCACACGCAATGAAGACCCAACGCAGCCAAATAAATAAATAAAGTTTTAAAAAGAAATACACAACCAAGTAGATATTTAAAAAAAAGAAAGAAGGAAAGAAACATCAGGAACAAACACCCAGAATTCAACCAGAAACGTTTCCCCCAAGAACCTCATAAAACAAACAGGGTCACGTTTATAGACTCTCTCATAGGCGTCCTGTATTTTCCTTTAGCAGCCAGCCTGGTCTCGTTCAGGCCTGGCCTCATTTAGTTTTGGTCCCATGCATACGAGCCAGCACCTATTTTGATAAGTGTACTAACGCTTCCACGCTTTGATAGACAAGTCATCGCCCCAGCTCCCTAGTGGTCACCAATGTCCACCCACCTCCTGCAGGAAGGCGGACCTTGCCACCCTCGGGCTCCGGTCTGTTCTCGGCAATCAGTTCTCCAGGATGACTCTCTCCAGAGAGAAGAAACTTCAAGTGCAGTGTGTGAACGCCCTTCCTAAACCCCAAGCTCCCCTCTAAGCAGAAGGGCAGGTGGAGGGGACATGGGGCGGCCACGGCTTCCAGCTGCCTCACCAGCCTGCAGGGCCCTCCTGCACATCCTGGTCTGCGGCCTGGAGGGAAGCTTCTGTCCCGGAGCCTGGGAACACACCCAAAGCTGGAAGAAGGCTCCCTACACAGCACTCCCAAGGAAGTCTCCACCTTCCACTGGGTTTGGATTTCCATGAATCTGGACACCTCTCATATCCAGATGGTCTAATTAGGCAACACACTGGCTTTCAAAGCACTGAGAGCATCAGCTCCAAGGCTCCTGGCCCTTCGTCCTGAAGATCCCAGCCCGAGCAGAGGACAGCCAGCGGAGGGTGGGTCAAGGGCTGAGAACCAAGCCTCAGTTCGCAGACGGAAGTCAGTTTGTGCCCTGGGCTTCGTTCTCCAAACGCAGCAACCCCAGAGTGTTCCTGGGGTAATGCTGAGGGTGGGGAGGTCAGAGGACGGGGAGGGAGGGTCCTTGTGGCTGGCTGGCTGCCAGAGAGAAGCCCAAACACCTGGGCACCAGATGTGCCTTGTGCATGAGGCCTGCCGTTGACCGGCGGCTGCACATTCCACCCAGAGCTGCTCTGCTTGGCCGGGGCGCGGAGGACGGGCGTCCGAGCCAGCGCCTTCCTGCCAACCCCCTTCTCTTCCACCTCCAGGCCGTGGCTCCCGTGCTGCCTGTCGGCTGTGGCCGGGCATCAGCCTGGGATGTCCAACACCAGACCTCGGCGCTTGTTCCGCTGGTTCACACCTTGCTGTCTCTGTGAACGTTCGCTGGAGGGATTCGCCGCTGCTGGGTATGCTGGTGGTCCATGCCACAGCCACGGAGAGGTAAATGAAGAAGCCACCGGCTGGCCACGCTGCCCTAACCAACAGCCACTTCTGGAAAGTCAGGGCTGCCGTGGCAGTGCCCACTCCGTCGGAGTTCCCCAGGCCAGGATGACATGGAAAGTGAAAGCCACCTTGGATCTTCTCTGGTTCACGGAGCACCTGCCTCTCTCCGAGGGGGGAGCTTGCAGGGAGGGTCCTCCTTCCTTCCTCTGGGGGTCTGTGCCTGACTGTCTCCCTCTCAGGGTAACAGGTCTGGAGGACAGGCATGTCTGGCTCTTCCACCCCTGCTAGCTCTGGGCATGTCACCTAATCTCTATCTGTGAAAATAAGGTACGGCCAAACCCATCTTTCCAGGGTACGGAACGGAGTGAAAGCAGGACCCAGCGCAGAGCCAGATGCAGCAGGGGGCTCAAGACAGGCTGGCGCGCGCCCCTCGCCTGTCCCCTTGGTCGGGTACTGCTGGTTGGAGTGTTGGAAGATTTTAACATATTTCATTTTAAAATGAAGCAAGGGACTTCTCTGGTGGCGCAGTGGTTGAGAAACCGCCTGCCGACTCAGGGGACACGAGTTCGAGCCCTGGTCCGGGAGGATCCCACATGCCGCGGAGCAACTAAGCCTGTGCACCACAACTACTGAAGCCCGCGCCTAGAGCCCGTGCTCCGAAACAAGAGAAGCCACCGCAATGAGAAGGCCGCACACTGAAGTGAAGAGTGGCCCCCGCTCATTGCAACTAGAGGGAGCCCACACACAGCAGCGGAGGCCCAACGCAGCCAAAAATAAATAAAAATAAAATAAATAAATTTATTTTTAAAATAAATAAATAAAAAATAAAATGAAGCAAGTTTAGGGGGAAGAAATGGATGTGGCTGACAGTGGTATCCATTCTCTTCCAGAAAACACCGAGGGGGCCTGACGCCCATCCTGTGACCCACGCACGGGCATCTCAGGAAATACGGAGCCACACGAAGAGCTGCAGAGGACTCTCCCGTCTCCGTCCCCTGCAGCCCCTCAGGGAAGCAGTCCCCGCCAGGGCAGGTGACTCTTGTCACCATCACCACTCCGTGTGTCACTCTACAGCTGCCTAACTGGGGCGGGGAAGAGGGAAATTCACTAGCAAAAGCAGGAGAGTAGAAAACACACATAGTGATCGCGTGACCCAGCGGCTCCACTAGCAGGTCTGCAGCCGGAAGAGCTGAAAACAAGGCCTCAAACACACACGCATTCACACGCATTCACAGCAGCTCCAGGCACGACGGTCAAAAGGTGGAAACAAGTGTCCACGACAGGTGATGGCTAAACAGGCATGCTGTACACACACTGGATGATGACTTGGCCGTAAAAAGGAACGAAGCCCTGGCACAGGCTGCAACCTGGATGAACCCGGAAAACACAATGCTCAGTGAAAGAAGCCAGAAACACAGGCCCCATGGTGTATGATTCCACTTATGTGAACCTTCCAGAATAGGCAACTCCACAGAGACAAAGATTAGTGGAGGCCAGGGGCTGGGAGAGGCGGAATCAGAAAGTGACCGACCGCTAATGGGTCCGGGGTTTCCTTGGGGATGAGGAGAGACCTCTGAGTAGAGGCGGTGGTTGCAGAGTATTGTGATTGCACTCATGATGTCCTCTTTATGATGGTAAATTTCATATTATGTAAATTGCACCTAAAAAAAAAAACTTCGTACAAGTGTGCACCCACTCCAAAAACAAAACAAAACAACCCCCCCCCACTAAACTAAAAGAGTAAATCTGTATGCGTCTCTCTGTGAGAATCAACACGGACAGAACAAAGCAGAGCTCGGCCTGAACCACCCCCAGGTGAAGACATCCGCTTTGCAAACTCCCCGGCGACCGTAAACTTCTTCCTAATCTAAACTAGTGAGATCTCTCGCGCTGAGCTGCTCTTTTTCTGATTTGGTTTGTTTCACATTTGAAGTGACTTGGGATCAGCTCTAATATTTTTTGCTTTAGAAAAGTAGTAAAAATTAATTAATCTACCACTGTACTGATAGCAAAAGTTAATAGAATTTTTAATAAAAATACCACCTCAGTAAGCTTCCCTATTGTTCTAATAAATGCAATAGTAGTTTAGAATTATAGATAAAAAAATTAATAAAACAGCAGTGGCTCGGGACCACAAAGCTCAAATAACGGGACGCAGCCTGCGCTCAGCTCCTGAAGATGGAGCAGAGGGGGTGCCCTCAGAGCGCACCTCTCGTTTCACACTGTGCATTGGAAATGTTCTCGAACACTTAACGAATGCTCCTTGTTTGGTGGCTTATTTTTAATTATGCAGGCATTTTTATCCAATGCCAAATAGGCTTGGAGACAATTTTAAGAGCCAAGTGTCCAAAATACAGTGATATATGCACAGAAAAACTAGGTAGGGGGAGGTTTTTAGGAAAACCCAGACACTCGGCTGTGAGCACAAGGAAAGCAGAGGCCCAAGTTTCTGGGTGGTTTCCTAGTAGTAAATGTTGTTTGTCGGATTGGTTTTTCTTTCCAGTACTGTGACAGGAGCTTAAGGATGGAGGACACCACTGACCTCAGGGGAAACAAAAACAGGCTTCATTTTCCAGGACCTGAAGACCACCGTGTCTCTCCCAGGGGCCTCTCCCAGGGCCTCACATCAGCCTGGTCCTCAAGGTGGGTAGAGGGACTGCAGGCGTGATGGGGGTTCACCTGAAAGGCAGCTTCTTGGGGAAATCCTTTTAAAGAAGTGTGTGTCATAGTCCAGGGGTTCTAGTAACATCTGCCAGTTCAGAACATCTCTGCTGGCCAGGCCTCTAGGGGGAAAATCAAATGGGAATGTTTTGGGTCAGGTAGAAAATTTTAAAAGGTGACAGAAGCATAGAAACGAAAGTCATAGGGAAGAGGAAAACATTTTTTTTAGGTGCTATTTTTTTCTTTTTTTTTTTTGACAGTGATGCAGGGCATGCAGCATCTTAGTTCCCTGACCAGGAATCTAACCCGTGCCCCCTGCAGTGGAAGCTCAGAGTCCCAACAACTGGACCGCCAGGGAAGTCCTTTTAGTTGGTTGTAATTGAGTCAGCTTTCTTCACTAAATGCCAGAGCCAGAATATAAACGAATCTGAACATTGCCACAAAGCGGTGTTTTCTGTGCTGGGCACACAGGGGAGGGCTAGGCAAAGTGTGACCTGCAAGGCCCACGAGGGGCTAGAGGCAGTAAACTGAGGCCCCCAGAGGGAGTGGTCCCCGGCCCTCCCCGCCCGCCTGCCGTCCCTCCCAGCACCCGCGGCCACGGGAGGGTGAGCAGGGCTGTCCTCCGCCATCCCCAGGCGCTGGCACTTGCTTAAATGGGAGCTGTGGGCCCTTCCTGGGCCACCTGTACTGTCCCCTCAGAGTGGGGGAGAAGACCCGGCCACGGAAAAAGAAAGGCTGCTTTAGAAATAAGCGCCTTAGGAGGAAAGGCATGGAGGAAGGCACAAAAATGCCTCAGCAGACTTTCCCTCAGGACGTGGGCCCTCCGGGGAGGCTGCACCTGAATGAGCTCTGAGACCCCGTTCCTAGGGGACAGCCCTCCTGGGGGAAAACTGGGGACATCTTTAAGAAATTATGGAAACTTGTAACCATGACCAAGAGTGGAGAGACTTCACAGCATGGATTCCCCAAGTATCCGTCACCAGCGCGTTCCTCTCTCCCCTGTACTCCGTTTTCTTTATTGTAGTAAAACATACGCAGCATAAAATTTACCATTTTAACCGTTTTAAAGTGTGCAGTTCAGGGGCATCAAGTACATCCACACTGCTGTGCAGCCATCCCCACCATCATCTCCAGAACTCTTTCATCTTCCCAAACTGAGGCTCTGCCCCCCTTCAACACTGAGTCCCCCTCCCCCGGCCTCGGGCCCCCACCCCCTACTTCCTGTCTCTGCCAACCTGACTCCCCCAGGGACCTCGTAGAAGTGGGATCACACAGTGCCTGTCCTGCTGCATCTGGCTTATTTCACTGAGCATCATGTCCCCAAGAATCATCAACGCCTCCACTGTTTTTAGACTCAAGAAATCTTGAATCCCCAGAGAAACCCAATACTCAGCTCGAGCGGCAACCGCCTTTACGTTCCTTTAGAACAATAACAACACTCTTCCCAACTCTCTCCCGGTTTAAACTCACTTGGTCCTCACGGCCAGCTCACCCTGCAGCGGAGCTGGGCACGTGGGGCTCAGAGAGGAGGAGAGGCTGTTCCAGCGTCGCTCAGACGGCAGACGGGACGCCGAGGGCTCCTCTGCTGCCTCCGTCCCCGGGGCCCTTGTGGCCTCACACAGGAGGCTGGTTTGACTTCTGCAGAATCTGTCGTTAGGATCTGGTCCAGGACTTTCCGAAACGGAGGACAGCGAGCTCCTGGTGGCCTGCGAGATGACCACGGGGGCACACAAACAAGCACTTTTTAGTTTAATAACCATCACTTATCTTAAAACACGTATGAGAAAAAGCAACGGGCACATTGAACTTAGGATTTCATAGATTTGGTCGAGGATGGGACTGAGTCAAAGGGCGATTCTGGGGAATCCCCTGGCCGTCCAGTGGTTAGGATTCAGCACTCTCACTGCCGTGGGCTGGGGTTCAATCCCTGGTCGGGGAACTGAGATCCCACAGGCCTCGCCATGCGGCCAAAAAAAAAAAAAAAAAAAGGGAAGCTGCTCTTCAAACAAATCTAATATGTGAAACAGATCAAAATAAAAAAAGGAAAACATACACACACAAAAGGCTATTCTGTTTCACGTAGATTTAAAGAGAAATAGAAAGTAAATCATGGTATGTAGATAGGAGGACACGGCAAGACCTGAACACCTGAAATTTGGGAGATACTGAGTCCAGAGGGCTTTCTTCTCTGGGGGGTAAAGACAAGCCACCTCGACATCCAGGGACAGCCCCCCCAGGAGCCCCCGTGCTGTCCTGCTGGGCGTCAACCGCTTCTCAGAGCAGCAGCGCCGAAGTCACTCTCTGGGAAGAAATGAAGGGAAACACGTCATCGCGCCTAAGACAGACAAAAACGGTACCGCGGTGCACGGCACAGCGGACTAGACCTCCTCTCCGGGCTTGAAGTGACCCATCCAGCGGCTCCTGGGTCTGGAGATTCACTGAGCTTCTCTAAGACACCCAGTTACAGAATGAGCCCTGCTTCCTGACGGCCCCCAGCCCGGAACCAGGCCGCCCCCGGGCCCGCCCCGGCCCCTCCGAGGCCTGCAGCCCACCTGGCTCCTTCTGGCCCCAGCTTTCTGCTCCCCGAGTCGCAGGCGTGCCCTCTCCCCCGGCCACGAGCACTGAACCCCACCTGCGCACCTGGGTCCTGGTGACCTCGGGCGGCGAGCAGGGGAGCTGTGCCAGGTCACAGCCTGGAGCCTGGCCTGGGGCCGACGGCTCAGGTCGCGCCCCACACGCCGGGCCTCGGTCGGAGGCCCCGCCCCTTCCGGCTGGCACCCGCTGGACTTCCGGTCTCTTGTCTGTGTCCGGTCAGTTCTGGGTGTTGAATCTGGGCGTTGAATCTCCTCTGTCTTGACGTCTGTCGTTCGTCACCCATCACACACAGCCTCCCTGGCCACAAGGTCATTCTCAGTGACTTCAGGGAGAAACTGTGGGCAAATGACCGTGAAACACCCCTGCAGCTCGGGGGCGGCTGGAGCCCTCCCCGCAGCCACCGTGCTGCCCGCGCTTTGATTCCATCGCGTTGATGAAAGCAAAGGAGGGCACTTCAGTGATGAAGGCCACCTTGAGAGCTGGCACAGTTCAGCCGCCGCGTGGGGCACACTGGGCCCCTGACCCCTGGACCCTTGGGCCCATCTGACTGGTCAGAGCAGGGGGGTGGCTGGTTCCCGCAGCCCTGCAGCTCGTACTCGCCCCACTCCTTGTAAGTCCAAGAATCAAACAGGTCCTACATCCTCGAATCAGAGCAGTCAGGGTAGACGGACCACGGCCTGGCCTCCTGTCTCCAGAGCGGCGTGCTCGGAGCAGGGGAGCGTGTGACAGTCGTGCCCGAGCCAGGGACGGTAACGAGGGGGCCCTGCAGCCCCACCGGCTTTGGGGACCGAGGTCCTCTCCCTGGGGTCTCCCAGGCTCTCTCCTCGCTTGCCGCTGCTTGTGTCTCTGGAAAGACAGCTTTCTTGCAATGAGGACAACAGGAAGCCGCAGAGAGCAATCTCCCGCGCTCCCGAGGGGGCCTGGGGACACCCCCGGTGGCCAGGTGGGAAGGCAGGACAAGGAAGCCCGCGGTGACTTAAGTTTAAACTTGGGCGTCTCTCTGCCATCTCAGCTGCCATCCGCGGGGATATGGGTGAGTCCCGGCTTGTGCCCGTGACTCTGGCGGGTGTGTGGTTCCTTCTCGTGGACCTGCCACCTCTCCCCGGATTTCTACTCTGGCAGCTCCGGAACTCACGGTTTCTGTAGCCTTTAAGTGTAGTTAATTCCGACTGTCAGCTGTTCTCGTTTTTTCTCCTGGTGGGTGGAGTAAAGCTGACATCTGACTCTATAGCTAAGTCAAAGGCAGCAGGAACATAATTCCTTTAACTCTGCCTTTGTTTATGAATTTCTTCAGAGCCATTTAGACTTCCCCCTGTCACCCGCCGCTGCCATAAATCACTGGGCAGGAATGAGCTCAGACGGGGGCGGGGGGGGGGTGACGGGGGGGCGGGCGGGTGGGTGACGGGGGGTGGGGGCGGGGGGGGGGCCCTGAGTCGTCAGGAGCAGGTGGGAGGAGGGAGGGGGCCGCATCTGCGCTCTTGTGTGGAACTTCCGTTCTGTCACCTCCAACGCCTGCCTCAGTTTCTCTCGTACAGAGTAGCTGGACGGGCTCTGCTGAGAACTAATTAACAAAAGTCCATTGAACGTTCGTAGGGCGAGTGTTCTGCAGCTACTAAGTGGTATTAAATAATCACAACCTCAAATGAGGAGCCATCGTGTAGTCGATCCGATACATGAGAATGTTGTGCTACGTCTTTTCACAATGCCTTTATTTAACAAGAGCTGATCTTGGCAATTTGGTTTATTTTCTCAGCCCTTTTAATTTCAGACTCAGGGGTTATTAGCAGATAACTGCTCATTTCTGCTGTAGATCAAGAAAATGCTCACTAGAAACCCGATGCTGTGATGGCTAGGAGTTTAGGCTTGTAAAGAATGGGATGATGACAAGATTTGGTGCTAAAAATGGGCTAAATATTCAAAAATAAGTTTTTGCTTAGGGAACACTGAATGGCAGTTTCTGAACTGAATAACCTCTTAAGTGCATTAAAATCGAAATCATAGTTGACAAAGCACCATGGCCGTTGAATGTCACATTGACTTCAAGGCTGGGGAGGAAGGAGTTAGGGACGGCTGTGAGGACCCTCCCCGAGGCCACTCTGGGTGCCCAACCAGCCCCAGTGTTAGCATCTCACTGACCCGAGGGAAAGGTGTGGTCTCCACCACGCTGGAGCCACCTGGCACTCACAGAAGCAGACAGAAAACAGAGGGGGCCAGAGGTGATTTTAAGAACATACCTATAACTCACAGATATAGAGAACAGACTTGTGGTTACCAAAGGAGAGGGTGTGGGGGAGGAAAGGAGTGGGAGTTAGGGGTCAGCAGATGCAAACTAGTATATATAGGATGGATAAACACAAGGTCCTACTGTAGAGCACAGGGAACTATATTCCATAACCTGTGATAAACCATAATGGAAAAGCATATATATATATATATACATGTGTGTGCAACTGAATCACTTTGCTGTACAGCAGAAACGAACACAACATTGTAAATCAACTATACTTCAACATAATTTTTTAAAAAAGAACATATCTGTAAACTGAAAAAAAAAATGCTGATGTTTAAAACAGATGTCCTGGTTGGGGACAAGTGCCTTGTTGATCCACAGAGGAGTTTTCAGGCCTGACCCTCACACTCCTCACTTATACGCTCCTTCCCAGACTTGGTAGGATTTCTTTTTGCAAAACTATCCTTGTCTAATCCATAGCGACGGAAAGTGGATTAGTGGTTGCCAGGGGCTGGGGGGGGGGAGGGGCGGAGGATGGGGAGTGATTGCTAATGGGTGCGGGTTTCTTTTGGGGGTGATGACGATGCTCTGGAATTAGTGGCAATGGTCGCTTGGCTCTGTGAATGCACTAAAAATAGGGCACTGCACACTCTAAAAGGGTGCATTTGCTGGTGTGGCAGTGACATCTCAATAAAGCTGCTATTTAACAGTTACCCTTGCCTCGATGCTGGCCTAACTCCAGCTCCTGGACCTCGAGTCCCTGTGGCCACAGCGGCAAACGCCGGGGAAGTGGCTCTGCCAGTCCTGCGGGCCACACCGAACTCTGTCAGCGTCAGCCTTTGCTTTTGCCTAAACACGTGCACAAATTGTCGCGTGCGAAGCCCTTCAGGACCAACGTTGGGTCAGTATTCCACGCTGCACCTGAAGCAGAGAGAGGGCCTGGGCTTCCACTGCGTTGTAAAGCTGACGTGTAAAATCCCTGTAGGAGCAAAACTGGAGCGTGACTTGGGCTCCAGGCAAAGGAACGGAAGGAGACGAGGAGGCCCCTTCCTTCTGGACTCTTGACAACCACCAGACCCTCTGAAAGGAGTCGTGGTTTCCCTGTCACTAGGTCAGCAGCAGAAAAGAGCAGAGCTGCCCAGAGTCAGACGTCTGGTGCACGAGCCCCAGGGCTGGGGCGTGGGCAGGGCGAGGAGCCCCAGGGCTGGGGCGTGGGCAGGGCGAGGAGCCCCAGGGCTGGGGCGTGGGCAGGGCGAGGAGCCCCAGGGCTGGGGCGTGGGCAGGGCGAGAGGCGAGTGCCTGCCAGAGGCGTCACGGAGACCTAGGGTGCTCTTACTGTGCCCTTTCCTGTTTCTCTCGCAATCTCTTTATTTTAAATGTTAAATGAATTTAAAAACAAGAAGGTAGTCTAGGCAGACTCAGAAACTGGCCTCGACATATGACGTCTCCAGGGGAGACATTCGGTGGCTTGCAGACGGCCTTGCAAAGGGCCACTGCTGAGCTCCCAGAGCAGAGTTTGTGGGATAGCACATGAAAGCAGGCAGGTTCCAGGTGAAAAAAGCAGGGGTCTCCAGGAGCCTGATGCCAAGACCCGACTGTTTATCAGCGTCCTTGTGCATCTCAGCACCGTCTGGGCCTACCCACCTCCTGCTGTCACCCCAATACCCACTGTAGAGAAAGGTGACCGTCTGGGTGCCCCTGGGCCGTGATCCACCTCCCTCGTGCCTCACTGGTCAGAATAAGGAGCCCTGGGCCAGACAGATGCTTCCAGAAGAGTGAAGAGGGACCACAGCTTTAGAGACACCAGCGGCACATGCCAGCGCCCTCCCAGAAGCCGCCAGGAGGTTCCAGCTAACGCCCCTCATTTCTAGGGCAGCGTTTCCGGGTGCAGCCCCCCTGGAGGCCAGATGGGAGGGGGTGAGCATTACGCGCGGCCTCAGGCCCCGGCCGGGTCCCGGCTGTGCGGGGAAGGCCTAGATAGTGGCGGGTGCTGCAGCTGCACCCCCGGAGGAGCCCAAGTGCCCCTGCCCGCTCTGGGGGGGGCCTGCTCTCCTTCCCGGGGCAGGACGGGGAATCCGGGCAACCTGCAACCCCGCTTAGCCACAGTTCTTGGTCTTTGTTTACCAGGCCACAAGGCAGGCCTGCCTCTCTCCCCAGCCATTCTCTCTGCCAGCTTCACGTCCAGCGAGGGACAAAGGGGCCTGCGGCGGATTAGCTGCCCGGCGGGCGGGCGGGCGCGCGGTTCCCGCCGCGGCAGCTGCTCGCCGGCCCTGCCAAGGCAGGCGTCCTGGTCCCCGTCCCCATGGCCGTCCCCGTTTACTGAGGGCGGAGCTCGGCCCCGGCAGGACGCCTCCTCTGTTTATCTGCAAGGCCAGCCCCATCCCCGCCCCGTCGGGCCGGCCGGGCCAGGCTGCGGGCCGTGGGGTCAGCGGCGGACAATGCGGGGCGCGCGCGCGTCCGCCCGACTCCGGCCCTTTGTTGCTGGAGCCTCGTGCCGATGGGTTAATGGGGCAGAAGCGATCGGTGAAGGGCGACAGAAGTGGGCTTTGAAAGAGGGTGTCAGCGCAGGGCAGCGAGACAAAGGCCAAAACACACAAGGGCGGAGAGGGACAGATGGGGACGGGCGGCGGGAACAATTAGGCGGCGAGCGCGGGGTGGGCGCGGCTCCATCATTCTGCGGTTAACCAGGCCCGGCCGGCGCCGCCCCTGCGCCCCTGCGCCCCTGCGCCCCTGCGCCCGGGGAGCATGGAGGGATGGAGGGACGGAGGGCGGGAGGAATTCCCCCCCATAAGAGGCCGCAGAGCAGGTCCTGGGCGGCCGGCCGGCCACCCTCAGTTTCCAGCAGGACGGCCTGGGAACGCTTGGCGGGGACAGCGCAGCCCCGGGGCCGCCGCACTGTCAGCGTCCCCGGCCCGGCTCGCAGAACCAGCGCGAGGACCGGTCCGCGGGTGCGAGCCGGGCCCGCCAGGCGGCGCTGCTTCCCGCCCGGCCGCGGCCGGCTCAGCAACCCGATGCTGTTTAATTAACGTGCAAATTGAGTAGATTAAATGACTCTAAATAATTAGCCACAGATCCTATAAACAGGATAACATATTTAATTAAGCAGCGATATAGATTTTGGAAACTGTTAATGTATATTTAGAATGACTGCTTAGATCTTTCACTTTTCCCCCCTAACTTCAAACATGTAACTACAGCCCTTGGTACGTGGATAAATATCTGGAAACAAGCATTACGCCTGTTAACTTCAACTAATAGAAATGTTGGCTTAACAGGGACTTGCTCCGTCCCGGCGCCGCTTGGGGCCCGGTGGCCCGAGCTGGGGGCCGGTTCTGTTTAACTTGGTGGCAAGGAGGGTGCGTGTGTGCACACGCATGTGCCCGCCACCCTCGACAGAGGGATAGGATGATGGGGATGAGGGGGGACGGAAGGAGGTAAGTGAAAAATACAATCCAATTTCATTATATCAATCACATTTAATTGGCAATTTGTACAAGCAATGACC